>NC_083097.1:14689312-15889312 GCF_949774975.1 Lagenorhynchus albirostris
GTCTAGAATGCTCTGGTATGCACAGGGTAGATTATTGCAAATTGTGGAAATGAATACTTGTGGTTTAGGAACCAGGCAGTTGTCATTCTAGATGAGATTATGTGTCTGTCATGTTCAGACTCTCACTTCCTGAAAAGGGTCCTCTCCTAATATTTCACGAGTTGAAGACACATATGCAAGCTGCAAACTGAAACATGGAATATGAATACTATAGTATTGCCTGTGGCAGAAAAAGGTGATTCTATTCTTTCCCTCTGCCAAGCAGCCATCAGCTTCTTTTGGAGGCAGGATGCTTATTTGCTTAATGCTAGCCTAATAACCACTGAACTGTGATTTCTGCTAAAATTAATCTTTTCAGTCACTTAATAATGTGTAGCAGAAGCAGCCGACAGTACATGGACTGCTTAAGTGAACTACTTTTAACATGAAGAGGAAGGTTTCATTTTGGTTTTAATTTTACATGAATTTAATTACGTGAGTATTTGAGGATGACACAATTTTACTTTACTTTTCCCTGGGGAGAGGTCAAGGAATTCTCATCCCTTCCAGGGATCCAGTCTCAAATATACTGTGTGGTCTGCTTCATCACCTCACTCTATTCGATTCTTATAGGGCCAGCTGGGCTTTGATTTGAAGTAGCAGAAAATGTGTGTGAGTGTGAGTGTGTGTGTGTGTGTACATACACATGTGCACTCTTGTAAGGAGGGAAAGACTGGCTGTGTTCTAGACTTGCACTAAAGAATGAAGGAGTGTGACCTTTAAAAATTGTGAATCACTATGTTGTACACCTGTAACCTATATAACGTTGTACATCATCTATATCTCAATAAATAAAATAAAGAATGAAGGAGAAGCATCATGGAAATTTCAAGTGGCAGCAAATACAATTGTTGAGAGATGAAGGTGAACTTTATGGTTGTGATCTTTAGAACAGACTCTACACAAAGCCAAATGTCTACATTTCAATAATTATTAGTAAAAGTTTTAATTTAGACAACTTAGTTTTATTTCCCCATAAAGAACGGCTTTCCAGAAGTGCCCGCTGAGAAGTTAGGAAACTACATTTTTCTTCTCTGCTGTCTGGGAAGAAAAGAATAGGGCAGCATCAGGTGAAGAGAAAACGGGAAAGGCAAGGGGAATTTTGGAAGGAGAAAAGACTCCAGGACTGAGAAGGAGGTCTTTGTTCTCTTCATACAGATTATTTCTTCTTGCAACTTTTGTTTTGAAAAATTTCAAGATGAAGAAGAGCAGAAAGAATAGTTCAGTGAACCCCTGTATATCCACTCAGCTAGATTAAACAAATTGTTAACATTTCCCTATATTTGCTCTATCCACCCATCAATGTATCGATCCGTTCAACTATCCCTTAGCCCTCTGTCTCTCCATCCCTTCCCATTCTGTGCATCCATCCATCCACCCATTGATCTATCTTCCCATTTGTCTCTCTTTCTAGAGCCTTTGAAAAATAAGTAGCAGATATCATCAACTTTGACTCATGAATACTTCAGCATGCATTGCTTCAAAATAAGGACATTCCCCAGCATATTACTATTACACTTACAATCATTAACGATAATTCCTTCATATTATCAAATATTCACGTTTATTAAGTTTTTATTTTAATTATTACACTTTTCACTTTGAGAAGTTGTTTTTTTAAATTTTCCTCTTTCCTGCTTATATATTAAAGCTTCTTTTTAAAGATGTCCCTTATAAACTATTAAATATAATTATTTATATTGTGTCTAATAATTTCAATATCTAAAATTTTATATGTCTGTTTCAGATACTTCCTCTTTTTTGCTGATTTTCATTAAGGTACCTGTTCCTTGTGTGTACCCTGAAGTTTGAATGAGCGCTGCCCATTTCCCTTGGGAGTTTATTAGCGGCAATTGTTTGAGGTTTGGTTTGAACTTGAGATCTTTTAGAGAGGATATATCTTGACTCTGTTTGCAATAAAACTGAGACTACTTTAATCCAATTCTCTGTTGAGATGTTTTAGATCACATGAATAGTGTACATTTAGACTGAAACTCATATAAGGGCCAGACTACCATTATAAAATCCTAAAGGAGATTTCTTTTTCATTTATCCAACACCAACTTTGAGATGGGTGTGTAGTTTTTGTTTTGTTTCATTTTGACTTTGGTCTCCTTTTGTGCATGATGTATTTCTTGTTTTCTTTTGGGGTCTCAGCTTTAGGCAAAGGTTTTCCTGTTAGATTCCAACTTGGATGACCCTGGAGTTCATCATATCCCCAGGGTTCAGCACAAAACCCCCAGAATACAGCCAGTTTGGGATTGGTTGCTCTTCAAGTTTCCAGGCTCCCCTTTTGGGGGACACTCTGTAGTGTGGTGATCATACTTCCAGAAGGAGGTGTCCTATAAATTCTTCATTAAGGTCAGAAGGGAGAATATTCTAGAAAAGTGATGGCTGACTTTCCTGTAGGGAAAGATAATTTCAAGGCTGGAGTTTAACTTCCTATCTTGAAATAGTCTAGAATAATTATGTTATACAGACTTGCACTCCAAGATTTTCTATTTTATTGTAATAAAAAACATTAAGCAAGCAATGACTTCATCTGACCATGTACCAAATTCTCATTTTTTTTTTTTTTGCAACAGTGGAGGTTATACATTGTCCAAAAAGGGATGCTTTGCCCATTTCAAATCAAGGAAACTAAATAATGATCTGATTAATAACCAGAAGATGTGGTTTCTGTTCTTGATCTTTAGAGCAGGAAAATGTTTCTTTAGACTCACCAAGAGGTGATTTGGTGAGGGAGGTGAGAGGTGGAGGGTGACCTTTATGGTTGTGATCTTTAGAACAGACGCTATAAGAAGCCAAATGTCTGGCAACTATGACTACTCAGATGAAGGAAGCCAAGCTCTACAATTTGACTGAGTGACCTTCACCATTAACCAACCTGAAAATACAAAGATGTCTGAAGGTGGAAAAATAAATCTGGTAGATAAATTGACCTTAAAAATTGGAATTTTATTACCAGGTAATATAGAAAATATTATCTTTCTTATGTTTGTTTCTTTCAGTTTGGTTCACTAATAAAATCCAAACCTTTGAGTTTTTATGTATGCAAGTAAGAAAATGGAATATTAGGACAGACTTCCAAGTACACTTCCTCCAGAGTGATTCCATAGTGACAATAGAAATACATGGATGGACAATTAGGTTTCTTTTTTTTTTAAGTTGTAGGAATTATTGTATCTATTTTGGTCACTGGATTACAGCCTCCATGCACACACAGAACATGTAGATATCAGGTTCCTGAAAATAACAGCCCTTGTTTCTCCCAGGGTGTCTGGAGACAGTTGTCAACCACAACACAATCAAGTCAACTAGATAGGGACTTTATGGATCTTTTCATTCTTACTTGAGTCCCCTTTACAAAATTCCTCAAATATGGATGGAGAGGAAGTGCCCCTTTCCAAAGTAAGACGATTTTATTTGGTGCTTTAAAAAAATTGATGACATGTCCTTCAATACTTTCCTCTGTCTCTTTAAGAGTCCACTGAGAAGCAATGAAGCAGGACTGGATAAGCAGATACTTTTTGAACTAAACAGGATAGAGCACCTCCTGCTCTTGGGCCGGCTTCAAAGTGCTCCGGGCCACATATCCAGCCCAGAGCAACCCAGTGGAGCTTGAGCTTGTGGAGTAGCTTTGTACACTTCATTTGAACTCGCCCTCTGGCCTGGCGCTGGAGAGTTTTTGGCACCAAGATTTATAAACTCCTACAGCACCATGAGCCATCTAGAAATTCTTCACTTTCTGCTGTTCTCTTCCTGCTGTTCTCAGTGCCCCATCTTGATCTAGGCCCTTAATTCCAGCCCGCACTGAGCTTTTTGTAGTTAGAATTCTAACCAGTTAGAATACTACCTCTCATCTCTCCCCACACTTGTCCACACTGTGTATGGCACTCTGTTAGTTCCTTCAAAAGCCACACAAATTAGATTGCCGTGTGCTCAAAGGCATTCAATGGCCCCCGTGATGGCTACAGAGAAAAAGTCCAAACTCCATAATTTTAAGGCCCTTCAGGATCTGGCCCTAAATTCCTCATCTAACTTTATCTGTCTCTTACAACTTACTAATAAGAACCCTCTGTCTTGGTTATATTCATTTACTGTTTGTAACTCACTGCTGGTACCACATTATAAACATCAAAGCCAACAAAAATCATTATTTTTGTAATGCGAAACCTCAAGGGAAAAGGTTAAGGATAAAGACCAATAGATTGAGCAAACTTGTTTAAAGATTTAACAGCTGTTATAACTCCACAGATATTTGGCCCATTCTTTCTTATACTGAACTCTTTGGTCACAATAGGTGGTTTAGACAGAGTGATGTGACTAAATCCATCCCACCTGGAAGCAAAAGTTCACACTGCATAGGAGCTTCCTCTTCATATGAATCCTTCCTCCAACTTCCTTTCTCTGTTCTTTTCTTTTGAACTCTCCTCTTTGACATTTGTTATTAACAACGCCTGCCATTCCATGTTCCTGAATATTTGCCATCCTCAGAACAGCTGGGTTTATTTTGATGGATGTTCCATTGTTCACTATGCAAACACAGCATCACTTTAGACATGATTTTCAATTGCTGAATATTCTGAGGGTTTATCATGCATGGGTGGTCTTGTCCATAACAGAAACCCCAGTCAATTTTGGAAGCTTTCCACACTTACATGTTTATTACTCTAGAATTCACTTTGCTGACTAATTCTGACCCTTAGATTCCTTTCTTCTTAAGAATCTTGTGATCAAATCAGTAATTTTGTACTAAAATATCACCTGATTATGTATCCTAAATCTCCTCTTCTTTTGGTTTGAATTTTGGGGTATATTCTATGCTCCATATAATATACTGACACAGTACTTCATTTCATTATTTGTAAAGAAATAAATGCATATACATCGACGATGAACACTCTTTTAATGAGTGGGGTGCATGATCAGATGATATTAAAAGTTTGGAGACCATTTTTTTAAACGAATGATTGGACATTTACTATGTTTCACAATATATGATTATCTCTATTTATTGATTGATTGATTAATTATATTTGGCTACGTCGGGTCTTCGTTGCGGCATGCAGGATCTTCCTTGCAGTGTGAGGGCTTCTCTCTAGTTGTGGCATGTGGGTTTTCTCTCTCTAGTTGTGGCGCGTGGGCTTAGTTGCCCTGCGGCATGTGCGATCTTAGTTCCCCGACCAGGGACCGAACACACGTCCCCTGCATTGGAAGGCGGATTCTTTACCACTGGACCACAGGGAAGTCCCCCATGATTATCCTATTAAACAGCTTTACCTATAAATTTCGCTCATTTTAGGCATACAATTAAATAACTTTTGGCAAATTTGCAGTCATGAGACTGTCAGCACCATCCAATTTTAGCACATTTCTATGATCTCAGAAAGCTCCTGGGTGTCTCTCTGCAGGCATTTCCTGTCCCCATCTCCAGCCCCAGGCAGCTAATGATCTTTCTCTCTCTATAGATCAGTCTTTTCTAGACTTTGCACATAAATGGAATCATATGATATGTGGTCTTTTGTGACTGGCTTTTCCACTAAGCATGTGTTTTTGTGGTTCATCATTGTAGCTTGCATTAATACTTCATTCACTGTTTCAGAACGATACATACAGCTATCCTGTAGGAATAGCCTACATTTTGCTTATCCATTCACCAGTTCATGGTCATTTGGATTGTTTCTACTGTTTTGGCTATTATGAAGTAGAAGTACTGCTATGAACATTCGTGTAGACATATGTTTTTATTTCTCTTGGATAATTCCCTAAGAGGGAATTGCTGGGTCATGTGGTAACTTCATGTCTAACTTTTTAACAAACAACCACACTGTCTTCCAAAGCGGCTGTACTATGTTACATCTCATCAACAGTGTGTGAGGGTTCCAGCTTTTCCACATCTTCCTCATCAATGCTTGTTATTGTTTGTGTAATAAGTGGTTGTGAAGTGATATCTCATTGTGGTTTTCATTTGCTTTTCTATAACGACTGATGACGTCGAACCTCTTTTCAATGTATACCTTCATTGGGGAAATGCTTATTCAAATCTTTCGCTGATTGTCTTTTTGCGCCTTTTCCAAAAAAACAGTAAACCTTCTGTGGGGATAGGAGTAATATTTTATACTTTTTTGAACCCAAAATGCCTGCCTGGTACATTATAGGGTCACTCACATAATGGTGGCCCAAATGTCCAAAAGGATGATGGTGATTTCATAGATAAAATGGAAAAAACGTTTCATGTTTTATCTCAGAAATTCACAAACTCGAATGCCAACAGGCGCCATACTGGAAGCCTCCCCGGCTTCCACCTTCAGCTGATAACTCTCACTTATCCTTCTCAGCTTGTACCTGATGCAGCTCCTCCTATAAACTCCCATAGGACCCCATATTACTCCTGTCAGAGCACATTTTGCATTTTATTGTAATTTCCTCTTTTCTTGCTCAATTTCTCTGCTATTTGAGGGCAAGGACGATGTGGCACTTATTCACCAGTATATTTTCAGTGACCAGAACTTTTGGCTGCATAGAAGATTCCAAAAAGACTTAGAGAATGAACTTATGTTTGTGAGGGGAGAAGGGTTGGGGGAGGGATAGATTGGGAGTTCGGGATTGACATGCGCATACTGCTATATTTAAAATAGCCAACAAGGACCTACTGAAAAAAAAATTGCATGTTAAGTCAAATGAATTGATGTATAAGGGGTTCTCCAGCATCATCTTGGGGAGTGACATGATGTGACTGTGAAGTCTGTAAGCCTGAGTAGAAAGGATGTAATAAAATCCTCATACCCCTGCACGCCAAGTTGATATCTGATTTTTCACTCACATTCTCCTCTGAGTTTGAAGCTTGAGAAACAGCACTTTTTTCTAGCACTGGGTTTACTGTAGCTGCTCAGTGAGATAAGGTCTGGAGCCTGGAGATGAGAAACTAGATGGTGCGGTTCTGAGATGTGGAGTTATCCACGTTGTTGTCTGACGGGTCTTTTCACTCTGGTTTATTGCTGTGCCCTTTCGCTACCCACTTCCTTCCTCCAGCAAAGTCCTGGGGGAATATTAAGCACTTGCCTAACGTACCATTTTCTACAATATGCAAAGTGATGGTTACCAAATCATAGGCTTAATCCTTGCATGAGGAAACTCGGGGCTGGGGGTGGTGGAGATCTGTCTTTGCCAAAAATATGACTTTATTTTCTCTCTTTGAAGGATTTAGGTCATCTGCAAACCTGTCGGACCACGTACATTGGCTTAACTTTCATTTGGAAAAGGAAGTTACATTTAGGGCTGAAATTTTCAAAGTGACTTTTTAAAAACTTGACTGTAAACGACATCTCTGCATCCTGTTGATGATTCGATCTTGGGCTCCAAGTCTTGAGAATCTCAGGAAATGTGAACTGATGATGGGAGTGTTTTTTCTTTCCCCTCACAGTTATGATTTATGACAGTGAAAGAATACAAAGAAAAATCAGATGAGGGAAAAAGTGCATGGAATGAAGTTTGGAGGAAAGCAGGCACGTACTTCTAGGGCTTCTCTTCCGGTGGTGTCAGACAGAATGCACTTATTTCTCCTAGCAGTGAGTTGTGACAACACTGTGAAATGTTGCCAACCAGGGAAGCTCATTAAAGATTCAGATCTCAGATTTTTACTGGGGGCTAGTCATGTAGACACCCTCTACCTAGCATGTATCAAAATTCCAGACTGCCAGAAGGAAATCAAATGGTCCACAGACATCACTGTTTTCACAAACAGTTTAAGCATGGTGAGTTGCTCCTGTCAGAGTGATGGTGCTTCCTCGGAAATCCAAGGTCTCAGACACCAGCCAAGGGCTGTACTTGTAAGTACCTCAAATAATATATCTCTCGGTGTGAAAATCTCCAGTTCTTCAGTCTGCTTTTCAGTAGCCGATTAAACTTTCCAGGATTTCAGCACTATTCATTGCTTTCTGCTTTCAGCTGTGGTTGCGACTTGAAGCTATCCTGAAGTGCTTTTTGCGACACCTTGCGACACCTTTCCCACCCCTTCCGTGGGTAGGATCAGGCCTCTTTTATAGAGCTTGCCAGGTAAATTCTCCAAATTCTAGGCTGAGTAAAATCCTGCCTGTGATGCCGTGCTTTCAAATCATCTCCTGTGGGGCTGGTGGCAATACCACAAAGGAGCTGATGGATGGAGGAAGGGCTTGCTTTTGGTGTCAGGATTTCCTCAATCTTTAAAACTACTGAGAGTCAGAAAAAAAAGGGGGGGAGAGTAAGAGGACTTCTGATTTCTCAGTATTACTAATTAGCATAGAATAAATTTTAAATATTTTAACACTTTATTTGGCATAGTTGGGGAATGAGAGACTTCTTTTTAAGTGAATTATTGAGGGGTCTTAACTGTTAAGCATGAAGACATATAATTAAAGTGAATTATTAAGGGATCTTACTCTGTTAAGCATTAAGTCATATAATTAATTATATTTATAATTACCCTGTTAAGCATTGTATAAATGCCGCGGTGTAATGCCATACCGATAACTTAGGCTCATCATAAGAAACCCCAGATGTCGCACTGTGATTTAACACGTTCATGTGTCCCGAACCCTAGCTGAGCTGTGTAGGTCTAGCTGGTCCTTCACTAAATGGCTCCAGGACTGCCTTTTTCTTTCTTCCTAAATTCTGGGGTCTGTTTTCTTAGGAAGAGTTTTTATGTCTCTTTCGTGTTATCAGGTTGTGACCTCTCCCTTCTTTTTGCAAATACTTCATCTCTTGTAGCAATCCACTCCCCATTCCTTATTTTGAACCTGAGGCTTCAGATTTTACAATGGGCTAGACGATTAGATCACTAAGCTTGTTCAATCTTATGTAAGACTGATTAGGTCCAGAGATATCCTCCTAGGGATAAGATAGAGGAAATTTAGTAAGTGGAGTGTCTTATACCTGATTTAGCTAGTTTTTAAAATTCTGGGCTGCTTTTCTGTTATAGGTAGTTGAAGATAGGAAAACTCTATGGAAGTGATGTGTTCTTTCATTACACCTGAATATCTGACTGCTCAAAGTAAAGAATAGAATTCTAGAATGAATTGCTACATTCTAATTTTTTCAGGCTGTGAGGATGATCATGGTGAGAGAGAGAGAGAGAGGAGAGAGAGAAAGTGAAAAAGAGAGGAGAGAGAATGTGAAGAGAGAACATCACAGGGGTTCATCACAGGCTCAGGGTCCAGTTTTCATCTTTCAGAAAACCAGTTTTTTAGCTCTCCCAGAAGTTTTCAGATTGTGAAATAAATCACACTAACTGTATTAGTTTCTTATTGCTGCTGTAACAAATTACCACAAACTCAGTGGCTTAAAAACACAAATTTATTATCTTATAGTAAGGAGGTCAGAAATCTAAAATGAGTCCCACTGGGCTAAAGTCAAGGTGCCTGCAGGGCTGGTTCCTTCTGGAGGCTCTAGGGGAGGATCTGGTTCTTTGCTTTCTCCAGCTTCCAGAGGTCGCCTGTGTTGCTTGGCTCATAGCCCCTTCCTCCCTCTACAAAGCCAGCCCTGTAGCATCTTCAGTCCTCTCTGACTGTCGGACCTCTGCTTCCATGATCACATCAAATTCTCTGATGTTGGCCCTCCTGTTTCCCTCTTGTAAGGACCATTGTGATTATGTTGAACCATCCGTATAATCCAGGACAATTTTCCCACCTCAAGGTCCTTCATTTAACCACATCTGCAGAATCTCTTTCGCTATGTAAGGGGACATATTCACAGGTTCTGGGATTAGGACACGGCCATCTTTGGTGAGAGGAGGGGTGAACATTATTGAGCCTACCACACTGACCAAACTCACAGTATGCCGATTTAAAAACCGGAACAGCAATTTATAATGTATAATCTTAAGATATCTGGTAAGATAACTGGAATTACCTTTTTACATAGGACCCTCACTTCTGCCAGGACATTGGTCATGTGAAGACACCAAATAATAGGGGCTTGCTTGGTATGCTGAGAATTACACCAATGGATATTGTCAAGAAACTACAGTAGTTTGACAAATTCTCCTTTATATTCTACAAATATTTCTACTCAGATAGGTAGTACTGGCTGTTAAAAGTGGTTTTTTGAATAGTTCTTGAGTTTGATACCCTGACATTCAGATTTCTTGGTTCTTCTCTCACTAGATCCCAAGGAATCCATAACTTGTTGTTATAATAATGTTTCCTAGTGAACAAATAATGTAATGCACCTGTGTTAAATTTATCTTTAATCTACGCCTTAGAGGCAGTTGAAATACTTTATTCAGAATCCACATTCTAGGTTGAATAGTTAGCATTTGAAGTGTCACAACGAGGAATCAACTCTTCCTTTACTTACTATTTCAAATCTCTGGAAATTTAGGCTGAGAGATTTATCAATTAGCAGCTAGGATGTAGGAAATGATTTTTCACCAGTGCAGAGAGTGGTTTTCAAGTCAAGTGAAACGTTGGCTGGGTCCTAGTGCTTTTCGTGAACAAGGCATAGGACCCTGGAAGCCCAGTGGGCGGCCATGGTCAGTGTAGAGCTTAAGGTCTAGAGCCATCTTCGTCCTGCATCACTCTGCTTTGTGGCGGTTGCTGACATCGCACCAGGACCTCAATTGTTCTTTCTGCAAAATATCCTTTCTCCTTAAATTTTGGAGATAGACTTGGATTTGGAGGCCTGCTGCCCTGCTGTGCTGACTGAAACGATATGAGAACACAGTCTGAGAAAATTCAGGTCATGAGCAATACTTACTTGTGGCGCTCCCTCCCCCTCTCCTTCCCTCCCTTCCTCCCTCCCTCCCTTCCTTCTTTCCTTCCTTCCTTCCTCATGCAGCTTTGCAATCGGTTTAACCATTTATGAAACTACAACCAAATCATATGTCATTTAAGAATAAATTTAAATTTTGGCTCCAAAATTTTTCTTAAGACCCCTCTCCACGTTGTCACTTCAACAAATATTCCTGTTAAACACTGTCATCTTACCGGTTCTTAATTTCTTTTGAGCCACCTAGAGAGAATAGTTACATCTTCACCAAAGGACAAACTGTGAGGGCAAATGACAGGGTGAGGACAGCTTATTTTGCATTCTTTGGTTCAATCACTTCAGTTCATCAGGGAAATAAAACTGTCAGCACAACATCTCTGGATACAGGGGACACCAGTAGAATATATGATTCAAAGGATTGCCCAAGGCTAAGGTCACTGTGTAAGCTTTAATTAACTGGGACAGTCAGGGGCAGGTGCTGTAGAAGGGAACACTACCACTATTAATATTAATTTTTATGCGAATATAGGGAAACTCCTGGATACATTATTTCATAATTAATTTCCATATATGTTATGAATGCCCTGGAAACTCCTAAAGGAGGGCTAGAGAGATCAATTCATTTAAAGTGGTTTAGTTTTTAAAGGCTCTTCTTTTAACCATATATATACGACTACAAGTGAGTTTCACTTTCCTGTGTGGCTTTCTAGAGCCTTGAATAGTCCTATTTTTAAAATGGAAATGGTTAATGATCACTACTATGCTTTTTAGAATAGTTTAATGTCCTTGGTTGCATTTTTAGGTTGTAGCCTGAAGCAAGATGAACAAAACTTGTGATTGCTTTGGAGTTTCTGATATTTAACTCAGTTATTGCAGGAAATATACAGGTATTTGTCAATCAAATACGTTTGCTTTTTTTTTTTTTAAAGTTGAGGTTATCCTGGAAATTGGTTTTAATAACTCAAAGTATTTTACCTTATGCAAAATATTATATATATTCTAATATCTTATTCTCTTAAAAGTTGAATTTGTTTCCCGACCTATTGTTAACATTGATATTTTTATTGTCCCTTATCACAAATCTTCAAATGGGAACAAGTAGGGCCAAGCTATTCGCATTTGCCTCATGGCTTAGACACAAGGCTGATAAGACCACTTTCTGCTGAACCAGATTTTCATGTAGGACAGAATTCATCAGAAGCCCTGGGCAATGCTGAACTCAACCTGGGGTGAGTGGGATGGGGCAGTGATGCAGAGAAGCAAAATTTCCTTAGAGAATGTGCTTCCTTTCATAAAATGGGGATCATAAGAAAATCTGTCACATAAGATACTGTACTGAGAAGATTAAATGATATAAAATTCAAATAGTAGCATGAACAGTAAGTACCTGGCAGATAGCAAACACTTCGTATCTGTTACCTTTTACTTTTACATCTCTTTCCTATTCCTTCTTCCACAAATAAACAAATAATCAAGCAACAGGTATACCTTGTCATCCTCCCAGTTGTAAGATAGTGTTGGGCTTGTCAAGACGCATAAGACAAAGTCTTCTCTCAAAAGATTCAAAATGATTAGCAAGATGAATCATGAATAAGGGATGACTTAGAAAATATAAGAGGAAGAAATTCTCATGATTTTCCAAATGAGGCTGGCAGAGAATGTGCATCAAAGAAAGTCAGGGACCTAGAGATGATCATACTAAGTGAAGTAAGCCAGACAGAGAAAGACAAATATCATATGATATCGATTATATGTGGAATCTAAAACAAAAAAAAGGTAGAAATGAACTTATATAGGAAATAGAAATAAACCCACAGACATAGAAAACAAACTTATGGTCACCAAAGGGGAAAGCAGGGGGGAATAAATTAGGGGTCTGGGATTAACAGATACACACTACTATATGTAAAATAGATAACCAACAGGGACCTACTGTAGAGCACAGGGAACTATATTCAATATTTTGTAATAACCTATAAGGAAAAAGAATCTGAAAAAGAACATATATATATATATACACATATATATGTGTGTGTATATATATATATATATATATGTATAACTGAATCACTTTGCTGTACACCTGAAACTAATGCAACATTGTAAATCACCTGTACTTTAATTTAAAAAAGAAAGAAAGAAATCCACGAGGGGAGCAGTGACTCTGGAGAGAAGTGGTCTGGAAGGCGTCACAGCAGAGCAGTCATGTGCATGGGTACAAAATGTGCTGGAGGAGGTGAAGGTGGGGAGAATATGGAGAGAGTAATAGAGTATTTGGCCGAACAAAAGATTGAAAGCACCAAGGCAAGAACCTGCAAGTTGTGTTTGAGGAATACTAAATAACTTAGTTTCTTGTCAGGAAAGTACTCTACTGGTGAATATTTAGTGAGAAAAAATGTGTAGAGTCATTTCAGGGAGGAAACCTGTTGGCACATGTACATTTTTGTTAGAACCATCTTGTAAGTGAGATTGTGAAAACACGTCCGCTAACATTTCAGTTGGGAGCACATATCTAATTCTTCAATATGGTCCTAATATGGTCATTAATATGAGCTACTCATAAATATAATCAAGGCAGCATAGAGCCACGGACATGTTAAACTTTCCACAGAGAATCCCTTCACGCCTTCTCTCACAGTTATTTATTTATTTATTTATTGAATTTTATTTTATTTATATTTTATTTTTATATAGCAGGTTCTTATTATTTATCTATTTTATACATATTAGTATATATATATGTCAATCCCAATCTCCCAATTCATCCCACCACCATCCCCACCTGCCACTTTCCCCCCTTGGTGTCCATACATTTGTTTTCTACATCTGTGTCTCTATTTCTGCCTTGCAAACCGGTTCATCTGTACCATTTTTCTAGGTTCCACATATATGCGTTAATATACGATATTTGTTTTTCTCTTTCTGACTTACTTCACTCTGTATGACAGTCTTTAGGTCCATCCAAGTCTCTACAAATGACCCAATTTCATCCCTTTTTATGGCTGAGTAATATTCCATTGTATATATGTACCAGATCTTTAACCATTCGTCTGTCGATGGGCAATTAGGTTGCTTCCATGACCTGGTTATTGTACATAGTGCTGCAGTGAACATTGGGGTGCATGCTTTCACAGTTTCTTAAATGGCACTCCAAGCTAATCAGATATCATACAGTATTTATCTGACATCACACAGCATTTATCTGTTTTGATAGATTGCTTATTCTTGGCACTGTCCATTTTAGGCCTATGGAACCTACCTACTGACCTAGCAATAGAACGTATTCACTCTTGGATCAATAGATAAGTACTTACATTAAGTTTAATTATCTATTAAAACATACCCACTGTTGTCACAGCTTATCATTTTTCGTGGGTGCTGATGCTAAAATGTTATTGAACAACATAAATAATTTACATACTATTTGTCACATATTTCATTGAACACCTCAAATTAATTAAAATAATTTTTACCTTTAGTATGGAATTATTTTAGGTAGGTTGACTGCTACAACAAAGCGTCTAAAGCAGCATATACAGCCCAAGTGTCCAAGCTGATGTTTTGCAAGATTAAAATATTTCTTTCATAAAATATCCAACTAAGCTCAGGTCTAAGACATATATTCTTCATGACAAATGCTTCTTCTTCTGAGTTTTTTTTTTTTTTTAGTGACCATAATCAAGAGTGTTCAGGATAAAGGAAGGAAGGAAAAAGGAATATGATCCAGTGAAACTAAATTTAAGTGGGTCAGATATTCTGAATGTGTAGGATTTTTTTTTCATTTTTCCAACATTTTATTATGAAAAATTTTAAACATACAGTAAATCCGAAAGAATTTTAATTTAACATTTATATACCCACCATCTAGATTGTACCACTAACATTTTACTATGCTTGCTTTATCATATATCTATCCATCATCCCTCTACCCTGGATGTCTAAAGATTTTAATTTTGACTATGTAGGGAATGGCTAAATTGATTTTATATGGAGTTCCAGTTGGTTAGGTCTTTGCCTCTGTGCTCCTGTTTCTGTAGCATCTACCATTACTTCTAAGCAAGATCAGTGGGACATATTAAAAGAGTCAGTTCACCAGAAAAAATTGTTTCTGAGCATTTAATAATGTTCTTAAATTAGCATCATAAAAATCATCTGGGGAGTTTGTTAACATAATATTTCCTTGAACTTAACTCCCCAAATTCTTAGTTAGTCACTAAATCCGAGGTAGGGACTTTAAATCTGCATTTTTTTTGTTGTTGTTTTTGTTTTTGCGGTACGCGGTCCTCTCACTGTTGTGGCCTCTCCCATTGCGGAGCACAGGCTCCGGACGCGCAGGCTCAGGGGCCATGGCTCACGGACCCAGCCGCTCCGCGGCATGTGGGATCTTCCCGGACCAGGGCACGAACCCGCGTCCTCTGCATCGGCAGGCGGACTCTCAACCACTGCGCCACCAGGGAAACCCAAATCTGCATTTTTTTAAAGCAGCGTTTTAAAAGGCATCAAAGATGAATTTGACATGTGGTTGGATTTGGAAAACATTGACCTTGATGCTACCAAAGAACTGTATCTTACAGTCTTTAAAGAAGGCAAGACATTTCGGGGAAAAGTCAAAAATACAAGATATAACCAAGCATCAAATTCTGTGGTTTACATTCTAGCTGCTAGAGACTTTCAGAGAATGGAAAGCCCGCTCTTGCTAGAAAGCTGGTCAATGTTTTACGATGACAAGAAACTTAAATGGAGTCTAAAAGAATCAGTAGATTTTGAAGAAGTCAAGAAAGAGAGGACAGGAGATCCAGGCCTAGAAAACATAAGAGGGAGCACGGCGAGGAACTGACGGGGGTGAAGTCTCTGTGCTGAGGAGATACAGAGTTGATGGGTTCTGGAGGGTGTCAAATACTAGATAGGAAAAAAAATGTCAATTACCAAAAACATTTTAAAGAAAAGCCTTGAAGATCTCCAGCCCCTGCCCTAGCAGTAAATGACCCACTGAAGATAAACTGTAACTTTCTGTTGTGGTTTCTGGTAGACACACAAACTATGCAAAATGCAATGGGGTCCAGAGCAAACCATTCCAATCCAAGGAGGAAGCATTCTCTTACATTCTGATTGCTTGTGCCCTTCTGGGGTCTTAGATACTTGCCAGTCTGAGCCACTGAGACCTCAGAGATCTTTTTCTCACCTTGATATTGATCTCCTGGTTCCGAAAACCTTGTTTGGCTCATAACAAAAATGGCATTGAGATTTTCCATTTCTACTCATCTCCAAAACCTCTGACTGCCGTCATTTCCCTAGTCTTTTGTTGTTGTTGTTTTGTGTGTTTTTTCCTCTCTGGCTCCCACTGTAACCCTGACAGCTGAGGTTGTGAAATCCCTTGGAGCTGTATCATCATCTTGGAGCCCTCTGGTCTCTTAGCTTATTTATGGGATCATGGAAGCTGTATTCGTTATCAGCTACCCCTAAACTCAGCTGTTTCAAACAAAAATCATCTATGATTTCCCAGCTTCTGAAGGTCAGAAATCTGGGAGAGGCTCAGCTCAAGGGTTCTGGTTCAGAGATGCTCACGAGGTTGCAGCCATCATGTTGGCCAGGCTGCAGTCATCTCAGAACCTGACTGGGTGAAAGGACCCATGTCTAAGCTCACTCATGGGGTGGCAGCAGGCCCCAGTTCCTTACTGGCTTTCTCCAGAGCCAGTGATACTCTAGAAAGTTGGCCAACAAGCCAGAGAACACTTAAGATGGAAGCTGCCTTTCATAACCAACTATCAGAAGGGACAGTCCGTCACTCTGCTGTATACTCTTTGTCACATAGACGATCCCTGGTACAAAGCAGGAGGGAACTATACAAGATACGAATGTTAGGAGGCAGGGATCATTGGGGGGCTCCATGGAGGCTGGCCACTATAGGAGCCTCTACCCCAGTTTTTTTGTTCAACTGTCCCAGCTCCATGCCTATCTAGGTGCTTCCTACATCTATCTATCCTGCTTCAACATGGCACTGAGAGACCCTGAGCACATTTTCTGTTTCCACTGACCAAATCCACTGAATGTTACACTGACTGGATGTTACCCTGACCGAATGCCTTTTGTGTACCAAATGCCATAGTGGGTACCATGGAGGATTCTGAAACAATAGGAGGTGAGCTCTTATCCTCAAGACCTTCGTAGTATAGTTGAGAAAACAGAACACACACTAAGATCCTTAGAACCCTTCTCTTGGAGAACTATAGAAAATGAACTCAACCGTAGCTTAGGCAAAAAGGGGGATTTTCTGTAAGGCCTGTGTAGCTACAGGAAGGGCAGGGGTACGGACACAGTGGATGCAAGACACAAATCCCACCAGGGATCTTCCCTCCCCTTTCCCATTTCTGTTACTCTCTCTGTATTGGCCTCATTCACTCAGACCGGCTTCTTTCTCATGGCACTCCCCAAAGCTCTGGCAGTGCTGGGTCTACATATTGAAGCTGTACTATGTAGAAGGTAATGGTTGTGTGCAGTTTCAAGTTTTAGAATTTAAGGGAAGGGCTCTGATTGGATCAAACTGATTCCTGGATCAGTCAGCATCCATCCTTTACTTTGTCCAACCCTCATCAGGTGTTGACATCGTGGCAGGCATTGGGATGCATGTGGGAATTACAAAAAAAAACACCCCAAAATACAAAGCAGATTCCCTGCCAGAGATATGGTGGTGATTGGCAGTCAGAGAGCAGAAGGGTTAAGAAGCTCATCTGTAGGCCTGAAACCACCCCAGATAGAAGGCTCTGACTGCAAGCAGTTCTGCATACAAGGGGGGCAGTGAGAGCGGAGTGAGCCTGTAGATTGTGTGAGGCTGTGTGTCATTTCTAGTGCATTCCACAATTCTGCTTTTTTCCTCTCTCTTTTCATTCAGTTGGGTCTACCCGGTTCTGTCCAGGTTGTTTCTTTAAGACGCCAATTCTTTGCGTAAGAAGCCCTTCCTAGGTTGTGTTCTGAGTAGCACCTAGCTTGCTGAAAAGCACTGGATTTCTAACAAGTCATAATAGTTTCTGACAGGATCTTTCTTTTGAAAGAAAATGTGAGAAAGCAATAAAGCGATAAAAATGTCTTTGTTTTCACTGAGGCACAGTCAGAATGAATAATTAAGAAACTGATACTGAAGTCAGCAGCATTATCTGAGCTGTTAGTCAAAAGAAGGTGGATGAAGATGTGGGTGTGTTTTGGTTTCCAGACGACAGGCAGAAGTTCTTGAGTCTGTGTTTCTGTTAATGGTTCTATCTGCCTGGATGATGAGGGCAGAACTCTCTTCTGGGTGCGTAGAGCTGTTTTTCCAAAATGACACACTTAGAACCACTAAATAGCTTTTCAAATGACATGATTTCAGGAAAGCGGTAGGGTTCTAACTCCAAAATAACACCCTCAACTCAATGTTCAATATCAAAATGTCTTTGTCAGAGAGACAAAATATTTTATTCTATAGTTAAAAAAAAAGAGACAGATACAAATATTTCTGGAAGAGTTAGGATACTGATTTAAATTTATATTAAAATGTTAATAAATCATACCAAATATGCTTTCCTAGATTTTTCAAAATTGAATGAGGCATGTGCACGTGTATGTATGTGTGTGTGTTTGTGCGTGTGTGTGTGAATTAGGTTAAGGACTTAGATTTCCAACTCTGCCTAATACACAATATTGCTTAGAGCTGATTATAATAGTGAATTCTCATCTACTTCACACCACAAACAAGTCATGATTTTGACTGGGAATTCTGTCTGCAAAATAATAACATTAGGGTCAGACATTGGACCCTCTCAGAATATTTGTCTTTTGATGATTTATTTTAACAATTTGTCTCCATATTAGCATTCCAGTGAGCCTAGTTTTTTCAAAACTTAATTCTTTTCAATAGGAACATATGAGTTAACATTTTCCCTTCAAATGTTTTGTTAAGGAGCAGAGAATGGTTCAATATTCCTTTCCCAATGTGATATCTTTCACTAGAGCATTACCTCCTTCAAATGACAACCTCTGGCTACAATTCAAATCAGATAAGGCCTGTTATTTATTTAAGGTCCTTTAAGAGCACAGCCAATTAGAGACCATTGAATAATACTCACATCACTGAGGTTTCCTAGAAAGGGCTCAGTTATGGGGTTTTAGAGCTCCCATTACAAGGCATGGCAGGCTGCCTATTTTCAAAGAGATGTTTAATTTTGGAAATCTGTGATTCCCTTGTTAGACTCACACTCCTTTGATTGTAGGTGTTTCCAAGAAATCTGAGCCCTTGTCAGGCTATTTCTATAAAACCACCTACTTTTTTTTCTCATAGGTGGCTGACAAGAAAGAATTCGGTAAAAATAGGCTTAATAAAACTGTACTCTGCTTGATTCAACTGACTTCATATCAAGAGTTCATCAAATTTCTATTAATGAAGTACTCCATTAATTCACTTATTCAGCCAATATTTATTGAGGGCTTTCTATGAGTCAAGCACCACAGTCAAAGCGATAGGTAAGTTCTCTGCTCTTATTTGACAGCAAGGAAATGGACAATGAAAATACATACACATATGAACATGTCTACACCAGTGAACATCAGATAGCAGGTGAAGTGCCAGGCTGAAAATCCCCACAATGTGATGGGCTAGACTGGGTCAGTACCCTACCTGAGGGGACTTAAGTAGTCTCATTTAGGAGGAGTCATTTATGTGAGGTCCATATGACCAGAAGAAGTTAGGCTTGTGATGAACCTAGCATTCAAGGCAGAGAGAAGTTTGCTTCAGAAGCCCCATAGTGGGGACGGCCTTGGCATGCTGGGGGAAGAGAAAGAAGGTCCATGTGGCAAAGCTCAGGCATAGGGATTCGGGGAAGCGGGCAGGGTCTCGATCATGGACTACTGTGTAGGTCAGCAGAAGGAGTTTAGATTTCATTTTAAGTGCAACGACAGGCCATTGGAGAATTACGAGCGGAAGAATGGCATGACATAATTTAATTTTTCTGCAGAAAATGAATGATAGGAGACAAGAGTGGAAGTAGGGAGATCAATTAAGGGGCAATTATAGTAGACTAGGCTGCAATGCAGAGAACACAGAGCCTGGAGAGTGGTGGTGGTGGGGAACCACTAGAGAAAGAAAATATTATATATTTATATTTATAGATACACACATATGTCTACACGTGCATATACATATATGTATATATTTAAATTTCAACTTTCTGTTTCTATATTATAATATGTTTCTATTCTGTAATATGCATATCTACCATTGTAGATATGTTATCCATAAATAAATCAACGTACATAACGGGAGTGTGTGTGTGCTCAAAAATATTTTATTCATGCATGTGTGATCCAAAAGTTTTGGACGTCCCTGGTCTAGGGGTCAGATTATTGTGACTTGGATTTGGCGGTAATAGTGGAAATAAAGGGCAGTAAATGCATTTGGGATAAGGTTGGAAGGTAAAATGAACAAGATTTGTTGACGGAGTGGGTTGTGCTAGACTCCATATAGAGCCACAAGGATACGCACGGCTCAAGACACAGCCCAACCCCAGGGAGCTTGTAGGATTTTCCTGGCTTAGGAATGAGGATGTAACAATTTTCGAGTTTTTTTTCCTTGTCACTTTCACACACAACATGACTCCAATTTCCTCAAGTGAAAACAAGTTTCTCTTCATGTCCGGGTCACCTCTTTGCACAACTCTTGGGGCCACCTTTAGCATTATATTCTCTAGAGTTGTGTTTTATGGAGTTGAAACATTCCGAATTTTATATTGAGAAGATGCTACTTGTGCGTGTGTGTGTGTGTATCTTCAAGAGTGTTGTCTACTAGAGTGACTCCAGTTTAGGTTTATTCTGCCCCTACCCCCTTCCATCCCTTTCCCTCAAATGAGAGTCTTTACTTGAGACTATAGAAACGAAGGAATAATGTGAGATTTACCAACTCACTTTATGGCCGAGAGCTCAGGTCTCAAGGATGAGAAGCATCCTTTAGGTGGGGCTTGGAGCCAGGAAATGAGGCTTTCGTTTGTTCTTAGTGAGTCTGGTTATAAAAGAGTGTAACCCTGGGGTTTCCACATGTGATATGTTTTTGCCCTTTGCCAGGCTTGATAATACCTGCTCACCTCATCCCTCCCCATCCCCCAAATAACCCACCCACACCAAAGGCATTAGTGAACTCTATGAAACATTGAACATTTTGTCCCCAGAAGACATTTGTCCTTTCCCGAGTCATTCTCATCTCTGCATTCAGAGAAACTTTCCCTCAGGCAGCCCTGAGCCTGGCTTCACTTCATTCAGCCTCCCTTATCACACAAAACTGTTTCCTTCTTCAGGGCACATGATGCTATAGGCACTCTTCAAATTATGTTCTGGACGAACCGGATCCCTCATTGAGATGCAATTAGTGTTGGAACATCCACAAAGATAAAACTTTCTCTATGTTGTTACAATGAGATGGCAAAAATTGTTATATGTTAACAATTGTATTGTTGCTACGTTAAAATGAATTCTAAATGACTGGCCAATGCATGAACTTTCAGAATATAATCTGTATTTACACTAGAGACCATCTTTATCTATTAAATGCACAAACAGAGCCTTCAGTTAGTTGCTGAAAGCACAGTGTACTCTATTTATCCTGAGGTGAAGAACACGATTTTTTTCTAAGAAACAAGAAAATTATCTTTTATAGTGTTACAATGTTTTAGTTTTTCATGGAAAGCAAAGCATTAGGCAAGCAGTTAAAGTAGGTTTTGTTGTTATTATTATTATTACAGTAAGGAGACTTAGAGAAGATTAAAGCCGTTTTTAATCAGTACAGAGAGTCATTATTTTCTAATGAAAAACAGGAGAAAAACTACTCTGACATTTTGTTGCTATTTCTGTTCTTGGGAAGAAACTAAAGGCTTAGACTCTGTGTTTCTGTCTTGAATGTTTGGAAAGCAGTAGAGATAAGACTCCTGTGCTCGAAAAACTGAAAATCAACCTAGGGAAATTGCACATATATATGCACAAAATGACTCAAGACACTTGGTGAATCTATAGTTAGAAGCCAAGTGGAGAATTCATCATTTCACCTGACAAATACTGTTTGTCTGTAGCCCTGCTGGGACTTTGAGTAAAAAGATGAAAATATAGGTTGAAAATGTAAAATCTTCAGGCTTTGGGTGCTTGTCATGCTCTCTGACTGCCTCATGCATTTTGAGCGTTCTTATAACGTCTGGAGAATTTACTGCCTGTATCAGTTTTCTGTTGCTGTTATTTAAAAATTACCATGAACTCAGTGATTTAAAAACCACAAATTTGTTGTCGCACAGTTTTGCAGTTTGGAAATCCAAGATCAGTCTCTCTGGGTTAAAATTAAGGTGCTGGCAGGGCTGCATTCCTTCTACAGAATCTGTAGAGTCTGTTTCCTTGCCTTTTTGAGTTCCTAGAGCCTGCCCATCTTCTTTCACTCGAGGCCCCATCCTCCGTTATCAAAAACAGCAGCACGGGATCTCCAACTCTCTCTCTGTCCTCTTTTTCCATCGCCGCATCTCCTCGTCTCTTACTCCGACCCTCCTGCCTCCCTCCCATAAAGATTCTTGGGATCAGATAAGACCCACCTGGATAGTCCAGAATGATTTTCCCATCTCAAGATCCTTAATCATGTCTACAAAGTCCCTTCTGCCATGTAAGGTAACACATTCGTGGGTTCTGGGGATTAGAATATGGACGTCTTTGGGGACAATCGTTCTGTGGGCCATATCACCTTTCAGTCCAGAATCTGGACTTTTATCCAGAAGTTCACCCTCCCAGCTTTCTTTGTCAGGGCTGGGACCAAGGTGAGGAGAGCACGGCATTCACCTCCAGGAGCAAATTTAAGGGAGAATCAAAAAACTCAGTAATCAAGATAGATCATATTTTAACGTAATATATTTTTTAAAATAAATTTATTTATTTATTTATTTTTGGCTGCGTTGGGTCTTCGTTGCTGCACGCGGGCTTTTCTCTAGTTGCGGTGAGTGGGGGTTACTCTTCGTTGCAGTGCGCGGGCTTCTCATTGCGGTGGCTTCTCTTTGTTGCGGAGTTCGGGCTCTAGGCGCACAGGCTTTAGTAGTTGTGTCACGTGGGCTCAGTAGTTGTGGCTCGTGGGCCCTAGAGCGTAGGCTCGGTAGTTGTGGCGCATGGGCTTAGTTGCTCCACGGCATGTGGGATCTTCCCGGACCAGGGCTCGAACCCGTGTCCCCTGCACTGGCAGGCGGATTCTTAACCACTGCACCACCAGGGAAGTCCTTAATGTGATATTTTAAAAAAGATTTTATATATACTACTATATGTATGAAGTAGAAAACTAATAAGGACCTACTGTATAGCACAGGGAACTCTACCCAATACTCTGTAATGACCTATATGGGAAAAGAAGCTGAAAAAGAGTGGATATATATATATATATGTGTATAACTGATTCACTTTGCTATACAGCAGAAACTAACACAACATTGTAAGTCAACTATACTCCAATAAAAATTAATTTAAAAAAATTCTAAAAAATTCAAAATTCAATGGTGGACAAAATTTTAAATAAAGAGAGGATTAATGTTACAGATTTTTCCTTTTGGGTCCAAAATGGCTCAGCATGACAGTGTCCTTTGCAACAGTATCCTAAGCAAAGACATGTGACCTAGAAGATACAAGTGAGAGGCACTTGTGCAGGACTTGGATTTAGAATGAACACCAAAGGAAGCAGAGGCCTTGCACATGGTTCTCTTCCTGGCTTGGCTGGGAAGCTGCCAACTGGGAATGCAGAGGTGGAAAGCATGGCTGGCCTCTGAGGTGTGAGCTGCTGTGCTGAGGCCCTTGATCTGGGACAAAGTCAGTGGCCTGTAGGCCATAGGATGGCGTAACTTAGGTTTTGCATCTGGTCACTTAGCCAACCTATAAACCTATTCTCTGACTCATCTGAAGATTCTGAGAGCTACCAATTATCCTTGACTAAATTCTTTTTCTGCTTCAATAGTCAATTTGCTGTTGTTAGCAACTAACAACCCTGAATAATGTGATTTATCACAATAAGGACCATCTAATTTGGTTGGGGTAGCCAAGTTAAAGCCATGGGCATGCATCGGTGTTTAAAAAGCAGCATGGCAGTGCTCTAATCAAGGAAATAAAATATAAACACCTCATCTGAAAACCTGGTCCTAATATTCTCTAGAAGCTAAAAATAAAATTTTTATATCTCAGCTCCTCAGCTGGATACTTCCCCAGTTCCAAATTAGTAGCTTATTCAGGGCTTTATTAGTAATAAGAAGATATTGACTTTTTCTCTGCTCACCGAATAACAGATCAGTTCTTTCTGATTTCAGTCCCCCCTTCCCCCGCTTCTAAAACTGGGGTAGAATTGTCTGTGTTTCCAAATTTCCAGACCTATCCTCTGGTTCTTAATTTAGCTGATTTTTCTTTGGAGTGTCAAAGATGGCATTTTGACAGTTTACTCCAAAATTCTCAGAGGATACCTGACTTGTGTAGCTCTGTTTTCTTCTTTTTAGATTTTTTTCTTTGTTAACAGCTTTCTTGTCTTGTTGTCCAAATCTATACAATTGAGTTGACTATAAAATATTGGGCTGGCCAGAAAGTTTGTTTGGGTTTTTCCGTAAGATGTTACAAACGAACGAACTTTTTGGCCAATCTAATAGACTCAACTACGCATTCAGAAAATGATTTTTTTGATCATGATAAGAGACTGAAGGTTTCCGGCTCAAGATCACGAAGTAGGAGGATCCTGACCTTGCCTCCTCCCATGAATGCACCAAATCTACAGCTACATTTGGAACAATTTCCTCCGGGAAAAAACCCAAAAACCAAAAACCAAAAATAATAAGAGACTGATTATTGATATCACATCACAATCTGTGTCTAGTAGACAATAATGGATAAAAATAAGCAAATGTTGAGATGACTAATCAAGGGAGTTGAGGTGAAGTAGACTATCTGCTACTTATCCAGAAATTTGGATGGGATGCTGAGACATTTTGGCAAGTTTTAAAGGTGTGAAACTTAGCTAAAAACAGTTTTCAGGCTCCAGTTGTTAGTACATTCATCTTTAGTGAACTAAAATAATAGTTTTCACATGTAAAACCACGGTCCCCTAGCAGTTCTTCTGTGCTGACTTTCTCCCAGGCCCTTGAGCCCAGCAGTTACTAAGGCCTAAGGCAGTTTATGACAGTTTGATAAGTAGGACACTGTAACGTATGGCTGTGAGCAAATCACTGGCCTTCCACACTGAACTGATGGGAAAAATACCCTTTCTTTGATCTCTTTCAAGTGAAACTAATGCATGTTTATTCATCAGGTACTGACAACATGCCTGACATTGTCATAGGTATTACCAGAGGTAAAAGAAAAAACTCCAAAGCTTGCCCTCCAGGAATTTAAAATTTAATTGGAGACTGAACATTTTTATTTAAGAAAAACTGGGGAGTAAAATACGGCAATGTGTGGAACTGAGTACAAAACTGTGAGGTACAGGTGACGTCTTACATAATTTAAGGATAGAGGATTGCTGGCTAGAGGGAGCCACTTGAGAGGGATTTCTTGAGAATGGTTATGGTGTAGCACTCTTCTCCACCTTTAGAGAGACTATAGAATTTAGAGTATGAACTAAGTAATATGAATATGAATTAACTACATGTTTAACTGAGAATATGAATTAAAGAAGGCTAGAACGGTTAGGATGAGAAGTAGGTGTTTATCAGTTTGGATTGAATCAAGAAAAATAAAAGCCACTTAAGATATTTCCAGCAGAGAGATATTTAATATGGGGAATTAAATTTTAAAATTATTGGAGAGGTTGGAGGAACAGAAAAGGAAGTGGTGTTCTCAGATATAAGCAAATACAGGGAGGTGCAGCCAGATATGCAGCCCTGAATCCCTCTCCCCCAAGCTGTCTGTGATGGTCTGTGGCTTCACTCTAGCTCAGGTATAGAGCAGGTGCCATGGAGCCTATAGCCACTGCTATTGCCCGAAGAAGAAAGATTCCTACTCTTCTTCTACACTCTAATCTCATGAGAAAGCCTCCTGTTGGCAAAACTTTGACTGGAACCCTGCTAGCAACAGAGTCTGTGAAATGTAGTTTCTAGGCTTCTAGCCCCTGCTAAGAGCCAGCAACAGACACTATCTGGCATGATGTGGAGTGGTTGATGCAAGTGTTATTTTAGAAAGGTTTCTCTGGTAGTGACTAAAGTCCTATGTCCCCAGTAATGCTTTTTGCTCCCTCTTCTAACCCATACTATATCCCCTTGCAATTGCCTTTGGGTTTGGTTTTCGTCTTGTTATTTTCTACCATATTAACATTACATACTTGTTTTTATGTCTTAGTTTTATCTCCTTAACTGGATTTTGAAAGATTGGAAGCACAACTTCATTTATTAACAAATAACAATTTACTGTACAAGAAAAAAAAATGCCCTTTGCAATGTTGATGACAAAGTAGTGGACAAGACACTCATAATCTGCTCTAAGGGAGCTTATGGTCTAGTGGGAGAAGCTGAGAATAAAGAAATAAATGAGTATTTAATATTACATGGTGATAAGTGCTATGAAGAAAAATAAAGCAGGGTAAAGTGATAGAGAAGGGCAGTGGTGGCAGTGGGGAGAGGCTATTTTAAATGTGTGGTCAGGGCAGGGTTCTCTGATAAGAGGACCAGTAGGATATGAGAGAGGGGAGCCAGGTGCATATCTAGGGAGAGCGATTTCCAGGCAGACAAAACAGCAAAGGCAGAGTTGAGCACAGCATGTTAGAGGAAAGCCAAGGAGTCCAGTGATTCTGGACAGAAGAGAGCACAGGAAGGTGGTAAGAAATAAGATCTGAGAGGGGAGAGGGCAGCGGATGTGATGTGTCAGACTTGGACATATATTTTTTGGTATTCCTCATAGAGATGGCTTTCTTCTGGGAAGATAACATTTAACCTCAATTTCTAAACCCAACACCCACCTCCCCAAACATTATCTTTTTCCCTTTTGTAGTTTATTTTTCTTTCTTCTTTCTGATGTGGGTCTGTAGCTATATTTATTTTTCCCTTTATTAAATTGCAAGGACCACTTGCCAGAATGAGGTATAGTTCGGTTTTTCCGGTGCACAGGTTGCCTTAGCAACAAGGCAAATCTTACCCATTTCAGCAAAACCTTATCAATAAAGCAGTCTCATAAGAGACTAATGTTCACATCCTTAAATGTCTGTTATGTTTTTCCTCGGTTCCTTAACCATGACAATTCTCAGATTAATTAGGCAAATGCAGATTGACTGAATGGCTCCACAGAGCAGACACTAAGAAAGAGTAATACTAGAATGATCTTTAGCAGTCATAGTGGACAACCCCAAGTTACCATATCGCTTTGGTTTTCCAGTTCCACCACAGCAAATTTTTATCCCTTCCAGGCATAGGCATGCAGGTTCCATGTTGAACATCTGTCGTCTATTTAGACTGGCCAGTATCCATTTCCTAGAAACCTCAGGCAACAATAAAGCAGTGTTTGGAGGGAGGTAGAGTGTATGCAGTCTTGCCAACCAATGTTTATGAATGAACAGGTATGTGAGTCTCTGCAAGGTCAAAAGAGAGTGAAAGAAATACATCTCAAACATTTCTGGTTAAAACTTAAGGCACCTCATACCACTCAAATAAATTATTTCATTCATGGTAAAAACAGGCATACAAACTGAAACTTTTTTGTTACAATAAGTTGTACTTCTTGTGTAAAATAGTTATGAAAAATTTAAGGAAGAATATTTGTTTTAGTTCAGAGAAACAGTCCAATATTACGTGTATCTCTCTCTCTTTCTACACACACACACACACACACACACACACACACACACATATACATGTACATGTGTACATGTATTTATTTATCTATCTCTCATCTATTTATCTATTGACTGATTGACTGGAATTGGCTCACATGATTCCTGGGGCTGGTAAGTCCAAAATTGTAAGGATAGGCTGGTTGGCTGGAAATTCAGGTAAGAGTTGATGTTTCAGTGTTAAGTCTACACGCCACAGGGCAGCAGGCCAGACGGAGGCAGAATTTCTATGTTACAGTCTTGTGGAGAATTTCTTCTTCTACAAGAAACCTTCAACTGATTGAATATGGCCCATCACGTTATGGAGAGTAATCTGCTTTACTCAAAGTCTATTGATTTAAATGTTAATCACGTCCTCAAATACCTTCACAACAACATTTAGACTGGTGTTTGACCAAAGAATTCAGTGCTGTAGCCTAGCCAAGTTGACACATAAGATTAATCATCAAAAAGCTCAAAATAAGAGATTTGATGTTGATAGTTCTAGTTTCCTAAGGGTAATTTCTTTTTTAAAATGTGAGGGAATAAAAAAGAAGTGAAAGTAGGATGTAAAAGAAATATGGCAGCTAGAATAAAAGTGATTCTAATTATTCTAGCAACTTCTTTATCCTTCAATTTTTTTCTCATTTCCTTAATTATAGCACTTTTATATGGTAAAACAATGGGGAAGTATATTCTATAAGCTGATGAAGAATTTGCTTCATCATTATTTTTATTTAGTACCATCAAGTTAAAAGATAATCTTTTACTTTGACAATAGAAAACTATCAGAATTTTAATTCTGATAAAACTAAAATTTATATAATTTGAGACTTTTTTCAGCTAAGATAATTAATGATTTTCATTAGTGTGATATGGCTTGTTTAAAACAAATGATGATTGGTTTTGACAATAAAAATGAATAAAGGACTAAAATCAATTAGTTAATTAGTGTTGGGTTTTGGCCCTGCAAGATGTCTCTCTGTGCGGCTTATGTGATTTATGCAATTTTCCATGATTATCAGTTTCTATCATTAGATGATCTTTTCTTGCAAAGCTGGAGCCCATGCCTTTCGTATCCTAGTATCATTCTCCCCTACCTGATATAGTCATTGCCGATACTGGAACTATAAACATATTGTGGACCCACAAGGATTGCCACACTGTGATGGTTAGTTTAATGTGTCAACTTGCCTAGACTATAGTACCCAATTATATAATCAAACACTAACCTAGGGATTGCTGTGAAAGCATTTTGTACATGTGGTTAATTGACTTTATTTGATAAAATGTACAATCATTTTAATCAAAATTAAAATTAAAAATTGAATTAAAAATAAAATAAAATGTATTTAAAAATAAGTAATAAATAAAATAAATTAAATTTAAAAATGAAAAGAAAAGGGGGTTAAGCGGTACAAACTACTACATATAAAATAAATAAGGTACAAGGATGTATTGTACAGCACAGGAAATATAGCCAATATTTTATGATAACTACAAATGAAGTATAATCTTTAGGTACTGTGAATCACAATGTTGTACACCTGAAACTTATACACTATTGTAAGTCAACTATATGTCAATTTAAAAAATGCACAATCAATTGACTTAAAGTAAAGGGGATTACCCTTGATAATATGAATAGGCCTCATCCAATCAGTCGAAGTCCTTAAAAGCAAAAGCTGAGGTTTCTTGGATGAAGAAGTGTGCCTGAAGACAGTAAAGTAGAAATCCTGCCTGAATTTCCAGCCTGCCACCTGCCCTATGCAGTTCAGATAGCCACCACACCATGTAAGTCAATTCCTTGAAATAAGTCGCCAAAAACGTATATAGCTACGTATATGTATACTTACACATACATGCATATTTATATATATATACACATATTTATACATATAGACACATACATACATATATACTCTGTTTCTCTGGAGAACCCTAAATGATACATTAATATTGCTTTTGTTTGACTCATTCATTTGCATTGTTGAACTTGGATTCTATCTGTTAAAAATCAGTGTCTACATGACATTGCTTAGTCTAATGGGCGTAAGAAGTCTTTTAGGCCAGGATGCTATGGATATATTTGTGTAGACTAGACAGCTATTTTACTAGGAATGGCTAATAACTTGGAAAACCTTTTGCAAGTTGGATTAAATGGGTTTAATTAAACTAGACAGTATCACCTTATAAAATTAATATATATAAGTTTGGCTGTGGGATTTAACCTTGAAAGTATTAATTGTCAAATATGCCTTGGAGTTGACCGTCTAGTAAAAAACAAAAAAGACTGCTATAATGGCATTGCCTAAAATCATGTCCAACTGCAAATTATATAGGATCCCTCTGCAAATGGAAGCGGGGGTTGAGAGCATTTGTCGCGTCAAATGGGTGAAGTTCAAAGCATGTGGTAAGGATCTCTGCATGAAATTTCGGTACCTTAAAAAAAGGATGTCAGAACTTGAGCTTGGTTTAAAAACAAATACCAGCTGAGGGATGTGGCTTAGTTTTCTGATGGAAAATACTGAGATAGAGAATAGCACAGATGCTCAGGTTATGGACTAATTAAGGAACATTCTCAAAATTACCATCAAGAGTTCTATTCGAGAAGGTGCTGGGTGTAGAATTCGTTCTCAGTACTATTCCAGACATGCAGACACAAATATGCAGTCTTAGGAAACTCAGTCTGGAGCCGCTTTGTGACAGAGGGCAGAAAACTGACAAGTGTTTCTTGAAAGTAAATTTGCTGTGTGTTAAATATTTGGTTTTACAAATTATCACGAGTGCCACCAAGTCCACAGTTTTATTACTCATGTAAAATGTTCTTCTGCTTTCTTAAGTTAACCAATGAAATCTGGGGAGGCTGACATATGATTATTTATAAGAAGTCAGGTAAGCTAGGTCAAGGAAGTACAGGCTTAGACGGGACGATCCTTGGGTGATTTGAATTAAGCTTGGCATATGGACCCCTTTCTGCTGACACTCCTCTTTTGAAGGTCACCGTCTCTCTCATTGTCAAGTCTGGTGACTTTTCATCTGCTGTTATTCTCCAGGGCTTCTGCTGAAGTTACCCCTCCAATACTTTGATTCCTGACTCTTCCTTTTCTTGACCAGTTTTTCTGCCTCTTCTCTGTTGAGTTCTCTCTTTCTCCCACTCTAATTTGCTCAAGTGCTTTATTCTTTACAGAATGAAATTTAAGAGGCCCCCAAGAAAGGCATTAACACTGGAATAATGTAATTTTAGCAGATACTTTTTTCAACAGAGAAAAGTTTTTACTTGTGTTGTAGCTGTTTTGCGCTGAAGAGTCTGGAAGACCTCTAATCGAATACTTCAGTGAGAGGCAGATGGAGACCCCAATGCGGAGGAGCCTCCTCCAGGATAGAGGTAGGCACATGTGTCCCAGAGGCAGGGCCTGGAGCGCATGTTGGGACACATGGGCTGTCTCAAGTAGATCTGAAGTGTAGAAAGAGCAGGAGTGAGATGAGCCGCAGGTACTCCTTCTGAGACCCACAGTCCCACTGTGGAGGGACTGAAGTTGCCCTTGGGAAAAGGATAGAAATGCTCTTACACATCCTTCACACTTCGTGTATTTGTGAATGACCAGTTTTTCTCCTGCGAGAGGACTGTGCCCACCTGCTCTTCCTGCCATTGCTCGTGACCTTGTAGCACCGTCTCTGGTCTTTGGGAACCACTGGAGATGCAGTGGTTGTTTTAATCTCTTATCTTCTCTCATTTCACCGAAGCATCGCCCCCATATGTCTAACTGTCTTCCAGAGGCATAACTTAGATATCCCCATGGTTGAAGGAAACCAACCTGCCCCAAATTGTACGTATGCTTCCCTCTCTCCCTATTGTGTCTCCTGTTCCTGATTCTCAAAGGCATCATGATTCTCCCAACCAAGAGGCCTGGAAACTTGGAGGTCTATTTGAGTCTTCTTTTATGTCTGATGACTCATCTTGGGTCTACTTCAAGCTCTGCAGCTTGTTGGCCTTGGTTCATATCCTGTATCTATACTCCCTTTTCCCTTAACTTTGTGGATGCTCTCATCCAAGGCTTATTTACCTTGTGCCTTCTGACTGGATTTCTCCTCTTTTCTCTCTATTCCAAACCAAATACTTTAGCTATGTTTGTTTTCTTAAAAGAAATTCCTCTTATCTGGACATTGCTATTCATAGACTCTCAGTTTATATCTACCTGTCTGGTTTCCAGAGGCCTGAGGTCTAGCTTCATTGTCCAAACATTCTGATTTCTCCAACACAGCCTCTGCACTCACCTTAGAACGGTCCTATGGCTACAGGGACAGACGCTGCTTACGCTTACCTCACTGTCTTTCTTCTTCATCTTCATCCTGCCTTATATCAACGATGATTTTACATACTTGCAATCTTCTCTTACTACTTTCAAACCCTGCAAGCATTATTTCCTTTGCATTCTTATTGCTTGTATCACTTATAATATGCTTATATGTTTCCTCTCTTGTACCCATTTATTTGCTATATATGCTGAGTATTGTGTTAGGCACGGATATATGGTGACAGAAGACACAGTCTAACTCCCCATGAAAGCAAGTGTTCAAAGGTAATCTCTGATAACTGCACAAACCATGTTTCCTTATAGCCACCGATGAAAGCACTTTGAAAAGCCTTAGTAAGCAATGTAAATTTTACCAAAGATTTCCAGGGAAGTAGCAGGAGAGGGTGTCAATTACACAGCCAGTAACTGCATTACATTCCTGTAAGGACTGAAACCAATATCTTTTCCTGTCTCTGTGTTAAACAATACTGGGCCCAAACATATTTGCCTGTCCCTGTGTTAACTGGGGTCAGGTATACTTTCCTATCTGTATGTAACACCACCAACAATCCAACAAAACAAAACAAAAAAAGAAATCTTAGTTATTTGCTCCAGAGAATACTGGTTCCTGCTCTCCAGGGTTGCTCTCCAGGGTTCTCTTCAAAACACTCACCTTACCTTTCCGTCAACCCACAGCTATTATGTTATAAGTAAGTATTAGCCAATCCCAGCCAGTTCCCCACCTTGCAAGACCCACCTTAAAATCACTCAGGCCTCAAAACTCCATGTGTATGTTTCTCCAATTTCCCCATTTTGAGACACTGCTAGGCTCTGTCAAGGATTGTTCTCCTTTATTACAGGAAGTCTAGTCAATTTCACTTTGCTTGAGCAGCAGGTTTTTCTGGTGACTTTTTGGGAGATTGATGAGATATTTTTGTTCTGTCTCAAAATCCTTTATCTTCCTGGCTTCTCCTAATCCTTCATTCACGTGGTTCCTAACTGATACCTTACCCTCAAACTCCCCATCGTAAGCAGGTAATTTAAATCAGCCCCAACTAATGAACGCATAGCCCTAGACAGCCAACTACCACATAGACTGACGTGAGCATTTATGCAGCCAGCGGAACCTCCATCTGAGGATATTAACATGATTGTCTCCATAATGTTAAATAGCACAACTGTACCTAGAGTCTGGATGGTGTGGACATCTCTGTAAAGTTTTTATTCTTTTTTTCATTCCTTTCTTCTCTACCTATCTTAGGAGGCTGAAACAGCTGTCTAGCAGCTGCTTAAGAAATAGTTTGAAAGTATAGAATCAGCAGATGGCAGGAAGAAACATTCAAAACTCTGACTCTGCCATACTTCCTCTCTTTTAAGGACAGGAGAGTTTGTTTTCTTGTGTGGAGATAGGTTTACGTGAGGATTACACTCCTCTCCAACCAACTTTTCCCATTTTAACACCATGCCATGTCAACATCTCTGATTTCAAAAAAGGAAAAACAAAAGGGAAGGATATGAGGAAATCCAGAAATTCTTTGGGATTAACCAGTGTTTCTGTGAACATTTTGGAAGCATGGTGGAATTTTTTAAAGCACAAGTGTGCTTTTAAAAATTCCCCATAAATATAATTTTTAATGACTATATAACATTCCATTATAGGCACACTCAATAATTTTTCTTTACTATTTCCCTATTGATGGACATTTCAGTTGTTTATAGTGTTTAGGATTTTGAACACTCTTGAGAATAAATCTTTGTCTGCATTCCTTATTATTTCCCTTCAGGATGAATTTCTGGTTGTGGAATTCCTGGATGGAAGGCTATAGCCATTTTAAGGGATTTAACTTCACACTGTACATGGATTTCCCTTTGGAAATTTGAAATGTTCCTTGTGAGATATATTAATTCATTGCAGAAATGAAACATACAGCATTAACTGTTGGCATTAGCTGCTGACCATATTTATATGGAAACAATACTTTTATTCTTTTTAAACTTAAAACAATTTTTAAATTTTACATTGGAGTCTATTTGGTTTACAATGTTGTGTTAGTACTTTCAGGTGTACAGCAAAGTGATTTTAGTTATACATATACATATATCTATTCTTTTTCAGATTCTTTTCCCATATAGGTTATTACAGAGTATTGAGTAGAGTTCCCAGTGCTATACATTAGGTCCTTGTTGATTATCGATTTTACATGTAGTAGTGTGTATGTGTTCACCCCGACCTCTTAATTTATCCCCCTCCCCCTTTCTCCTTTGGTAACCATAAGTTTGTTTTCTAAGTCTGTGAGTCTGTTGGAAATCACACTTTTAACTTTCAATATGCACAGAGTTGTATCTTTGCTTTTGAATAGCAAGCAGACCCAGTGGATGGCAGACAGAGTCTGTCTCTTTAGGAAAAGCCTTTACCATTTCAAATGCCAGATTCAGGAAATGCCAAAATTCTCCATTTCCCACTGGAACTGTGGGATTCTAGGCTTCCTGGAGAAGACAGAGGCCAGAGGGCTGAAGCCCCTTTCTGGTCTCAGATGAGGCGTTCAGTTCCTTTTAGAAGCGTCCTCCTCTCTTGGAATGATTTTCTGTGTTTTCTTTTATCAGAAAGGATTGTACTTTTTTTTTTTTTTTTTTTTTTTTTTTTGCGGTACACGGGCATCTCACTGCTGTGGCCTCTCCCATTGCGGAGCACAGGCCCCGGCCGCGCAGGCTCAGCGGCCATGGCTCATGGGCCCAGCCGCTCCGCGGCATGTGGGATCTTCCCAGACCCGAGGCACGAACCCGTGTCCCCTGCATCGGCAGGCGGACTCTCAACCACTGCGCCACCAGGGAAGCCCAAAGCATTGTACTTTTGAAAAGCCAGATCCCCTCTCTCCCTTTCCTTAGCCCTGTCGAGAGTGGTGCGTTTTCCTAAACTGCCTGACCAAGCAGAGCAATCAGTGCTCAAGGAGACAGGAGGCTGACTGCCTTGCAGAATGAATGGTTTTCAAGGGAATGGCAGTGAAAGCCCTGCACAGAGCAGGGAAACTTGCCAGACCTTGTTTGGTTTTATGAGAAGTTATTTGTATTTGCTGATGCTCTAATAAACAGCCCTTTTTATGGGGCAAATCCTTGAAATAATTTCATTCCCACCATGAGTCCTTATCACCAGTCAGATGCTATAGCACAGACTCAGCTGAGTGTAATCATGGTCTCTGCTGTTCTCTGGTAAATTAATTCAGCCATCTGGAAGCTGCTGGTCTCTCACCTCCCAGGTGATGATTTTCTTCAACTGTTCCATCTTCAAATATTCATCAATTGGCCAAGTGGGTCAGATTGTGTTCTGGACACTGGGGATGGAGTGATGGATGAGACACACAAGGTCCCATTTCTCATGGAGCTAACATTCTAGTGGGTGTAGTCAGACAATAGACAGATAAATAAACACGAAATGTGTCAGATGCTGATAAGGAATGCAGAGAATTAGAATAGCCTGTTGTGATGGTGAATCTCTAGCCCTGTTTGGGTCTTCCAGGAAGGCATCCCTGAGATGAATTCTGAATAATTGCTCAGATTGGTCTGTTTAGAAGAGGGTGGAACATGTCTGGCCAAGGAAGGGATAAGTACAAAAGCCCCAAGGCAAGAAAAGGATGGGTGGATTTAATAAACAGAAAACCAGAAAGAAGGCCACATGCAAAGTACTTAATGAGCAAGGGGGTGTGCTATATGATAAGGCTCTATAAGTAGACAGGGGCCAGATCAAAAAGGGCCTTGAAAGTCAGAATAAGGTGGGTTTTATTCTAAGTGTGATAGGAAGCCAATGGGTGATTTTAAGCAAGGATCGACATGTGATTTATGGTTTTAAAAACCTACTCTACTGGGGCTTCCCTGGTGGCACAGTGGTTGAGAGTCTGCCTGCTGATGCAGGGGACATGGGTTTGTGCCCTGGTCCGGGAAGATCCCACATGCCGCGGAGCGGCTGGGCCCGTGAGCCATGGCCGCTGAGCCTGCGCGTCTGGAGCCTGTGCTCCGCAACGGAAGAGGCCACAACAGTGAGAGGCCCGCGTACAGCAAAAAAAAAAAAAAAAAAAAAAGAAAAGAAAAACCCTACTCTTCTGAAGATGCAGATGGATTGGACTAGGATGGCAGTAGTGGAGATGGAAAATGATGCTGCAATTAGGATATGAAATTGTGTGTTTTTTTCCCTAACAACAGCAACTCTTCAACACCAACTGGATGTCCAACAATTCAATCCAACTAACTACACAGAATTAGCACAGGGCTTAGTTCCAATATGACCACTTCCATTTTAGACACCAGCCTCAGCTGGGGTCTCCAGACTACCTGCACTTATGCCCGGCTGAGTACAAATTCGAGGTTTCCCACAATGCCCTGTTCAGGTTCAGTAATTTGCTAGAATGACAGAACTCAGGAAAGAGCTATACTTAGGATTACAGTTATTACAAGGGAGACAGTGTACAGTCAGATGGAAAGGTGCATAGGGTGAGGTCTGGAAGGGTCCCTAGTGCCAGAGCCTCTGTCCCTTCAGAGTTGGGATGCACCATCCTTCTGGCATGTGGATGCATTCACCAACCCAGAAGCTTCCTCAGCTTCATTGTTTCAGAGTGTTAATCCAAGTTACATTGCATAGACATGATTGATTAAATCATTGGCCATTGGTGATTGAACTCAATCTCCAGCCTCATTTCTTTCCCCAGAGGTGGGAGTAGTGAGAAATTTCCAACCCTCTGATCACATGCTTGGTTCCTCTGGTGACCAGCCGTCATCCTGAAGCTGTGTAGGGTTCCTGCCACCAGTCACCTCATTAGCATAAACCCAGGTATGGTTGAAAGGGCTCGTTATGAATAAAAAAACCCACTATTGCTCAGGAAATTTCAAGTGTTTTAGGAAATCTGTGCTAGAAATGGGGGCAAAGACAAAATAAATATATTTTTTATTATACTCAAGTATCAGAGGTAGAATTCATAAACTTGGTTGTGGGGAATGCAGAAAAAGAAAATATGGGTGTATTACTGAGGGTTCCCCAGAGAATCAGAACTGATATTATAACACATGTTCTGTATATTATGTTATCATATAATGTTATACATATTGTGTTACCATTTAATAACATATATACAGATATTATATGTTACCTATGTATCTATCCAAAGAGATTTATTATAAGGAACCGGTTCACGCACTTATGGAGGCTGGGAAGTCCAAAATCTCCAGTGTGGGCTGGCAGGTCAAGATTCAGCAAAACCAATGGTGCAGGGCCAGTCAGAAGACAACTGGCTGGAGAATTTGCTTCCGCCCAGGGAGGCCACTCTCTTGTTCCATTTGCCCTTCAGGTGATTGGATGAGGCTCACTCACGCTACGGAGGGTAACGTGATTTACCCAAAGTTCATCCATTTAAATGTTGATGTCATCCAAAAACACCCTCCAAATTGATGTATAAAATGAACCATCACAATGGGTAACTCCAGCTTTCTTGCTTATGTGTCACCGAATGATCTTGGTGTCTTAGCTTACTGATGATGACCTATGTCATAGTTTGAATTTCATGGTTTCCAAAGCCTGTTGAGATCACTGTACACGATTTCATTCTCTCTCCAGCATTTTTTTTTGGTGGCAGTGAGGACATACCTGCAAGAAGGGGGAGAGTTAGAAGTGTTAGTTGATATATTTAGAAGCTGACTGCCAGTTTCCTGCCCACCGCAGAAGAAAAGGAATGAAGACTGTGCAGGGGCATGTGTGTGTTTGCAAAAGCCTGCAGTGTTTCCAACCTGTCTCAGTTCCAGGGGTCTTGGAGCAGCTTCTGTACAGCAGCTTCTTTATCAGTATGCTGATCTCAGGGGTAGTCTCTATTTTCTTTTGGCTGAACAAACAGAGCGTGAGCAACGTTTTATGGGGGGATGGGGTACCCCTCCTGCTGCATGACCATCAGAGGTGGACGGGCTGCTGGTGAGTGAGGTTGTCACAGGATGAGGGCACTGTCCTTGGTTGCAGACGATGTTTAGTGAGTGATGGCTGTAGGGTCTACAGAAGGGGATCACTCGGCTCTCCTAAAACTTCTGCGGGTCAAGCAAAGCCCCTTGCATCCTTTCTTCCTGCTCACGTGGCCTCTCTGTGTCTGGCCCTTTCACCAGGGATCCCCAACTCTCTTTTTATTTATGTCCCCTCACTTCCTTAGCTTAGAAGAATTGTTTTCTGGTCTTTGGAGAGAAAGCCTTCTTCTTCAGGCGTGTTTCTGCCAGGGGTTTCCTTCCGTCAGTTTACACTGCCTTTAGCATCAATTCTGAAGGGCTTTTGCTTCCATTTGGACATCAGGCTTTAGGAAACCAAAAGCTCTGAGCTTCTGAGCTCATGCAAACAGAACTTCATTTGAAATGACGTGGGGTGGAGCAACATGCTGAGAGTTTTGGAAAGAAAAGGGAAAAACACTGGAGGGGGAAAAAAAATCTTTTAACATCTCAAAAGTGTTAGCCTGACCTATAACGATCAGGATCTCAATCCAACATCTTTCTTTTAAGGAATCCACAAAAATCTGCCTTCCCAGCAATTCCTAAGAGGATAGCTCTTCCACATTTTCAGTAATATTTTTTTCATAATGAGTTGAAAGTCTATCCAGACATCTAAGAAAGCTGTGTGTGCGAAATAAATTAAAGGCCAGAGAAGCTAAGAGGAATTATAAACGATAACCTCCATTAAAAAATTTCCCCTCTCCTTTGACCACACTTGGTCAGATGATCGATTTGAGTGTGGGAAGAAAATATTAGGATTTACACTTTAAAAAATCTCATTCTTTATATTTTTCTACTTTTTCTGTTGTTAAAATATTAGTAGCACAATGAACGTGCATATAATATAAAAGTAAGTACAGTAGCACAATAAAATGTTTAGGACTCCTGAGCTAGAAATCTTGTAGGTTTACATTTTCTTTTGTAAGCCTGACTTTCGAAGTCATTGGTCCTCAAAGCCTGAATTGCTTAAAAAAATTTTTTTAATTGAAGTACAGTTGATTTACAATGTGTTAGTTCCAGGTGTACAGCAAAGTGATTCAGTTTTTTATATAAATATACATATATAATATATATAATATAAATATACACAGCTGATAAATTAGGGGTTTTAGGATTAGCAGATATACACTACTATATATAAAATATATAAACAACAAAGAACTACTGTATAGCAAGGGAACTATATTCAGTATCTTATAATAAACTATAATGGAAAAGAATCTGAAAAAGAACACACACACACACACACACACACACACACACACACACACACACACAACTGGTTGCGCCCAGTAATCTGAATTTGAAGAAGATTCCCCATGTGTCCTGAACAGATGTTTCGAAAAGAACTCAAAGTGTTAATTTCCAATTGCTCCTAGTATCTCTATGTGAAACAAAAGACAGCATGATTTACCTGCAGGTTTAGACTGAGACAAATTGCCCCAGATTTTAACCCTTCACAAGGTTTTTCTAAATTGGAGCAATGGCCTGCCATGTTTTCTTGGCCCCTGTCCTATATCCCTGTAGAGGAAGGAGACCATTTGAGATGTTTTACTGTAATCTTTAAAATTCTTGCCTCTACATGTTTCCATTGCTCCCTGTATTGTGAGCGAGCAGTTGTATCTCTGCATTTGTCCCTTGTAATTATAAACAATGTTACAGTGACCTCAAATGATGCTTCCATTGGCCTGCTTTTCCTGCCCCCAAAGAATGGTCCTCCATTTGCAGCAGACACTTTTGCCATCAGAACTTTAATAGTTACATGCAGGTGTGCTCCCAGCAGCACTAGAGGGGGTGTGCCCGTGAATGAACTAAAGATGTGATCTTTTAAATATCACTTCTCTTAAGATCTCAAATTGTGGGATTAACACTGGGAAAGTATCATGCCAAATCTTATACAGCCTGACCGGTATAATTTATTCCATTTCTACTAATGGTGGAAAACATTTGTGTTTTTGCTATATATTATTTCCCCTTTCCACAGAGCTTAGCAAAGGAAGCATCAAAGGAAAATAGCTGAAGAAGGGTCATTTGGGCAATGGAGAAGCCATAATCTCACGTAGTGATGTTCAAGCTGGCGTGTGCCTGCCTCGTGTGGTAAGAGCCGGCTTTCCAAGGCTTGGGTGGAATCTTGGAGGCTTTTTAATGGATTCAGATTCTAGACCCTCAACTTTAAATATTCTTTTTCTAAGAAAATGATCTGCCTCTGCACATGTTCTTGAAGGTGCCCAGCCCTCTCCCACCTCTCCTTTCACATTTCGTTTTTGCTGCTTTATAAAGAATAGCTTGGTTGGTGGTGATCATTTTGCAACATATAAATGTATCGAATCAACACATTGCACACCTTAAACTTCCACAATGTTATGTGTCAACTGTCAATCTCAATAAAGCTGGAAAAAAAGGGGGAAAAAAAAAGAACAGCGTGTCTCTATCAGATGATAATTCTTATTATGTGACCTTGTTCATGATGAAAAAACTTCAGTAAGGCCAAGCAATATGACAACTCAAAATACTATATTGCTGTCAGAGAAGTTTCTTTTAATCCAGGCACCAGAACCTCGCCTATCTACTTTATGAAGAAATGTCTTTCCCCCAAATTTTACTTTTCATTGCATATTAATGATCAATCTTACTATGTTGTTTGATCAGTTGTGGACTAATAATAATATTATTGAACCTGAAACATTCATCCCTCAAATTTTAACTCAGAACTATATGAGCACAATGAGTTAAACACTATATAAATCTAAAATTATCTTCACATGTTTGATTGTTAATGGTTGAGTGAGCAATAAAAGACATTCAGACAGAAATATATATCATCTTATGGTAAATTGTGTGGGAAAATGAAATAAAAACATGATTTCAAGGAGACAGGGAATAATGTACAATTTGTGACTTTTACAAAAGAGCTTATTCCCATATTTTGAAAATGAGTGATGGGAAACATCAAATTGCTCTGATATTTAAATCAACAGTTTTGTTTTAAAATATCACAATTTAAATATGATTCCGGGAATTCTATCCTTTGCAACCATTTAAACTAACAATAAAAAAAATTTGTACATCAACCTAAAATGTGGTATGTAATCAAAAGTTGGAAGGTCTAAACACTTGCTAACAACTTTCATAGTTGCTGCTGGAGACATTATATGATAGGCTCACTTTTCTTTCCAATTATTTCTCTGGTTTTAGTTTAGTGGTATGTTTAAAGTTGTTTTCATGAATTCTTCTTTTCCACGGAATGGAGGAACTTGAACTCTTAGATGATGATGGAAAAGAGCTAGTAAAGATGAAGAGATGGGGCTTCCCTGGTGGCACAATGGTTGAGAGTCCACCTGCTGATGCAGGGGACACGGGTTCGTGCCCCAGTCTGGGAAGATCCCACATGCCGTGGAGTGGCTGGGCCCGTGAGCCATGGCTGCTGAGCCTGCGCGTCCGGAGCCTGTGCTCTGCAACGGGAGAGGCCACAACAGTGAGAGGCTCGCGTACCACAAAAAAAAAAAAAAAAAAAAAAAAAGATGAGGAGATGGAAGATACAGATGAAACAAGGGAGCACTGATGGACCAAGGCTCTGGAGAAGGGGGTCATGGAAGTGATGAAATGCACAAGTGCCCTGAAGAGATGTGCCTTTTTCTCTGACTCTGGTGGGAAGGAAGTGAAATAAACATGATGATGGTGGTGATGGAGGACCACAGTATTTTTTACCTAGTAAAGAAAAATTGCCTCAATTTCTTGCTGAATAGAGAAGCAATTTTTTTGAGGGTGAGGAGAGCAGGAGTTGAGTAGTTGCCCTGCTCCCCTCCCTCACCAAATTGTGAAATGGTGCCCAGCATCATGTTGCATCCCTACTATGGAGATTTTTATGTGAATCAAATATTGGGCTTACTCTGTTCACCGTTAATTTTTAATGAAATTTTGCTTGTAGGAAAGAAGCCTGCTGATTTGAAATTCTTCCCCAAACTGTTGATCTGTAACGATTCTCATAGTAGTTGATTCTATCAGGATTTGGAGGACTTCACTGTCTTCACTGATGTATCAATATATTCTTCACTGTGAGTCAACCCACAGTCTTGTCTGGGGCTTTGTGAATCCCAGGGCCCTCTGGGCTCTGCACCAATCTATTTAAATTTGAGAACAGGAGGGACCTTGGGGGTTACTGAATGGGAACTTGTGTGTGGATGCAGCATGATGGGGCTGAAGGCTCAAAGGCAGAGGCTCATACCTGTGTCTGGGAGAGAGCTGGCTGGGGTAGTCGGCTGACTGTCTGTCCCCAGACATTTGGTCCTGCCTGTCAGTTTCTTTCTTTTTTTTTTTTTTTTTTTTTTTTTTTCCGGTACGCGGGCCTCTCACTGCTGTGGCCTCTCCCATTGCGGAGCACAGGCTCCGGACGCGCAGGCTCAGCGGCCATGGCTCACGGGCCCAGCCACTCCGCGGCATGTGGTATCTTCCCGGACCGGACCGGGGCACGAATCTGTATCCCCTGCATCGGCAGGCGAACTCTCAACCACTGCACCACCAGGGAAGCCCCTGCCTGTCAGTTTCTTAAGCTTGACCTTGGCATCACTGTTGCCCCCATTCTTTTTTTTTTTTTAATTTTTATTGGAGTATAGTTGCTTTACAACATTGTATTACTTTATACTGTACAGCAAAGTGGATCAGCCATACGTATACATACATCCCCTTTTTTGGATTTCCTTCCCATTTAGGTCACCACAGAGCATGGAGTAGAGTTCCTTGTGCTCTATAGTAGGTTGTTGCCCTCATTCTTTCCCCCATGTTACCCCTTTCTTCTGAACCATTCTCTGTGCCAAGGATTCACAACAGAATGTTAGGACTAAAAATGAAGTAGTTAGCAGCACCACTGCCTCATCACTCTGGGGCTCAGAAACAAAAACCTTGTCCTTGATCTCAGATTAAAAAAAATCTTTACCTTAGCCTTTTCTTTTTAATAAAAATTTATTATTTTTAAATATTATTATGTTATTTTTAATAATAATGTTATTATTTTATTTATTAATATTGTTATTTTCTGGTGATGAGCACAAGCATCTGATATACATTTTACATGAATGGTTACATGACGTAACACACATATTATTTGTTTACCTCCTGCCTCCTAAGCTTGACTCTATGCAACGCTTGGTATGCTGACAGGCATGTCACGGGCTTAACAGAATACAGCATATTTTTTCTGATCATAATAATCCGTTCTTAGAGAAGCCTGATGAACCTTGTTACCTGGAACCATAGGCACTTCAGGTGAGCAGATGGTTGCATTTGATTTAATTTAGAAACGGGCTATTCAATCAGTTTGCAGCTGCAAAATGTGGGCTGAGCCTCCACCTTCCAACTCCCTAAATAAAGGGAAATTTTGTGCGAGCTCCACCTTGGGGCAGTTCTTGTTGCAGGGAGTGAAGTGATGCTCTATTGCAGAGTCTCCCTGTCCAATTCTCTAGCTCTTCTCCTTTCTCACTTTTGTATTATCTGCACTTGGATTTGGGAATAGATTTGACGATCTGTTTGGTTTTTTGTTTTCTTTTTTTTTAATAACGTAATGCCTCATGGGTGCAAATCAAAAGCCACAGATATCTGAGTGCAGGAAATGTAACTTAATTTATTTTTCTATAATGGAATTTAATTCTTATTACAAGACTTCATTCTACCAGGCAGCAAAATCTTTAAGTTAATTTAGCAACCCTCCTCCCTACCTTCCACAGTTTGTATGGGGTCCAGCTTCATTTCCAAGGAGCTTTAGAACATGTCTCTCCCCGGTGGGGGTCAGAGGGGATCTGGCTGTCTCCATCATCAATTCACATCACCCTCTGCTGGGAACGCTCATTCCTACCTGCTTTTTGTGCATTGATTTATTCAGATCATCTCTCTTCTGGATCCTCTGGCTCTTAGTGCAAATCCTTGGTGAGCATGGCCTATAGAAAAACACTTCCCCTCTTCCAGCAGGTTGCTGGACCTACCTCCTATCTGAGTAACAATCCTATTTTGCTCCACCCTCACTGTGCTGACACAAGTCATTCAAATCTGAGGGCCTATGCTTTCCTAGGACCTATCTGGACGCTTCCATGAAGGGGGTCAATGTCCCAAGCCTATGTGTCCTTTGGGAGACAGGAAAGACAGTGGGGTCTCAGGTGCCCACCAGCTTCGAGTTCTCTGTATCTCCTCTGAAATCTTTCTTTCTCCTTTGTCTTGCCTGAGAAAACTGCATCTCATCTAGTGGCCAGAAAAAATAGCACCTGGCTGACTATTGCTTCTAAATTTTTTTATACCTGGACCAAGTCTTTTGAAGCTCAGAAGCTGCGCCTTCCTCCTGTCCTTCTGTCCTTCTTTATCCCACCAACTGTTTTTATTGTTCAGAGCATTTTCATCAGTTGCTCCTTAAAAAACAAAACAAAAACCAATTGTTTGTTCATTGACTTCCCTCCACTAGAATATAAAAGTTTATGGAGACAAAGATTATTTTCAGCACTTAGGACAGTGTCTTGCACATAGATGGTGCTCAATAAAAATTTGTTGAACAAAATAATGGATGAATAAATGAGTGAAGTTGACCCTTGTGTCCTTTTGAGTTATTCCTTTCTGGAAGCAGTATCATAGCATGAGTTCGGGGGAGGGCTACAAGGTCACAGCTCACAGAAAAAATAAACTTGGCTAATATCTCAAAATGTTCTCATTACATATATACACAAGATGATAACAAAACCATTTAGTTTATTATGCGGATGGAGTTGATGTTTTCCTAAAGGTAGATGAATCTCTTCCTGGTTCCCTCTGGTGGGGAGATTTCATTTCCTAATGAGCTTGCCAGAAGGAACTTGTCAGAGATTTGGAATGTAGCTCAACCATTCATCTTGGGATAGCTCAGTAGAGATTTTTGCTCCCAGTTATATGATGTGTTTCAGCCAAGTCACTGCAAAGTCCTTGTTTACATTCCTCTTAAAAATTCTTGATATAGCTGGTTGCAGAACCACTGCAGAATGTAATAAAATATAAAAATGAAGACATTAGTGGGAAATGGACTTGAAGTTCATGGTGTTGTTTTTTTCCTACCAAATATATTAGTAAGGAAAATACATCTATAGATAGATTTAGTTTTACGGAAATAATACATTTTCTAAACTACTTTGCTCTTAATAGAACTGTAGCTCCTATATTTTCTCTAAATCTTAATTGAGTGTTAAAGAACATAAATATTTTGAAAAGATTTACTAATTCACTCATTTATCTCCAGCTGAGATAGAAGACATGAAAAGTATACATTGAGGAAAACCAGTGAGAATCCCTAAGGTCATAAGTCTTAGTGAAAATTCTCCTGGTTACAGAGAGGACAAAGATTAAGAATAAGTGCAGCTTCTCATAGATTATAAACACAAGCAAGATTAATATTTTAAATCATATGTTTATTTTTGATACTAAATGATTACTTTTCACTTAGGGAACTAATGTCTTTTTAGTCATTTAAAAATACTTGGCTGGGGGAGACCTTCAAGATGATGGAGGAGTAAGACGTGGAGACCACCTTCCTCCCCACAAATACATCAGAAATACATGTACATGTGGAACAGCTCCTATAGAACACCTACTAAATGCTGGCAGAAGACCTCAGACTTCCCAAGGGGCAAGAAACTCCCCACGTACCCGGGTAGGGCAAAAGAAAAAAGAATAAACAGAGACAAAAGAATAGGGACGGGACCTGCACCAGTGGGAGGGAGCCATGAAGGAGAAAAGGTTTCCACACACTAGGAAGCCCCTTCGTGGGTGGAGACTTTGGGTGGTGGAGGGGGGAAGCTTCGGAGTCACGGAGGAGAGCACAGCAACAGGGGTGCGGAGGACAAAGCGGAGAGATTCCTGCACAGAGGATCGGTGCTGACCGGCACTCACCAGCCGGAGAGGCCTGTCTGCTCACCCGCTGGGATGGGCGGGGCTGGGAGCTGAGGCTCGGGCTTCGGTCGGAGTGCAGGGAGAGGACTGGTGTTGGCGGCGTGAACACAGCCTGCAGGGGGTTAGTGCGCCACGGCTGGCCAGGAGGGAGTCCGGGGAAAAGTCTGGACCTGCCAAAGAGGCAAGAGACCATTGTTTCGGGGTGTGCGAGGAGAAGAGTTTCAGAGCACTTCCTAAACGAGCTCCAGAGACGGGCGCAAGCCGTGGCTAAAAGCGCGGACCCCAGGGACAGGCATGAGATGCTAAGGCTGCTGCTGCCGCCACCAAGAAGCCTGTGTGCGATCACAGGTCACTATCCACACCCCCCTTCTGGGAAGCCTGTGCAGCCCACCTCTGCCAGGGTCCCGGGATCCAGGGACAACTTCCCCGGGAGAACGCACGGTGCACCTCAGGCTGGTACAACGTCATGCCGGCCTCCGCCGCTGCAGGCCCGCCCTACATCTGTACCCCTCCCTCCCCCCGGCCTGAGTGAGCCTGAGCCCCCAAAGCAGCGGCTCCTATAACCCCGTCCTGTCTGGGCGGGGAACAGATGCCCTCCGGCGACCTACATGCAGAGGCGGGGCCAAATCCAAAGCTGAACCCCGGGAGCTGTGCGAACAAAGAAGAGAAAGGGAAATCTCTCCCAGCAGCCTCAGGAGCAACAGATTAAATCTCCACAATCAACTGGATGTACCCTGCATCTGTGGAATACCTGAATAGACAACGAATCATCCCAAAATTGAGGTGGTGGACTTTGGGACCAACTGTAGGCTAGGGGTTTGCTTTCTGCAGCTAATTTGTTTCTGGATTTATGTTTATCTTAATTTAGTATTTAGAGTTTATTATCGTTGGTAGATTTGTTTATTGATTTGGCTGCTCTCTTCCATTTATGGTTTTTTTTTTATATATATATATATATATTTTTTCCTTTTTCTCTTTTTGTGAGTGTGTATGTGTATGCTTCTTTGTGTGATTTGGTCTGTAAAGCTTTGCTTTTACAATTTGTCCTAGGCTTCTGTCTTTTTTTTTTCTTAGTATAGTTTTTAGCACTTGTTAACATTGGTGGATTTGTTTTTTGGTTTGGTTGCTCTCTTCTTTCTTTCCCTTTTTATTACTTCTAATTTTTCATTTTTCATTTTTTAAATTTTAATTTCTTTCTTTCTTTCTTTCTTTCTTTCTTTCTTTCTTTCTTTCTTTCTTTCTTTCTTTCTTTCTTTCTTTCTTTCTTTCTTTTCTTTCTTTCTCCCTTTTCTTCTGAGCCATGTGGCTGACAGTGTCTTGGTGCTCCAGCCAGGTGTCAGGCCTGAGCCTCTGAGGTGGGAGAGCCGAGTTCAGGACATTGGTACACCAGAGACCTCCCAGCTCCACATAATATCAAACTGCGAAAGCTCTACCAGAGATCTCCTTCTCAACGCTAAGACCCAGCTCCACTCAACGACCAGCAAGCTACAGTGCTGGACACCCTATGCCAAACAACTAGCAAGACAGGATCACAAACTCACTCATTAGCAGAGAGGCTGCCTAAAATCATAATGAGGTCACAGACACCCCAAAGCACACCACCAGACACGGTCCTGCCCACCAGAAAGACAAGATCCAGACTCATCCACTAGAACACAGGCACCAGTCCCCTCCACCAAGAAGACAACACAACCCACTGAAACAAATTGAGCCACTGGGGGCAGACAACAAAAACAACGGGAACCACAAACGTGCAGGCTGCAAAAAGGAGACCCCAAACACAGCAAGTTAAGCAAAATGAGAAGACAGAGAAATGCACAGCAGATGAAGGTGCAAGGCAAAACCCCACCAGACCAAACAAATGAAGAGGAAATAGGCAGTCTACCTGAAAAATAATTCAGAGTAAAGATAGTAAAGATGTCCCAAAACCTTGGAAATAGAATGGAGAAAATATAAGAAATGTTTAAACAAGGACTTAGAAGAAATAAAGAGCAAACAAACAATGATAAACAGCACAATAAATGAAATTAAAAATTCTCTAGAAGGAATCAATAGCAGCATAACTGAGGCAGAAGAACAGATAAGTGACCTGGAAGATAAAATAATGGAAATACCTACCACAGAGCAGAATAAAGAAAAAAGAATGAAAAGAATTGAGGACAGTCTCAGGGACCACTGGGACAACATTAAACACACCAACATTTGAATTATAGGAGTCTCAGAAGAAGAAGAGAAAAAGAAAAGGACTGAGAAAATATTTGAAGAGATTATAGTTGAAAACTTCCCTAATATGGGAAAGGAAATAGTCAATCAAGTCCAGGAAGCACAGAGAGTCCCATACAGGATAAATCCACGGAGAAACACATTAAGAAGCATATTAATCAAACTATCAAAAATTAAATACAAAGAAAACATATTAAAAGCAGCAAGGGAAAAGCAACAGATAACATACAAGGGAATCCCCATAAGATTAACAGCTGATCTTTCAGCAGAAACTCTGCAAGTCAGAAGGGAATGGCAGGACATATTTAAAGTGATGAAAGGGAAAAACCTACAACCAAGATTAATCTACCCAGCAAGGATCTCATTCAGATTCGACGGAGAAATTAAAACCTTTACAGACAAGCAAAAGCTAAGAGAATTCAGCACTACCAAACTAGCTTTACAACAAATGCTAAAGGAATTTCTCTAGGCAGGAAACATAAGATAAGGAAAATACCTACAATAACAAACCCAAAACAATTAAGAAAATGGTAATAGGAACATACATATCGATAACTACCTTAAATGTAAATGGATTAAATGCTCCCACCAAAAGATATAGACTAGCTGAATGGATACAAAAATAAGACCCATATATATTGCTGTCTACAAGAGACCCACTTCAGACCTAAGGACACATACAGACTGAAAGTGAGGGGATGGAAAAAGATATTCCTTGCAAATGGAAATTAAAAAAAAGCTGGAGTAGCAATTCTCATATCAGACAAAATAGACTTTAAAATAAAGACTATTAGAAGAGACAAAGAAGGACACTACATAATGATCAAGGGATCAATCCAAAAAGAAGGTATAATAATTGTAAATATTTATGCAGCCAATATAGGAGCACCTCAATATATAAGGCAAATGCTAACAACCATAAAAGGGGAAAATGACAGTAACACAATCAGAGTAGGGGACTTTAACACCCCACTTTTACCAATGGACAGATCATCCAAAATGAAAATAAATAAGGAAACACAAGCTTTAAATGATACATTAAGCAAGATGGACTTAATTGATATTTATAGGACATTCTATCCAAAACCAACAGAATACCCTTTCTTCTCAAGAGCTTATGGAACATTCTCCAGGATAAATCATATCCTGGGTCACAAATGAAGCCTTGGTAAATTTAAGAAAATTGAAATTGTACCAAGTGTCTTTTCCAGCCACAATGCTATGAGACTAGATATCAATTACAGGGAAAAAGCTGTAAAAAATACAAACACATGGACGCCAAACAATACACTACTAAATAACCAAGAGATCACTGAAGAAATCAAAGAGGAAATCAAAAAATACCTAGAAACAAATGACAGTGAAAACACGACAACCCAAAACCTATGGGATGCAGCAAAAGCAGTTTTAGGAGGGAAGTTTATAGCAATACAATCCTACCTCAAGAAACAAGAAACATCTCAAATAAACAATCTAACCTGACACCTAACCAATAAGAGAAAGAAGAACAAAAAACTCCCAAAGTTAGCAGAAGGAAAGAAATCATAAAGATTAGATCAGAAATAAATGAAAAAGGAATGAAGGAAAAATAGCAAAGATCAATAAAACTAAAAGCTGGTTCTTTGAGAAGATAAACAAAATTGATAAACCATTAGCCAGACATATCAAGAAAAAAAGGGAGAAGATTTAAATCAATAGAATTAGAAATGAAAAAGGGGAAGTAACAACTGACACTGCAGAAATACAAAGGATCATGAGAGATTACTACAAGGAACAATATGCCAATAAAATGGGCAACCTGGAAGAAATGGACAAATTCTTAGAAAAGAATAACCTTCCGAGACTGAACCAGGAAGAAATAGAAAATATGAAGAGACCAATCACAAGCACTAAAATTGAGACTGTGATTAAAAATCTTCCATAAAACAAAAGTCCAGGACCAGATGGCTTCACGGGCGAATTCTATCAAAGTTTTAGAGAAGAGATAACACCTATCCTTCTCAAACTCTTCCAAAATATAGCAGAGGGACAGACACTCCCAAACTCATTCTACGAGGCCACAATCACCCTGATACCAAAACCAGACAAAGATGTCACAAAGAAAGAAGACTACAGGCCAATATCACTGATGAATATAGATGCAAAAATCCTCAACAAAGTACTAGCAAACAGAATCCAAAAACACATTAAAAGGATCATACACCATGATCAAGTGGGGTTTATCCCAGGAATGTAAGGATTCTTCAATATATGCAAATCAATCAATGTGATAAACCATATTAGCATATTGAAGGAGAAAAACCACATGATCATCTCAATACATGCAGAAAAAGCTTTCAACAAAATTCAACACCTATTTATGATAAAAACTCTCCAGAAAGTAGGCATAGAGGGAACTTACCTCAACATAATAAAGGCCATAAATGACAAACCCACAGCCAACATCATTCTCAGTGGTGAAAAACTGAAACCATTTCCTCTAAGATCACGAACAAGGCAAGGTTGTCCACTCTCACCACTGTTATTCAACATAGTTTTGGAAATTTCAGCCACAGCAATCAGAGAAGAAAAAGAAATAAAAGGAATCCAAATCAGAAGAGAAGAAACAAAGCTGTTGCTGTTTGCAGATGACATGATACTATACATAGAGAATCCTAAAGGGGCTACCAGAAAACTACATGAGCTAATGAATGAATCTGGTAAAGTAGCAGGATACAAAATTAATACACTGAAATCTCTTGCATTCCTATACACTAATGATGAAAAATCGGAAAGAGAAATTAAGGAAACACTCCCATTTACCATTGCAACAAAAGGAATAAAACTTACCTAAGGAGACAAAAGAACTGTATGCAGTAAAATATGACACTGATGAAATAAATTAAAGATGATACAAATAGATGGAGAGATATACCATGTTCTTGGATTGGAAGAATCAACATTGTGAAAATGACTATACTACCCAAAGCAATCTACAGATTCAATGCAATCCCTATTAAACTACCAATGGCATTTTTCATAGAACCAGAACAAAAAATTTCACAATTTGTATGGAAACACAAAGACCCCGAATAGCCAAAGCAATCTTGAGAAAGAAATATGGAGCTGGAGGAAAAAGGTTCCCAGACTTCAGACTATAGTACAAAGCTACAGTAATCAAGACAGTATGGTACTGGCACCAAAAGAGAAATATAGCTCGATGGACAGGGTAGAAAACCCAGAGATAAACCCATGCACATATGGTCACCTTATTTTTGATAAAGGAGGTAAGAATATACAATGGAGAAAAGACAGCCTCTTCAATAAGTGATGCTGCGAAACCTGGACAGCTACATATAAAAGAATGAAATTAGATCACTCTTTCACACCATACACAAAAATAATCTCAAAATGGATTAAAAACCTAAATGTAAGGTCAGACACTATAAAACTCTTAGAGGAAAACATAAGCAGAACACTTTATGACAAATCACAGCAAGATCGTTTTTGACCCACAACCTAAAGAAATGGAAATAAATACAAAAATAAACAAATGGGACCTAATGAAATTTAAAAGCTTTTGCACAGCAAAGAAAACCATAAACAAGATGAAAAGACAACACTCAGAATGGGAGAAAATATTTGCTAGTGAAGCAACTGACAAAGGATTAATCTCCAAAATTTACAAGCAGCTCAATATCAAAGAAGAACAAACCCAATCCAAAAATGGGCAGAAGACCTAAACAGACATTTCTCCAGAGAAGATATACAGATTGCCAACAAACACATGAAAGAATGCTCAACATCACTAATCATTAGAGAAATGCAAATCAAAACTACAATGAGGGATCACCTCACACCAGGCAGAATGGCCACCATCAAAAAATCTACAAATAAATGCTGGTGAAGGTGTGGAGAAAAGGGAACCCTCTTGCACTGTTGGTGGGAATGTGAATTGGTACAGCCACTATGGAGAACAGTATGGAGGCTCCTTAAAAAACTACAAATAGAACTACCATATGACCCAGCAATCCCACTACTGGGCATATACACTGAGAAAACCGTAATTCAAAAAGCGTCATGTACCACAATGTTCATTGCAGCTCTATTTACAATAGCTAAGACAGACAAGGAAACAACCTAAGTGTCCATTGACAGATGAATGGATAAAGAAGATGTGGCACATATGTACAATGGAATATTACTCAGCCATAAAAGAAACAAAATTGAGTTATTTGTAGTGAGGTGGATGGACCTAGAGACTTTCATACAGAGTGAAGTCAGAAAGAGAAAAATAAATACTGTGTGCTAACACACACACACACACACACACACACACACACACACACACACACACACATATATATGGAATCTAAAAAAAAAACAAAAACAAAAAACTGAAGAACCTAGGGGCAGCACAGGAATAAAGACACAGACGTAGAGAATGTACTTGAGGACACGGGGAGGGGGAAGGGTAAGCTGGGATGAAGTGAGAGAGTGGCATGGACATATATACATTACCAAATGTAAAATAGATAGCTAGTGGGAAGCAGCCACATAGCACAGGGAGATCAGCTCGGTGCTTTGTGACCTCCTAGAGGGGTGGGATATGAAGGGTGGGAGGGAGACGTAAGAGGGAGGAGATATGTGGATATATGTATATGTATAGCTGATTCACTTTGTTATAAAGCAGAAACTAACACACCACTGTAAAGCAATTATACTCCAGTAAAGATGTTAAAAGAAAGAGAAAGAAAAGAAAAAGAAAAATACTTGGCCATAACAGACCCATCCATTACAAGTTAGATATTGGGGGTTGAAAATGTAGCTCCTCTTTGTAGATTCTGGGGCATTTGAAGATTTATTTCTAAGCAAAAGGATGTGCTTTCCACATAATTCAAGCTGTAATCAAGTCTCTCCTTTCTGGTTAATCCCGGTTCAGATGTTTCTCATTTTGTGCAGTACTGCTCCCTTGAAGATGCTACTAAACCAGATCATCTTTTAAATGTACTGAAAGCGCTGGCTGTAATAAATCACGAAAGGCGATCTCTTTTCCAAAGTCAATCACTACCTCTAATGCAGCTGACTTTTAAATTTGAATTCCCTGAGGCTTGACTTAAAGCTTGGCTCCAGGCCAGGCTGCCATTAGGAGATTTGTGTGGTGACTCCAATACACTCTGTGTAATTGTCCCCAGGCTTCTGAATGGTCCCAACAATAGGGCAAGACGCATTTTTATATAGCTTTGTAAAGAAAAAAAAAAAAAAGACATACTATGGAAATTTCATTACAATATCCACTTTACATTAGCTTTTATTGCTCATGTGCATATAAGTAATCATACAGATGTAATTAAATTGGACAGGAAAATTTCTCCCATTTTTGTATTTTTCTCATTATAGAGAGAACTCAAATAAGAGATCGTTTTGTCATGTGGCCACACAAATCATGACATTTTGACTATCTCTATGTATATGCTTGAAGATCACGATCTTGACCTCTTTTCCTTGACAAATGGAGCAATTTATCAATGATGTGTTCTAAGAGCTGGTAGAAGGGACATATTACAGAGTCTCTGTGCTTTGATTGCTGTTTTTTTAGTTGTGTGGCTGGCTCCTGGAAGAATGCAGACTTGCTCTAGAGTTCAGCTCGCTGCTGGTGCTGAGTTGCCAGTATTACTGTTAGTACTTGGGGAACGTTGTTTCCTGTTTTCCTGGAATTTGGGAAAAAAAGATTTCCCAGTGAGAGTTACACTTTGAAATCAACTGATGTAGCATTAGAATAATCCTATACAAACGATTCTTAAAAGAGACAACATGGCTCTTAGGACCCTCTAACCCAGTGAAAACATTCTTTCCTTAGCTGTGTTACACCATCTTTCTGCAGGGAGGTTCAGTGCACTTGGAAGCCTGGATAAAAGGGGAATCACAAGGCAGACAGGGTATTACCCATCTAAGCACTATCTAGGGAAAATGAGCTTTAGTCAAGAAACATCAAGGGCTAAGGTTGTCACTGCCCCTATTCTAGAGGTCATAGCCCAACAAGGTTAAATTTCTTATTAATCTTACTTCTTGTGTTCTAATTCCACCTTCACCAGTCCACTTACTAAAGACAGTTCTACCTTTCTCTTATACGTTTGCATGGCATTTCTGAGTTGACTGAGTCAATGAACATTGACATATGTCAATGGATATTTGTTCCTCTTACATATTTGGGTACTTGTGGATATAAACTTGAAAGACAACAGATCTAATGTCCAGCATACACCAAATATGTGTTCTTATTTGTTCAGTCAGCAAGGACCCATTGTGCACCCACTACAGCTAATGCCAGTGTGCAGGTCCTGTTGGGAGAGAGCCAGGGTCAGCACCAGTTCCCACTTGGAAATATCTTCAGGCCCTTTCCCTGGCTCCCTCCAGCACTTGGGTCTTTCTCAGTGTTTGATGTGGTCCTGTTGCTGCCAGATGCTCATTCAACCTCTGAAAAGCTTTGATAAATTTCATGAGCTTTCTGGGTGGCAAAATGAGGGACAGCTCTGCTCTGAAGATGAAGCTTTTGAAAACCCAGAATTTCAAATGGCCCTCTAGTCTCGCTCCCAGGGCTATACCTTATTTGGTGGGTGGCTCTTGGAGTTTGGGAAAGACTCCTTAGCACACAGCAATATTTTGACCAACAGTTGGTTGTAAAATCTTGGGGCCATTTTGGAGTTAAAAGGAACTGGATAGATCATCTGGAATAGCATTTACAGTTTTGGAAGGAAGCTGAGATTCAGTGGTTAAGTCACTTGGCCCCAAATGTTTTGATTTGCTTTCTGTGACTTGGGGCAAGTTTCCAGCAGTTTCTAGGAGGTTCTGTCTTGATCATGGGTGCTTCTAACACTGATGGTGATACTCCTCAAATTATTAAGATTCAGTTCAAGCAAACTCAACTTTACTCAAATTACACTAGAAAGTATTACATAATATAATTTTGAAGAAATATTAGAAAAATACATATAACAGAAACTATAGTGTTGTAGGATGCACCAAAGTGGTCTAGTTCTGGTGAACACTGTGCATCAATGGGGCAGCTAGCTCAGGAAAAAGGCATGTGACTCTGTCTCTGTTGTTTCCCTGCATCTTGTTGTATCAATTTGCTATTCACTGTTATTTGTGTTACTCAGATTTATTGTAGTCCAGGCATGACTGAGAGCCTCTAAGAGGCAGCTGTGTTAGGCTGGCTTCTCAGTGGGCACATGATGATCACTGGCTCGTGGTCCATGGTCTTGTGTTACTCTCTTCCCTCCAGCATGTCTGAACCTAGTGACTTGCTTCCAACGAACAAACTATGGCAAAGGTCTGGGGATGCCTCCTCCAGGATTAGGTTACAAAGGGTTGTGACTTCCATGTTGCTAGTAGACTCTCTTCACTGCCTTCTCAGCTTGAACATGCTGATTGAAGCAAACTACCATGATGGACAGGCCAATGTGACAAGGACTGGAAGGTGCCTATAACCAACAGCAGTGAGAAAGTGGGATCCTAAGTTCAACTGCCTGGGGGGAGCCAAGTCCTGGAACCTATCCCACGAGCTTGGAACCTATCCCTATTTGAGTCATAGCCCAGAGCACACCTTGACTGCAGCCCATTAGAAACCCTGAGGTGAGTGGATGCAGTAAAGCCATGCCTGGATCCTGGCCCACAGAAGCTGTGAGATAATAAATGTGTGTTGTTTTAAGTTGGTCCATTATGGGAGTAATTTGTTATGCAGCAGTAGATAACTAATGCGGTAGCTAAGGGGTAAGACAAGTTCATAAATATAAATTAATTTTAAATGCATTGCTGACCACACTAATTTTTGCATTACACATGACCTTACCTTGGCCATTTCAACAGGAAGAGTGTTTTGAATGAAAATGCATTCAGACATAAACAAGCAAAACTCCTTTGCTCCTTTTAAAGGACAATGAAACATCATTTGTGACTTAATATAAAATTTAAATTGCATCAGACTGTCCAGATTAAAGCAATTGTGAAATGTGGAGAGAGGAGGATATAACATGTGCCAGCAACATATTAGTAATTACACAAATCATAATAGCAACTATTTATTGAGTACCTGACATATGCTAGGTCATGTGTTAAGTAATTCTGAAGCTCATTTCATGGAATCTTCTCACAGCTCTAAGATGGAATTAGATTATCCTGATTTTTCGGTTGAGGGAAAGGATGTTTTGACAAGTTTCCCAACAAATAGTATGTAACAACGATGACATTGGGACGTGTTGTGCCTTGTTGGAAAGCTTGTGTCCACAATTTTCAAGCTTGAAAAGTTGTGTGAAGTGACACCCATCTCTCTCCTATGCTTTGTTCAACCAATGGGAACAGTCACTAAAAATGCTACCTTTGTTTAGTAGAAAACAAAACCAAAATACCCACAAACTTCCTGACTCTAAAAGTCAATAATTTTCCAAGGGCATGATTGCAATTAATCATATTCTGTTCTGTGAATTTTTTTTAATGCTTGTTTTATTATTGTTTGACCTTTTTATCCCACAAATTTTTGTTGTGTTCACAAAAAAGTTCCTTGAGGACAGGGATACTTTTTTATACTTCAGTGTCCTCAGCCATGTCTGGTACCATACTGTACAGATGATAAGCATGCAATAAATCTTTTTGGATGAATTTGATTACCTCTGAAGTGAATACAGTGATAAGCTGAGAGATCATTTCTTTCTAGAAAGTCCTGTCAGCTTTGCATAAGGGGCCAGGGCTGTTGAGCAAGAGTTATGGCTTGGGCTGGGCTGTGAATCAGAAGATGTTGCAACAAGATAAGCCCTAGGAATATTCTCAGGTACAGCCTTGCTGCTGGACCACTCCTGAGAGCATCTGCAGGTTAATTAGGTAATTAACTCCAGGACTGAGGGGCTTCCCAGGATTTTCAGTGCTAAAACCAGCAAAGTCCTAGACAAACTGGGATGAACTGGTCATCTCAGCAGGAATGTTGTTATGGACTGAATGTTTCTGTGCCCCTCAAATCCATATTTTGAATCCCTAACCCCCAGTGTGACTGTATTTGGAGTAAAGAAGTAATTAAGGTTAAATGAGGTCATAAAGGTGGGGCTTTGATCCAATAAAATTAGTGCCCTTGTAAGACACCAGAGAGCCTCTTTCCCTGCCATGTGAGGACACAGTAAGAAGGCAGCCGTCTGAAAATCAGGAAGATGACTCTCACCAGAACCTGACCAGGCTGGCACCCTGATCTTGGACTTCCAACCTCCAGAACTATGAGAAACAAAAGTCTGTTGTTGAAGCCATCCACCTATGCTATTTTATTATGGCCAAACCCAAGATGACCAATACAAATATGCATTTGGTTGAGGAGTGGTGCTGTTTTTGCTACATTTCTGTGGTTTGTTTTTTTCTATGTATTTAAACCCAACCAACCAGCTAACTAACCAACCAGCTAGCTAACCAACTAACCAACAAACTTCTGGGCATCTTAACAGTGTACAGGAGTACACATTTCATAAGTGGTATATGTTTCCTATCAGAGATGTTAGCTAGATTTAAACAGTCAGTTTTAGGATGGAAGATTTAATGGCATTTTGAAGGTCATTATCACCAATATTTATCTGCAATGTGCAGACAGAGCCCCTGGGTCTTTTCCATGTTACAGATCTCCTTTGAAGTCCTGGAGAGTTTTGCTCACTGAGCAGCTATACATGGTGCAGGGAGGAATAAAACCAGGGAATTAGCATGAACTACAGGTCCCAGAGAGCTGTATCAAAAGCTCACACACCAGGCTATTTAACTTGTTGGCCTGCTCAGTAGAAAGATACCTGCTGGGCAGGGTGGGTTTGAAGAATCAGATGGAGAGAAATATAAATCTGTATAATTCACACTGTTATTTCTTGGCTGCAGTCATACATGGCTGAAACGTTTTTGTCTACCCCAGAGCTGGTGTACATCTCTTGCTACTTTCTCTAAGCAAGTAAGTACACTGGCAGCTGAAAGGTGGTGGAGAAAATTGCGCAATTGAGCTATTTTTTTTTACTTCAAGTTATTTTAAACTTTCGGTTGGCATTGCCTGGTAGTTTTACTGTGTTTCTTTAGTAGATGTTACCCATTTGCTGAGGTTGTCCTTTCACACTTTCCTCTTGCACTCAACCACCACATCTCCTCCTTCATCAGATGACTTTGCATCATTCTTCATGGAGATTTAAAAAAGAATGCTATGGGACCTAATCCTGCGACTTGTTACCACCAATTATAATAATCTACCCCCACCTGTACCTATATGTTCCTCTCCTACTCAGTTATGGTGGAGGAAATGTTCCTCTTCCTGCAAGGCAAATCATCTCATGTGAGCTCAGTATGCTTCTTTGTTCTACGTAGGTAGCTTCCAAATTGGCCCCCAGTGAGACCTATCATGTGCCCTTGTGCAAGCTCCTCGTTAGAGTGTTCACTGGATTTAGTGATTTGCTTCTAATGAGTAGACTATGGCAAAAGTGATGGGTTGTGGGACTTCCCTAGTGGCGCAATGATTAAGAATCCACCTCCCAAGGCAGGGGACATGGGTTCAAGCCCTGGTCTGGGAAGATCCCACAAGCTGCGGGGCAACTAAGTCCGTGCTCCACAACTACTGAGCCTGTGCTCTAGAGCCTGCGAGCCACAACTACTGAGCCCACGTGTCACAACTAATGAAGCCCATGTGCCTACAGCCCGTGCTCCACAACAAGAGAAGCCACTGAAATGAGAAGCCCGTGCACTACAATGAAAAATAGCTCCCCCTCACCACAACTAGAGAAAGCCCACGTGCAGCAATGAAGACCCAAGGCAGCCAAAAATAAATAATAAATAAATAAACTAATTAATTAATAATAATAATAATGAAAAAAACCTTTAAAAAAGTGATGGGTTGTCACTTCCATGATTAGGTTATAAAAGACTGTGATTTCTGTCATTTATTTTTTAATTGAAATATAGTTGATAGACAATGTTGTGTTAATTTCAGGTGTACAGCAAAGTGATTCAGATATATAAGTATATATATATGTATATATATTCTTTTTCAGATCTTTTCCATTATAAGATATCACAAGATATTGAATACAGTTCCCTGTCCCATAGAGTAGGTTCTTGATGTTTATCTATTTTATATATAGTAGTGTATATCTGTTAATCCCAAACTCCTTATGTACCCCTCCTTCCTTTCCCCTTTAATAACCATTAATTTGTTTTCTATGTCTGTGTGTCTGTTTCTCTTTTGTAAATAGATTCATTTGTATCATTTTTATATTCCACATGTAAGTGATATCATATGATATTTGTCTTTTTCTGTCTGACTTAGTATGATAACCTCTAGGTCCATCCATATTGCTGCAAATGGCATTATTCCATTCTTTTTTATAGCAGAAGAATATTCCATTGTGTATATATACCACATCTTCTTTATCTATTCATCTGTTTATGGGCATTTAGGTTGCTTCCGTGTCTCAGCTATTGTAAACAGTACTGCTATGAACACTGGGTTGCATGTATCTTTTTGAATTAGAGTTTTTGTCTTTTCCAGATATATGCCCAGAGATGGGATTACTGGATCATATGGTAACTCTCTTTTTAGTATTTTAAGGAACCTCCATATTGTTCTCCATAGTGGCTGCACCAATTTATATTCCCACCAACAGTGTAGAAGAGTTCCTTTTTCTCCACACCGTCTCCAGCTTTTATTATTTATAGACTTTTTAACGGTGGCCATTCTGACTGATGCGAGGTTATCCCTCATTGTACTTTTGATTTGCATTTCTCTGTTAATTAGTGATGTTGAGCAGCTTTCATGTGCCTGTTGGTCATCTGTATGTTTGGCTTCTGTCTTGCTTTCACTTTCTTTCATTTTCTTGTAGAATGCAGCAGGAGTGGAAATGTGGTCATTAGGACCGTGCGTCTCCATGTCTGGGCTCCACTGGTGTAATTCTGAGGTTCATTCTTTACTTGTGGTGGCAGTGATATCTTCATGTTTCCGTTGTTTCATAGGCAGAGTAACAGACTACGCAGCTTACAGAACATAAAAACATGTTTGTTCTCTGAGTTAAAACCTTTTCATTGGGTTTCCCTGGTGGCGCAGTGGTTGAGAGTCCGCCTGCTGATGCAGGGGACACGGGTTCATGCCCCGATCCGGGAAGATCCCACATGCCACGGAGCGGGTGGGCCCGTGAGCCATGGCCGCTGAGCCTGCGCGTCCGGAGCCTGTGCTCCGCAATGGGAGAGGCCACAACAGTGAGAGTCCCGTGTACTGCAAAAAATCAAAAACAAAAAAAGCAACACCTTTTCATCATATTTGATAAATACAAAGTTAGATATCTTACTATGCATTTTTCTGTGAATACTTTGGCTGTTAGTTATATACAAATTTCTCCTTATTTGCTCTCAATTTGAGTCTTTCAACCTTACCCCAAGCTAGTTGCCATAGATGAGGAATTGATTAGGTCCAAACCTTTTCCTTGGGAGAGAAAAAGATTGATTACTTTAGAAGATGCAAGATTTTCTTGATGACTTAACATAACGTTGACCTGACAGAAGAATGGGAGGAAAGAGCTGGTACTCTTGGAAGCTGTCCATATGCTAGTCACTTTCAGCTTTGCTTCCTATGGGCAGCCTCACTCTGGGTGAACATAGCATTGTGTAGCTCAAAGCTCTAATAGTTTGAAATTTTAGCCCTTTAATAAAAAGCTTCCCAAAGAACTCAGAAGTATTTCCCAGGTGCTAGGTCTACAAACATGTTTCTGACTTGTCCAGGGCCCTGGGCCTGTAGCAGGTGCCACAGGCTCCATCGAAAAGCAATGTGTGAATATTAGTTTATATGAGATGCTGAGTGCAAATGGAGACATCAGAAGATGATGGAGAGTCAATATCATCTGGGCAGGAAAATCCTCTCTGGATCTCCACTGTGTATATGGCACATAATAAGCACTAAATAGGTATGTATTAACTGACTTGAGTGACTGGGTCATACATAGGATAGCTAGACATTGAAGTGGAAGTAAAAACAAAAAAGAAAAGAAAAGAAAAAGAAAAAAACAGATTGCTACCTGAATAGCTGGCTGCTTGCCAAATTTAATCCTTACACTCTGACAAGACTCAGTAAATGTTCCTTTGTATAATCAACTGATACTCAATTAACTTGTAATAACTACCTTAATAATTCTAGAGCAGTAATTTGAGTCTCCTGGAAAGTTATCTAGCATTTTTCTTTGTTTGTCTTTCTGGGGGAGTGAGTCACAGGTATTAATTACTGGGTAGGGATTCATTTTTTTCATTCTTCTTTTTAAATACAATGATGAGTAGTTTGCACTAATATTAAATAATTCTTAAGAGTTTTTAAAAGTAATTTGGAAGTTATTAATAACTGTTGGACAGAGAGAAGATTTTATTCAGTGGTGGAAGCACATGGCAAAAGAAAACTGGCTTAAGTTGCTGAATTTCTGCTTCCATTGAAAAGCTGATTAAAAATGAAACTGGAGATCTGTAATTACCCCAACGGAATGATTATGTGACATAAAAAAACTGGTCACCCTGGGTGGTTAACTGCATGATTAAGGAACAGTAATGGTGTGGATAACATGAACCTTGCCTGGTAGTGATCTCAATTTGCATTTTGGTTTTGTAAAGCACAAATAGGTTAACTGAATACCAAAGAGCAGTGTACATGATTTGCATCTTTACATGGTGATTAAGAATTCATAAATTAGAATATAATATTTATATCACTATATGACCAAAATATCCTCTCAACTTCCTGAGCCTGTGAGGGTTGAAAGAAAGAAAGGCCATGTTCTTCAATTATGCAATGGATAACTATTAATTTTCTAACATTTTTCCAATGATTGCTTGCTGTAAAAATGTAAAATGGTGCCAGCAGATTTAGCATGCATTATTCACACTGTAATTTTGGTTATTTTCTTTTAGACTTTTTTCCAGTGCATATTTTTTAGAACAGTTGTAATCATGTTGTACTTATAATTTACCCTGACTTTGTAAAACCTAGTGTTATAAATGTTACTTACGCTTGTAATAACAACAAATCTGGAAGCACAGTAAATATGAACCATACTCAATGACTCATGACACTCCTAATGGCATTAGTTATGAAAATATATCATTCATTTAACAATCCCCATATAACCGGCTATCTAGACTCTATTTTTTTGTTATGTTATTATGAAGGAAACAAATATTGCAATGTATGTTTTTTTATGCACATAGATTCTTCCAGGGTTTTGACTGTTTTCTTAGGAGAAAATTCTACAAAAGAAATTAGTGGGTAAAAATTTGTAAACCTCTTTTTAATGATATTTGATGTAAAAGGACCTATTTGTTTTCAAGTGTCATTGACTAGCTTAGAAATAAAGGGAGGATTTATTAGATGCAAAGGATCATGCATGTAACAGTAGGAAGGGAAAGCACATCTGGAAGGCTGAAACCAGGGACTTAAATGTCCCAGGGCTTTTTCTGACTATTTCTTTCCAAGGCTCAGTGGTCAGCCTCATTTCATTCATTTGCTGGTCAGCATTTTTTCCCTCACCCCTCCAGAGGGAACACAACCTCTCCAAACTCTATGTTTCTACCAGTAACGAGAGACAGGATTGAACTCTAAGAGAAAAGGTCTTAGAGAACTACCGTAATCCTGGCCTGGCGTGGTCCAGGAGCTGCTATGGACCAGTCCACACTGGCAAAATGGGCAAGATTCCATAACAGAGAAAAGGTCTCAGAGGCCCAAGTCTTTCTATTAGGTCCATTTCTAGAGAATGCAGAACTTAGATGAGCTAGGTGTCTTTGTTATTTGTGTCCATATATGATCAAATTACCTATCAGTTGGCAATCCTATCAGGAACATATAAACGTACTAGTTTTACAACTTCTTCACCAGTATTCTATCAGTGTAGCTGAATGGGAGATGCAAGGTCATACGGCATCACTTCAACCCTATTCCACTTGTCATAGTAGGTCACAAAGCTAGGCCATGTTCAGGGAGGAGAGAGAGAGACTACCATTTGATGGGAGAAATGGCATGGGTGATAGTTAATTTTATGTGTTAACTTGACTGGGCTATGGGGTGCCAGACATTTGGACAGACATTATTCTAGATGTGTCTGTGAGAGGGTTTCTGGAGAAGATTATTTGAATTGGTCCACTGAGTAAAACAAATGGCCTTCCCTAATGTGGATGGTTCTCATCCAATCAGTTGAAGACCTGAATAGAACAAAAAGGATGAGTCATAAGTAACCCCTCCTGCTTGACTGTTGAGCTGGGACATTGGTCTTTTCTGGCCTCTGAGTTCAGACCGAAACATTAGATCTTCTTGATTCTTGAGCTCACCTGCTTTCGGACTGGGATTTACACCTTTGGTTCTCCTGGTTCTCAGGCCTTTGGATTTGGACTGCACATCAGCTCTCCTGGGTCTGCTGACTATTGATCTTGAGACTTCTCAACCTTCATAATCATGTGAGCCAATTCCTTATAATTAATCCCTTTTGCTCTCTCTCTCTCCATATCCTATTGCTTCTGTTTCTCTGGAGAACACTCATTCATACAGCATGCATAGACATGGATGGTAGAGATTGTTGGTGACCATTTTTGCAGATATTCTGCCACTAAGATGGTCAGTGTGAACACTTACCCTCCAGAGAGGGCTTTTCCATTGCTACTTCTTGGCCATGTGCACAGAGCTAGGATTCAGTACTGCCAATCAGGTGAGAGGAAACAGAATTATACAATGTCTTATAATGTCAGATTATATTCCTAAATGTGAACATTTAACAAAGAACCTGAGACACTTAAAGAAGATTGCCAGCATGGAAGAAAAGTGTCAAGATGAAAATCCAAGGATTAATTCTGGAGGACAAATTCAGTGAACAAAACAGAACTTTAAAATGATTATACTTAAGTGCCTTTAGGTTCCTATCACTTCTATAGCAAACTTATTGGCTTAAACAATACACATGTATTACCTCTGGAGGTCAGAAGTCTGGAATGATTTTCATTGAACTAAGGTCAAAGTGTTGGCAGGGCTCATTCCTTTCTGGAGGTTCTAGGGGACAATCTGTTTTCTGGCCTTTTCCAGCTTCTAGAGGCTGCCTGTGTTCCTTGTCTCACAGATCCTTCCTCCATCTTCAAAGCTGGCAATGGTCAGTTGAGTCTTTCTCATACTGCAACCTCTCTGATTTTGACCTTCTATCCTCTTCTTCCCCATTTAAGGATGCTTGTGATTATACTGGGCCCTCCTGGATAATTCAGGATATTCTCCTTACCTTAAGTTTGACTGATTAGCAAACTTAATTTCATCTTCAACAGTAATCCCCTCTTGCCATGGAACCCAAAACATTCATAGGTTCTGAGGACCAGGACAAGGACATCTTTGGGTGGGTGGGCAGTAGCTTTATTCTGCCCATCACAGCTCCTAGGGAATTTTGAGAAGAAACACAATTCTCTGAAAATAGGAAGTCAACAGTTTTTTCTTGATTTGGTAGCATTTATATGTTGGCAGAATCTCAAACATATTAGGTGCTCAATAAATAATTGTTTGTTGGACGGTTGGAGGGAAGAGATAGAAGACAGTAGGAAATGGACCCTGTGAATTTTGCAGGTCTTGGTAACATGGATGAATATTAGGAACACATGTGAATGTATCACTGGAGACCGCCTGTGAATGAGGAGCTATAGAGCAGGACTTTGTCTTCAGATGTTTGTTTCCCATATGATATTTGGGAGGAACATGGACAATACCCTGGGGAACTTGAAGTAAGTGAGTGATACTTATTAGAAAGGAGGTGGAACATCTAGAATCATAACTTGCATTATATGTGGCCTGGGTCAGAAGTGCCTTATTCAGGTATTTAAATTATCTAAGGATGGTGAGAGGGTAGAAGAGAATATTCTTTCTACTTTGTTATAGATGTGGATGATGACTGGGCTAAATGAATCAACTTCAAGGTCCAAAATAGGCAATTAGGAAAGGCTGACATGCCCATGGAAGCCAGTTTAAAAGTTTTTCCAAATTTGTTGTGTGGTGTAGGCAATAGGGTAGATTCTCCATAGAAGCACTTTTTCTTTTTATTTCTTCAACATAAAAACTATTTTCCCCTCTGGTCTGAGTGCGATGCTCTGTTAGTTTATGACACATCAACTTTACAGAGGATGTCTGCTTTATTTCTTTCTAAAATTCCATGAACCTTGAAATAAATTCTTTTTATTTAGTATTCTCCATATATGTGTAAACAAAATGTTCTACTGAATCTAAACAACCAGAGCTTTAAATTTTGAACAACTATGAGAAAATTGAGATTTTCTCAATTTTCTCAAACCAGAGATTCAAGAAAAAAACACATGTAAACTCTACTGTGGTTCTCACTCCCAGAGCTAGCTTTAATGACTAGCCATTCAATTGAGTTTTTCTCAGGATCTAGGGCAGAAAACTGCACTTAAAAACCCACTGGGATATTTTTTGTTTGGTTCAGGGTGAGTAATGTTGACATGTGATAGAGGATATCTTTTGAATTATCTCAAGAATAAGAGCCTTAGTTTTATGAGCAGGGAGTTTCAGTATGTTTTGTGTCATGAATAATCCTCCATGACATGGTCCATGACCCTTTAACATTTTGGAATACAGGAAAACTTTTAAGTCTTAATAAAGTAAACAAGTAGCAGTATGCTGTTACTTTTTTGTTCCAACGTGAAGTATTATTCTTCAGACTCTGTATTATATACAGGAATTTAAATGTGGTTTTATCAATATATTTATCTTCACGAATATTGTAGGAAATGAGGCTTGATGTTCTGCTTCATAATGACATATATATCTATACATATATATTTTTATCATAAACTTTTTATTTTGGAATAATTTTAGGTTTGCAGAAAAGTTACAAAGAGAGCATAGAGAGTCTCATATACCCCTACACTGGTTTCAAATTTCCCCTTATATCATTATCTTACATTACTGTGGTGCATTTGTCAAAACTAAGTAACCGACGCTGCTACGTTCTTATTAACTAAAACTCCAAAGTATATTTAGATTTCACCAGTTTTTCCTTAATATCCTTTTTGTGTTCCAGGATCTCATCCAGGATACCCCATTGTATTTAGTGTCATGTCTCCTTCGTTTCCTCTGTTCTGTGATAGTTTCTCAGCATGTTCTTTTTTTTTCAGTTTTATTTATATATATATATATATATATATATATATATATATATATATATATATTCTTTTTCAGATTCTTTTCCATTACAGGTTGTTACAAGAACTATATTGAGTATAGTTCTCTGTGCTATACAGTAGGTCCTTGTTTGTTATCTATTTTATATATAGTAGTGTGTATCTGTTAATCCCAAACTCCTAATTTATCCCTCCCCTGCCCCACCATTCCCTTTGGTTGCCATAAGTTTGTTTCCCATGTCTGTGAAGTATTTTCTTGTTTTTCATTTTCTTGATAGTTTTGAGAGTATTGGTCATATATTTTATAGAATATTCCTCAATTTTGGGTTTGTCTGATGTTTTCCTCATGATTAAACTAGGTTATGGGTTTAGGGGCAGAAAACCAGAGAGGAAATGCCCTTCTCATCACAAAGTATCAGGGGTTACATGATGTCTGTGACTCACTGTTGGTGACGTTAATTTGATCACTTGGTTAAGATCATGCTTACCAGGTTTCTGCACTGTAGAGTTACTATTTTCTCCTTTCTTTGGAAGTGAGTCGCTAAATCTAGCTCACATCTAACAGAGTGGAAGGATTACGCTCTACCTCCTGGAGGACGATGTGTATCTACATACATTATTTGGAATTCAAAATCATATTTTGATCGTGTTTTTACTTTAAGGATTTTACCCTCAGTAGACCTGTATTTTGTGTGTGTGAAGAAAGGAAATACCATGTACAAAGGCCTTAGTGCAAGCTCTTTCTTATTGTCTCTGTCCCGAGTAAAGAGTGGGTGTCTGTGGGCTTCCCTGGTGGCGCAGTGGTTGAGAATCCACCTGCCAATGCAGGGGACACAGGTTCAAGCCCTGGTCCGGGACGATCCCACATGCCGCGGAGTAACTAAGCCTGTGCGCCACAACTACTGAGCCTGCCCTCTAGAGCTCGTGAGCCACAACTACTGAGCCCGCATGCCACCACTGCTGAAGCCCATGTGCCTAGAGCCCGCAAGCTACAACTACTCAGCCTGCGAGCCACAACTACTGAAGCCTGTGTGCCTAGAGCCCACAAGCCACTACTGAGCCTGCATGCCACCACTACTGAAGCCCATGTGCCTAGAGCCCACAAGCTACAACTACTCAGCCTGCGAGTCACAACTACTGAGCCCATGTGCCACAACTACTGAAGCCTGTGTGCCTAGAGCCCATGCTCCGCAACAAGAGAAGCCACCGCAATGAGAAGCCTGCACACTGAAACAAAGACACAAAGCAGCCAAAAAAAATAAAGAGTGCGTGTCTAACGCCATATTGACACTCTTGAATCTTTTGTCTGAAGCACAGAACCATATTGACATATGCAGGATTATGGTGGAAGTAAGTGGAGGGAGATTTGCACATTCTTTGGAATGTATTCAGATGAAGTGAAGCTCAATTCTAAATATGGAATATAATAAACTCATTAACTTTAAACCAAAGTTAGGGTATGACAGACCCCACATAGTTACACATTTGTATGTCTCAGTTTCCGTCGCATCTCCCCACACACACACCTAGTGGCCTGCTGACAGGTTCTACCATGATGTGCATCACTGTCCCCTCTCTTGGACCTTAGCATCTATTCATAGAGCAGATGTTAAGGGTTAAACTGTGTCCCTCCAAAATTCAAATGTTGAAACCCTAACCCTCAGAATGTGACTTTATTTGGAAATAGGGTCTTTGCAGACGTAATTAGTAAGATGAGATTATTAGGGTGAGCCCTAATCTATTTCACTAGTGTCCTTACAAAAAGGGGCAATTTAGTTACCAGATACACTGTGAGAATATCACATGAAGATTAAGGCAGAGATCAGGGCAATGCCTCTACAAGCCAACAACACCAAAGATTTCCACCAAAGCAAGCACTGGAAGTTAGGCGACGGGTATGGAACAGATAGAGTCTCACAGAGCCCAGAAGGAACCAACACTGACAACCCCTTGATCTTGGACTTCTAGCCTCCAGACCTATGAGACAATAAATTTCAATTGTTTTAGCCACTTAGCTTTTTGTACTTTGTTACAGCACCTTTAGCAAACTAATACAGTAAATAATTGAAGTTGGACTGAGCAACCCAGCTTTTGTGGCTCAAAGCTTGGTTGGTTGTAAATCTTTTTCTTGGTCGTAGACTCCAGAAGGAATCTGCGACTTCTCATTTACTATAAGCATTTCACAACGGTACACTTCTACTAAATGTTCATTTAAGATTGTTCATATTGGGTTTCCCTGGTGGCGCAGTGGTTGAGAGTCCGCCTGCCGATACAGGGGACACGGGTTCGTGTCCCAGTCTGGGAGGATCCCACATGCCGCGGAGCGGCTGGGCTTGTGAGCCATGGCCGCTGAGCCTGCATGTCCGGAGCCTGTGCTCCGCAACGGGAGAGGCCACAACAGCGAGAGGCCCGTGTACCGCAAAAAAAAAAAAAAAAAGATTGTTCATATTGACATTTGTATTATTTCTGGCCATATATAAGGTCTTTGCCTTCCAAAATCTCCTTCAAATCCTGACAGCTATTGTGATGACAAGCTAATGCTGGTTTTGGAGAGAGAGAGATGGAAGACACAGTCTTTTTATAACCTAATCTTAGAAGTGATATCCCATCACTTTTTTTTTTTTTTGGCGGTAATGCTGGTTTTGGTAGTCAAAGTCCTGCCCCCTTAGTGGGTGAACCAACAGTTGAGGTGTTCAGCTGTGCACGATTTTGTCATAGTTAAGATGAGCCACATGCTTTCCTGATAAAGCACTGTTACCTTTCAGGGTGGAATAAGATGTGGTTATTCATCTAGCATTTGAATTGACAAGTTTTCTGTATTTTCTATTAGAATCAATCACACGCCATTCTTCCAGTCAGCCAGCACTGCATTAACCATGGCTCCATACCCCACCTGTGGCTTGGGCAGGGCAAAGGTGTGAATAACTCCATACAGCTGTGCCTGGCACCTAGTGGGCCAGGAAAATTGGTTCCCAACTCATTTAGGGACCAGAAATACTGTTTCCATGAAAGAATTCATTACTTAAGTGATGGACTGGGGAGCGGAGAAAAAAGGTGGCAGGTGATTATATTCATTAAAGGGATTTGAAAATTAACTCCTTGAAAGATATTATTATATAGTAGTACTTCTCCAGAAGAGTTCAACTTATTTCTTAGGCTTGCCTAAGTATCATTATGTTACTTAGTGTTTAAAGGAACAGCAATGTGGAAATGAAGGAAAAATTCATAGGTGCACCCTCCCCCTCCCCAACTCTAAAGTTTAAGTCAAGTGTAATTGAAAATAACATTTCCTAAGGAAGGTAGCTTGGACATTTGAGTAGGCAAATGAAAACTTGGCATTTTTGTTTATTTGCAGCAAACTGTTGTCAAGTACAATTTTGGTAGCTTGAGGGTTGTGGAAGGTGAAACAGGCTGCCTCAGTCCTCAGATGTGCCCCCTTTAAAGGACAAAATATAACATGGGTAAGATGGTGCTCCCTAACTATGGAAGGTGAACACGGCTAGTGAGAGACTGCTGGGCAATGGATTCTATACACTGTTTAATTGAGGGTTACCAGGTAGGAGCAGATGCAACTTTCAGGCTTGGGTAGCGTATATGCTGCTGAATTCACTTCCGATATTTTATAATAGGCTTTTCATTTTTAGAGCAAAAATTCTAATTCATCTCCAAATGTGCCTATTCCATCTCTCTTTTTTTAAAATAAATTTATTTATTTATTTTAGTTTTGGCTGTGTTGGGTCTTTGCTGCGCAAGGGCTTTCTTTAATTGCGGCGAGTGGGGGCTACTCTTCGTTGCAGTGTGCGGGCTTCTCGTTGCAGTGGCTTCTCTTGTTGCAGAGTACCGGCTGTAGAGCACAGGCTCAGTAGATGTGGCTCGTGGGCTCAGTAGTTGTGGCGCACGGGCTTAGTTGCTCCGCGGCCTGTGGGATCTTCCCGGACCAGGGTTCGAACCCGTGTCCCCTGCCTTGGCAGGTAGATTCTTAACCACTGCGCCACCAGGGAAGCCCCTCCATCTTTTTTTATAGTGAGGGTATTTTTAATAAAAGGGCCACCAGTTCTGATTTCTTCAGCTGGCAATTCCTTATCTCCTATCTGGAGATTACTGCAGAGTCTGGATGATCTGGAAGGTGTTTGGGGCAGTCTTTCATTCTCAGAATGGCACCAAACCTGAAATTGGGAGGTGCTGAGGGAGGCAAAGAAAGCATTTCTGACAGCAAAATGAGCTAAGATCATTAAAAAAAAAAAAAAAAAAAGGAAGTGGGCACCTAAATACAGGCTTCCCCCGCAGTCTGAAAGCACAGGTTCCTAGGAAGTCTTTCGTAAGCTGAAATGGTATAAAGTGAAGAAGCAACTACCTTAGGACACATCTTGCTAACAGATGCACAGAATAAATCCAGATGAAGCACAGATGCTCACAGACACAGTTCAAAGCTATGGCGGCTTTGATGCTGAGATACTGAGTGTGGTTCTGGCGGAAGGAGCTGGGCGGGGCCACCCTCCCTGCTCAGCGTCCGAGCTGCCTCTATAAAGGCTCACTGTGAAATTAACGCTGACCGCTCTTTTCGCTTTTCTTTTTTTTTTGTAAAATCAAAAATCTTCTTTAGATTTCTTTAGGTTAGTAAAAACAGGTACTAATGTAGCTCTTTCCTGAAAGCGAAGTGGTATAAGACAAACTTTGGGGGAATCCCTGCACCTCAGTGTGGTGAAATTGTCGCTTATCAGAGCGGAACCCAGCAGCACAGCCTTCTGCTGGCGCCGGCCTGAGAGCCGAAGGAAGAGAAGAGCAGGGAAAGAAGCTTAGAGAAGAGGGCAGATGTAGAGTAAAACAAAGCAGTGCAAAATAAAATAAAATAAGGGAGGCACAGCCTGGTGGGAAGGTACAGAAATGGTGACTGGCCCAAAATGAAGATGATGATTTACCCAGGCTATCAGTGAATAACAGGCAGTGAGAGTGGCGGACGGCTATTGCCCCGTCTGGGTAGAGGAAAACTCACCATGCTATATGTCTTGACTCATCAGGAGCTGATTATATTATAGCACGATAAAATACTTGCTCATAATTAAGATCTTTAGCTATCAGGAAACGTTTGAATTATGCTTGTATATTTCACTAAAGAAGGAAAAGAAATTTATAATAAGTAAGGTATTTAATGTAAAAGTGAAAGTTTGAGTGAAAGGGTTAAATTCAGTGATACGTGAAAGTGTTCTCTAGAGCCATCTCTTCCTTGAAATGTTGAAAAATTGATGTAGAAATTATGTTGTCCTTTACTATTGAGATAAAAAGATTGAAAATTAAATTTCAAGGGAAAAAATCATTGCCTTGAAATTAGTACCTACACAGTGGGGGCAGTTTGTGAGATATAAATGCTGAAGAATGAAAGGAGTAAAAATAAAGATGACATAAAACTCACACACACACACACACACATACACACACACACACTCACACACACACACACACACACACACACTCACTTGATCAATGTTCTGTTTCATTTTTTAACTTCCCTTCCCTTGCCTTTTTACAGAAAGAGCTATATTTGCTACTCTTCCTGTTTCAGGATTTCTGAGTATGAAATCTACCAGAAGGTAGATGGACTAGTTGGAGAGAAGTCAGTTTGTGTAATGAAATTCTTAGCAGAATGTGTGTCTGTTCCGAGAAAGCTCTTTTATCTGATACCCTCACCACTTACGTGACTTATCCCTCTCTCCATCCTCCCCCATTTCAAGATGGCTTTAAGCACACATTTCTAGGGCTTTCTGGGCTCATGTATTATTGATCAGCCATCCTTTTCTCCATTCCCACAGGGCACTGCCTGACTCCTGCGGTGAGCTAGCACTTTAGCAAGGGGAAGTCGGTGAGTAAGAGTCTGTTATTTCATCAACCCAGCAAGCAGAACCACTGTTTCCCTACCTGCTGTTTACTGACTAGATGGGCCCCAACAAACCTCATCAGAACAGGAAGTCCAGGATCTGGAATTCAACGTCCCCTCATCTCTGGTCCCCTTGGAAGGAGTGATTACTGAGCCCCAGCAGACAGTTTTGAAGGGGCAGGAAGAAACAGTTGGCGGGGATCAAGGCCATTGCAAAGGGACTGGGTGGCCATCACCCAGGACACCCCTGGAATGCTTTATGTTTCTTCTCCCTTTTAAAATTCAGGCGTGTAAGGCACATGTCTGGGATGTGCAAAATGTGGACGGGACAGGTAAACATTTAGACAGTGGACAGATAAAGGCCCGAGAATACGAATTCCTTGAGCTTGGAGGGAACTCTGTGTTTTGCTCTCTGACCGTTGTTTATTTGTGTGTTCAAGGGTTTTACAAGTGAATCCCAGGGTGGGACAATAATAGGTGATCCATGGAGCACCAGCTGCCGGTTGGGCTGTGGGTGCTGAAAAATTTGTGGACATTCTGTAGGTGAATAGATTTTTTTAAACTGCAGTAGTTCTGTGGCGATTCTTTGGCAAATTTTGAAACAAGTTATAGAAGCAACCAAATGAAATTTTTCTCTCTTTTTTTTCCCCCAAAGAGTTACAATGAGCCAAATTTAGTTTTGAAAGCACTATCTCACTTTGTTTTAGGGATAAGAGTGAAGAAAATTAAGTATTATCTGCAGTGGATCTCTGAATGTGGGTGAGAGAAAAAGCAAAGCCCTGAGTCATTTTAATTGAGCAAGACAGAGATTTAGAGATTTGGGGTCATAATAGGGCCATGAAGTCATTGTTGTAAAGCTCCTTCCATTGTCATCGAGGAATCTGACGTTCCTGGTGACAATAACCCAGGTTTCTTGAATCATAGCGCCTGCTGCAGGTGTTGAGAACTCCTCAACACCTGGAGTGGAGCACAATGAAGCCAAGGGGGCTCAGGGGACAGAGCCAGCAGGGGGCGATTTTGGAGGAACTGAATAAGTGAGGGGCAAGACAGGTAGGCAGCCGGAAATGCCATTCAAGGAGTCAACACCATAATCAGGGAGGAGGGGACAGAGTCTTCCAAGGCCACTTCAGGACAAAACTGCCATTCCACTTTCAGAGAAATAGGAAAAATGTGTTATTTTCTATGTGAGCTGAGGTGAGCGCTCAGCTTAGCAGACCTGCCCTGGTTTCAACCAGACTCAACCAGATCACCGAAGGACCTGCCAGAATTGTTGCAAAAGACCCAAAAGGTCACTTGTGCTGCTAGTTTTCCAGCACCCTGCCCCAGAGCTCTGGGGTGTGCCTGGAGGGAGAAGGGAAAGACCAAATGTTCATGTTGCCTTTACCAGAACTGTTATGTCTTAGATTGTTTCTATGAGGATTCTCAGTAAGATTTCCTTTGGGAAAAAGAAGGGAGTTCTGTCCATTAATAAGGTGTTTGAAAAATCTATTCTCTTCTCATTTTACAAATGAGGAAACTTGAGACCCAGAGAGGTTAATTGACTAATGTGGGAATCCATGATTAATGGCACAGATTGAGTTTCAACTCTAGTCTTTTGACCACTAGGGTGCTGATGGTGATTTTAAAGACCTGGTATAGAGAAGACTCTACGTGTTGTATGTACTAGATCTAATTTTATTTTAAGCTACAAATGCTTACATGACAGTTATCACCCATATTTGTGTGTAATGTCTACTTAATAACATTATAGTAATGTGTTGATTGCATGAAATTAATGCATTCTTCTTCTTATTGTATGGTAATTCTAAAGATCTGTTTTGCTCATTTGCTTTCTGTATGAAAATGGAACCAAGCTCACATTTGTGTGCGTGTGTGTGTGTGTGTGTGTGTGTGTGTGTGTGTGTGTGTGTTTATTTGGCTGCATCGCTGCATGAGGGATCTTAGCTCCCTGACGAGGGATCGAACCTGGGCCCTCGGCAGTGAGAGCTCCGAGCCCTAACCACTGGACCACCAGGGAATTCTCAAATTTATTGTTTTAAATAATTCAGTTGTTAACTAAAATTTTAACCAAGTGGTGAGTCTCTTCACATTTTATACAACACCCCTTCAGAAAGAGACATAATTATCTTTGTTGGTTCTTTAAGGTTTATAGGAAAACTTACGTTTTTCCCTTTTCCCTTCTCTCTTTCAAATTAAAAGCCTAGCCTCATTTCATCATCCTCCATTCAACGCTTAAATATCATCATCATCTTTGTGTACTAACAATACAGTGTTTATCTTCGATAAGAAAGAAGAATGCAGTCACTATCTAGGGGTGAGTTGTAAGACCTGAAAGTATTAGCAGACCAATATAAAGCTATAATTGGAAAATTTTAAACTTGGAACTACTGATATTTTTCAGTTTCCCTAGTGTTAGTTTTCAATATTTTATGGAAAGTATCCTCAAGGCTTGAACTAGCTACCAGGTTCCTAATATTGTCTTAGGTGTCGCAGTTACAAATGTGAGCTCTCTGCTTTAGGCAGTGTATGCTGGACATGTACAAAGAATGTTCTCGAAACCAGGAGGAAGAGCAAATAAACTAGACTGGGCAGATGGGGCACGGAAAGGCTTCCAACAGGAATGGATACTTTAAGACCAGTTTTGAGGAACTGAACAGGAGTAAACTAAAGGAAGGAAAGCAGAACAAGAGACACACCGCTTAAGAAGCCTGAAGCCACATTGGAAAAACATGTCTTTCAGGATGTCTGTAAAGAAATCCTGGTTGTGGTGCTAAGAAAGAAAGTGAGTCAAGTTGGGCAGTGGATGGATTGCAGAGGGCTCTATGAGCCAAGGTGAGAGTTTAGATGTTAAAATCTAGGGCAAAGTAATAAAGAAGTTTAAGCATGGAATGACATGAAGAACAGGAGTCTGCGGTAATAGAAAGCAAAGTTCAATTAAAGATTTCAGAGAAAGGATAAATCCCTACAGTTGCCCTGGAATGAGGTGTCTAAGTTGGGTTTAGAGGGAAAAGTCTATGCAATTGAGGAGATCAAGGATATTAAGTACCAGAGTGTAAGATCAATCGTCTATCGTAAGCCACGGATGTCATACAGAGTTTTTAGGGATAGAGGTAGAGAAGAAAAAGTAGCGGGTAGATAACCAAATTCTCGACAAATGTCAGGGAATTTGACGGAAGAGATTGCTAGGGCTAGATAAAGTAAATTTCAACACTGGTGTTTTTACTTCCAGGTGGGGGAACTCTGGTCTGTAGGAGCAATGAGAAAGTAGCAGGAAGACTTTCTCCCTGAGGTTCTGTGTACACAGAAGTGGGTGGGAAGCCAAGCTGTCTTCTCTTGAGAGAAGGTTGATATATGTCAAAGTTTAAGGGAAGAGAGTCCGAATTTTTCACCTAAATGATTCTAAGTCTCAGGCAAGTAGTTGCTCAGTAAATGGTTACTAAATGTGGCATAAAGAGTTAGGACTGTTCTCTGGAGAAATAGATCCTGATTACCAAATGTTTTTTTATACTTTTCCTGGACTCCTGAGATATTTGCAGATATCTCCTGGACTCCTGAGATATTTGTTCCTTTACATGCTACTGTATTTTTAATCTTAGCACAAAAAGTTGATATCCATCCATTTGCTTTTAAGGGAACTGCCCTTTTGTATTCATGATTTCATGAACATTTGCTCATTTTATCAGTCTTTACTGAGTGCTATTTTATGTCACATGAGGGAGGTACAAAAGGAAACAAGTTGGAAACTGTCCCTTTTTTCATGGAGCTCATGTTCCAGTAGGTGTGGAATGTTAGTAAGATTTAAAAAAAAAATACTTAATTTGTATCTTTCCTTTAAATAGCAACCCTAAAATAGGCAACTCTTTATAGCAGCATTATAACACATCATCTTAAAAGATGAATGTGTAGTACAAGGTGTAAATAGATCAGTATCTATGAGTGACCACTAATCCTTAACCATTAACGACCCCTGCTTAATCTAACTTGCATTTACTTTTTATTCTTGAATTCTTAGAATTTGTTACACATTTTAGAAACATAGACTTTGTTCCCTAAGCAATATGGCATTAAAGTCCCTGAATTACTTTGTTTAGTTGTTGAGTTTTCTTCTCACATATTTTTTAGCTGTTTGACACACTGAAGATTTGTCTTTGCCCTTCTTTCTTTTTTTGGACCTCATATTTCTTTACAAATGGCCTATAGTCATTATTTAGGCCAGTCTCTGTCGTTATATAATTTTTCCCTTTTATAAGAGGAAGTGAATTTTCCTCGTTCCCAGTAGAAATTGAGCATGTTAGGTAATCATTTTTTTGATAATTTGCGTTAATCTCCTCCAGAGCAATAAACAATCAGAGTTGAAATGAGAAAAAGTTCAGGTTACAACCCAAACTGCTTTTGTAAAAGGTTACATATTTCCTCTAACCAACTGTTTAAAAAATAACATAGCAATGTAATGTATTAAAAAATGAAACTAAACTATTACAGGTGTAGTAAAACCCCAGTGATTATTGCAAATTCTGTGAAGACTTGTATGACTAAAATTGTGATTATCTATCACATGTACAGTTTTATTATTTTTAAGCATGTGTACAAAGTTTAAGGAATATTTAAGAGTAATTTTTTATTGGCAAATTAATTTTTAAAGTCATCTTAAATCGTCTCAAATTTTTTTTTTGTTTCCTTGAGAAGGTAGGAATCTTCCTTCAATTATATCTACTTTGTTTCACTGAGCTGCAAAAAGGGCACAAGGACCTCAATTATTTTATGACTAAAACATATGTGACTGTGTGTGTACATGTATAGGTGTATATTAACACAAGGCTTCATTAATGACAAGATATATCCTTGATGGGCACTGTTACTTGAATAACAAGCAATTGAATCATTTCCTCTTCTTGTTTGAAAATTATGGAGGATTGAAAAATGATTACCCTGGCTGTTAAGGTAACCATGTGACAGACCATGTGTTCTGGCCAATGAGACATAAGTAGAACTCCACTTTGGGGCTTCTGGGAAAGATTTTGCTCTTCCATGAAAGAGTCAGGTGCAAGAGGAGAGCTCACCTTTTCTACCCCTTCTCTGTCTTCCTGCCCTGAAGGTGTTTATGTGAGAAAGTGATGGAACAATGGCAGCCATCTTGATTGGGGCCATGAGACAAAATGCCTAAGAACAAAAATACATCATATTTGGGATGATAGAAGATAGAAAAAAGATAAAAAGGATAGGAAAAAACTTACCTTTCTGATGACATCACTTTGTTACCTCGTCAAATTTGAACCCACTTACCTCAGGTTTGATCATATGTGAGATAATTAAATGTCTGACTTGCTTAAGCTCCTGTTGGCGGTTAACGCTAACTGATTCATTGTAACATTTTCCTGATTCATTCCCAGTCTCACGTTTGATAAGGAAGTAATAGCAGATATTTAAACCCAGGTTTTTGGATTGAAAGCCCAGTGTTTTCTTGGCCTGGCTCTCTTTCCACATAGTCATAATTTGGGAAATAAATACACAGACTGTGAAGTAATAACATATATCATCGGGACTTCCCTGATGGCGCAGTGGTTGAGAGTCTGCCTGCCGATGCAGGGAACACGGGTTCGAGCCCTGGTCTGGGAAGATCCCACATGCCGCGGAGCAACTAAGCCCATGCGTCACAACTACTGAGCCTGTGTTCTAGAGTCTGCAAGCCACAGCTACTGGGCCTGTGTGCTGCAACTACTGAAGCCCACGCGCCTAGAGCCCATGCTCTGAAACAAAAGAAGCCACCACAATGAGAAGCCCGCGCACCGCAACGAAGAGTAGCCCCCACTCACCGCAACTAGAGAAAGCCCACGTGCAGCAACGAAGACCCAATGCAGCCAAAAAAAAAAAAACAAACAAACAAACCCATATATTATCCATTATGCAGACTTTCTCTACTCTTATTTGAAGCCCTATTTCTCTCATAACCCTCTGGAGTCACTCTGCTCCTGGTTTCTAACAAGTTCTGGGAATGAAAATTTCTTGTCATCAAATGTTCTTTTAGTTCATTATGACTTCGGCAAGTTACTGATCTTTATAAGAGGATAATTTATATTAACCTCTTTGCATATTTCACAGTCTTGTTGAGTGGGGAGGGGCTCGTAGGGTAGGGCTCAATTTATTATCAACATTCCATTTTTTTTACTAGTGTTTGTTACATAGATGTTTATTTTTTTGTGCATTGTAAACATTTAATAATGAATACCAATAGGAAAACAGATTAGTTTGTAAAGTTTGTAAAATCACACAATTGATGAAAATTTGGCATGCAAGCATTCATATGAGAGAGAAGACAGAGGTTAAAGGATTGTAATCATGATTGCCTGCCCAGGTGGTCTGTGTCTTAGCTGAAGAGGGTGAATAGCTTACTTTGGTTCTTTAATAAAGAAATATTTTAATGTAAAAGTAAAGTACATATGGGTTTAGTGTCATTTGAACTACAATTAATTTTTTCTAGGATATATGACATATATATATATATATATATATATATATATATATATATATATATATATTACACAGTGAATAAAGACCCATAATGAGACATTACATTTTTGCCTGGCTTTGTCTGTTAAAAAATCAGTGTGCTTAACATTTTTATTCAATTTGCAGGGGTAACAGCCTTATATATCCTTTTCTTTCAATTGATTTATCTCTTTCTAGAGATCAAATGTTAAAGATCTCTATGCAGATATTTGGTATTATATAACTGAAATCTTACCATAGGAGTTCTCGTGTCTTCAAAGAAACCTCAGAGATTCTCCAGTCTGAGCATATGGCCAAAAGTGGAGGCTAGGAGTCCCTTAAGCACGTGACTTTAGGAAAAATGCGAAGGCCCTCTGAGTACGCTGTAACACTGAGTTATAAGGGGGCAGAGTAGAGATTTGCAAAAATACTGATTAAGGGCAAAATGACTCCTAAGCTAGTTGAACTCAACTCTTGGTCAATTAAATGTACCTATATATTTAAGGAAGAATGCGTCCAACAGATGGGGGATTGAGGAGACATAAAAGCTTGAGTAGAGGAAATCCAGAGAAAGGAGATCTGTGTGCTGTTCAGTCAAGACTTGTCTGAGAGAGAGGATGTTCTGAACCAGGAATATACTCTGTTTCCAAGGACAGGTATATTATTGTTATTATGTTTAATCTCTAGCCTGTACAGGTTGTTTTCAATGTCAACTGCTACACAATTTTTATATATTTTGCCATTTAATCCTCATAAAAGCTCAAGGATGTAGGCACTGCTATTATTCCTATTTTGGAGATGATTTCAAGGCTGAAGGAAGTCAGGTTTGTTTAGGTTCCTACAGCTAGTAAGTGGCAGTGTTGGGATTTGAACTTAGAGAGCCTGTGCTTGTAACCACAATTTGGCGAATTTATTAGGACAAAAGGGAATTCTCTCCTAAGTTTTGCAAAGAGGGATCTGAGGATTCGAAGTTTATGACTTGCCCAACAGTATGTGTTGGAATTAAGACAATTATTCAAGGTCTCTTGACTCTTAGTTTGATGTGTTTCAGCAAATGAGGATACTTCCTGTGCATGGGGGAGTCGAAAAGCCTACTAGCAAGGATCAGACTGCCTTCAGGGCTGGGGCAACCTTGGAGGACTAGACTCTTTAGAAGGAAGTAACTATGCATAGCTCACACTTAAGGAGTGGAGAGCTATTTTCCACCTTCTTGAGGACTGATTATCTACATAAACTGTTTGGAATTCTTCTGCCTAAGAGATTTGTCTGTTCTACCCCACTGATTTATTTATTCAATTCATTTATTTATATCAGCATGAACTCATGTGTATTTATTTTCTACTTTGGGTTATAATCCAATAGATTTTATTTATTATCTTGTTCAAATTGTTCAGGCTTTGGCCTCTGGGAGCTTGCTTAGTTGGTTCCTGTGTCCTTTTGATATGCCTGTCATTGTGGACTTTTTTTTTTTTTGAGTACTTTTTTACTTTCTGACACTACAAGATGCTCCAGGCTCATCTTGAATGTTTCCTGCTTTAGTCCTAGAATGAGCTATGTCTCCAAGGAGCCCTGTTTCTTTTCATTGGAGAATGATATTAGAAACTAAGATCTAGGTGGTGTGAATCACATTTTGCACATTTTAAATCATACCTACTACTAAGAAATCATGACAGTGGTTGCTCTTGGGGTGGGGTCGGGAGTTGGTGAGTGGAAGAGGTCCCAAGGAGCTTCAAGTGTGTCCGATCTGTTTCTCAAACTCAGTGCTGGTCGCATGCCTTTCTTCATTTTATGACAATTCATCAAGCTGTCTGCTTATGTTATGTGCATAATTCTGCTTTTTGCTATATCTCAATAAAAATGTATTGAAAATAGAGGAAAAATAAAAAACTAATAACTAACACTGAGTATCAAGAAGAGAGGCTCTGGAGTTTGAATCCCTGGGTTCAAATAATTTATCAGTGTTATAACCTTCAGCTGGCTACTTAACTTTTCTATCCCCCAGTTTTCTTCATTTATGAAATAAAGACAGGGTTATTATCTGCTATAGATGGCTGTTGTGCTCATAGCAGCAATCTCTATATATATACACAGACACATACACAAACACATATATACACGTATGTATATGTACACGTGTATGTATGTGTATATATACATACAGAGTCAATCCTCAACATTTGCTGATTCTCTGTTTGTGAGGTTGCCTGCTTGCTAAACTTTACTTGTAACATTCAAACCAATATTTATGGCACTCTGGGGCCATTTGTGAACATGCACAGGGAGGCGATACACTTGAATTGCTCAGTGCCCATGTTCCCGGTGATCTTGAATGAGGCCATGCTCTGCATTCTAGTTTCAGCTTTCATAATATAAAGACGTGACCTTTTCTCAATATATTTAGTGCCATGTTTTTCACATTTTTGTGCTTTTTGTTGGTGATTTCGCTGGTTAGAATGGCCCACAGTGCAGCGCTGAAATCCCTCTGGTCTGGCATTCCTAAGTGCTAGAAGGCAGTGAAGTATTGTATGGAGAAAATAAGTGTGTAGATAAGCTTTGTTTAGTCATGAGTTGTGGTGCCATTGGCTGTGAGATGAATATTAATGAATCACCAACATGTATTAAATAAAGTGTCTTCAAATAGAAACAAGATAATCTATTGATCAGATAATGAAATTGTTGTGACTAGGTGCTTGCAGGAAGCTAACCCTGTATTTCCCCTAAAAGCAATGGTTCATTATTTGCTAATTTAGTGTTTGTGGTGACTTTATAGAATATAAGAGCTACAAATAATGAGAATCAATTATATATATGTAAATATAGATATATACAGATATAAATGGACATATGTATACATCTAGATAGATGCACATAGATATTAATGTATTGTCTATCTATACAGATATAAAGATATGAGAACAGTGCTTATCAATATAATAAGCTGTCAATAAATGATAGCTATTTTTATCTAGGTAACTGACTAGGTTGCTCTCCAACCTACAATCACTCCTGGGAAAAATGGTGGTGAGTCTTTTGGCTGTAAGAAGCACTTCTCCCCTGTGATGCAGAAGGCACGGTAATAAACAAAGGAAGCCCTTCCTCACTTGGAACTTAAGCTGTATATAAGTCAAAAGATCTCAGCTTACCACTGTATGCACATCCAGCATACAGCACCTAGTACCTAGAAAGTACTCAGTATTTTGTAAACTACCTAAACATCTTCAAGGAAAAGTGAGAGTACAACGGGAGAAGAGCCAAGTCCAAAGTTAAGCCACTATATGAGACGAAGACAGACAAACAAATGAGTCCTGGGTAAGAGATTTTTATAATGACTTGTCCTTGTCCTGAAACTTAATTTTCTATGACTAGATGTCCTGGGTTCTACATAAACATTGAGAAGCCTATCTCATATAGGAAACGAACGCACGCTCTAGTTTTCAAGTCAATCAGTGCAATATTCCTATATCTTTTCTAGGTTAAGGAAACAAATGGGTTCAGACGCGATGCCAACTAAATACATGATCTGATTGTTCCAGTTATCCTGTGCCAAAAACAACAAAAATGGTCTTTCCAGCGTTCAATACGGAGTGTGGGACCTGTCTGGCGTTAGTGTGTCTTGGAAACGAGCCGCTATTCAAAGCTTTCTGGGCAATTTGAATCAGGTTGCTGAGCTTTGAAAAAACCCTACCGCTGAGTTTGGAAGACCAAAGAACTCAAAACATACACACTCTGGGCTATTGCAAAAGAGCAGTGGAGACATGAAAGGATGAGGGTGGATTTTAGTGGAAAGGAGGGGCAGAGAAGGGACAATGTCACGGACATTTGCAGCAGAGGAAAAGGGTAAGCCTAGTTGATTTCAATTAAAATGCACAATTTGGGGGAATTCTACGAGGTAGGATTTAGGTGAGGTCTTGGAATTTAGGTGAGGTCCAGAACGGTCCACTCACTGAATGTCAAAGCCGTACATGAGTCTCTAGTAGAATTGTACCAGAATAAGCGTGGTCCTGGAATTCCTCTGGGCAACCTATTTGGACGGTAAAACCATATCACCTAGATGCCTGGTTTCTGGGCGAACGTTCTGGAAAAAAGAACCAGGAAGCCTGTTTTAGCATATATGAGGGTTAGGAGGTAAGGGAGAAACCCTGTTTAAATAAAATTGGATCTCATGTATAAACTGACTCAAGTGTTTCCAAAGCCCCCATCTTAGCCCTAAAATACAATCATTGTGTGGAGGGAATGTGATCTTATTTCGTAACAAGAATCATTTTCTCAGCCAAAAAATTAAGAAGTACTACCAGTGTGCCTACACCATACACGGTTCATGCTACTTCCTCCTTGAGGGGCAGAATGAATCCTTTTCACGTGGGGGAGCTTTATTCCAGAGCTAACCCAACATCAAGCTGACAGATGCACGTGTGGGGTGGGGCCATGGGGTGCGGTGCTCCGCAATCCCTTCGAGAAAATCTGCTGCGAGGTGGGAGGCTGGTGAGCAGTACTAGTGCCAGTGCATTGCTGCCAAAGCCCGGTGTCCTCTGATGGGTACGCTCTGCTCCAGGGCTCCCCATCAGCCTGGACGAGATGTTCTCAGAGCCCTCTGCAGGCTGAGTCTCCTTTCCTTTCACAGGTGTCAGAACTGCGGCTCAGTCTGAAGACCGCCTCCAGAATATCCCTCCTCTCTCTCTCTGAGACAGGCTGGGACCTGGGATCCTTTGCTGCAGTGCTGCAGTGCTTTCACTGGACAGACCTCTCCTTGAGCTACAAAATACAAAGAAACTATAAGGGACTAAAAATAACTGCGTGCATGAGCAGTGGGGGCAGTTTCTTGTCAACAAGATACAAAGAGACCAAAAAGCCCCACTGCCACTTCTGAAGTGAACGAAGGCAGGGGTTTGGGAGCAAAAGCAGAGTACTGGGCATGGCCCTAAACACAACACCACCAAAGGGGGTGGGTAAATCACCTCAGTCACCCACGTTGGCTTGACCCTTGGACACACCCCTACCCTCACCCCATATAGGAAACAAGCTTGCCCTCCCTCAGCCAGGGAGCAAGCAATGGAACCTGTTGTTTGTTCGTGCTTACCCTTGCTGCATCTGGGGCCCCAGTAAAGTCTTGCCTGAATTTTCTGTCTGGCGTCTGATCACTTTCTATTGATTAAGGAGGCCAAGAACCCTGGTCAGTAACATATCCTCCCCTCGCTCCTTCACTGGGATTCCCCCTCCACCCCCATCCAAATCTCAAATATCTAATTTCATCTTCATGTCTGCTTCATGGAGATCATGGACTGACATACATGAAAGAAGGATTTGCTAAGTATATAAGACACGAGGAGGGAGGAGGGGGACGGTCTATATATTTCTGACTCTGGTCACCAGGTGCTCTCTTTAACTGAGGACCTGATGGAGCTGTTAGAATTGTCAGGTAAGAGATGACACAGACTGGCCTCCTTTCTTGGGCAGTGCCCAGGAGGGTCAGGTGACCCACACTGATGTGGGCTGGGACCCAAGGATCCTGGCTGCATGTTGGAATATTAGCTAATTTGGGGTGAGAAGGAATAGACTGAGAGTCACACGACCTCCAGCCCCCCCACTTTCTCAACTGAGACCTAGGTGAGAAGCCAGCTTAGAGGAGAAAGACAGGTTGTATGCCCTTCCCCCTTCCCACTGAGGATTCTGGGTGTGTACTTCAGTCACCTGGAAATCTCAGAAAATAATGGTAAGATCATATTGGCTTTTCTGCCCGAGGGACCGTGGAGACAGACTCTAGTGGAAATCTTACTTTAACCCCAGCTCAGCCCACTTTTCTCTCAGCGAGGAAAGGGCTGGCTAAGTAGGTGATTCAAAGTTAGGTTTCACAAATGTATACATTCACGAGTGACTTTTCCTCAGAAATGGGGAAATACTTTCATAATTCAAGAAGGCACGCTGAGTTAGGAGTTAGAAGCTCTGGTTATTACACAAACCCACTGGGTATCTCTCTCAAGCCCCTCTCACCCTCAGTGTCCTTTGCTGTCAGATGAGTGGATCTGTGATGCAGTGTGGGTTTTTTGCCTCTGCCATTGTCAGAACGCCACATTGTCCAAATGAAAGACGCACGCACAAAGTATGACAGGAAGGAAGCATATTTAAAATTGGAGCTGTCCCCATTAATCTGGTTAGCTGTTTTTACTGGTTCTTTCAAAAGAAAACTATTTTCATAAATATTTCCTTTGAAAATCCTTGCTTATCTTGAAGACTTAAGAGAGCAGCTTTTGTAGACACGGAAGCACATTATTCTCTGCTTAATTTGAAGTTTGATTACCAGGCATGTACCTCTTAAAAAACCATATTACTTAAGTCAAACTGTACATAGAAGATAGACCATCTGTAAAAGAAATGTTATTGTACAGTAATATGCTTCATTATTTTTCTAGGCTTATGGTAAACATATTTTTCTTTGTTTTACTTCCCCAAAACATTAGCTACCAAACAAAATATTAGATTACAATCTTTTAAATTGGAGCATAGTTCAATTACAATGTTGTGCTAATTTCTGCTGCATAGCAAAGTGATTCAGTTATACATATATATATTCTTCTTTTGTTTTTTATATTGTTTTCCATTATGGTTTATCATAGGATACTGAATATAGTTCTTGGTGCTATACAGTAGGACCTTGTTGTTTATCCATTCCATATATTAGATTACTATTTTTTTAATTGAAAAGTTATTTAGAGAAAAATAATACAAATGTCTAATATCTCATATTTACTTTCTTCCTGAACTCTGAACACTAAACTTTATTAAAAGCAACATAGGACATATGAAGGACAAGCATAGGAAGGACAGCTACTTGGGAGTGTGTAGTAAATATAGCAGGCTCACTGTCCAAGTTAAATGTGTGTAATTATCTGATAGCTATTTGTAGTTCCCATAAAGTACCTTTTTCTGTGTATTCATTGCTGTGAGGATTGAAAAGGGAGGTCTGAGATTTTTTGCTTTTCATCTCTTTGCGAACCATCAGTAGCTGGTAAAAAAAAAAAAAAGAAAAAAGGCAAAAGATCATGCAGAACTGGCCTTCATGTTACCCTATCACCCTTTCTGTAAATTGCACTGGGATCAGACAGATGGAAGGCTAGCTGCAGCCACACAGGCCCAGGGGCCCGAGGGACCGCACGCAAAGCAGCCGACACTGCTAAGACCCTAAGCCAGCTTCTTCCGCCTCGGATCATCCCCAGCATGGCTATGTCTGGGCCAGCACCACTCACACCCACCAGCAAGGACCTGAATGGTTTGTCTCAAACCGGGAATGTTAACAGAAGCTGATTGTCTGCAGCCAGCTAAGAACCTTTTCACCACTGTTTGCCTCTGACGTGTGGCCTGTTTGGCAGCCGCTCTGTGACGAGGCCGCCTCAGCAATAGGAGAGGGGAAGGAGGCTGCCGTGGATGCCTTCCTGCCCCTAAGGCAGGTGATGTACAAAAGGGACTCGGTAAATTATAGCATCCTTTCTGGAGGGATACTGCCTTTACAAATAGGTACTAATAACAAGCTATCTTTTTCTTCACACCTTAAAACAATTTATTATTTCTATTTTACAAGTTACTTTAACGCAGAGCCGCTTATTCCAGGTAGTTCTCAAAGGGTGTTCCCTGAACCAGTGGCATCAGCATCACCTGGGAGCTTGTTAGAAAAGCAGATTCTCTGGCTGCACCCAAGACCTACCGAATCGGAAGCTGAGGGTAGGGCCCAGAAATCGGTATTTTAGCAAGCCATGCCTGTGATTCTGATGCACTCTCAAGTCTGAGGACTACTACTTTATGCCTTTTTGTTCATGTTTCTATAATAATATTGATATTTTCAAATTCATATTGTCGAAATTTATATTTCCAATCTCATACCTGCCAAACGTCCCATCTTACAAGAGGCTCTGGGGCCCTATGTTGTATTTGTTATGTCATGACATTTAAAACTTCAAATAGTACGTCTCTTCAGTCCTGAAGCCCATGTGTTTGGCTCCAAGTTCCCTACTTCTTCTCTTTGTTCACAGAAATCTTCAGGTTCCATCCAGGTTGATCACTTGATGAATGTTTACATTTATTTGGGTCATAAGATCTGTAAATATACTTTCCCTCAGTTTCTTTGTTTGTTTTTGTTTTTGTTTTTTGCGGCACGCGGGCCTCTCACTGTTGTGGCCTCTCCCGTTGCGGAGCACAGGCTCCGGACGCGCAGGCTCAGCGGCCACGGCTCACGGGCCCAGCCGCTCCGCGGCATGTGGGATCTTCCCGGACCGGGGCACGAACCCGCGTCCCCTGCATCGGCAGGCGGACTCTCAACCACTGCGCCACCAGGGAAGCCCCCCTCAGTTTCTTAAGGCCATTTTATTTGATAAAATCTCAAGATATTAAGTATTTTCTATTAAATGATTTTTTAAATCTTGATTTGATTCTGCATTCTTCCATAGTATTAAAACTTTATGACTTGGGTAAATATTTTAAATGCTCTCCAGTTGAATTTTGGATATTTCACTGGCTTCCCCTGACTTGTCACAGTTTCTTAGCCATTCCAGCAGTACATTCACATAAGCAAGGATTCATGCACAATTGAAAAATTTCAAGTTCAAGTTTTAGGGACCTACTTTCCATTTTGTCTTTCCCAAAAGTATGACTTGGTTGGAGTAGAAGGAGAAGGACTGAAATTTCTTTCCTTCCTTTGGGGATTTTCTTGGAGAACTGAATCAATAGTAAGAACTGCAAGTAAGAAAAAGGAAATTCCTCACCTTCACGATGGATTGTATTGGTAACTGTTTCTAAATTGGGGAAAGTTTGAAAAGTTATAGTGCTTAAAGGGAAAATTCTAGTTTCCATATTCAACTGGTCTTTCTTTAAAAAAAATTTTTTTTTATTGTAGTTGATTTACAATGCTTTGTTAGTTTCAGTTGTACCGCAAACCAACTGGTCTTTCATTCAACATTTATTAATCAAATATTTGACCTCCTACCAGAGGTCAAGCATGTCTCCAGGTGATTTGAGATGACCAAATAAAGACATAGGCTAAACAATAAATAATATATGAGTAATTTATATAATTTTCCAGAAGAGACTAAATACAATAGAAAAAAGAAACAGTAGAGTAGGATAATGAGGGAGGGAAGAAGGTCGTAGTTATGGTTTTCAATAGGTAGGTCCAGGAAGCTGTCACTGAAACTGAGTCATCTGAGCAAAGAGTTGAATAAGCAGAGGGATTTAGCTATGCAGGTATCTGAAGGAGAGGCTTCCAGAGAAGGGAGTTGCTAGAGCAAAGGTGTGATTGAAGACATCCACCATACTGGATCAGAGGGATGGAGGGGAGGTCTAAGTGGGATCAACTCAAGTAGGCCATGGTAGTCATTTACATGGGCCTTGGTTTTCCTTGGAGGAACTAGGGAGGCATTGCAGGGCATTGGACAGAGGAGTAACATGATCTAACATGTTTTCAGAAGGTCATGTGTTTTAAATAGACATTGGGGGGGCTATAGCGATCCATAAAGAGTCTACAATCCAGGTGAGAGACATTGGCTTGGGCTCGTATGACAGCAATGGAAGTGGTGAGCAGTAGTTAAGGTACTGGCTAGTCTTTGAAGGTAGACCCAAGAGCATTTCTGACGGGTGAGATGTGGCAAGTTTATAAAATTATTTTATCTATAAATTTATTTTACTTATAAAATAAATTTAATTTAGTGGAATTTTTCCAGCTCTCTCGATTGAAGAAATTTCCAGAATTAACTCAGAATTTTCAGCTTTTCTAATGACAGAGCCAAAATGCAGTGTGTATGTGTTTGTTTGCTAGTGTTGCCATCACAAATATCAGAAGCTGAGTGGTTTAAACAACAGAAATTGATTTTCTCACAGTTCTGGAGGCTGGAAGTCCCAGGTCAAGGTATTGACAGGGTTATTTCTTCTGAGGCCTCTCTCCTTGGCTTGTGGATGATTTTCTCTCTATGTTTTCATACGGTTGTTCCTCCACTTGTGTCTGTGTCCTAATCTCCTCCTTGTGTAAGGACACCCAACAGGTTGGATTAAGGCCCACCCATATGACCTCCTTTTACCGTAATTTCTTTAAAAGCCCTGTTTCCAAAACCAGCCATGTTCTGAAGTGCTGGGCTTACGATTTCAACATGCGACTTTTAGGAGACACCGTTCAGCTCCTAACAGTGTGCAACTGTGCATTTTACTCACTCACATGTTGTCATTTTACTCATGGTTGTGAATGGCACAGCCTCTCTGACATGCAGCCCAGAAACAGATGCTTGGAAGCATCTCAGCCCTGATTTGCCATGACTCAATTTAAACAGAGGCAAGATATTTTTCACTTGTACATGGTGTTTAAAGTATAGCAATTACTAGAAAGAGTATTGAGTTAGGGGTAATTTTTAGGCATCTTATTTTTTTTTCTGATAAGAAGGGTATCTACTTATTATTTTAAAAGACTCAGTTGTTACAGAAATAAATACGACAGAAAGGGAGAATCTCCTGAAATCTTGCCCGACAGCGTGTTGAAGGTACCTAGATGCTGTAGGGAGGATGCAGCAGCTGAAATGTTTCTACCTCAGAACCTCCCAGAGGCCTAATCACAGGGCTATTTTGGGGATTGCTCCACCCACCCACAGGCTGTGATTAGTTTGGGCTTTGGCCATGATTTTTTGGCCCAGGTTGATGGGTTTCTGAGTGTCCAGCATAAACGCACCATCTCAACCTCTGCCAGGCGAGTAAAACCACACAAGCCTCAGAAAAATTCTATTCCGTTTGGTGCAGGCAGCTCAGAGAGGCTTGACGTGATTGCTTCTGGCTCTCCTCCGGCCCACAGCCTCTCTGCTCCCAATGGGGAGACTTTGATGCCCTTCAAAATATAGAGTATATTGATCTGTTTTTGAGGCAATAAACTCCAAAGCCCTGTCAGCTAATGCGACTTCAGGTTAAATATGGATCTGGAAAGAATTATCAGCTGCCCACCAAAGTTTTCTAGTCTGAAATGCAGACACGGAGAAGGAAGAAGCTCAGGGGTGGGTTTCTGTGTGTACAGATGCATCTCTCCAGGCAAACATTATGTTCTTTGTGTTTGATCTGCCTCTGCGGTACTCCGTGTCTTCATTAGACAATATCGTCCCTGGAAAATTAGTAAAAATGGGAGGAAAAGAGGAAATGTCAAAGATTGGGAAACAGTTCCCTCTACTTTTCTGAATTATACATGCAGTAATCAGTAAGCCTGACATTCTCTCCTTGTGCTCCAGAAGGTGGCTTAGAGAGAGGAGAGGGAGAGAGAAAGAAGAAATAAGAGAGCGAGAGACAGATACCAAAAAAAAAACAACAAAAAAAAAAAAAAAGAGAGAGAGAGACAGAGACAGAGAATGAATGGAGTATGAACCTTTTGATAGTGGTACGCAGAATTTAAATTTCCTGGAATAAAAACACCAAGAATTTGACAATACATTACTGAGTGACAGGTTTGGAAAATTCTTTGTTATTTGATCTTTCAGCTTTTCCCTCTTCTTTCCTTTTATACACCGAGGGCAGTAAAAATAACTGTTGGTTTTCATTTTGAGTTTGGTTTTGCTCCATGTCTTCTATGTGGCAGTAAGCTGTACTAGGCTTGAATTTACAGGAAATACCTTAGGGAAACACTTACAGTCTACCCTTGGAATATTTTCTTGATTTCTGCTTAATAAAATTTGTGTGGATATGGACTGATTCATAGTCAAGTGGATTTTTGCTGAACATTTCAGCCTCAGAAAAGCTGGGTTTGAATCTTAACTGTATAATTACCTCTCTCAGTTTGCAGTTTTGTGTGTGAAAAGTATTGGTGGTCACATGGTCTGACCTTTTATAGCATTGTTTGGAGTGTTATAAGAATAATACATGAATTTGCTTTGCAAACTACAAAGCCCACCAAATATTGGTTATTGATATTAAATATTTCTATGTTTATTTGAATATTACCATTAAGAGACTCTTTATTGAGAAAAAGTTCTAAAATTGAAGCTCTCCTTGGAAAAAATGGACATGGAAATGATGGGATGGTCTTTCTTTTTTTTTGACTTAGGCTATTAGCCCTTGGAGAAACTAAAAAGAAGGGGAAATTTTTCTAAACAGATATATGGATAAGTGGCTACTTCTGTGTGTTTGATTGTTCAGGCTGCTATAATTGATTTATGCCCATTTTACTGTCTGTGTGAAGTTTGTGTGCAAATGTGGTATCAGCCCATAATTACATTATAAAGGCATGAATTATATAGGTAATTAAGGGTTGTGAGACTGGAAGGTGATGATGTCCCCGAAGTAGTTTTGTGGGATCAGGTTTCCATTATGTGTGTTAGTTCTCAGAATTAAATAAAAACAGCATCTCACACCTCACCAGTCTCACCATAAAAACTGTATGGGGGTGCTTGGTTTAAGGAATTTTCTTCTTCTGGCTTTCATTTTGGGGAACAAAGAAAATGAAACCCATGTCCAGATGAACATACCTAACAGCATACCACATGCCACCTGATACAGGCAATAGAAAACTTTGCTGACTTTTCCCTGGGATACTCTGACTTATTTTAGAGAATGAGCCAGGGACAATGTTCTTTCATATTCTGTCCAGGTTTGACGTTCTTGTGGTTTCTTAACAGTTACTAAACTATCCAAGACAGTGTGAATAGATTCCACCAGTTGTTTGCTTCCTGAATGAATATTCAGCTTTGGCCAGATCTGGGGTGAACACAGCACTTTAAAAATCATGAGAGGGAGAAAGCATATTGATTTTTGTAGATGAATGGCATTAATTGCAGATGCAGTAAGTAGAACCAAATCAAGAAATCATTTTTTTGTTGTTGTTGCTTTTTTGCCCCTAGCTGATGCTAATTTACTTAATGTTTTGGAATATCTGAGAGCTCAAAAATTATCTCTGAATAAACTGCTTTGTAGTTAAAACCCAGCTCCATCTCTTACTGTGACACTCTGGGAGGGGTTTCTCAGGCTTTCTGACCTTTGCTTCCTCATCTGCAAAGTGAGAGCAGGACCGTTGCAAGGTTTCCATCAAATGGTATATTTAAATACTGTAAAGCATGTCTGGAACATTATAAACACGCACTAAATGGCAGCTATTATTTACAAACTTCAGAAAAATAACTGAAGCAAGGGATTCACCCCTGAAGTCTTTGTAAAGCCAGAATGAAAACAGTGCCTTCTGTCTGGCATTTGGCACAATTATAGTGATATTAATAGAATTGCTGAACAAAGGGTATTGTGCCAGGTGAACCCAGGCTTCATTTTCACTGCATCACAGCCTTCAGTTTTATTTAAAGAGGGATAATGAAATGTAACACTGAATAAAACACTGATTTGTAACAACTAGCCTTGAAATTTTACATATGTGGTAAGTGAGATAGGCAATCCTCCTTAGCCAATTCATTTTCAAGTCAAAACCTGTGCTATTTCTCTCCTGTTCTATACACTGCATGTATATAACACGTGGCAGGTAACTATGGCCCAAGGGCCTCTATCTAATAGATGGGCACTGTGGTACCCAATCCCTCCTATCAGATGCACCTCTTTCTTTTATTTCCTTTTTCCTCCCCACTGCTCATAGTTTCCTTGTACCATATTTTCTTTATTTTCCCTTATTTTCTTTAGCTCTTTTCCTTCTCCCTGTCTTAAGTTTGCCAAAAGAAGTTGCAGCCTCTGTCAGATTTCCACTGTCAATGCAGTGAAAGAAAAAGAGATTAGTAACATCTTAGAAGAGCATCCTTTACTAAATAAAGGAAAGTTGACATAACTTGTCTTCTCTAAATGTCAGAGCCACTGCACATACTTTGTGTTTGAATTAATTGTGATTTCCAGTAATGGCTGATAATTAGAGTTCTATTGAAAATAGAATTTATTTACTTTTGTAATTCTTCCCCACAGAATATTAATACAGCAAGTGTTATCCCTGACCTAAGCAAGGGATCCCCCCAAAAGGAAGTAGGAGTGGGTTATGTTTCTGTTGCTCTAGAGTTATCCAGTTCTCACTGCTCTTTGGGAAAATGAGTGGAGATACCCATGGATGTAATTATGACAAAGCCAAGGAGGAAATGACTATGCTTCGAAGCAATGAAGCTGATGGTAGAAGAATCCGTGTATATGTTAGCACTTCTGAGTATACAGGTTGCTATGAGTGAGGAAGAAACATATTGCGTTTGCCTGAGCTTTCATAGTACAGCGCAGTGGACTCAGTGCCCTAGGAATATGTTGTATATTGTGGATTTAAAACATTATTCACAACCTAAAAGTTGAGAGCTATGTTTTATTCGGTGGGAACTTTTAGGACTTCAAGCCCGGGAGGCAGCACCTCAAGTGACCCCGAGAGAACTGCTCAGAGGAGGCGGGTTGGGGGGCTGGGGACAGGGTGGGGTTGGAGCCAGGTTATATAGATGTTTTGCAGCAAAGGGCAGGTTGTTGGGAACATCAAAATATTATTGTTAAATAAAGAAAACCAGATATCCCAAGTTAAGGAATTTAGCACTTTTCTATATATGGGAAGATGCAAGAGTCTGGGCACACTGAAATCATTCCCTTGACATGCACCTCAGCTATCTGGGGCCAGTACCCTGTGTTTTCACATCCTGAGTTTCCTCAGGGCTCACCATGGGGAGTGGCTGCAGTCTGATGGCTGCTAGATGGCAGGTATTCTTTTCCTTCCTGAGTTCCCTCGGGGCTCATCAGCTCACCGTCATTGACGTCTGCATGGCTGTAATCACTGATGACTGTGACATCCTTTGTTTTCTGATATGGTGGGCAATATTCCATTTATCAATATGTAGGTCCAAAAGTAGTGGAAAGAGAAGGAGGCAGTTGCCAAAGAACAGGGGACTAGGACTCAAATGGTCTTGAAAACAGCTCAACTTCTTTTCCAAGTTTTGTTTTAATAGTGAATAAAACCACAGCGACTCCCTAGACATTGCCACGGAAACTTCTTGTTATAATGAATTATCCTTCTCTTTAGCTTGCAGTAATGTTATTATATACTTCATTCTCTAGTTGGACTGGCAGCCTAGCCCTCATATACTATTTCTTCAAGTTGTACAGCTGCAAAAGCCATATTGTCCTTATTCTTTCCTTGGTCAAAGGGTGTTTATGTGGCCTTGGTGACTTCACCCTATTGGGCTGAAATCAGCATCTCTCCTACTTTACCTTCAAGTTTCAACCGGCATTTCAGCCTGTTACTGAACCTAAGACAAAGTCTCCAACTGTAATTTTTCTACTTCGCATGATTCTTAAAGAGAAATGGGACTCGATCAAGATGTCAGAGAAACCCAGTCATCTTTGTGATGTCCTCATCCTTTGTGATGCATTTTTTAGAACTGGGACATGGTGGATATCTACATCCCATCCCTTGCCTCAAGGCCACCTCTAGGGTGTATGGGACCCCAGGTAAACATTTTTTTTTGTGGGTCCCTTGTTTATATAATCATTTTCATTTAAAAATACTTTGCAAAATTTGTGAACCTATAAGGCATAGTGATTTATCACTAAAGGTTTAGAATGATGGGTAGAAGAGAGGTACTGATGTATTTGTTCCTTGTCCAATCAGAGCACTTGATTCTCCATAGTATCCACACACCATCTCAGTTTAGATCCAGGAATCAACTCTTCATATTCTTTACTGCCAAATGTGCTGTTACTGGGTAATTTCATATCTCCCACCGTGAGAAAAAGGTAACAGGGATCTTATTATTCAAGTCCTGTAGCTCTCAGAATCTGTCTGGGTTGAAACTTTATAGCTCTTCTTGACTCTAAGTGCCCTAATGCCATTTGTTTCATGTTGGCTACACCATTATTCATGATGCTGCACCATCCATCCTGCTCCTTGTGAATACTTGCTTCCAATTGCTCTCTCAAAGGCTGGTCCTGTGCTCTTTGAAGATGACCACAAATGCACACAGTACGCAGGAAAATATGAACAGTGACTCTTTTTATGGTTGTGTTAAATTTATCATTTGGAATTTTATGGCGTATATATATATATAACAATACACTTTCCAGCTGTGTCTCCTCTGGAACTCTTTAGGTTGTAATCACAGCATTCCTAAAATGTGATCTCTTTCCATGTTGATTACACTCTTGGTTTCTACTTACAGTTACCGGTGGGGCAGGTAGGGGAGGGGCCTGTAGGTAGAGGAAGATGAGTCATCTAATTCATGCAGGGAATCCCTGACTCCCATCTGGCTCAGCTTAACCTGGGAGAGCACAAAGTCAGCACAACAATTGGAGACAAGAGAGGACAGGAATTAGAAGGGCCGGTTGATGTTGTAAAGCAAGTGTCTCAAAAGCCCTTGGAGGAGATGGGTGTCGCCACCCGAGGATTGTATTACATACAGTGCAGAGCCTGCAGAGGGGTGAGGTGGCTGCCCTGAGTGCTAGCAGCAGGGGGTGCACTGGGTAAAAGATACCTGACATCTTGGGTGCTGAAAGCCAGAGGCAGCACCATGGTAGAAGCATGATGCGTGACTGAGGATGCAGGAGACCACACATGCAGTTCAAACTCAAGGGTGGACAAACCCAGAGTCCTGAACTCATCCTGTGTCCAAGTGAGTGAGAATCACTCAAAATCAGAGTGTCAGCACCATTCTAGCAGCCCAATCTCACCCTATCCCATGAAAGCAATTCTGTGCCTGTCAGCTCTTTGAGACCAGCACTCACCAGTTGAGCAGCAGCCCAACTCCAGGGCCCCAGGATGACCTCACAGGAACAGGTTTTGGAGCAATTTGGGGCACCGAGTCCACCCCAAGCACAAAATGGAGGGTGGGAGAGAACCCTAAAGGGTAGAAACAGGAACAGATACCTGCCAACCTCTGCCCGGGCTCAGGGAGCCTACCCAGACAACACTACCAGCTCCAGCCAGACCCCGGCTCTGGAATAGTGGGGGTAGGGAGTCTTAAAAAATTTCATGGAAGGCACAGTGAGTGTGGGGCCCTGGAGCACAGAGACCTAGGCAGGAGCCCAGCTTACCTGGGTCTAAATTTTGTATCACATTCTGTTTGCTTCCTGTGACAAAAAAGAGTGAAAAGGATAAACAAGAGGATGAATATGGGAGAGATTAGGTAAAGTGTGAACTGTTCTTGAGGTCTGAGTCCCAAGAAGCGATGTCCTGAGTTGACTTTTATTCAAGGGACTGAAAAGTATTTCACCAAAGAATTTAATTAATAAACAACAACAATAAAAATAACAAAAAGAGCTCTTACAATAAAGTGTCAACAATTTTGCATTGGAGCAAAAGAAGAAAATAAAAAACCTAGGAATAAACCTACCTAAGGAGGCAAAAGAGCTGTACTAGGAAAACCATAAAACACTGATGAAAGAAATCAAAGATGACACAAACAGGTAGAGAGATATACCATGTTCTTGGATTGGAAGAATCAACATTGTGAAAATGACTATACTACCCAATGCAATCTACAGATTCAACGCAATCCCTATCAAACCAGCAATGGCATTTTTCACAGAATTAGAACAAAAAATTTTACAATTTGTATGGAAACACAAAAGAGCCTGGACAGCCAAAGCAATCTTGAGAAAGAAAAATGGAGTTGGAGGAATCAGGGTCCCCAACATCAGCCTATACTACAAAGCTACAGTAATCAAGACAATATAGTACTGGCACAAAAAGAGAAATATAGATCAATGGTACAGGATAGAAAGCCTAGAGATAAACCCACACACCTATGGCCACCTAATCTATGATGAAGCAGGCAGGGGTATGCAATGGAGAAAAGATAGCTTCTTCAATAAGTGGTGCTGGGAAATCTGGGCAGCTACATGTAAAAGAATGAAATTAGGACACTCCCTAACACCATACACAAAAATAAACTCAAAATGGATTAAAGACCTAAATGTAAGACTGGACACTATAAAACTCTTAGAGGAAAACATAGGCAGAACACTCTTTGATATAAATCACAGCAAGATCTTTTTTGACCCACCTCCTAGAGTAATGAAAATAAAAACAAAAATAAACAAATGGGACCTAATTAAACTTAAAAGCTTCTGCATAGCAAAGGAAACCATAAACAAGACAAAAATACCCCTCAGAATAGGAGAAAATATTTCCAAATGAAGCAACTGACAAGGGATTAATATCCAAAATATAAAAACAGCTTATGCAGCTCAATATCAAAACAACAGACAGCCCAATCAAAAAATGGGTGGAAGACCTAAATAGAAATTTCTCCAAAGAAGACATACAGATGGCCAAGAGGCACATGAAAAGATGCTCAACATCACTAACTATCTTACTACTGGGCATATACCCTGAGAAAACTATAATGCAAAAAGACACATGTACCCCAATGTTCATTGCATCACTGTTTACAATAGCCACGACATGGAAGCAACCTAAATATCCATAGACAGATGAATGGATAAATAAGATGTGGTACACACATACAATGGAATATTACTCAGCCATAAAAAGGAATGAAATTGGTTCATTTGCAGAGATGTGGACGGACCTAGAGTCTGTCATACAGAATGAAGTAAGTCAGAAAGAGAAAAAGAAATATCGTATATTAACACATATATGTGGAATCTGGAGAAATGGTACAGATGATCCTATTTGCAGGGCAGGAATAGAGATGCAGACGTAGAGAATGGACATGTGGGCACAGGGTGGGGAAGGGGAGTGTGGGACAAATTGGGAGATTAGGATTGACATATATACACTACTATGTGTAAAATAGATAGCTAGTGGGATCTGCTGTATAACACAGGGAGCTCAGCTTGGTGCTTTGTGATGACCTAGGTGGGGAGGATGGGGGGTGTGGGAGGGAGGTCCAAGAGGGAGGAGATATATGTAATATAGCTGATTCAATTAGTTGTATAGCAGAAACTAACACAACATTGTAAAGCAATTATACTGAGAAAAAAACCAAAAACAAAATCCAAAAAAACCCACAAAGATTTATTTCTCACGGTTCTGGAGGCTGAACGTCCGAGATGAGGATGACAGCATGATTGGGGTCTCTTTCCTTGGTTTATAGACACCCTTCTTCTTGCTGTGTCCTCACATTGCAGAAAGAGAACCAGCTAATTTTCTGGCCTCTTCTTATTAGGGCACTAATCCCACTCATGAGGGCTCCACCCTCATGACTTACTTCCCAAAGATCCCACCTCCAGATACAATTACATTGAGATTGTGGTTTTAATATATGGGTTTGGGGTGGGGACACAAACATTCATTCATTGCTCTCTCTCTCTCTCTCTCTCTAACTATCTATCTATTTATCTATATATCTATGTATCTATCTATCCATATATCTATGTCTGTATGTATGTATCTATCTATTATCAATCATCTATCATCTATAGCAAATGAGGGAAACTTTTAACAAGAGTAAAATCTGTGAAGATTAAATAAGTGATCTTTGTATTTTTTTTGCAACTTTTTGTAACTTTGAAATTATTTTCAAATGGAAAAAGTTTTTAAAAAGTAACTGCAACATCATGTATCAATTTTGGTAAAGTTAGATATTATAGTGTTTCCTTCCTGTCCTTCTTTCCGTATCATAGAGATAAATACAGTTAGAGAAGTTTCAGCTTACTGGCATGTTCTACAGATTAAAATAATTTTAGATTGAAGAGTTAAAGGAAAATGTTGGCTAGATCCAGGATAGGTACTTTGCCTGGGAGAAATGGCAACAGAGATGCCAAGTGGGGTGAGGCAATCCAGAACTTGTCTTTGGGAGTCTGTAGCTGATGACAAAATTGTGCAAAGAGCTTGAGTAAATAATCATGATAACGGCTATACTTTAAAAAAGTTTGCAGGAAAATCCCTGCTTTATTTTGATTTTAAAATGACCATATTTCTAAACTAATTTTTGTCAGGAGTATCACAGCATGTCATAGTAGTTATGTGGGAGAGAGCCTGGGTTTAAATCCAACCTTTTCCATTTACCACCAGTTGATCTTGGTGGTAAATGGAACCACTTAACTGCTTAACTTTTTTGGTTCCTCAAATCCCTCATCTCTTTATAAAGTTTTTAGAAAAAAAATTAATAAATGCTTAAATATTAGTTGTTGCTATTCTCATTTTTGGTAATATTTGTAGAAGATGTAGAATTTTAATCCATGTATTATAAGATGTCATCAGTTTTGGAAATAATTTTGAACAAGCCTGTGGAAATAGGGGGAAAAGGAAGAAGTCAACAGTTCCCTCCCCAGTTCCACTCTGATCCATCTCTTTGTAGGCCAGGTGGAATGTGGGACAGGGTGCTATTGAGATGGACTTTGCAGATTTCAAAGGGAACAATAGGATCCCAGAATAGCAGAGGTCAGGTGGCAGCACTTATTCACTTATTTTTATCACAATAATATATGCTGGATGGCCAGTTTTCCTGTTTTTATTTTCCATGCTGATGGGCTGTGTTTATTTTGTTGGGATGGGCTCAAATTGAACACAACAATCTTTGCCTTGTTAACTTCAGTGGGTAGTGTTGTCACTCTTGCCCATCTAGAAGTGGAGATGGTTTGTCTGTCCAGTGGGGACAGTACAACCAAATTTTATTGGTAGATCTTTTCCAGGTCGCTAGCTTGGTACTTTTCAAAATGCGCTGAGTAGCTGTTTGGAATTTGTCTCTGCTGACTCCACTGGGCTCAGTTTCAAATCTCTCCTAATCCACTAATGAACATTTATTAAAGTGGGAGAGCGATTGAATCAGTCTTTGGACACATTATTAAAATAAATTTGGAGCAGTGAAAAGATGAAAAGAGAACAATAAGGGAACACTTGGCCCCAACTCCACACCCTATTCTGTCTTTTTAAAGCTGATTTTTTTTTGGAGAAATGTCAATATTAGTAGGTTAACTTTCGTTAGTCTTTAATTTTGTTTTATCTTAATTTTGTTTTATTATGTATGAAGAGACCCACATTCAACAACGTTTCCCCCCTTTTTCTCTTTTGTGGTTTAAAGTCCTGGTTGAATAGGTCGAATACCCATGAGGATTTAAATGATTAATTAAGCAATGAAATGCCAACCTTTTATGATTCTGAAAAAGTACCTGCTGGATCAAACAGAAATTTCGAAGCACCCTGATTGTTATCACTGCCCTGCTCCCAACTCCTCTGCCACCCACTCATGGTTCCCTGTGTCTAGGACACCCTGAGTCTACAATGACTTATGCTGAGCTGCAAAGGAACCACCATGTACCTTTTCAAAAATGTCTACTCATTCTTAAAGTCACAAATCAAGGAAGAGATGGCTTCCAGATATGCAAATTCAACTTGTGTCACCAGCCAACCTTTATTCTGAAATGTCCCTGTTTTTCTACTACACTAGTTCACTGTTTCTGCCGGCTAGTTATTCACTCAAATGTTGGGCAAATGACTTTCTCTTAGACTCAGAGGATATACTGATGAATATTTCAAAATTCCTGACCCCCAAGGAACTTGCATTCATCGGATAATTTATTTCATAAGAGGAAGCAATAATTATTTTTAGTCATTAAAGAGAGAACCTTAATTAAATATAATATTGTGCTTAGTACTTGTTTTTATCGTTTCTGTTTCTTCATTAACTTTTTTTTAATTAATTAATTTTTGGCTGCAGTTGGGTCTTCGTTGCTGCGGGTGGGCTTTCTTTTTTAGTTGCAGCGAGCGGGGGCTACTCTTCGTTACAGTGCACAGGCCTCTCATTAAGGTGGCTTCTTTGTTGCAGAGCACAGGCTCTACATATGTGGGCTTCAGTAGTTGTGGCACGCGGGCTCAGTAGTTGTGGCTCACGGCCTCTAGAGCGCAGGCTCAGTAGTTGTGGCTCACGGGCTTAGTTGCTCCATGGCATGTAGGATCTTCTCAAACCAGGGCTCGAACCCGTGTCCCCTGCCTTGGCAGGCGGATTCTTAACCACTGCTCCATCAGGGAAGCCCTTCATTAACTTCTTAATTGGGAAAAAATGGTCACTGTACAAATCTATTCTCCAATTTAACCATGAATATTTGATTTCTCCTTCTTTCTGTATCTATCTCTCTATCTCTCTTTCTCCACCTTCTCTCTCTACATTTATATCTTTATTTTTATATGTTTATACTTAGATCTATAGCTGTATAGATAGATAGATGTTTTCTATACTTGTATATCTATTTCTATCTCCTTTTATCTATGTGTATAGATACATGTTATTTCTTTAGGATAAGCTATATTGTTCATCTATGAGAAGTTGCCAATTAAACCAACAATTTTTCTAGTCATTATTTAATTATATAGCATTTGATACTTTTTGGAATGCTTTTGTAATATATTATCTCATATGATCCTTACAAGGAAGAATGATTATCTTCAAATGAGGAAACAGTGGCTCAGAGCAGTTATTTGTTTAAGGTCAGAAAGCTAGTGAGTTATCTCAGATATCAGTTATCTAAGATCAGAAAGCTAGTTAATGATGATGCTGAAGTATGAAGTAAGTGGTCCTTCTGTTTCACTTATTTGTTTTGTGAATAGCTGTTGAGTCCTTCTGTATACTAGGCATTATTTTTGATGTTGGGGTTCAGCAGTGAGCAAAAGACAGAACACCTCTCGGCTTTGTAGAGCTTACATTCTGGTTAGGGAGACAAAAAAAGAAACCATATTATATGGAATATAAAAAAGGTGGTAAGGAAGGTGTAGGAAGAAGCAGAGTGGGATGGGGGATAAGGAGTTTTGGGGAGTCATAGTTTATAAGTTTAAATAAGATGGTCATAAACGTCTCACTGGGAAGGAGCTCTTCGGGCAGTGGTTTAAAGGCGGCAGAGAACAAGTCACAGCAGTATCTGGGGGAATAGCAGGAGGAATGAACAGTGCAAAGGCACTGAAGCAGCATGCGGTTGGAATAGAGGGAAAAAGGGTTTCTTTGGGAGGCAAGATCGGAGATGCCAGGCATTGGGTGGGAGGGGTCGGGTGAAGGTGTTGGCTCACCAGGTGATGGTGGCCCTGAAGGCTACCGTAAGGACTTTCACTCTTCTCTGGGTGATATTGAGGTCCACTGGGTGGTTTGAGTGGAGGAGTAAACACGCTTTATCATCTGGCTTATTTTTTAAAAAGCTCATTCTGGTAGATGCCTTGAGAAACACCAGTAGGAGGTCGTGGGTGGGCACAGGGGATCCTACTTGTAAGGGTTTTGTAAACTGGGCCTATGTCCAATGAGCAGTGGATTTATGGTCTCAGGTTCTGTATTCTAGTTGAGACTCTTCCTTCCACTAACTGTTGGGGGATCTTGAGACAATCACTTAGTGTTTCACTAGAAAGGGAAATAAAACTGAAAAGTTAGTATGTGTTTGAGCCAAGTTCCTCTTACTCCCTGTGATATGTTTGCTTTCATTTCCTAATGCCGGAGTGTATGCCTCTGCTCACCCCACCTCTATCCTCATAGTATCTTTCCCTTCCTGACCTTCCTCAGCACATGTGGAAGATGAGAGGCTATGGACAATGGTCTTGCTAACTGCAGTTATAGGTTTCAACCCACAACCTATGTCTTTCATTAAGGCAGTCAAAACTGAGTGTAAGGATATTTTAAAAGCTAAAAAAAAAATAAAAAAATAAAGAGGCAACTTGAACAGCCTATCTAATCACTGAACTATTTAATATTACAGAATGTATGGTACACTGTAGAAGATAGACCACTGTGTCGGCAGGTCTGGGACTGGGGTAGGCCGTGTGTATACACACATCAGCTCTGTTTTGGTTTCATTTCACTTTGGTTATTTGATTTGGTGTCTGCAAAACCCTGTGTGCACTTTTTTTTACAAGCCTTGGGACAATTTACTGCCAAGCTTGCTTGAACTCTAAAATATGCTTCCAGTTTCTGAAAACCACAATTTATTTACCAAATAGGCAAGGAAATAGAGGTTATGAGTTCATTTCTTACATAATTTTAAAATTCCTTTCTGAGTCCTGACATCTCCCAGCAGTCAGTGATGTGTTTTTAAGCAGCTTCAATAAGGGAGAGGAAAGAATGGAAAGTGATGAAAGTTGCTAACTGCTATACTGCTGTATTTGCTTCCCTTGATGCTAAATGCCAAGAATCAAAGTTAAAATAGTGGAAGGTACATATAAAATAACCTCCCTTTTCAATTTTATTTTGTTCATAAAGAGTTAGCAGGATAAAATTGTCTTTGGGGATGTAAAATTATTTAAGAGAAAAAAAAATATTCCCCTAAAACAATAGAATAACAATCATTAAAATGAAATTAGAGAGCAGTATAGAAAGTAAATCTTTTAGGCCCCAACTGGTGTCAGTTTCTTACAAGCTATTTCAAGAGTGACTACACATAACTAGCAAATACACTCAGCAGAAAAGAGAGTAATGATGAAAGGGTGATTCTATGATATATAGGGGAATAAGTAATAACCTTAGATCAAATTAACAGGATAAAGAAGGAGGGAACAATAACTCCTATGTGTCTAGTTTGGAAAGATAATGACTCAGTTGAGTGTAGATGTGCATACTTGAATGTTAAAACTTTCTTAATAGTTGGTAAAATTCTTGTGTAGGTTTACTTATGTAGATGGTACACGGGTCCATCCAAAGGGGCTAGGACAAAATGTCACTTTTCTGATTCTGAGAACCTTTCTCTTCCAAATTTTATGGGTTTTTTTTTCCCTCCAAGGGGGAAGGGGAATGAGAGAGACTGGGTACTGATGGGTCATTTACCTGGGCGAGTCCCATGTTATAGGGGAAATAGCTTGTAGAGTCAGAGCAGAGACCTCTCCCAGAGTTCTCCAAGTTGTGAATTGAGTACTTGGAACTGAGACACGAGACGTTTTCATGACATCAGCAGGATATAACTTAATCAAGGGGTAAGGCCGAGAAGGAAATTCGGTGACTGATAGTGGGAGCAAGATCCCAACTGAGCTTAGTTATAATTTCAGATGCAAAGAGTACTCCAGAAAGCACTGTGCCAAGGATATGAGTTTTTAAATTCCTTCATGTTTATGATTTTAATTATCCCTGTTTCCCGAAGTGATCAGCAGAAACAGTTTAGGAGGAAATGGGTGTATATGCCGGAAGGGAAGAGAAAATTCGGGAGACTATATCCTATTTCACAGCCAGGCTTATGGCTGGGGAGGGGATGATGTAATTTAAGGAAGGGAGAGGGGCTGGCAGATTCTGAGAGGAGAAGGAAGGAGAAGAGAGCAGATTTGGTCCATGAAAAAGGGACTCAGTGGGAACCCAGGCTGATCCCACTGGGATCTACAACACGCCAGACAAAATCCAGAAACTTACAGCTAGAATAAATGTTTATCTCTAAACAGAAGAAAAATGGACCAGAAGATATTGAACTGTCTTAAATGATTTACATAATGGAGGTTCAGGCGATAAGTTCCTTTTCACATACACATATGATCTATGTAAAGTGCACTTCACATCCATGATGATCTCTGTAAAGACTTTAGAATAATGCCTGGCACCTATTAAGAGCTCAATGAATGTTGATTCTTTACTTCTGACTGCACCCACAGTTTGTGCCTGATTCTCTATCATTCTGTTATTGTGAATAATCTTTAACCAAGCTTTCTAAAACGCAAATCTGTGCTTTCTAAAGCTAATAAGTGAAGTAAGAGTTAAGACTTTGTATTCTTAGCTCTCCATCTTTGGAATTGCTTTCTCAATGTTCCAATGTAGTCATATTAGTCAGGCATGGGGACTCTTCTTGAAAATGAGTTTATTTATCTCGATTATAGGGCGATTTCAAACAAATAGTTTCTATTATTTTTCAAAAGCAGCTAAAATCTTCAAACAGTAAACACAATTTCTGCATCTTTCACTTGCTCTTGTTTTGAAGTTATGGAAGTTAATTTCCCTTTTAAAATTAACAAGATTAAAAAAATAATTTATAGCACATTCCACTTGTGTTTAAAGTAAGGTTTGTGGCACAGTGATCATTCAGCCTATTGGAATCAGGGAGCATCTATTGTCTTCAGCAGTTTGATTGTGATGTGCTTAGTTATGATTTTCTTAGGGTTTATTCTATTTATTCTATTTGGGGTTATATCCTTTATTCTATGAGGGTTGTTCTCTTTAAGAACTTTGGAAAATTCTTGACCATGTTTTCTTTATATATTTTTCCTGCCTTATTCTTTCTTTATTCTTCTTCAGTGAACTCCAAAAATAAGGATGTAAAGTTTTGCACTATGACCTGCGTGTAACCCATATGTGTATTTTTTGTTATCTCTTTGCTTTCATCAGTGTTTTATACTGATCTGTTTTTAGGATCATTTAATAAACCTTCTGCTGTGCTGTTAAACTCATCCAATGATGACAATTTCAGACACTGTATTTTTCAATCTTAGAATTATGATTTTTTTTATGGATTCTAATTCTTTGATGAAGTTCCACATCCTTTCATCACTTTTGTCCATATTTTCTTTAACATATTAATCATTGTATTAAAGTCTTTGGATGCTTACTACAATATCTATTTTTTTCATTCGCATTTGCTTATGTTGTCTGTTCCACTTGGTTACTGGCCATATTTTCCTGCCTCTTTTCATGTTAGTAATTTGTTACTGTATTGCAGATACTATAAACAAAGCAGGTGTCAAAGCTCTGTATGATGCTACTTCTGGCAGACAAAGTTTGGAGCTAATCACCTGAGCTGGGTCAGGGATGGGAGTTTTAGCAAGACTCCTTCCACCTCTAGTTCTGCGTTTTCCCCTTAGACCCATCTCTCCTGCACTTTTGATTGAGAGTTCTGAGAGACTGTAGAAGATTCTTTAGCATCTTGCACACACTACTTCCAAATTTGAGGGATGTCTTGGGGAGACCAGTCATGGTTCTGAGCCAGGCCCCTTTTCTCAAGTGGGACTTGTACTCCTAGTTATTATGGGAATACTGAGAATTTCGTCTACCTTACGGAAGTTTGTAACCTTATGCTCAGCACCAGAATTCAACAAAGGTACTATGAGCAAAACTGACGAAGCATTTAGGGACACTTTAGTTTCTGAATCATTGCGGTCCCTTATTTACATGCCAAAACCTTTGCCATCCTACAGTCCTTCCGCATGGCCGAGGTCTGATCTTCAGACTATAGTCAGACTTGGCAAATGACTTATGGAAGAAAAGACAGCTCACCTTGGTAAATCTCTGTGCTCTATGGCATTTTTGTTCACTTAATTCCATTTCCATAATCTGATCTCTTTCAACACGATTTTTGAAATCAAGTTATATTTTTCAGTTGGTCTAGCAAGAATGTGTTTTGCTGCAACCAACTGCATTCTACGTGAGTCTGGAAGTCCCCTTGTGGTCAAATTTTTTTTTTTTTTTTTTTGCGGTAAGCAGGCCTCTCACTGTTGTGGCCTCTCCCGTTGAGGAGCACAGGCTCCAGACGCGCAGGCTCAGCGGCCATGGCTCATGGGCCCAGCCGCTCCGCAGCATGTGGGATCTTCCCGGACCGGGACACAAACCCGTGTCCCCTGCATCGGCAGGCGGACTCTCAACCACTGCAACACCAGGGAAGCCTGGGGTCAACTTTTAAGAATCGGGGGCAGCTATGTCCTTCCAACCTAATAGCCTATAAGGAGATCATCACCTGTTTTTCTAGGAGCTTCAGGTGAGACTACAACCAAAAGAAGTGTGGATGTATGTGACAAATAGAGTTTAAAAATTAAATGTGTATGATAAAAGTTCAAAGAGAATTATATTTTCTGGCAATTTTCACTCCCGTCATATACAGGAATAAAGACTGTGCTCCAATAGCCAAATTTATCACTCATTTTTTTTCGATATGGCTAATATTTGTTAAGGTGAATACTGTATGAGGAAATACTGCAGTATTTGAGTATTGCAGGTAATAGTGGGACCTTAAAGTTCTCTTGGCATGGGACCTATGTACATGAAAGGTTTGATTCTCCTTTTTTGTCTATATCGAGTAGAGGGGGAACAGGTGTACTGAGAGATATTTGGCTGCCCGCGTGCAGAGCCTGCCCTGCAAGCTTCAGTGCAAGAGGGGCTGTCAATCTGGAGGTGAACCTGGGAAGGTGTTGGATCTGGGGAACATCCACTGAGTCAGTGGACCAGTGTCTAAGGAAGTGGCTGTCTTTATCCTTAAGTATGGTGGCTGTGTTTGTGACTTCTGTAGACCCTTTTGAGTGTCCTGAAGAAATACTCCTTTTGGAATTGAACTTCTGGAAACCTTTACTTGGGTCCACTCTGGTTTTCTCTCTAGTTTCTCTACCAGCATGATATCCCAACTCTGCTTTCCACGTAAACTTCCCTGACCACCTGGTTGTACCGTGGCATTTTAAAACACTTACCAGACTTTGATTTAATCCTTACAATGAATTTATGTGGCTAGGCCTGGCCTAAGTTCCACTTTATAGACAAGGAAATCATAGCCTGAGAAATTAAACACACTCAGAAACAGCAGTGACAAGATTTAAAATCAGGTCGTTTTACTTCTGTATTTTTTTTTTTCTATATCATTATGTGAATTGATCCCAGTTCTGAGGTGACAGATGGCACTAGAGCAAAACACTTCTCTACATCTGGTATATAGTTGAAAAGTGAAGATTCTGCACAAATAAATATGAAAGGAATTTTTACCCTCTCCCGTAACTTCCTTTCTGAGGCCTGGCACTCTCCAAGCTTAGGTAACAGAAAGGGGAAATATAATTTAACTCAAAGCAGAGAAAGTTATAGACTCACAGTGTCACATAGCATCAGGTGGAAGTGTGGAAGGTCTGATGGTCTTGGAGATGGCTCGACCTTGAATTACGCTAGTGAGGTGCAAGTTCTTCCTGCTTCCCCTTCAATTTCAGCTTCACTTATGCATTGGTTACCTTTTCTTCCCCCATTGGTCCATCTAGAGGAAACTGGACAGAACTGAATGTCTGGATGTCTAGCTGAGGCAAAGAGAAGAGGGACTTGGAGGAGTGAAAGTTCCTAGGGGAGATGTTCTGATAAACTGGAAGAAAGACAATTAAATGGGGGAGCCCAGAAGTGAATGAGGGACTTCTAAGTTCCCTGAGAAAGAGGATCAGCTGTACAAGGCGAAGCAAACTCATTGGAGCCAATATTCTCGTTTGGTAATTTTGTAGCTTAAAAATGGTAAAATATTAGCAGTTTTATATGATTTGACCCAATATTTTATAACTGCTTTTCTATTCTGAAGCAATAATCTTTGACAATGTAACATATACACGTACACAGTTTGAAAATACAATGCCCAGTTTCTAATATATTAAATGTTCAATTAGCCAATTCTCAGTCGTAACTTCATCCTCTCTTGAAGATGTGATATATTAGACAGATGTTTGCAGCGCTATGAATATTACCCTGCAGCTACAAATGCAGATGTCATTAGGGGGATTGCATTGGCAACTTTAATAACACTAGTACTTTGTCATACTTAGAGCTTCCACTGGGCCAGCTCACATGTTTCCACATTTGACTTTCAATCTTTTCTTTGTTTCAGGCATCAATCTGAGATCCCTTTCTCTCTTGGGAACACAGTTATGTATTTTTTTTTTTACTGTGCATTTTAAAAATTGAAGTATAGTTGATTTACAATGTTATACCAATCTCTGCTGTACAGCAAAGTGATTCAGTTATAAACATATACACATTCTTTTTTATATTCTTTTCCTTTATGGTTTATCATAGGATATTGAATATAGTTCCCTGTGCTATACAATAGGACCTTGTCGTTTATCCAGTCTAAATGTAATAGTTTGCATCTACCAACCCCAAGCTCCCAGTCTATCCCTCTCCCTCCCCCCTCTCCCTTGGCAACCACAAGTCTGTTGTCTATGTCTATGAGTCTGTTTCTGTTTTGTAGATAGGTTCATTTGTGCCATATTTTAGATTCCACATATAAGTGATATCATATGGTATTTGTTTGCCTCTTTCTGAATTACTTCAGTTAGTATAATCTCTAGTTGCATCCATATTTCTGCAAATAGCATTATTTCATTCTTTTTATGGCTGAGTAGTATTCCATTGTATATATGTACCACATCTTTTTTTTTTTTTTTTTGCAGTATGCGGGCCTCTCACTGCTGTGGCCTCTCCTGTTGCAGAGCACAGGCTCCAGACGCACAGGCTCAGTGGCCATGGCTCACGGGCCCAGCCGCTCCGCGGCATGTGGGATCTTCCCAGACCAGGGCACGAACCGGCGTCCCCTGACTCGGCAGGCGGACTCTCAACCACTGCGCCACCAGGGAAGCCCACGTACCACATCTTCTTTACCCATTCATCTGTCGATAGATATTTAGGTTGCTTCCATGTTTTGGCTATTGTGAATAGTGCTGCTATGCACAGAGAGGTGCATATATCTTTTTGAATATAGTTTTGTCCAGGTATATGCCCAGGAGTGGGATTGCTGGATCATATGGAAATTCTATTTTTAGTTAGGAACCTCCATACTGTTTTCCATAGTGGCTGTACTAATGTACATTCCCACCAACAGTGTAGGAGTGTTCCCTTTTCTCACAGTTATGTATTTTCAAATACATTTAGTTATGTTTTTAAAATGTCTTCTAGCAAAGGCATGTCTTTCCTTATTGGAAAGTCTTCCATGTTGCTGCTAACAGGGAGCATGCCAGTTTGAGGTGAAAGAAGTAGAGAGATTTCATAAATGATGAATGATGAGCTTGCAATGGTTTTCCCATAAGTAAGCATCTCAAAATGTATATGCAGAAAGGCAGTAAAGAAGTAAAATGTAAATAAGATTATTTTAAACCATTATTTTCAGGGCCAAGGAAGAAGTTACGAGAATAAAACCTTTAAAAACATTGTAAGACATTTGATGGTGTTTTTAGTGGAAGTAATTTAGAGATGATTGGGTATTGTTATTTTTTATTTGATTTTTTAGAACAAAAGTTTACCAAAATAGAAAACTTTCTCATTTCCTTTCCCCACAACTTTAAAAAGTAAACTGTGAGACTTGGGTCAGCATAATTTTTCTTTTTTAGACATTTTGCTTGCAAATTCATCCACCATCAAATTGCATTGTACTTCTTCCTCTTTTGCCTACCTGTGGCTGACCCTTTTATAAATAAATCCAAAGCCCTGTCTTCCCCTTGCCTGTTGCTCTGAGTAAACAGTAAGAAATCAGATGCCTGAGTCCAGTGGTTTGATTTTATACAAGTAGATCTTGTTAGAACATTTCTTTATGCCTGGGCTATTAGGAGATTTATTTGTAAACTTCCTTGCCAAGAGAACAATAGTGGTATTTACTGTTTCTACCGTCTGTTGGTCTGTTGTAGTCTCAAAGAATTTGTCTGACTCTTGCTAAAATGACTGAATTAAGAAATGCTTAATTGACTCATTAAAAAAAAAAACAACTCATTTAAATCATTCAGCTATTTGGCCTATACCAGTCCATACTTTCTATGATTGTATATTTTTGATTTTCTGTTCTATTTGTTGGCAATGTGTAGATGCAACTTTTTTTTTTGCTAATTATAATTATATGCTCCTTTGAACTCCAGTTAATCTACTTGTAAAATTGTATAAAAAAATCTATCATAACTCCTTTCAAAGAGAGCACTGTATGTAAATGAAGGGTATTTTGAAACCACTTGAGAAGTGGGGCAGAGATCCTAAAGGAAAAGGCTAAACTGCCTCTAGAAAGAATGGTTCCTATGACTTGTAGGGCATCTTAGTAGGGCACACAACTTTGGGACCAAAGCTGAAATGCTCAGGGCAGTGGCCATGCAGGGGAACACCCTGCCAGTCATCTCTATTTTCTGCCCCTTCTTACCTCTTCCTGGTCCCACCACATCCTCTCCTCTAAATAAATGTTAAAGATACCTTTACATAGCAAGGTGTGCCAAAATATACAGCTGTTCAGGTTGCTCACATATCTTGGTTTAGGCTTGGTCAGTTGAAGGAGTAATGAGGAAACACATTGCTCTTATGATTTTGGTCCTTCGTTTCTCCATGTATATTGGTGTTAATTGATTTTTTGTCATTGTTGTTGCAAAATACTTTAGAACTCTCCCTTCTTCTTTCTTTTTCCTCTTTCTCTTCTTTCAGAACGCCACCATGTATTAGATGCAGATAACTATTAAAATGCTGTGAACAGTGATTTGTAATGTTTTGCCTGATGTGGGGTTGACCTCCTTGGGGAATCAGGGATTGGGTTAGAGATGTAGTTGGAAGAGTGGGGAAGTAAGATTCCTCCATCTTCCCAGGCTAGAGAATTTATGCTGCAGCCACATAAGCTGAATGAAAAGGAGGTGTTTGTATTTCCACCATCTTTGAGCTCTGATTACTGATGTAGTCATCTTTAAAGAATTCTGCTGTTTACAATAAAACTCTAACCTCCCTCCTCTCCCCTGTGTTACACAGCTTCTGATTGCAAGATTATTCTTGGCATCTTTGAATTGCAAGGACGCTTTCATTTTCTTTCCCCTCCATGTATTCTTTTATCCCTGCCGCTTCTCTTTACATTTTTTGCTACAGGAGTGCTGAACCTCTTGGTAGGACATCTCTCTCAGCCATCCAGCAGAGAGGCTTTTTTATAAGTTATTATATTCTTCAAAAAGTGGCTGCAATATTTTTGGTGTTAGGCAGCAAACAAAGCCTCCAAATGATTTAACATTGCTTACATAATACTGATATTCATTCACTAGAAGAAAACTTTGTGTAAGTGTGTGTATATGTGTGTGTATGTGTTCGTGTATATGTGTTACTCCATACATTATTCTTGAGTACCTTCTATGTGCCAGGTATGATGCTAATTGACATACAGTTGAGAATAAAGCAACAATGGTCTCTTCCCTCAACAAATTTACAGTCTAGAATAAAATAAACTTCACATGTTCAAATCCATAATGATATAATTACCATATGGTAATTACAGTATTTGAGGAAAAGCAATAAAATGTACACAGAACGTATACGATGGTTTAACAGGGGAACTTTATCTAGCTTAGGAATTGGGATAATCCTTCCTAAGAAAGTGGTAATCAAGATGAGAGCTTAAGGATGGGTAGTAACAGAGCAGGTGAAATATGGAGTCAGGAGCTGGGGGTAGAAATGAGAGAGAGGTGAGGAGTGTCGAGAAGGCTGATGGATGGAGAGGAAGTGGTAGTGTCATTGGATTGTAGGTCTTGAGGCAGGGAGAAGTGTTGCGGTGAGGGGACAGCAACAAGGCAACTAGAAAGAGAAGAGGTTAAGGGTGGTGGTGGTGGTAGGTTGTGTGTGTGTATGTTATTGTGGAGGTATCTCAAGTGCAGTTTCTAATCATGACCAAATTCATGGTGTGATTGTGGAAGTTGAGGCTTGAGGTGGAGTGATGGGAAAATCACTGAGTATCAAGTTAGGACCCTGCTGGCCAAGGTGTTGATGATGCATCCATGTGATGTTGAATTTGCCCAGTGCCCCTGCAGGCTTGAGATGAAAGGAAAACGGAGCCAGTGTTAAATTCTTTAATGAGTGACCAGATGGTTAAGTGATGACTACATGGAAAAGATGCTCTTCTTGCCATCTGCTCAGAGGAGCGGCTTACAAAGAGAGAGCAACCATTTGTCTGGAAGAGGGGTTGGGTAGTCAGGAAGTTCAAGGTAGTTGGGTAGTCAGTGGGATCAAGGAAGGGTGTGTGTGTGTGTGTGTGTGTGTGTGTGTGTGTGTGTGTGTGGTAACTTTGAGACAATTATGGGTTAGAATCATGGAGAATGCGGTAAGAAATCCTTAAAATCCATACTCTAAACCATTCATCCAAACTTTGAATTTCTTCTATAACAGCTTCCCAAATCACAGTCAAGTGCCTGCTTAAAAACTTCCAGCAACAGGCAAATCACCACCTTCTAATGCAGGGCATTTCACTCTTGGTAGCTTTTTCTATTGGGTAGCTTTTTCTATCTACCATCTGTAGATGGTAGATACTCTAATAATTCTAGCACTTTCTAGGTAAATGTGTAGAAAAAAAGTGCTCACAGGTGTATGATGAGGGTGGGGAGGTAGACTGAAAGGTTATTTTATTTAAATTTTTGAGAATGAGAATTTGTGTAATACTTGTGTGATTTAAAATATAAATAGCAAATTTATATTTTTAAAATTGCAACGAAGCCTGAAAAATTAATTTCAAACACTGTATGGTGTGTGCTGTGGACTGAATTGTGTCCTATCAAAATTCATAGGCTGAAGCTGTTGAGTAAAAAAATATACTCACAAACGAAAAGTTGAGAGTTATGTTTTATTTTGTGGGGATTTTTAGGACTTCAAGCCCAGGAGGCAGCATCTCAAGTGACCCCAAGAGAACTGCTCTGAGGAGGTGGGGGGCGGTGGTAGGATATATAGAAGTTTTGCAACAAAGGGCAGGTAGTAGGAACAAAAGGTTACTGTTAATTAAAGTAAGATATCTCAAGTTAAGGAATTTAGTGCTTTTCTACATATGGGAGGATTGCAAGAGTCTGGGCTCACTGAAATCATTCCCTTGACATGCACCTCAGCTATCTGGGGCCAGTACCCTGTGTTTTCACATCCTGAGTTTCCTCAGGGCTCATCATGGGGAGTGGCTGCAGTCTGATGGTTCGTAGATGGCAGGTATTCTTTTCCTTCCTGAGTTCCCTCGGGGCACAACAGCTCACCGTCATTGGTGTCTGTATGGCTGTAATCACTGATGACTGTGACAACCTTTGTTTTCTGATATGGCGGTCAATATGTCATTTATCAAAGCCCTAACCCACAATGTGACCATATTTAGAGATAGGGCTTTTAGAAAGTAAATAGGGTTAAATGAAGCATAAAGTTGGGGCCCTAATCCTATAGGACTGGTGTCTCCATAACATGAGATACCAGAGTGTTCTCTCAATATCTCTCTCTCCCCACCGCCAGCCACCCACCATGTGAAGTAACAGCAAGAAAAAGCAGATATCTGCAAGCCAGAAAGAGGACTCTTGTCAGAAATCTAATCAGCCAGCACCTTGATCTTGGACTTCCCAACTTCCAGAACAGTGAGAAATGAATTTAACAAAGATTATGTTGCCTTGCAGAAAAAAAATCACATTCAGGAAAAAGAAGATGGGTGTTAGTGTACTCGAGTGTGGAAACTAACCATGGAAGCAATGAAAAATGGTAATTATTTGTGTAATTAAGTGATGAATTATATATAAATTGTATACTTCTTTGTTCACAGTCACCATGATATTTGATTTTAGGTTTTTTTTTTTTCCTTCTGTCAATAATTGTTATATTTTCTAGGGAAGATTTACACTTTGAACAGTGTTATTTTTCTCAGCCATGTAAAATAGGTCACGAGGGTTACTTTGTCTTGAGACCCTTCAAAGAACAGAATGTAACCAGTTTGCAAAGCAACTTTTCCAAGGCAATAGTTGTAGGTGAAGCACAAGACACTTACATATTCTAATTTTAAATATGAAATAGAGCTAAATTACGTGTTTGCTTAGAGTTGTTCCAATTGTCATATGACTTTTGATTTATCAAACAACGATTTCCTCTCTTTTCTCATCAGTTTGAAGAGTAAACTTTATTTTTTAAAATTTGGATGGAAATCAGAGTCTTCTGTCTTCTCTATCTAAAAAGGACAATATATTCCAAACAGTTTGGAAAACTATAAAATTGAAAAATTGAAATCAGTTATCCAGAATTTTTACATCACTCCTCTCTCAACCTCCTACTTCTCAATGGTGAGGGTTTTCTTCCAATTTGAGGAAACACGCAGCAACTATAAATGTGTAAAATAAAGCAAGTCTCTCTGATTAGTCGGCCATCTCTTTTTCTTTTTGCATCTGGAAATGCTTAGGTAGACATGTCGAAGTCCACCGCATGCACATTTCATCCCTGTGTGTCTGTCTGCATCTTCCATGCAATTTTGCAGCCATGCCTGTCTTTTGTTAGGACTGAGATGATCAAAACAAGAACAATAAAGATTTAAACCAACATTCCACCATCCCTTTTCAGATTTAAATATGGGGCAATTTTTGTGCCTTTTCCAAAAATAGCCTACCAGAAGGAGAAATTGGTAATCAGAATTTAAGTGGGAGGGTGAGGGTCTTAGGACGCCTGCTCCACACACAAACATATTCTGTAACATTTATTGTACTTAAGAACAGCATTATTCTATTGGATTCTGAATTTCTAGATACTACCCTATGGTTAAACTATAATGAGACAGTATTTGGCTTAGCGTGGGGCAGGGTAGTTGGAGCTTTGTTTGTTAGAATTAGATCAACTTCTGGTGCATCAAACACCTAGAGGGATATCTTTTTGTGAATCACCCACCCAGATAGAGAAATTTTCTAATTTACACTAAAGGTCCAGTATGTGCCAGCCAAACATTAGGTGAGTAGGTAGCCATCATACCTTCACATAGATTGAGGTTTAACACTATCCTATTTTCCCTATTTTATTTTCAGCAGAAAACACCTGAGATCCCTGTTGCACTGTACCTGGTCAGTATTATCCACCAATTCATATGTATGGAGTGCTTTGATCCAAGGAAAAATAATTTTTGGTTTCTTTTGTTTTCATTTGTTTGTTTGTTTGCTATCACTGCTATTCCAGTTCATAAAGGACAATGTTGTAGTTGAGAAATAAAGCAGGCTTGTGGGGTCAGAAAAAGCCAAATAAGTTGTTCACTAGACTGAGAAAGCAAAGCTCAGGGAAGAATGAAAAATTGTAGTGAGCGTTGGAGTGGGGTTGACAGAGCAACTGGTTTGTAGATAAGATAAAGTCTAGTTCAGGAGCAAAGTAGCCTTCATAAAGCGAGTGAATGTGCCTTGGTTTCCCTTCCATGTACAGATTGAGTGCTAAGCAGGTATGGCAAAAGGACATGACAGACTGGAGAGGCTGGTTTTGGATTTGGACTAGGTCATGATTTCTGGTCCAGAGAAGCTAGCTGGTCATGGAGGAGTCAATGGGCACAGTGGGTCTAGGGAGGTAAGAAACATGGAAGTCAGACAATAGGAATCAGAAATGCAGAGAAGAAGCTTAGAGAACCAAGAGCCTGGAAAGAAAAGATCAATTACACTGGCCAAAGATTAGGAAAAAAGGATGGGATCAGGCTCTCAGCACACGGTCTGAGCTGTGCAGAACCAGGAACAAGAATAAAGCTTGATTTCAAGGTGTGAGATAAGTGCCACAATATCTTCTCTTTCCTGTGTGTGCGCAGAACTGATGTGCGATTTCAAGAAAGCCTGAGTGTGCATTTTGCAGAATGTATCAATAAGTTCTGTCTGATGACAGTGTTTGAGAAAATGGAAAGAAGTTATTTTCTGATGCATAGTTCAAAACTGGAACATATCTGTAATTATATAAAAAAGAAAAAGCAGGGCTTCCCTGGTGGTGCAGTGGTTGAGAGTCCGCCTGCCGATGCAGGGGACACGGGTTCGTGCCCCGGTCTGGGAAGATCCCTCATGCCGCGGAGCGGCTGGGCCCGTGAGCCATGGCCGCTGAGCCTGCGCGTCTGGAGCCTGTGCTCCGCAACGGCAGAGGCCACAGCAGTGAGAGGCCCGTGTACAGCAAAACAAACAAACAAACAAAAAAAACCAAAAAAAACAAAACAAAAGAAAAAGCAGAGGGACACTTTTAAAGTAGATGATAACGCTCAGGAATGAAAAAGGTGTAATCTCTTCAAAACATCAAAACATTCTTTTTGTTGAAGCTTAGAAATATTTGCCAATTAATTTACTCATTAGTTCATGCACTTATTCACATTTACTAAATGTCTACTATATATACTGTCTTATAAAATCTTAAAAACTTTAATGACTAACTTTTATTATTTGTATGTTTAGATTTTCAATAGTGAAGAGTCAATTATTAATATTAGCAATTAATAATGGAATGACTGTTTAGGCAAGTTCAAGCTCCGGGGAATTATGAAACTTACCAGAAAACATTGATGACAATGGAGGGAAATAAAATAAGATCACAAAACTTGAAGTGGTGAAATATTGATTTGAGAATGTATTATCTGAACCACTTAGCTAGGATAATGGAAGTTGGACATCTGCATGGAAGTTGTGATTGATTGTGTAACGATAGAGAATTTGGTCAAAGCCCCTACACTGGGTGAAAAGCAATTGATTTGGTAGCTTCCTCTACATTTGTTATTTGAGATAATTTTAGCAGGGAATGACAGAATAAAGCATTTATTTATATTAATTATTTGAGATAATTTTAGTATGGGATGCCAAAGACATCTTTTGAGACACAGGCTGAAACTGTTGGCCAGAAATAAAGTCCAAAAAGTTCTCCTTACTTCCTATGTGTGACTTGTGGTTGGTTGAGCCAGTCATTGTATTTTCCTGGAAGAATGACTATTTTTATTTAGTTCTGTTTTAAACACAGTGAGAGTATGTGTCTGGGTGTACATGGAAACACAGCATGAGATGTATTGGGGTAGCAGGGAATAAACAAAGAACTCAGGAATGTTCATCTATAAACTCAGAGCAAAGATTATTTTAAGTAGAAAATTATTTTAAATTACACATTATTCCCAGGAAGCTTTGTATTTTTTTCCTCGACCAGAATCTAGGTATGAGTTATTTTAATCAGATTAAGGGTCTTGAAAGGAGTCAAGGTAAGCATTTAGAAAGAGATATTTTTGTTTGTTTGTTTGTTTTGGTAAAGATGAGGGACTTTGGGCAGCTAATGGACAAAATGATGATATTGGCTCTAGGAAGACCCATAGATAAGAAGCAAGGCAAGGAGAAGGTTTCAGAAAGTGAAGTGAGAGGAGGACTGCTGCGTGTGCCTTGGAATTGAGTGCCACCAACATTGCCTCTTCTCCCTAAGGTAATTATCAGAACTGTTTGTGTTATAAATTTCAGGGTCCTTCAATTTGTCCCTGTATATGTGAAGTAGGTAATTCAGCACAGTCTCTTGTTTTGATGGATACTCCCTATTTAAATTCTACTCTTTCTGGGAGTAGAGAAAAGGAGAGAAGAAAAAGAAAAATAAGAAAGGAATAAGAAACATAAGACATTTTATTTGTATTCACTTTGTTGTTATGTCATTAATCTTTCATAAATACATGAGTCTTTTCATGATTTCTAGGCTCAATGAATGCTAAAATTATGTGAAGAATTAACCCTCTGCTGACACAATAGATTCATGTTATATGAATGTTTAAGATATGAAAATTTAGCTTGACTAAGGGAAAAATAGAATAAGAATCTACATATAGGGAGTGATAACGCCTTTCATTCCATTCATTGAATGGGTACCCTGCCATGAGAATGAGATGGGACCCTGAAGCTGGAATCTCTCAGCCTCATCTAGTTCCTGGATGCTATTCATGGCATGAGCATTGCAGAGTGCTGAGATTCTGGTGTTATTTAACCAACCAGTGGATCGACCAACAAGTGACCCTTATTTAGTCCTTCTTGTATCAATCCTTCATCTGCAATTCCAGAGTCTAAAATCTATGGGAAATTAACAGGTTTTAATTTTTTAAATTAATTTGGTGGCAAAACCTAACCTTAACTGATGTGAGCATTCTTTAATAGTTCTTTATCTCACATAGCTTTAATATTTATACACTTACCTCAGAAGTAATGTGTTTGAATACTGAATGCTTGAGATGTATCTTAAAATATTGCAAATATACATATTGTCTAACATTCCAATAAATTTGGACTTAATGGCCAGATTAAGGAGAAGAGAATTAGTTTATCTAATCCTCATAAAAACCTCATAAGGTAAGTACAATACTTATCTCCATTATACCAACAGAGAGACCTAGTGAGGTTAAGTAACCTACTCAAGGTCAGAAAGCTAATAAGTAATGAATCAGCCTTGTTGAATTTTTAGAACTGTTTGACATATGTTTCCCTTCTTTTGTCTGAAAGTAAATGTGGGAAAATGCCCCAGGAGTGTAAGAAGTATATATTCTAAATCCTTTACTCCTCCTCTTCTAACCTCATTTCTTAGATATACTGATGTATAGCTTTGTATAGATCTTCCCAGACATTTTTTTTCTGTCCCATACAAATGTAGACACATACAGAAAGTGTAAAATATGTCTATAAACTCGATAGTATAAGAAATGCATCTGTATATTCCTCTTAAATGTCATTTCTCTTTTAAGCCCCATTCTGGGATTAGAAGAAATAAAAATCTCAGAACATAGAATGATCTCAGCCAATCCAAAATTTCCTCATGGAAATCATCTCTGCCTTCCCACCTGAAGTTCAGGTCTGAAATCAAGAATGAGTTGGTGAGGGTTGCATCTCCTCTTCTGTTGTTGTTTTCTATCCACACTAGCAGCTGCTAAGATGTTTTATTTTTTTCCTTGCTTGCTGTAGGCATTATAAGATATAACTTTATCAGATGCTACTTTAAATTAATATTTACTACCATATGTGTAAGATTAGAATATTATAATTGTATAATTTCATTTACCCCTCTTTCCAGGTATTTTTCATATTGTCATATATTTTATTTCTCTCTATACATCAAAAGTTTTTCTTACTTTAAATGGTCAGTTGACTCCTTCTAAAGAAACTAAGAAAAATCATTTTTTATATTTACTGGTATGTTTACCATTTCTTATGTCTTTATTCCTTTCCCACTTGGTGTTATTTCTATCAGTCTACAGAACTTCCTTTAGCATTTCTTGTAGTGAAGTTTTGCCTGTAATAAATTTTATTAAATAAAAAAATTTCTCAGCTTTTTCTGAAAAATGACTTTGTTTTCATTTGTTGAAGGATATAGTTACTGGTGAAAAATTAAGTTGAGAGATTTTCCATTTAGCATTTTTAAGATGTCATTCCATTATCTTCTATCTTCCATCATTTCTCGTGAGAATTCAGCTATAATTCTTATTGCAGTTCCCATAAACATGATGTGTTGTTTTTTCCTCTGGTTGCTTTTAATATTTTTTTTTTTTTTTTTTTTTTTTTTTTTTTTGCGGTACGCGGGCCTCTCACTGTTGTGGCCTCTCCCGTTGTGGAGCACAGGCTCCGGACGCGCAGGCTCAGCGGCCATGGCTCACGGGCCCAGCCGCTCCGCGGCATGTGGGATCTTCCCGAACCGGGGCACGAACCCGTGTCCCCTGCGTCGGCAGGCGGACTCTCAACCACTGCGCCACCAGGGAAGCCCAATATTTTTCTTTTTAATCATTGGTTTTCACTAGTTTGAAAATAAGGTGTCTAGATGTGTTTATCTTTGTGTTTGTCTTGTTTGAGATTCATATTTTTGGAAGGGGTCTGTTGATGTCTTTTTATCAGTTTGGAAATGTTTTAGGTATTTTCTCTTTAAGTATTTCTTCTGTCTCATTCCTATCTCTTTCTGGGACTTCAGTTACACATATGTCAGATCATAAAATATCGTCCCACAATATTGCATACTCTATTATTGTGCATTTCTTTTTAAAATTTTTATCTTTGAGTTAATTAACTGGTTCTTTCTTCTGTAGGTCTAGTCTGGAGTTAAGTCACTTTAATGAACTTTTTATTTCTGATATTGTATTTTCAGTATATAATTTCCATTTGGTTCTTTAAAAAATTATTTTTTTCTACTGTGCTGAAATTTCACATCTGGTCTTCTATTTTGTCCATCTTTTTCTCTAAATTCTATCAGAATCCTGTTAACTGTTTCAAAGTCTTTGTTAAGTTCAACATCTAAATCATATGTGGTCTGCTTCTGATTAATTTTTTTCTGTTTGTTTGGTCATATTTTCATACTTTTCGTATGCTTATTAATCTGATTGGATTGGTTAATCTGATTGGATTGGTATGCTTATTAATTCTGATTGGATATTGAATATTTTGGATAATAAACCTTATCCAATTAATCAGATTAATTTTATTAATCTGATTGGATTGGTATGCTTATTAATTCTGATTGGATATTGAATATTTTGGATAATAAACCTTCTGTATTATGTTATCTTTTTCTAAAGAGTGTCAAATTTTGTCCTGAAAGGCTATTAATTTGCCAGCATAGTCCCTTGATCTTTTGGAGGCTTGGTTTTGGGGTTTGTGTGTGGATTCTTGTTTTGGTTTTCGTCCGTATTCCCATGCCATAGACTTTAGTCAGGATATGTGTTTCTTACTCCTAAGGTGTTGCCATTCTAGAGTTTCAATGGAAAGCCAAAGTATCTATCAAGCTCTGTTAGCCAGGTCAGACTTGATCTACAAACTCCCTGCACTACTAAGCATCTGCGGATAGAGTTTTTTTTTTTTTTTTTTTCAGTTCTTAATCCTTTCAGCAGCTGCTTTCAGCTGTGTTCCTTAGATTCTCAGCAAAACCGTATGCAGTTTAGGTGTAAGCCAAAGATTTGCGAGACATTTCTATGCAGGTTTTAGAGTATTTCCTCTGTGTCTCCTTACTCTCTGAAATTTTTCTTCCAATTTACTGCTCTGCTAACAGCCCTAAACTTCAAACTTTGTGTTCTCTTCCCAATAGGATATTGTTTACTGGTTTGTTTCTATTCTATCTCTAGATTGCAATAAGCCTGAGAATGTTCTCAAGGGAAAGCTCAACGAATTATGGTGCTCACCTAGCATACTTCCTTTCCCTTCAGGATTATATCTTCTTCAGTTTTTCATGCTTTTGGATTGTACAATGATGCCTTCAAACAGTTGTTGTTTTATATTTGTGTAGAGTTTATAATTGTTACTACAGAAAGTTTAATCTGATACAACCTGTTGCACCATGAAGGGAAACAGAATCTCACCATAAACTAGTATCTAATATTAACTGACTGCCTGTCCTTTGCCATGTGCTGTGTAGGAGATTTACATATATGAACACTAATTCACATAACAATGGTACAAGGTAGGTATCATCATCATCATCATCATCATTATTTCACAAAATAAGAAACTGAAGCAAACAGTGAAAGTTTATAAAGTAAGGGACAGATGCAGGATCCAATGTCATATATGTTAAATATAAAACGTGTTATTTTGACTATTCCAATGATTCTCAAATTTAGAAGTAGATTGAAATTTCCTGGGGAGCTTTAAAAATGCTAGTGCCTTGGTTCTAACTCCAGAGATACTTTATAACTAGCCTTTGCTATTTTCCAGCTATTGAGATTTTAAAATTTCCACCAATGTTTCAAATGTGCAGTTAAGATTAAGAACCACATACTTTTTTTTAAATTGAAGTATAGTTGAAGTACAATATTATATAAGTTACAGGTGTACAATATAGTGATTCAGAATTTTTAAAGGTTATACTCCACTTATAGTTCTTATAAAATATTGGCTATATTCCCTGTGTTGTACAATATATCCTTGTAACTTATTTTATACATAATAGTTTGTACCTCCTAATCCCTACCTCTGTATTGCCCCTTCCCTGTTCCCTCTCTCCACTTGGTAACCACTAATTTGTTCTCTATATCTGTGAGTCTGCTTCTTTTTCGTTATACTCACTAGTTGTATTTTTTAGATTCCACATATAAGTGATGTCATACAGTATTTGTTTTTCTCTGTCTGATGTATTTCATTTAGCATAATACCCTCTAAGTTCATCCATGTTGCTACAAATGGCAAAATTTTATTCTTTTTTTATGGCTGAGTAGTATTCCATGTGTGTGCCTACACACACACACACACACACACACACACACACACACACACACACATATATACAAACTACATCTTCTAAAAAAATATCTTATTGTAGCTTTCCTGTTACATCCCTAAATAAGATAAAAACATTCTTTGGAAATATACAGAGTTCCAGTCAAATAATAGTTTTATGCCTATAATTTAGAAACACAATCTGATGCTTATGTTGATTACAGACCAGGGCAAAGAAACTTTTTTTTAAAAAAGGTCATATTATCAGGGGAAAGGAAGTAGCATTTATTGAATGCCTACTATGAGTTAGGCACTGTGTTAAATGCTTTCCTGAATTTCATATAAACTACTAATTACAAGTCCGTGGTACAGTATAATGAGTTGAGTTGTCCCCCCCAAAGATATGTTCAAGTCCTCACCCCTTAGCACCTGTGACCATAACCTTATTTGGAAATAGGGTCTTTACAGATGCAATCAAGTTAAATTGAGGCACACTAATAAGGGTAGGCCCGGAATCCTATGACTGGTGTCATTATAAGGAAAAGGAGGGGCAGATTGGATACAGTCACTGAGGATACACACAGGGAAAAAAGTTCTGTGGTGACAGAATCAGATTTTGGAGTGATCCAATTACAAGGCAAGGAATGCCAAAGACTACCAACAACCACCAAAAGCTGGGAGACAGACATGGAACAGATTCTACACCAGAGGCTCCAGAAGGAACCAACCTTGCTAACATCTTGATTTTGGACTTTTGGCTTCCTGAACTGTGAGGGAATAAATCTCTGTTGTTTTAAGTAATAAACGAAACAGACAAACAAAAAAGCTCCAAACAAAATCCACTTTGCTGTGCCATGCTTCCTGTGATACTACTAAATCTTAAAAGCAAGCCAGTTCCTATTAATTTTATTTTTTCTTTCTAAATAATTATAGAATGGAAAGATGTTTCATGTCTTTAATATTCTGATATCCTGGTATTTAACAGTGAAAGAAAGCCTTCTTGATTATTTTAAATTAGTTTTTTTTTTAAAGCCAATCTATTACTAAGGGTTTTGTGCTATTATCTATATGATCATACTGTTTATGAATATACCTAATACTTTTATTTACCATCTAATAACAATTTTCTATTTGTTCACTTGTTTTGTGTTTAAAAATAGGTAAGTTTTCAAGAACTGTTGGGATATTTCTTACCTTTGTTAATCAATGTAAAGGAAATAAACAGGCAATAATTAGAATAAAAGCTAACATTCCCATGTGAAGCCACTTGTTGATGTTTTTTGACTCACTGTATTTAGTGGCTACATGATGGAATACAGAGCAGCACACTGTGGAAGATGACGGGTTTAAATGGAGAGTTTGGGGACTTCAGTTTCAGATATTAGCCTGGTTTGTGTGACCTGACAGACTCTCAACTTCTCTAGCCCTCAGTTTTCTACTCTATAAAATTTACAACTGAGGCCCTTTTAGCTCCAAAGATTTAAAATTAATTTCCTGTCAAAATACGCTTTCTTTGCTTGCTGTCATGAGACTAGAACAATTACTAGAATAAGACATATATGCAAACATCAAAAGTAAAAGTATACCATTGGAACAAGTTTTTAACTCACTTATATCAGTGAATAAGCTCTATTATAGACTGATGGTTTGGAGGAAAAGTTGATGCTGCTAAAAGTTCATTTCATCAGAGAAAATTCCAGGTAGAGTTGGCTCAATGAATGCAGAGGATATGAAGAACAGTGATAAAATTTAATAAATATCTAATGAGTCACATCTAACCCTTTGTGTCACGAGGGGACCAAACATGTCTTTGTTGGGAAATCTCATGACACTCCACCGTGTTTTCACCTGGCAAGTAATGCCGGCACAGTAATCACCCACATTCAAGCCCTTCTTTCCAGAATGGTAACAGTGTGATTTGCTTTAGTCAGGATTGCTATTCTTACTGGGGGAGCTATGACTGGGATAAAAAAGGTAATTAAGCCCACCAAGAAAGGCTGATTTTGTTGGCTGGCCTAGGATTTGGCCTAGGATTTGGGAAACAATAGATGGGACAATAATGTGGTGCTTGGGAGCAGTTTTGCTTTGATATGGATATCATTCATAGGTTGAGCACAAAGCTATTTTCACTGGTAGTTAAACTTTTGGCAATTGCTGATCGGTAACAGAGAACTGGATGTCCTACTGAAGTTGCATGGTTCAGTAGGCAGAATATCGATTGAATTAGCGTGTAAAACTATTTGTACCAAAGTGTGTCTATTTTGCTATTGACTGGCCTTGTGAATTTGTTTTCATCCTTCAGCATCTTGGTGTTGTGTATGTGTACTGGTTTGCTTAGGGATGTAGATGCAGGAGATAGGATATCTTTTATAAGATGAGTTTGAAATATGATAACAAAATATTTAAAGGATTAACCTAAAGAGGTGGTCAAAATAAAAAAAATCATTCAGAAAATAAAAATGATAAAGAATATGAGAAAGCTGAATCACAGCATACGTTTATGTAAAGATATTCAAGAAAGAATATTTGTAATGTTTGAGAGCCCTATCTTAAGAACAGCAATGTAACAAAGGATAATGAGAGAATGTAGCAAAGGATAGTTAACTGATAGATTTGCTAGTATATTATATATTGCTTTACTTTTGCAGTCTTTGGATAGTTTAGTTTCCGTTATACATGTTCAGCTCTCTGGTTTGTAAATCCATATTGCCAGCTTCTAAGTGAAATCCAAGGCCATATTCTTTGAATATGTCTTCCAACATAGAACTTTGCACAGCGCACTTCCATTTTTCTAACTGTATTTGGGATAAGTGCATGGTAGGAATCTCTGTCTTCCTTGTGTGTGTGTGTGTGTGTGTGTGTGTGTGTGTGTGTGAGAGAGAGAGAGAGAGAGAGAGAGAAGGAGAGGGAGAGAGGAATTTGATCCTTTACTATTAGGCAACTATTTTTATGTACTGTCATTTTAAGAACAAATATACAAGTTAAATGTAATCTAGGTGATATTGAGAGTAACATGGCTAGACAGTGATAATTCCAGAATCCTTTAGACCAGGGGTATTTAAAGGTTTTACAGAGAAGTAATCTTGCTTATACTTTTCCATAAAATAGGGGAATCTGTTTTAAGTTTGGACTAAACAAATAGTCTCTTTTCTTGATTACTTGCCATAAGGGTTCAAGTTTAAACCCTCTGTTCTAGAATGCAAGTTTACAGAACCTGGAATAGGAGAAGAATAGGTATGCAGGAGGTACAGCCCCAGAGGCAGATAGTCAGAACAAAGTACTCTGTAGGGAAAAAGAAAGATTATGGTATTATGAAATGCCAACTGCAAGATGGAGAACCAGGAAAGCCTGCAGTATAATTCAATCAAAGTAAACAAACTGAGAACTAGGGGAGCCAAAGGTGTAATCTCCAGTCTGAGGCCAAAAGCTTGAAAAACAGGGTAGGGAACCACTGATGAAACTACTGGAGTCAGTCGACCTGAGACCCAGAAGCTCTGATGCCTGAGGGAAGGAGAACTTGGAAGTCCTAGCTCAAGAAAGGAAACAGTAAATTTGCTCACCCTCTTCATGTTCTCCTGGGGCCTTCACAGTTTGGATGGTGCCCACCAAAAGTGAGGAGGGTGGATCTCTTACTCAGTCAACTGATTCAAAAACAAATATCTTCCAGAAATACCATTAAAGACACACTCAGAAATGTTGTTTACCAGCAGTCTGAGCATTCTTTAAACCAGTTAAATTGACAAATATAATTAACAATCACAGTGCAAAAAACACCCCTATTTTCTCATTCAGATGACGAGAAGTATGAGATATAGGTATTAGAGCGGATGCGCTCCCTCAGGAATTCAAAGAGGTGATTCAGATCAAAGGAACCACTTCTGGAGGGCCCCCGATCCAACAACACTGGTGCCTTTCAAAGTAGAGACCGAGGCACCGGGGATAGTACAGCCAGAGCCAAGGTCATGCCAGGACACAGCCGGACGGTGGGCAGGTGCAGCCCAGGAGAGAGGCATCACTGAACAACGAGTCGGCTCGCAACCCCATCAGGCAATTTCCAATCTCCAGAAGGGTGAGAAAATAAATACACGTGTGTTACCGCAAGCCTCCAGGCTGTGGTGTCTTCGGATGGGGACACGCTAGCCCACTAAGGCAGACACCTTGGGAAACAGTGTGGCAGTTTCTTACAAAATAGCACACGCTCTATACAATCCAGCTCCTTGAGGTTTACCCAAAAGAGGAGAACATTGGTGCGAGCACAGGGCAACCTGCACAGAGACGTTAATGGAATCTGCTTTCCAAACTGCCGGAACTCAGCAGCAAACAAATGCCAATTGGTGGGGAAGAAAGGTCAGTGAACTGTGGTCCATTCAGAAACTGGACTAGTATTCGGCACTAGAAAGAAAAGAGTCAGCAGGCCTACAAGAGACGTGGAGCTCCAAAGTCCTACTGATGGAGCGAAAGAAACCAATGTGAAACGGCTAGAGACCTCAGCATTCCAATGAGAGGGACACTGTGGGAGGGGTTAAGCCACGGAGACCATGGAAACGAGTCAACAGGGATTAGGGTGGAGGAAGGGAGGGCTAGGCGGAACACAGAGCAGGTTGAGGGCAGGAAAGCCAAGCCTTATGTGCAATACTCTAAGGGTGGATGCAAGACATGATAAGGGAGGGGTCAAAATCCATGGAATATACAACAGTCAGTGTGATGCCTAATGGAAACTATGGACCTTGGGGGAGGAGGATGTGTCAAAGGGGGTGCATCCCGTAAAACAAATGTTCCCCCTGCGGTTCTGGATGTCAATGGTGGGGGAAGACCTGCCTGAAGATGGGGGTAGGGACTAGGGTGGATAGGGGACGGGTCCATTCGGTTTGACCCCAAGGAAACCCGAAAATGTTTGAAAATACAAGAGTATTTAAAGAGGAAGAGGGACTTCCCATGAGGCCCACCTACCTATTTCCATGTCTATGACCTGGGGGAGAATATGGCCTGGGTCACAATGGCCTGGCACAAAAGGCCCCCTCAGGAGTGACCCTCCGGGCTTTCTGTATTCCCCTCTGCAGGCCAGCGAGTTCTGAGGTGCACCCGAGAGAGGACTTGTTGCCTACTGAACTGGGTTCTCTGGCGGGTCCTGGAAGGCTTTCAAAAAGCCAGCTTTCAAGACCTGTCTTCTTCTGAGGGTCCTTCGCCAACAAATGTGAAACCTTCAGAAACTCTGTAGCAGGAGGAAGTCTGGGCGGCCAACCCTCGGCCCGCCCCTTCCCTTGTGCGTGGGAGGAGCCCAGCCCCCCCCCCCCCCCCGAGGGCTGAGGAATCACCTGACTTCCGGGTGGGCGTGGCCCCAGCCCCAGAGTGCTATATAAAGCGGCTGGGACCTGACTGTTGTCTAGGGATCCTGCCCCTGAGGGGACTGCAGCCGGAGGGAGGTTCTCCGCGGCGGACTTTGCAGAAGAAAGGACCCAGAGCGAGAGCTTTCTGACCTACGGGCTTTCAACCAGTCAGTGGGGCTTGTTTAAGGTGCCGAGTTTGCGGGCATTCGTTATCCACGCATAGAAAAGGTATCTCCAAGGGCAACTGTCTTTGCATTGTCAGAGGCAGTGGAAACCTGTGTTTCTGTGTGTGTGTGTGTGTGTGTGTGTGTATGTGTATGTGTGTGTGTGAGCCTATAAATACAGCAGCAAGGCTGACCTTCCCTCGTCTCGTCTTTGTCATTGCAGGTCGCCGATCAGACGAGCCCAGCCCGAGCCCCTGCATCTTGCGGCGCTGGGATGGCCGAGGCCAGCGCGTCGCTCCCAGGCAAAGGTCGGGTCACAGGTGTGTCGGGTGAGGGAGGAGTGGTGCCCTTGGACCCCAGCCCCAGCTGCCTGGACCGAATCCCGCGGGACCGATTTGAGGAACTGAGGAAAGCCTGTGACGAGGAAGGCGAGCTCAGGCGTCAGGACGGCCCGCGTCCAAGGGCAGGTGAAGAGGCAGACTCCTCGTCACGTCCTCCTGCAGCCAAGAGACGGAAAGTGGCCACCAAGGGGAAGAGACCCGGGAAACGGGCAGTGGACGAATTGGAGGCTCAGAAGATGAGAACCCTCGTGTCTTCTATGAGCCAGGAGCAGCTGGACCGTTACGAAGTGTATCGCCGATCAGCCTTCCCCAAGGCCACCATGAAGCGTCTGATCCAGACCATGGCCGGCTCGACGGTGTCCCAGAACACGGTCATTGCCATGTCCGGAGTGGCCAAGGTCTTCGTTGGGCAGGTGGTTGAGGAGGCCCTGGACGTGTGTGAGAAGTGGGGGGAAACGCCCCCACTCCAACCCAAGCATATGAGGGAGGCTGTTCGGAGGTTACGCTCCAAGGGGCAAATCCCCGGCAGCAAGCACAAGAAGATCCTGTTCTTCTAGGCCAGAGCCAGCGAAGGCCTGTCGCTGAGGAACCAGTCCCGCTGGCAGAGCAGCCTCCTGACTCTGAGACTTTGCCCCACCCATGCAGCTCCTGTATCTCAGGCCACCGGGGATTTCCCCAGGATGGATAAACAGAAGAAAATTGGAGAGAGAAGATCCACCACACCTCCAGCTGCTTCTCTGAAAAGACCAAGAACACCCAGAAGCCTCTAGAAAGCTGGAGGAATCATCAGAAAAGAGAGAAGACCCAGTGTACGCGTATCAGTAACGAAACGTGAAACATGGAACATCACTCTGGAACCCGTGGGCAATGGAATTGTAAGAAAGGGATGTTGTGAACGGTTCCGCGCCCATCCATCTGATAAGCCAGAAGAAAGGAACCAATACCTTGAGAGACACCCCCTGCCACAACACACCCACGAAGAAACAGACCTCTGCAAAGGCCTCTACCTGTCATAGACATTGAATCTGTACTCAACAACCATCCCTATCCCAGAGTACCAGGCCCAGAGGAGTTCACTTATGGATTCTAGCAAACACTTAAAGCAGAAATTATACCGCTCCTCTACGATCTCTTCCAGGAGGTGGGAGCTTAGGGAATTCTTCCTAACTCATACCATGAGACCAGCCTTAGCTTCATCCCGTGACCCAAGGCATTCCCAGAGAACTAGACATGACAATCTCTCACACAGAGATGCCAAAACCCTGAATCACCTTTCAGCTAACCACATCCAGCCATGGGTAAGAAGAAGCATAGATGGCTGGAGTTAGTGAGACGGATCCTAGGTATCCAGGGAGGGCTCAGCCTTCAGACACCCTTGGATGGGATCCATGACCCATGCACAGGCCAAGGGAGAAAAATCACAGGACCCTACCGAGAGATAAGACAAAAGCCTCGGACAAAGTCCCACCCTCACCCACTCCTGATCAAACTAGGAAGGCAGAGGACTGTAGCTTGATCAGGAACCTCTTGCAAAGAGCTGCAGCTTGTCAGCACTCTTGCAAATGGTGAGGAAGGAACTCGAAGCTCTCCCAGCAAGATCCTGGGAAGAGGCAAGCATCTGTCTTCTCATCACTCGTTTCCTACCTGGGGCGGGAGGTCCTAGCTAATGGCCGAGGTCAGGCAAAGTTTTAAAAGGCTTAGCGATCGGGAAGAAAGCATCAAAGCATCTTCATCTGTTTGCTGATGGCCTATCAGAAAGCAGCAGACTTATGTACCTTCATTCCCATTGTACCCTGCAACCTTGCTAGGATCAATCACTTGTCAATCCCAGGAGGGTTATTTCCGCCCTGAGTTTTGGTCGAGTTTTTCTGGTTTTCCTACATAATGGTGTAGGAAATCTGTTGAACCAACCCGCTTTGATTCATTCTTCCCAAGGCCTGTGCGTTTGATTAGCTTGGCCTGACGTAGAGCATCAGCTAGGACTGACGATCTGAGAAAAGAACCCTCGTTCACTGCTGCTGAGAATGCGAAACTGGACAGCCACTGTGAATGGATAGAGGGGCATGCCCCGCGACAAATTCATCTCTTGAAGCCCAAACCGCCAATGGGACTCTATTTGGGGCTAGGGCCTTCAGCAGAGCAAATACGGTCAAAGAAAGCACTCTGGCGAATTAACATATACACACTACTATAGATAAAATAGATAACCAACAAGAACCTACTGTATAGCATAGGGAAGTTTACTCAACGTTTTGTAATAACCTGTAAGGGAACACAATCTGAAAAAAATATATATAAGTATGTATAACTGATTCACTTTGCTGTACACCTGAATCTAACACAGCATTGTAAATCTATTATACTTTTATTTTTTAAAAAAAGATCTCGTAACACATTTGTATTCCTGCCAGCGTGTTTGTCAAACCTCCAACAAAGGCAGCTCGTTAGTAGAAATGATCTCTTTGACCATGTTATAAAATATTTTTTCTTTCTTTTTATTCCTATTTCCTTAAACATATTTCAGTCACTGTGTAGATTTTCTGCTTCCTTTAGTAGATTATGACTACCTTGAAGGAAGTATAAGGTATTTATTTTAGGATTCCCATGGCCCTTAAGGAAATGCCTTAAACATAGATACTCATTGAATCAATCTCCTGTAACTTTTAAATACTGATTACTTCCTATGTGGTAATAATTAGATCAGAGCAGTTATAGGGATCTTAATTAATTTGGGGGTGGAGTTTTTTGTTACTTTGAAGTAGGCTATTAAGGATTGATAACAAAACTTTTAACACAGTAAAATAGATAAAAATAGACATTAACAGAAATAGCTTTAGACATTAGTTTGTAAATAATATGAAGCTCATCCATGAAAACTAGGTACTATAACACTATTGGTCAATAAACTGACTTTATTATGTGAGTGAAAATATTTTCAAAAAGATAAGTGAAACATTTAGCTGAGTTTCTATTTAATTTTCTGCTACCAATATATTGTGCAAGGCAAAATATCAAATGCAAAAACATGATATGGTGAACCAAAAAAAAAAAAAAAAAGCAAAACCTCTCTACTCTTTATTTCTCCATCCCATTGCCTCTTTCCAGAATGGTTTTCTGGCAGTTTTGAAGGTTAAGCAAAGCTATATTGTAGGTAATTAGCTCCTAGATTCTGCTTTGTGGAATCACTTTTTGGCCAGTGTTTAATAGGTGCGGCATTTAAAAAGTGCCTTTTAGCCAAAGAAGGTGGGAAAATGATGCATACTTTATAGTTCCTTTTGGGGGATCACAATAATCGTTAGCATATTAAGTGCTACAGGATGATTTGAGGTACAAATGATCTGTTTAACTTTTTTAATGCTGTTTCTTCCATACTGATTTGACTATGAAGCGTGTTCTACCTCATATCATCAAGCTATTATGTATTATTGTATATATTTAATCTGGAATCATGCATGCAAAGACACACCCGTACATACACACATTGAAGAATAGGCTTCCAGAGGTCAACTTTTTGGATTTGCACATTGGTACTGGCACTTGCTCTGTGACCTTGAAGAAGATTTCTAACCTCTCAGTGATTCAGTTTTCTTCCTTTAAAGTGAGGTTAACAGTAATGTTGTGAATATTAAGTGCATTATTTCATGTTATGTGTTTAGAAAAGTACCTGCTATATAATGAATATACAATAATGTCAGTTTCTAGAATAATTATTATTATATTATTACATTTGTTGATAGCTTGCTTTAAAAAATGTGATATGTACAATTTTCTTTATCTTACTTTCCTCAATCAGTTATCATTTTAAATCAAATGATTTACCTTAAGTCAATGTCTTTATATTATTCTATGGTGTGAATATGTCATAAATCATTCAGCCATTCTCTTCCTAATCAACTTAAAAAAAATTTCCAGTGTTTTACCATTGCGAATAATGCTAAAATAAACATCTTATGTTTGTTTATTATGTTTGAATATGTATGTTTTTCTGTCTTGTATTTTTCCCCTTTAAAAAATTAAAAACAAAATTCTTAACTGTGGTAAAATATACATAACATAAAATTTACCATCTCAACCATTTTTAAGTGTAGGTACATTCACATTTTTGTGCAACCAATCTCCAGAATTTTCTTTATCTTGCAAACCTGAAGCTCTGTACCCATTAAACCATAAATCTCCACTACCCCCTCCCCTGCCCAGCCCCTTGAAACCACCCTTATCCTTTTACTATGAATTTGACTACTCTGAGTACCTCATATAAGTGGAATCATACAGTATTTGCCTTTCTGTGACTGGCTTGTTTCACTAACCATAATGTCCTTCAGGTTCATCTGTATTGTAACGTGTCAGAATTTTCTTCCTTTTAAGCCTGAATAATATCCTATTGTACATATATGCTACATTTTGTTTATGCATTCATTTGTTGAAGGACTTAGGTTGCTTCTACATTTTGGCTATTGGAGTAATAATGTTATGAACATGGCTGTATAAATATTGCTTCAAGACCCTGTTTTCAGTTCTTTTGAGTATAAATCAAGAAGTGGAATTTGGGAGTCACATGATAATTCTGTTTTCAATTTTTTGAGGAACTGCTACACTGTTTTCCATGGCTAAGGCACCATTTTACTGTATTGATTTTTATTTCTATTGGGTTTCTCTTAACATTTTGAGCCCTGAGTGGATTAATAGCTTTAAGAGATTATTTGTATAGGAATAAGAAAAAAATGGTAACAGTACCAGTGAAATTTAGAACATATGGAATCATCTAGGAAAGAGTCTAGAAGGACTGGGTTTAGAATTGATGCAGCTACTGTCTAATACATCATAATAGTTCTTGGTAATTAATCTCTGCTGTAGGAACTAAAAGGCCAATCTTTTGACATTTGTGTGTACAATAATTATATTGTCATATGTTCATGGGTGTCTGAAGGATCTTTCTACCTGAAACTGTCAGTATCTTTGCTATTGACAGCAGTAGTTTCTTATCAAGATCCAGAATTTATTTTTGAAACAGATGTTTTATTTTTCTTATTCTTTGTCTTTCTGTGCTCTAGGTTTTAGATATACATATCAGCATATAAATAACTTTTGTTAGCTCACATGGCTTACTTATTATATAATATCAAGTCCATTAAATGATGTACTCTAAACAATATTTCTAAATTATGTTATAAAAATAATTTCTATTCAGTAGCTACCAGAAATCAACAATATGGCAGATCTCAGTTTTGAAAAGTCTTAATTACTACTTATCAGAATAGATTCAGAACCTATCAATGTATGTACATTTGCTTATCATTGAGACTGTAGGATCAAGCAGTGCTTCTCAAGTCTTAGTGCCCATGTAAATCACTTGGAGGACTTGTTAAAATATCAGTTCTGACTCAGTAGGTATGGGGTGGAGCCCAGGATTCCTTATTCCAATTAAGCTCCCAGGTGATGCGGCTGCTCCTGGTCAGCAGACCACACCCTGAATAGCAAGAGGCTAGAGGACCAACAGACATCTGATTCTTATGGCACAAAACAAGTCAATGTTTTTAGCAGCTTTTAATCTAAGAATTATCTCTGTTGGGAATGGATTTTTTCCTAAGGTCAGAAAATTCATTTAACTCTAACTTGTTCAGTTAAGTTGATTCTCTTCTGTATCTCTCTTCTCATACCATAATCACTAAATTCTTCTCCTTAACTCCAGTCAACGAATTTCTTTCTTTGAATGTCTAATTTTTTCTGTTTGGTACTATACAATTTTGTTTCTCTGATCCCCTATATCGATAATATCTTGTTATCAACATTTCAACTTTGAACAGACTTGATACATTCAGCTAATATATATATATATATAAAATGGAGATTTTTTTTCTTTATTGAGAAAATTAAAACTTGGGTCCATCAAATAAAACCAATTTCTGGGAGAAAAAAAAATCAAAACCCACAATAGAAAAAATGTTAACACTGTCTGAGACATATCAGAACCCAGAAAATATTTAGAATTATGATAAAATATTGTGGTAGTCAGAATTCTTATATGGTAAAGAATCTCTATTCTTATATGAAGATTATCTACCCCTGATGATATGGGAGTGATATTGCAATATTGCACTATTCATCTTATGGAGATACTGCATTTATCAAGATTTTCCAACATGTAATTATTTCAATTAGATTTTAGAATTCAGAATTTAATTCATTTCATCATATAATGTCAATACTAGTACTCATGAAAAAAATGGAAGAATCATGTTTACCAAAGCATAGACCTGGCTATCAGGAGTCAGACAGAATTTCCTGACTTGGGAATTCTCAAAGATCTGGAGGAGTTCAGATGTTGAATCCTGGTTTGGGGACCTTACTGCTTTGCAAGAGGAGACTGAAAATAATGTTGGGTAGTACAGAATGCAATAAAAAGACACGAGACTGCCATTGACCTTAGGGGTAAATGTGAGGCACCAGCAGCAGAGTTGACCACTTTAATAAACAGTGGGTAGAAGTTCAGCTCATTTAGAGAAGAAAAGTCAAAGAAAGTATGAGTTGATGCCTACTCAATTCTGAGTGTCTCCTTTACTATGGGGTTTTATCTTTCTATCAACCCTTCCTACTTTCCTTTTTATCCTGTGACTCTATCTTTCCCCTCTGTTCTTCTTTATCTTTTTTCTCCTCTTCACCTCTGTAGTCATCATTGCAACATCAATACTCTTCTTGTTATTACAAAGGAAATCACAGTTATGAAGTAGGATGTGAGTCTCATGAAAGCTATTTTTGATTAACTGATTCTAGTGACATAGGTATTTTCCAAATAGATCTTGGCCTGAAATGTATTGATTTGGAAATTAACAGTAGTTAAGAAATATCTTTATTAATGTATACTTGTGGACTCAGAACTCAGAAGTATAGCTTGTAACAATGGAAACATTTCACACAGGACAAATGCATTATAATGAAAATTTTAAAAAAAGACCACTAACTTTGAGAACTTATAGCAAGGTGTCTCTAATTCTTAATATGAAAAGATATAAAAAAAGCTATTTGGTCAGTATGAATATAAACTATCACAGTTAATATTTTTACATCGCTATTAGACCTAAAATATGGTGTTTAGAACCTAAGCATTTCTTACTTCCTAATTATCCTATTTACAGTAGAACATAAAAGTCATTTAAAGATTATATGGACATTAATTCTACACTTTACTTTCAGTAAAACATCTTTGGTTTATTTTTCCCATGTAGATGAATAATAATGAAAACAATTACAGTCAGAACTAGATACACATGCACATCGTGTTTTAACTCGGAATAATTTAGTTCACTAGGTTTTTTAAGATAGTTTCTATGTATTTATAAATTACAGTATACCTATAAATATTAGATAATATATATTTGTATTGATTTTTAAATGTTCAAATATTTCTAGGAGAAGAGTCATGAGATATTAGAAGAAAAATAACTAGAACAAACAGCAATATATTTGTTGTAAACTCTGGAAATCATAAAAGAGATCTTTTTTTGTGAGTTCTACTGAACATACCTGTGAAAAACAAAACATGAGCAGGGCTTAACTTCCGCAAATTTAGAATTAATCTCTCTAAATTTAACATCGTTCTACTGCAAGAATAAATTCTTATCTAACACATGCTAAGTATGTAAATAAACTCAATGTAAAAGCTTAAAAATTTTCAGCCCTTTCTCTTCCAAATCCCTCTAAGGCATTTTCATTTACGTTCAGCTCATGAGTTCTTCCTGATCTCGCATTTTAAACTAGCCCTGTCACTCTGTATCAAATCAGCTTCTTCTACTTCCTGCGTAGCAGTTGTCAGTACTTGAAATGATCTTGTATACTGAGCAAGTAAGTATCTATCTAATCCAGGGGCAAATCTGAAGCTTACACAATTTTAGTCATCCTTTTAAAGAAAATAACTCAGAATTTTGAGTACAAATTAAATACAAGATCTCTTGGAAAGACCCTGGCAAATAAGATGCCCTGGTGCTTTGCTTTCTTATTTTCAGAGTAAATCCACATTCTTGTCTCACCTATTAGCTTGTAAGATTTCCCAAGAGCAGAGATTTTATGTCTTGGTCACTGCTATAGCCCCAGTACTTTGTATGTACTTAAAACACAGTTTTTGAATGAATTAAAGCAGGTGCATGCTCCAATCACTTCCTTCATTGCCTATAATTGCTTTTCTCATAACAAAGACAAATTTCTGCTATCATAAATAACAGGGCACAGTGGTCCCGTATTACCTGTATTGTTTTATTTGTGTTCCTGTGTTTGTTTTGCTTTGGTACTTTGTGGAAAAGCAATGAATTCTAATAAGGACTGCATTTTTCTGTTTAAATTGCACTCCAGCATGGCATCTCTCATGATATAATGCCCTCTCACAGGTAAAGTATGACTGTGAAAGATTTAGCAAGATCATTTTTACTTTCCCTTTGAGGATTTTACAGGTATTTGCATTTATTTATTTTTTGCTAAATTTTATTTTCTGAGTTTTTTCCTTAGTGAGCATATATTGATTTTGTAATTTTAAAAAATGAAATGAATTATTTTAAAAAAGAGTAAACTTAGTTCTCACTGTTTACCTGAAATATCACCATTTTGGAGAACACCTTCACCATGTGAAATTCCTGTTTATATTTCTTATGACTTTATCCTCATTTTTGCCTTCAGAGTGGTGGTGGTTTATTTGACACTACAGGTAGATATCTACTAAGAGTTGAAGTGCTTACTAGTGCACAGTTCTCAAGTCTGAATTTTGTAAAGATGAATTATTCTTCTTGTTCTTTGGAGACATCTTGAGATAACATGTGAAACAGCATTACTCTTACCTCTTGGAATACTAGTAACTACAGGGATGGGTGGGTCTGGACCCACAGCTGTTCTTATTCCATTTCTTCTCTGAAATATTTTAAAGGCTAACATTTTGCCAGTTTAGGCATACTTAATTTTAAGTAATTAACTTCAAAGCATCTGGGACAATGTGGTATGATTATCTGATCAGAAAGTTTCACTGCCCTTTCATTTATGCAAGTAAGATATATCAATTCAGGTAGTGTCTGAAGTGGAGAGTTACACATTTGGTATGAATGTGGAAGTGGATTGAAGCCTATGGCTTGGTGACCTCTGGGGATTAATTATAGCCAATTTTAGCACTGTTTTTTTATTGTTAATATCACTCAGAATATTCCAGGCTAACTAAATTCATACCAACACTGTGAACTCATGCTAATATCAGCCTAAGAAGAGTATGATTAAGAAGCTCATCTACTGTCCCCCAAAAAAACAAATGAAAAATCATGTGCTCGACTCTAAGTTAAACAGAAATGACTTTAAGATTACTTATTTGATTTGAATTATCCAGAGCAGACTACTTCATTAGTCTTGTCAATCAACAGATTTTCTTTAGACATACTGGATTAAAACAGGGATATATAGAAAGCATAATCAATGAATATTTATTGGGGGTTTATAACGTAATCTGCTCATGAAGACAACAGTTTTCAAACATTAAGTGAACAGAATTGGATGCCAGTGAATCAGACTTCGTCTACATTCAGTATTCTTTTTTTTTTTTATTTATTTACTTATTTATTTTTGGCCGCGCTGGGTCTTCATTGCTGCGTGCGGGCTTTCGCTAGTTGCGTTGAGCGGGGGCTGCTCTTTGTTGCGGAGCACGAGCTCTAGGCACGCGGCCTTCAGTAGTTGTGGCTCGCGGGCTCTAGAGCTCAGTCTCAGTAGTTGTGGCGCACAGGCTTAGTTGCTCCGCAGCATGTGGGATCTTCCCGGACCAAGGCTCGAACCCATGTCCTCCGCATTGGCAGGCGGATTCTTAACCACTGCACCACCAGGAAAGCCCTACATTCAGTATTCTTGATGGAGCTTCTAAGAATTGTTTTCAAATTAGCAAATTGGAGTTCTATAATCTGGCATGATGGACCTGCGTCTTCAGGGAGTTATCAGTAGTTCTCATATTGTGGACGGAGGTGCAACAGAGAGGGCTCCACACCAGAGATTAAAATTGCACATATTTGCTTGTTTGTTGGATTTCTCTTTTTCTAATGTGAATGTTTGCTTGATATCTTATAGCAGTGATGGTGTAGAACAGTGGTTCTCAAACCTTAACATGAATAAAAATCATCTGGAGGGTTTTTCTTAAGAGGAATAGATAATTTCCATTTCTAACAAGATTCTTAATACTGATGGTCCAGAAGCCACACTTTGAGAAAAACTTGTATAAGGTATTGATGGACTAAAGATCACTGATACATGCAGTTTAAAAGTTATAAATCTATGAGATTCATCATTTTATATTTTTCTGGTTCAAAAATGAGAAGAGATAAATCCTAAAGGTTTTCTGCTAACAAAATGAAAAGGCTGTTCATATAGTTTCTGATATTGTAGAAATTAATTTGAATATGGTAAAATTTGACCACTAACTAGCAAAAATAAGGGAATTGTAGAATTGAGGATTTAGTTCTCATGCATCCTTCATCTAGTTACCTTTATGGTAATATCTTGCCTACTATAGACAATATCAAAACTAGGAAATTAACATTAGTCCAATCCAAGGAATTTATTCACATTTCACTAGTTTTACATGCACTCAACTGCGTATATATAAAGTTGTATGCAATTTTATCACACGTATAGATGTGTGTAACCACCACTATAATCAAGACACGGAGCAGTGTCTTGATCTATCACAAAGATCTCTTTACCTCTTTATAGCAACATCCATCATCCTCGTCCATGTCCCTAAACCCTTAACTATTCATTTTTTGGAATGCGCAGGTACTATTTCTTGCTCTTCAGAGCTCACGTCCTTCTTATACTGACTAAGGTAAAATTTAAAGCTATGAGATTTCGGAGAATCATATGGCCACCAGATGTGTAGTGAGCAGGTTTTAGTGCCACTTAAGGTAAAGTGGAAGCACTGATTTGTATATGATGGGTATTTGTTTACGTAGCAGGATAGAGTGGCAGTTACTGCTAAATGTAGGGCATATATTTCTATATTTTTCCACTGCTACAAAAAGAGTTAATTTTAGTTTTGAAAGGTCTGGCCAGTGCTTTAAAGTAGAATTTCTAGGAAGGTTTTTGCCTTCAACTCTCCTACACTCATCCAAAATATTCCAGATAAAAGGTACCAGAAACTCCATAAGTCTTACATGTCAGGTGGTTTTGATTAGAGGAAAAATGCCTGCCAGCTCCGTCCACACTATGACTAGTGCCGATGGGCTGTCACCATTAGTCTGGCACTAAGGTGAGAAGTGAGATTTTGGTGTCTCCCTCTCAAATAAAATTATATCTTAACAGTAAGAGTTTAAGCAGTTGGGACCAATGTCTTTGCATAGTGAGGGGTATGCCCAGGGTGAGAAGACTGGATCTTAACAGCAGTATCCGGCAGCAGAGGACCCTGGTTTGGGCTCTTTTAGAAGGAGCAGCTATGTCTTCTGATAAGCTTTTGTATAAATCCAGTCATTGATCATGACACTGACACTTTGTGAACTGACTCCTTTGGCATACTGCTCTAAGGCTTTGCAATGTTGTCTCCCTGATATTTGAGACCATAATAGAAAGCAAGGGACTGCATTACTATTTTCTTTAATTTTTACAACTTCCCCAAATCTATTAATATTATAGTGGCTTAATATTAACCCAAATGGACTAAACTAGGTAGGCAGTACAGAACATTTTCACCCATTTTCTGGTCATTTTCTGGGGCTTGATGGTTTTCTTAAGTACAAAATTAGTTAAGTGCCTGAAACTCTGCATATAGATTTCCCTTGTCTCTTACTTCCATCTTGCTCAGTGGTTCACAACATTTAGTGTGCCGAAAACTGAGGGCACAGGATTGTAGACACCAAACCTTGTACTGTGCCTTATTGACAGCTTAAGAAACATTCAGTGGTAATTTTTTTTTACCATATAGGATTTTTATCTTGCTATTTAGAAGCCAAATTCCTGCCTAAGATGAGATTCCACTTACATAGTTTCACACATTATTTCTTGTGACTGTCACAACAATCCCATGAAACAGGAAAGGCAGACATCTCCATTTTGAGAATGGATAAATATGGCTGAGAACTTACATGGAAATAAGCTTTTGAAATGCTATGTATTAATCATTGTACTTTCCTTTTCTGCATTTCCTTGTATGTGATTCTTCCTCTGAGGAAGGAAACTTCCACTTTGCTTGGAGTTGAATTCTGATTGTTGTACCAGCAATGCAAGAAGAAGAATCAGTCAATATCTGTAAAAGCTTGATCTTGTTGAGAGCAGTAATGCTCACGAGACTCAAAAAAGATCCTTGAAGGAGGCAGGATATAGAGTTTAGGTCATAACACTGGATTGGAAAGGAAATAGAAAATATCTTAAAAGTTCGATTTGCTAGGAGACTAAGTCAGAACATCCTGGTTTCCCAGGAGTAGGAAAGAGTATTTGATGGGATTTGTCTTTGCAAGAGGCCCTTGGCGGTGTGGACCACACCTGGCAGGCCCACTGAGAGAGTCAAGTCAGCACTGAGGAAATGCTGAGTTCCATCCAAAGTGGCCTACATGGATACTCCTCTTTTCAATGGCCAAGACACTTGGTAGCTCTAATTGTCACCTGTAGAAGGACAATATAATATGGAATGATAGGAAATCCCCTAATCTTAGTACTTAGGTGGAACAGAATAGTGGTGAGAGCCATCTCTTTTTCACATAGTTTGCCAAGGATGGAGGAAACAGGTAAACTGATCAGAGATTTGCCTTCTTCCTCTGCAGCTCCTGCACTGCCTGCTCTACCACATCAGCTCTACCTGTTTGCTGAATATCAACCAAACAAGAGAGGTATGTGAACGGCTATGTGAGATAGGGAATACAAAGCAGGACTCAGTGGGAGCAAGAGAACACACTTATGCTAATGTTTCAAAGACTCAGACTGGCTTAAAAGAGTCACTATCTTCCTTAACATAGTGGCCAAAAAAGCACAAGTTGCTTTTAGCTCTGAAAATGCAAATTATCTCAGTCCTTATGCAGAGATTATAAAACATGGAATTATTGTTATTCTTTTTGATGTAATCCATGCAGCTTTCATCTGCCCAAACAAATAATGTTTTAAGCCATTAATATTTATCTCTTGCCTACAAATCTGTCCATTCTTTAAGGAACATTTATTGGTTGTTTGCCAAGACTAAGTGCTGAGGATACAAAGATAAATAAAATATGGTTAGATAAGGATTTAAAGAGGATATTATATTCAAGTAGCATATAAAAGGTAAATTACATATGTATTGCGGCAAACATTAAAGTAGAGTATGGACAAAGTATTGTACTACAGTCATAGGAGGATGGAGTAACTGCTTCTGCTTGCTATTTGGTTTGGTACTTGAAAGATGAGTGAAAGACTGAAAGGTAGAGAAAGGGGAGATAATAGAAGAGAATGTTCCAGTAAAGAAAATGAGGACATGTAGACTTATAGCATAGTGTGTGTGGGGTGGAGTAATAGGAAATCCACCTCCAGAGGAAAGATGGGGGTAGATGGTGAAGGGCAATTTGGCTAAGCTATAAGCGTTTGGAGGTGATGATGATCTTGGATGACCCTCATTATTTCATCCGTGCCGACCTCTCTAACCTCACCATGGGCCACAGGTTCCCTCAAACTTTTTCAGTCCCATGAGCCTTCTTACCTTGGAGCCCTCATATATGCTGCATTTCTGTCTGAAAAGTATTTTTCACGTGACTGTCCTTTCTTGCCTTTGTCCACACGTATCATGCTTGAAAATCTGGTCCTTTTCATTTCTCAAGTTCAGTTTAATTCAGAAAGATCTTCCTTGCCCCTCTGACCAACCTAAAAAACGTGGGCTTCCACTTGTTATTCTCGTTTTAATTTTTCTCATAATATTTATCACAATTTAGATGTATATAAACGATTTATAAGTATACATAATCTATAATTATTTGTGTTACCTTGGTTTTTACTTTCATCTTAATTCCCCACCAAATCCTTAGAATACTTTTCCTTCTCTTCAATGTGTTTCAAAATACTATTACTCCATTCAGATCCTAGTGCCCAGAGGAAAAATCAGGTTGGAGTATGAAATTTAGAATTATGTCTATAAAGATAAAATTTTTAATCCAGGGGAAGGGAAGAAATCACCTAGGAAGAAAATATAAGGGGCAAGAGAACTCGTGACATAGGTTGAGGATCATGTAGACTCTGGTGGAAGATGGATGAGGTCCAGCTTGGATATCAATGGCTAAGACATTAAGATGTCATAAGGACAACTGATTTGATTTCTTTTTTTTTAAATTTAATTTTATTATATTTTTTAAAAGGCAGGTTCTTATTAGTTATCCATTTTATACATATTAGTGTATACATGACAATCCCAATCTCCCAGTTCATCCCACCACCAGCCCCGCACCCCCCCCTCCTGCCTTACTGTCAATAGGTTGTTCTCTACACCTGTGTCTTTATTTCTGCCCTGCAAACCAGTTCATCTGTACCACTTTTCTAGATTCCATATATATGGTTTAATATACAATATTTGTTTTTCTCTTTCTGACTTACTTCACTCTGTATGACAGTCTCTAGGTCCATCCACACCTCTACAAATGAGCCTATTTCATTGCTTTTTATGTCTGAGTAATATTCCATTGTATGTATATACCACATCTTCTTTATCCATTCATCTGTCGATGGGCATTTAGGTTGCTTCCATGACCTGCCTATAGTAAATAGTGCAGCAATGAATATTGGGTGCATGTGTCTTTTGAAATTATGGTGTTCTCTGGGTATATGCCCAGAAGTGGGATTGCTGGGTCATATGGTATTTGTATTTTTAGTTTTTTAAGGAACCTCCATACTGTTCTCCATAGTGACTGTATCAATTTACATTCCTACCAAGAGTGAAAGAGGGTTCCCTTTTCTCCACACCCTCTCCAGCAATTACTGTTTATAGATTTTCTGATGATGCCCATTCTAATTGGTGTGAGGTGATACCTCATTGTACTTTTGAATTGCATTTCTCCAGTGATTAATGATGTTGAGCATTCTTTCATGTGTTTGTTGGCAATCTGTATATCTTCTTTGGAGAAATGTCTATTTAGGTCTTCTGCCCATTTTTGGACTGGGTTTTTTTTTTTTTTTTGATATTGAGCTGCATGAGCTGATTGTAAATTTTGGAGATTAATCCATTGTCAGTTGCTTCATTTACAAATATCTTCTCCCATTCTGAGGGTTGTCTTTTCATCTTGTTTATAGTTTCCTTTGCTGTGAAAAAGCTTTTAAGTTTCATTAGGTCCCATTTGTTTATTTTTGTTTTTATTTCCATTTCTCTAGGAGGTGGGTCAAAAAGGATCTTGCTGTGATTTATGTCATAGAGTGTTCTGCCTATGTTTTCCTCTAAGAATTGGATAGTTTCTGGCCTTACATTTAGGTCTTTAATCCATTTTGAGCTTATTTTTGTGTATGGCGTTAGGGAGTGTTCTAACTTCATACTTTTACATGTGGCTGTCCAGTTTTCCCAGCACCACTTATTGAAGAGGCTGTCTTTTCTCCACTGTATATTCTTGCCTCCTTTATCAAAGATAAGGTGACCATATGTGCGTGGATTTATCTCTGGGCTTTCTATCCTGTTCCATTGTTCTATATTTCTGTTTTTTTTTTTTTTTTTTTTTTTTTTGCGGTACGCGGGACTCTCACTGTTGTGGCCTCTCCCGTTGTGGAGCACAGGCTCTGGATGTGCAGGCTCAGCGGCCATTGCTAACGGGCCTAGCTGCTCCGTGGCATGCGGGATCTTCCCGGACCGGGGCACGAACCCGTGTCCTCTGCATCAGCTGGCGGACTCTCAACCACTGTGCCACCTGGGAAGTCCCTATATTTCTGTTTTTGTACCAGTACCATACTGTCTTGATTACTGTTGCTTTGTAGTACAGTCTGAAGTCAGGGAGCATGATTCCTCTAGCTCTGTTTTTCTCTCTCAAGATTCCTTTGGCTATTCATGGTCTTTTGTGTTTCCATATAAATTGTGAAATTTTTTGTTCTAGTTCTGAGAAAAATGCCATTGGTAGTCTGATAGGGATTGCATTGAATTTGTAGATTGCTTTGGATAGTATAGGCATTTTCACAACGTTGATTCTTCCAATCTAAGAACATGGTATATCTCTCCATCTATTTGTATCATCTTTAGTTTCTTTCATCAATGTCTTATAATTTTCTGCATACAGGTCTTTTTTCTCCTTAGGTAGGTTTATTCCTAGATATTTTATTCTTTTGGTTGCAATGGTAAATGGGAGTGTTTTCTTGATTTCACTTTCAGATTTTTCATCATTAGTGTATAGGAATGCAAGAGATTTCTGTACATTTATTTTGTATCCTGCTACTTTACCAAATTCATTGATTAGCTCTAGTAGTTTTCTGGTAACATCTTTAGGATTCTCTATGTGTAGTATCATGTCATCTGCAAACAGTGACAGCTCTACTTCTTCTTTTCCAATTTGGATTCCTTTTATTTCTTTTTCTTCTCTAATTGCTGTGGCTAAAACTTCCAAAACTATGTTGAATAATAGTGGTGAGAGCGGACAACCTTGTCTTGTTCCTGATCTTAGTGGAAATGGTTTCAGTTTTTCACCATTGAGGACGATTTTGGCTTTGGGTTTGTCATATATGGCCTTTATTATGTTGAGGAAAGGTCACTCTATGCCTACTTTCTGGAGGGTTTTTATCATAAATGGGTGTTGAATTTTGTCAAAAGCTTTCTCTGCATCTATTGAGATGATCATATGGCTTTTCTCCTTCAATTTGTTAATATGGTGTATCACGTTGATTGATTTGTGTATATTGAAGAATCCTTGCATTCCTGAAATAAACCCCACTTGATCATGGTGTATGATCCGTTTAATGTGCTGTTGGATTCTGTTTGCTAGTGTTTTGTTGAGGATCTTGGCATCTATGTTCATCAGTGATATTGGCCTGTAGTTTTCTTTCTCTGTGACATCTTTGTCTGGTTTTGGTATCAGAGTGATGGTGGCCTCATAGAATGAGTTTGGGAGTGCTCCTCCCTCTGATATATTTTGGAAGAGTTTGAGAAGGATAGGTGTTAGCGCTTCTCTAAAAGTTTGATAGAATTCACCTGTGAAGCCATCTGGTCCTGGGCTTTTGTTTCTTGGAAGATTTTTAATCACAGTCTCAATCTCAGTGCTTGTGATTGGTCTGTTTATATTTTCTATTTCTTTCTGGTTCAGTCTCAGCAGGTTGTACATTTCTAAGAATTTGTCCATTTCTTCCAGGTTGTCCATTTTATTGGCATAGTGTTGCTTGTAGTTATCTCTCATGATCTTTTGTATTTCTGCAGTGTCAGGTGTTACTTCCCCTTTTTCATTTCTAATTCTATTGATTTGAGTCTTCTCCCTTTTTTTCTTACTGAGTCTGGCTAATGGTTTATCAATTTTGTTTATCTTCCCAAAGAACCAGCTTTTAGTTTTATTGATCTTTGCTATCATTTCCCTAATTTCTTTTTCATTTATTTCTGATTCGATCTTTATGATTTCTTTCCTTCTGCTAACTTTGGGTTTTTTTTGTTCTTCTTTCTCTAATTTCTTTAGGTGTAAGGTTAGGTTGTTTCTTTGAGATGTTTCTTGTTTCTTAAAGTAGGATTGTATTGCTATCAACTTCCCTCTTATAACTGCTTTTACTGCATCTCATAGATTTTGGGTCTTCGTGTTTTCGTTATCATTTGTTGCTAGTTTTTTTTTGATTTCCTCTTTGATTTCTTCAGTGACCTCTTGGTTATTAAGTAGTGTATTGTTTAGCCTCCATGTGTTTGTATTTTTTACAGATTTTTTTCCTGTAATTGATATCTAGTCTCATAGCATTGTTGTCGGAAAAGATACTTGATACGATTTCAATTTTCTTAAATTTACCAAGGCTTCATTTGTGACCCAAGTTATGATCTATCCTGGAGAATGTTCCATGAGCACTTGAGAAGAAAGTGTAATCTGATGTTTTCAGATGGGCTGTCCTATAAATATCACTTAAGTCCATCTTGTTTAATGTATCATTTAAAGCTTGTGTTTCCTTATTTATTTCCATTTTGGATGATCTGTCCATTGGTGAAAGTGTGGTGTTAGAGTCCCCTACTATGATTGTGTTACTGTCGATTTCCCCTTTTATGGCTGTTACTATTTGCTTTATGTATTGAGGTGCTCCTATGTGGGTGCATAAATATTTATAAATGTTATATCTTCTTCTTGGATTGATACCTGCATCATTATGTAGTATCCTTCTTTTTCTCTTGTAATAGTCTTCATTTTAAAGTCTATTTTGTCTGATATGAGAATTGCTACTCCAGATTTCTTTTGAGTTCAATTTGCAAAGAATATCTTTTTCCATCCTCTCACTTCTAGTTTGTATGTGTCCCTAGGTCTGAAGTGGGTCTCTTTTAGACAGTATATATAAGGGTCATGTTTTTGTATCCATTCAGCGAGCCTGTTTCTTTTGGTGGGAGCATTTAATCCATTTACATTTAAGGTAATTATCGATGTTCATGTTCCTATTACCATTTTCTTCATTGTTTTACATTTGTTATTGTAGGTCTTTTCCTTCTCTTGTGTTTCCTACCTAGAGAAGTTCCTTTAGCATTTGTTGTAAAGCTGGTTTGGTGGTGTTAAATTCTCTTAGCTTTTGCTTTTCTGTAAAGGTTTTAATTTCTCCATAAAATCTGAATTAGATCCTTGCTGGGTAGAGTAATCTTGGTTGCAGGTTTTTCTCCTTCATCACTTTAAATATGTCCTGCCAGTCCCTTCTGACTTGCAGAGTTTCTGCTGAAAGATCAGCTGTTAACGTTATGGGGATTCCCTTGTGTGTTATTTGTCTTTTTTCCCTTGCTGCTTTTAATATTTTTTCTTTGCATTTAATTTTTGAGAGTTTGATTAATATGTGTCTTGGTGTGTTTCTCCTTGGATTTATCCTGTATGGGACTCTCTGTGCTTGCTGGACTTGATTATTTCCTTTCCCATATTGGGGAAGTTTTCAACTATAATCTCCTCAAATATTTTCTCAGTCCCTTTCTTTTTCTCTTCTTCTTCTGGGATCCCTATAATTCGAATGTTGTTGCATTTAATGTTGCCCCAGAGGTTTCTGAGACAGTCCTCAATTCTTTTCATTCTTTTTTCTATATTCTGCTCTGCAGTAGTTATTTCCACTCTTTTATCTTCCATATCACTTATCCGTTCTTCTGCCTTAGTTATTCTGCTATTGATTACTTCTAGTGTAGTTTTCATTTCAATTATTGTATTGTTCATCTCTCTTTGTTTGTTCTTTAATTCTTCTAGGTCTTTGTTAAACATTTCTTGCATCTTCTCAATCTTTGCCTCCATTCTTCTTCTGAGGTTCTGGATCTTCTTCACTATCATTAGTCTGAATTCTTTTTCCAGAATGTTGCCTACCTCCACTTCATTTAGTTGTTTTTCTGGGGTTTTATCTTGTTCTTTTCATCTTGTCTTTCTTTCTGTGAATGTGGTTTTCATTCCACAGGCTGCAGGACTGTAGTTCTTCTTGCTTCTGCTGTCAGCTCTCTGGTGGATGAGGCTATCTAAGAGGCTTATGCAAGTTTCCTGATGGGAGGGACTAGTGGTGGGTATAGCTGACTGTTGCTCTGGTGGGCAGAGCTCAGTAAAACTTTAATCCACTTGACTTCTGATGGGCAGGGCTGGGTTCCCTCCCTGTTGCTTGTTTGGCCTGAGGCAACTCAACACTGGAGCCTACGTGGGCTCTTTGGTGGGGATAATGGCTGACTCTGGGAGGGCTCAGGCCAATGAGTACTTCCCAGAACTTCTGCTGCCAGTGTCCTTGTCCCCATGGTGAGCCACAGTCCATCCTGCCTCTGCAGGAGACCCCCCAACACCAGCATATAGGTCTGGTTCAGTCTCCCCTGTGGTCACTGCTCCTTCTCCTGGGTCCCAATGCACACACTACTTTGTGTGTGCCCTCCAAGAGTGGAGTCTCTATTTCTCCCAGTTCTGTCAAAGTCCTGCAATCAAATCCCAGTAGGCTTCAAAGTCTGATTCGCTAGGAATTCCTCCTCCCATTGCCAGACCCCTAGGTTGGGAAGCCTGACATGGGGCTCAGAACCTTCAGTCCAGTGGGTGGACTTCTGTGGTATAAGTGTTCTCCAGTCTGTGAGTCACCCACCCAGCAGTTATGGGATTGAATCTTACTGTGATTGCGCCCCTCTACCATCTCGTTGTGGCTTCTCCTTTGTCTTTGGATGTGAGGTATCTTTTTTGATGAGTTCCAGTGTCTTCCTCTTGATGATTGTTCAACAGTTAGTTGTGATTCCAGTGCTCTTGCAAGAGGGAGTGAGTGCACATCTTTCTACTCTGCCATCTTGAACCAATCGGTCAAGGATGGTACCTCCAAATCTCAAGGCAGCATGTTTGGACCTGGTTTGATTTCTTTGATGTGACCTAGAACAGAACATCAAAACTCTTATCTAATTATCTCATCTGCTTTTCATAAAGGCACCTTAAACTCCACATGTCCAAATCTCAATTGCTGGTCTTCCTCACCAAGTAAATTTCTGCTTCCCTACGTGTCCTTCCTATAACTCAATCACTATGCCAGTCAGAAATGTGGGTTATTTTTGGCTCCTCCTTTTCTGTCATCTCTCTTCATACATTACTGAATTCCAACTGTGATAACATTTTGAAGCTAGTATAAAAGTATATAACTGAGAGGATTTATTTAGTCTAGATAATTGGGTATGTCTTTCCTGAAGAAATAACTTTTGACCTGAAGTTGAAAGAATTAATTTCCTCCATTGAATGGAAGAATGGGAAGAAGGAAATTGTTTCTGGTGAAGCGAACAGTAGCCTTGAGTAACATGCATAGTTGAGGAAAGAAGGGAACACCAGTGTGACTAAAGCAGAGGGAACAAGAGAAAGTATAATATGGGAAGAGGTGGAGAGGGAAGCAGTATCACATCATGAGAAACGTGGCATGTTAAAAATTCTGGTCTTAAATGCAACAGGGCACAAGTGAAGGGTTCTAAGCAGAAGGATGACCAGATTCAGTTAAAAATTTACAAGATCATGTTGGCTACTATGTGGACTGGGATGTAGGTGGAATATAAAAGGAGCTGTGGGAAGGCTACTTACAAACAGAATGCAGCCCTGTGATAAATGATGGTGGTTTGGATTAAGGTCCTGGCTATGGGGACAAGTGGATAGATTCAGGAGATATGAGTAGTCAAATTGACTAGCAATCAAAATTTTGCTTTATCTGACACATTCGCCTGAGCTTCGCACCACTTCCATTGTCTCATTCTCCTTCTAGATTGCCAGAGTTCCTGCTATTGCTCTTGCACACTGAATGTGTTTAACAGTGCACCTTGGTCTACACTTTGAGCCTCTCCCCGATGTATTCTCAATCTCCTTTCTCACTAGCTCCTGATATCTCTGCCAACTGCTTACATTATTTATTTTTAAGATAGTTTTTCTTGGACTCTGTAACTTTTTGTATTCTCCCTTACTCTCCTATTGTATCTTCCCCTCTTCTTTACATGTTTATAAGATGTTATTCACGACCTACATCAAAGTTTATCTTTACCATAAAATTTTTCTGATTTTTTTGGAAGGTGAGTTATTGCCTCACTCAATTCTATTGGAAATGAAAAAAATCAGGGCAATCGGAGTTTAGAGGAAGAAAAGGTCATTTGGTGCTAAAAAAATCAGAATAATTTTATGGTAAAGATGAACTCTGATGTATGAATAACATCTTGAATTGCTTCTTGAATAGCATCTTATTCAAGCATTCGCTCTCAGGCCCATATTCAAGCATTCACACACAGACCCATATTCTACTCTTTCTCTATTATTTTCTGTATCTCAGAGAGCTGGACTTTGCCAGTATGTTTGCCAGTCTCCCTTGGCAAATGGCTTCCCTCCATGTTAGGCCATTTGGAAGCACTGGAGGGAGATTAGAAATTGAGAGAAAATAGGAAGTCAGTTACAAATCCTAATAAGCTTGTCTGGATTGCTGACACTGGAGAAGAACTTACTGTTGCTCCAAGAGCTACTGAAGCACCATAATGCTGAATCTGGCATATCACATTCACAGAGAAGACAAATGGGACACCATAGCCATAATCTCAAGTATATGGCAAAGACTTCTTCTTGGAAAGACCACTGTGGCCAACCCAGAGTTGACACAATGCCTAATCAATTATCCCAGACACCATCATCCAATCCATAGCACATAGATATTTCACTTTCTTAATATGGATACAATTTTTTTTTCAAAAATATTAAAAAGGATTACCACTTTTCTTAAGACTCAACCCCTAGAATGTTACATCTGTTGTATTAGGTTCACTGCCTGGAAGTAAACTTACTGAGTGCTTTTTCTTCAGTTCCAGTGTCTTACTTTCTTTTTATTCCGTCTGTATTCTCTCCCACAGCATCAGATTATGACTTCTTTGGAGTTTTAGCTTCTTCTAGGAAGCCCATCCTTCATGGTCTTAGACCTACCAGGCATCTCTCATATAAGGTTATTTCTCACTAGGCAACTGAGCCAATGAGCTGTGATAATATCATCATAGCATCTTAATGTCCTTCCAGACCTAGAGAGAGTAGTGGCCATTGTTAACTTTTGGTATGCCTCACCTTTCCCTGTAACGTGGTTTTGCCTGTAAGCATTTGCAATTAATAATTGTAATTAATTTTCTCAAGTCAAATTTCTTCTGTAAAGTTTCTTGCATCATCTCTATTTTCTTGACTACATTTTAACTGATAGAGTGATGTAGTAGGAAAAACTCTGTATTCAGCAAAGAAATAACTTAAAAAATTTTTTACTTTGCTGTTTACTAGCTATATTTTTTGAGCAAATAATTTCACCTCTCTGAACCTTAGTGTTTTCTTTTTTAATATGGAATTGCCTATACCATGAGGTTAACACATGAGAATTAAATATGGTAATGGATATGAGAGTACTTCGTAAAATGCCAGGTAGACTTAAGACTCTATACCCCTCATTTGACATTTTTGTTGTTTACCTTTTAGTGAATTTGTTTCCTATGTTTATAAACAGATTATCAACTTCATAAGGGCTCAGATCTTTTCTTGTATTCCTTTGTATAACCTCCAGTGACTTTTACATTATCATTGCTCATTGTATAATAGTTGTTCAATAAATATATATTGATAATCTGTGTAAAACATATTGCGATATTTTCTAACAAGTACAGTTCTTATACTTTTAAAAAATCCCAAAGAAACCATGTTAATATGTAATATGTACATAGTGGATTTAAAAGTTTAAAACAATATCCCAAGGAATAGGTTTTACTTCAGCCACTTCTGTGAATTGAGACAGGACACAATGAGAGAAGAAAAGTCCTTTTGCCCATTGGAAAAGATATTTTTAGGTTACCCTTGAAAGGTTTTTTGTTTTTTTTTTTCAGGATTTTGAAGTTATGAAAAGAAAAAAACCCAGAATTCCTCCATTGATAGTCATAGCAGAAGGCATTAGTAAAACACATTTGCCTTCCAAGAGAGTTTCTCAGGAGTGTCATGCCTCTTGGGGTTCCAGCTTTGTACAGATTTCCTAATTGTTGCAATTAAAAACAGAAAAAGGCAGTATCAGAAGAAACAGAAATAGAAAGCAAGAGTTATTGATGGTTGAGGCAGAAAGCATATATTTTAAGAATTGGACTTTGAGCAAATTCAGACAAATAAAACAGCATGCAGTCAGTATATTGGTTTAATACAAGGAGGTGATTGGTGTGAAGTAGGAAAGGATGTAGAAATAGACAAGAGGCAGAAAGCAGGTGGGCCCATCTCTTGGAGAGGTTCACACTGAGATGATGTTCTCTTTCTAGATGAAGACCATGACTTTTGGCTTTTCTCAAGAAGTCATTAACACCAGAACCACTCTGTAATTATTCTTACATATTATTTACAATTAAAAATAGCAGCATATCTTAAATGATGTGTACATAATACACTCAAAACTTTTCATTCAGTTCTCAATCATCTTACTGTGTCTACACAATTTCAGGTTAAACAGTCTATTAGGGAGGTGTTTTGATTAGGATCCTGGTGTGATAGATCTAACTAAGATTGCAAACATTGTTCTCCAAAGACTGCTTACAGAAACACTGTTAAAATTTATATTTTTGGCCATTTCAGTTGTGCGTGACTTCTTTAAATTTTGGAGTATGTGGTTTAGTGCCCATTTGTATGGTTTTTATTTGTCTACGTGGAAACATGTACATCCTTAGTTACTTTCCGCAAACTCTTTCCTGAGTTAATGGCATCTGTGCATTTGGTGGCTGGTAAGTCATGCCTTTAGGAGATGCATGTTCCTTCCTTAATGGTTACTTTTCTCCTCCTAACCAGAGAAATTCCACTGGGGATGAAGTGATAAAAAAATTAGTGGTATTTTACAATTTTCTAGTTTAATCCATGGTTAAGATCAACATGAGTTCCTAGAATTTTGGGGAAAATGAGTAGAATTTTAACTTTATCATCTTTACCACTAATGATTTAATAAAACCATTTTTCCTTTGTAGATAGGAGAAACCAATATTTATAACTCAAAAGAGCTGACATAGCACTAGGTTTATTTTTAGATTTATCATAAACATAAGCAGCAGTGGTTACTGTTAAAAATAGGTTGGCTGAAGCTTGAAGTGTAACTAATTGAATGGCAAAATATATTATTTTTCACAATCCTGCGACTAAATGTATCTTATTGGGTATCAGTAAGATCATCAGTTTAAGACTTGCAAACTTGAAGTGATTTCTGGTTACTGTCTTTCAGGAGTCTATTTCTTTTTTGATAAGTCTATCTGCCTAATCTTTATTTCCTAGCTAATGATTTTTTCCCCATTATGTTCAAAAATCATTACTTTGCCTTTTTGGGAAGGGGATTATTCTTTTAAATATATTATAATAAACTACCATATTAACCTCTGCATAATAAAAATATATTAAAATATTACTTGGAACCGTTATTTTGAATATAAATGTTAACTTAATTATTTAATGGTTAAAGCAGGAATTAGGAGGTAAATTTACTTTGGATTTGGCTATATTTCCAATACCATAAGCTCGAAGAAACTCTCTCACCCTGATTTCCAGTTGAAAATATAACAAAGAAACCCTGAATAACAAAAATTTCATAGTACCTGTTGCTTCACTTACTTGATATTAATTGGTTTGATTAATTTATTTTCACTTAAACAACTTTTTAATCATGCCGACTCAAAATACAGTTTTTGTTATAGTATAGCAACAGCCTCTTTCTCTGTTTATCCTACTTCAAACATGCACATATGTTATGTTATTTATCTTCTAATGGCCAAGTGGTACAATTTAAGACAGTTAAATCTTTTTCTTAATCTTCTTTTGGCTGAATCTTCTAAAATCATTTGGGGACGGTCATTCTTGTTGGCTACAAGCTTCCCTGAAAATTTCATAGGGACTTTTAGCAAATTTAGAGCAGCTCTGGTTCTGACATTTCCTTGCTCCAAAGTTTTTAAAGGTTTCATGTTGCTATGGAAATGAGACATAAATTTCTCAGTCAGGAATGCATGACCATTGTCTGAAAGGAAGACCTCATTCAAAGTTTGCTGCCCTCTCTCCCCAAATTCCCATGCTCCAGGCCAATGAGAGGACTCCACTTTTCCCAAACACACTTCCTCCACTCCCTTAACACAACTTTCTTCAAGTAGTTTTACTTAAGTTTCATGGCTCACCCTCAAATTCAAATTCTTCTTGCAAGATTTTTCTGATCTCCGAAATTAGATGTAATTATATTCACCTTTGAATTCCAATAATGTGTTGGTTAAATTGTTGGGGATCCTTATTATGCCTGGAATTAAGAGCTATTTATGTAGCATCTTCAGGATAGGGATCGTGTCTTTCTCATCCTGGTATTCCTTTTGTATCTATCTCAGTCCTTTGTACGTAATAAATGGGAAGATCCTAAACGCTGAATGTCAGGCTATGCAGAGGCCAGTTTCACTCTGTAACTGTGCTATAGATAGATGTTGTGGGCAAAGAGGGCAGGGTAACTATTTTTGCTTAGAGTAGTGTGGAGGTCCCACAAAACATAGGAACTTTGAGGAAGAACATGAGCAAGGAGCATGCATTTTGCCACAAGGAGCAAAGAAGGCTATTTTCCTGGTAGAGATAATAAAATATACAGATGAAGTTATAAATGGAAAGGGAGGGTCATTTTAGCTGAAGCCCAGATTTTGTGAGAATATGTGGATTATGGGAGGTGAGATCTAAATGTCAATTTGGGGTCAACTGTGAAGGGCTGTATATGGTGTATCAGATTTGGAATTCAACTTGAAGGCAACAAGGAGAGGGAAGTGTGAAAAGTGGGTATGTGATGGCATCAAATTTGTTTTTTGGAGAGATGGGAATTCTGGCAGCAGTGTGGCAGGGAAACCAGTGACTGTGGCACTGGGTCTTCTACCAGAATCTACAGTTGACAATTTCCATTCAATCTACATTGCTTGGTAACACACAATGTCATAGTACCTAATTAAATTAACACCTGTAAACACGTGGAAGGACACTTCTATTGACTATTAGATTTTAGAAATGTTCAAACAACGGCAAAGCATACTATCTGAGTGTAGTGTATATAGTTTAAAACATTACATTTAATATATAATTTTATATTTCTGAAATAAAGAAGTACCTTTATTTGTATACAAGCTCTGTATTTTAAAAAAGAATATGGAATTTTAATGCTCATAAACAGGGATATGTACCTTCTGAAAGTCTGGGAAGGAAATTTTAGGTGAGGAGGCTTTGTTGAGATCACTTACAGAGTCTCCAGGCTGCAAGCAGAAGCAGGGTCTCTATTTCTCAATCAACTTCCTCATCTCCACTAGGTTAGTTCAAAATGCTGTTTAGATAAGGTGAATTTTTGCTTACATTCTCTGACCCTGCTGCCTTAAGCTGACATCAACCTCGGATACTACTTCTCCTTTCTTCTGTCAACACTCATTGTTTTTCAGCTTTCCAGTTCTTAAAATATATGGATCACATACGTTTCTGGTTGAAAAGAATGTGTGTTTGTTTTGCCCTTGAAAAGTGATATAGTTATTCATTTTTTATGATTCATAACTTCCTTCAGCCAAGGATGCCCCTAAGAATTGCTTGACAGATCAGTTATCTGAACTAGTTTTTTTTTTTTTTTTTTTTTTTTTTTTTTTTTTGCAGTACGTGGGCCTCTCACTGTTGTGGCCTCTCCCGTTGCGGAGCACAGGCTCCAGACGTGCAGGCTCAGCGTCCATGGCTCACGGCCCCAACCGCTCCGCGGCATGTGGGATCTTCCCGGACCGGGGCGCAAACCCGTGTCCCCGGCATCGGCAGGTGGACTCTCAACCACTGCGCCACCAGGGAAGCCCTGAACTAGTTTTTATTCCAGTAAAAATGGGTTTCAATGTTTGCTGCCATGGGGGAGACTGCACTGGTGCTAAAACACAGAACAGGGCACCTGTCTTAAGTGTGAGCTGGAGGGGACAGAGATGGGCCCTGAGCCAATGCAAGGTGCCTTTATGATCTCCCAAGTCCTTCTTCATACCAACTACTAGCTGAACTGCCTTTAAGTTCCTCTGACTACTTACTTATAAAATGCGTCAGTTCATGTTAATAGTGAGGGGTTTTGTTCCAGGTTATAACTAGGACTCTAATAAATGTCTCTCATCTAAAGGTTAGGGAACCCAACTTAAGTCTGATTAATAGAGAAGAGGAAAGAATCCATCTCAAAGATGGGCTAAGATAGAAAGTGATGCCATTTTGTTGCCTTCTCTTTGGGAACATTTTTATTTATAGCCATACCTTCCAGTGAAAGTTTGTCCTGTCTGAACATCTACATTGCTGCCAAGCAAATGAGATTTGGATACAGCTCCAAGCCTTTAGTTTCTATTTTTGTAACAAAATCTGTCCATAGCTGCCTGTTTATATTACATTCATCCTATCTGGGCTTGACAAATGCTGTATATTAGGATAAAAAAAGAGAGATAAGGAGTAGGGATAGGAAGAATGAAGTATGTCTACAAATTCTATGTCTCTGAAGAATTTCTGAGGATGTAGGTGTAAAAGACCAGAAAAGTTTTCAGAACTCCAGAATGGTGTGCTCAAGTGAATTTCTTTTCATATGATTTTAAAGGTCTACTTTTCTTAAGTAATGCTCAGTTTTCATTAAAATGTAAATCAGTAGATTTCTATATGCAGGGGATTATTTCATGTGACTTTTATTAACTTCAAATTTCATAAGAACTTTAAACAGTTCAGTTTTATGATCATGTCCAAATTTTACTTGTTTATTAAGTAGTGGGAGCTTTGATCTGTGGGAATTTGTAATTTGGGGGATATAAAAAGTTAATTATTATATAGTCATAATAACTATGTGCTTTTTTGGCTGTGCAGTAATCCTTTAGAGTATAAGTAAATGTCAAATGACAGCAATAGAAAAAGAATTTGTTAGGTGACAATTTTTTTAAATTTTTAAAAAAATTTATTTATGTATGTATGTATTTATTTATTTATGTATGTATTTATTTATATTTTTGGCTGCGTTGGATCTTCGTTGCTACGTGGGGCTTTCTCTAGTTCCGGAGAGCGGGGGCTGCTTACTCTTCTTTGCGGTGCGTGGGTTTCTCATTGTGGTGACTTCGCTTGTTGTGGAGCACGAGCTGTAGGCTCACAGGCTTCAGTAGTTGTGGCATGCAGGCTCAGTAGTTGTGGTGCACGGGCTTAGTTGCTCTGTGGCATGTGGGATCTTCCCGGGCCAGAGATTGAACCTGTGTCCCCTGCATTGGCAGGCGGGTTCTTAACCACTGCGCCACCAGGGAAGTCCCTAGGTGGCAATTTTTAATGTGAAAGAAAATACATTCTCCTTGCCATGGACAATTCAGTTGTTACTGTGCTGAGTGTTCTGGCATATTAAACTAGTAAGTTGGCAAGTCCTGAGTCAATAATTTTTATTATTTTTGTTTCTGATTAATTTATTTTCTTGCATTAGTCAAGATAAACTGCATATGTGCAGTTTACACACACACACATACACACACACACACTGCCTGTACCAATAAATCCCAAGCAAATAAACCAAATAAATATGTGGCAAACTTTATTGACTAAAGCCCAGGAGATAATGCCAAAATGTAGTTTCTAGGAACCAGTAGCTAGGAAACTGGGACTGTCTATTCTTGTCCTGAAACTTATATAACCATAGTCTCTTACATGGTCACCAGATGTGAATTTCCAATCTTTTCTTTGACATTTCATACTAAATGACTGTAATAAACTTCTAACTGGTCCAGGTGTCTGCTATAGACTAAATGTTTGTGTTTATTTCAAATTAATATGTTGAAACCTAATCCCCAAGGTGTTATTAGGAGGTGGGACCTTTGGGAGGTGATTAGGTCATGAGGGTGGAGCCCTCATGAATGGGATTCATACCCTTTTATTGGGTTGGTCAAAACGTTCATTCAGGTTTTTCTGTAAGATGTTATGGAAAAACCCAAACGAACTTTTTGACCAACCCAATAAAAGAAGCCTCTGAGAGCTCCCTTGCCCTTTCCACCATATGAGGGCTCAGTGATAAAGGCACTGTCTATGAACCAGGAAGTGGCCCCTCACTAGACACCAATCTGCCAAAGCCTTGATCTTGGACTTCCCAACCTCCAGAACTGTGAGAAGTAAACTTGGTGTTTAGAAACCTCCCAGTCTATGGTATTCTGTTATAGCAAGCCAAACAGTCTAAGGCAGTACTTTAAATTCTATTCTCCAAACCATACTCCAGTTACTTTCTAAAGGCACAGCTTGGTTAAGGTGAATCTCCATGAAGCACTTCAATGTTTCCGCATCCACCCCAGTTTTATTGAGATATTATTGACATATAACCTATGTAAGTTTAAGGTACACAACATGATTTTATACACATATACACTGTGAAATGATGATTACAATAGGGTTAGTTAACACTGCTCCATCCCCTCACATATTTGTATTTACCTTTCTTTTTCTTACTGTTGTTGTGATAGTATTTGAGATCTACTCTCTTAACAACTTTCAAGTATGTAATACAGTATTGTTAATTATAGTCACCATGGTGTACACTAGAGCCCCAGAACTTACACACCTTACAGTTGGATATTTTTACCCTTTGACCAACATCTCCCCATTTCCCCCACTCCCCAGCCCTTGGCAACCACCGTTCTACTTCTGCTTCACCATTCTATTTCTATGAGTTCAGCTTTTTTAGATTCCACCTATAAGTGATATCATACTATATTTATCTTTGTCTGATTTATTTCACTTAGCATAATGCCTTCAAGGTCCATTCATGCTGTTGCAAAAGGCAGAATTTTCTTCTTTTTTTATGGCTGAATAATATTCCATTGTATATATACCTTATCTTTTTTATTCTTTCATCTGCTGTTGGATACTTAGGCATTTTCCATGTCTTGGCTTTTGTGAATCATGCTTCCATGAACATGTAGGTGCCAGTATTTATTTGAGGTAGTGATTTTATTTCCTTCAGATATATATCCAAAAGTGGGATTGCTGGTTCATTTTCTAGTTCTGTTTTTAATTTTTTGAGGAATCTTCATAGTGTTCTCCATAGTGGCTGCACCAATTTACATTCCCACCAAGAGTAGCTTCCTTTTCTCCACAGCTTCACCAATACTTGCCTGTTATCTTTTTGATAATAGCTATTCTGAGAGGTGTGAGGAGGTGTCTCATTTTGGTTTTGATTTGCCTTTCCCTGATGATCAGTGATGTTGCCCATCTTTTCATGTACTTGTTGGTTATTTGTATGTCTTCTTTGGGAAAATGTCTATGCAGTTCCTCTGCCCGTTTAAAAATCAGATTCTTTCTTTTTCTGCTCTTGAGTTGTATAAGTCCCTTATATATTTTGGATATTAACCCCTTATCAGATATACAGTTTACAAATATTTTGTCCTATTCTTTATGTTGCCTTTTCATTTTCCTGATTGTTTCTTTTGCTGTGAAGAAGTTTTTAGTTTGAAATAACTTACGTTTATTTCTTGTTCATATATTATTATGAATTATTGGGTGGTTTCTATAAAGATGGCCACCAAGAATTTCTTCATTTGTGGTACACATATGTCACTCTTCATGTCAAGAGGTAGGGTTGGGGTTTCCCTGGTGGCGCAGTGGTTGAGAGTCCACCTGCCGATGCAGGGGACACGGGTTTGTGCCCCGGTCCGGGAAGATCCCACATGGTGCGGAGCAGCTGGGCCCGTGAGCCATGGCCACTGAGCCTGCGCTTCCGGAGCCTGTGCTCCGCAATGGGAGAGGCCACAACAGTGAGAGGCCCGCGTACCGAAAAAAAAAAAACAGAAAAAGAGGTAGGGTTTATTTGCCCTCTCTTTGATTCTGTGCTCACTTTGATTGGCTTTGACTATTAGGATGCAGCAGAAGAGAAGTTCTCAGGATGCAAGAGGTTCATAACCTTTTACTTCCTGCTTCTTAGAACCCAGCTACAATGCTGTGAGAAACCAATGCCACTGGAGAACTAAGGCCCTCTGATTGACAGTTCTGGCTGACCTCCTGGGCAAGAGTCAGGCAATTTTCCAGCATGTGAAGGAGCTGGACAAGTCGAGATCAGACTCAGACAAGTGCGGCCCCAGTAGTGACCACAGGGAGGAGAATTCACCAGTCATCTCACAGAATCATGAGAAATTATAAAGTGGGAGCTTTCATATTATATGCACCAAAGAGCTTTTGAGCCCATTTTTCAGCACTGAGCACTGCTCTATGTAGTACACCTGCTTAGTGACACTGGTACAGTTACTTAACTGCCCTCAGCTCTCGTTTCATAATTTGTAAAATAGGGGGGAAACCCTACTGAATTCATATGGTTGTGATTCAATGAGACAATGATGGAGAGTTCTTTATTCAGCAACTGGCATATGGTAGGTAATCAATTTAAAGTTATTTGAGTAAATATAATATTAATCTTTGCTAAACTGTAAAGAAATGTCCAGTGAGAAAGAAAATAGTCAACCTCAGTTGTAATCAGAAAATGCAAAATCATGGGATAGAATACATCTCAATTCTATACTTTATTGCCATGAAAGTAGACTTACATTTTGTTATTGCATTTTTTGTTTCTTCAGCCTGCCTCCTCTTCATCTTTGCATTCATATCAACATATTTTCTTCTATGAATTACCACTCCAGTTTTACATAACATCTATTCTTGTATCTTAGTGAGAACACTGAGAAGATAATCTCTTATTAATTTTTTAGCTTGCAATAAATTTTTTCAGATGTATTCTCCTTTTCCATTGGGTGTGGAATTATTCACAGAACTCATAATAATTGTCTTATTAATTCAACAAACAATTTAGTGTAAATTTACATTCATAATTGTAAAAACTAACCAGGTTAGCACAGGAAGAAATCTTAGAGACCATTTAGACCACAGTTCTTATTTTATAGATTGGTAAATTGCGACTCAGGGTTCAATGACTGACCTAAACTCACAAAGGTATTTGGTACCAGAACTTGGATAAAAATGTAGGTCTTTCATTTGCCAAAGTCTAATTGTAAATGTTAAGTATCATGGCAAGAGGGAGAACAGTAAAGAATATGGCACTTTCAATATTTTAGACTAAATATGAACCTAGGCTTTTACTGGAGATAAACATCTCCATGACATTTAAAAAAAATGTATTTATTTACTTTCTTCTCTTGTGGAACTAACTGCCAATCTAATTTTTTTGAAGGGATATAGTGAGCAGTTTCTTACTGTTTTTCCTACAACTGTTTTTTCTCTAACTCCATCCTTGCTTTGCTTTGAAAAGCATGCCATTAATAGAAGGTATGGGTTCTAGTTTTAAGAGAGAATCATCATGGGCCAGTAGAAAGAATTGGAAATCTAGGTGTTTAGGGAGCCAGTTTTTAATCAAATGGGAATCTCAAAACACATTTGAACTTAAAGACGTCTGAATTTTCTGTCTCATTGATTTAATTTTAAGAAGTTTGATGAATTGAAAATAGAATACATATAGTTCACTAGATTAAGGTAGAACTATCTTGATTTGTTGTCAGAGATGATTTCTCTTTCACTTAAATTGTTTTTATCTGTAGAAAATTTACGCAGGAAAGAAAGTAGCATCATTTGAGCTAGGCTGCAAATTAACACCTGTATCTCTCAGGGTGCTTGATGCAACTAACAATTTCCATTCTAGCTAGTTAAAGCAGACAGGGATTTATTAGAGGGTGTAGGACTGCTTACGTAATTTGCAGGAGTGCCAGATAACCAAACTTGTATGTTACAACAGGACATGAGCCTCTTCCAGTAGAAACCCACTTCTGAGGCTGTGATTGCTTCATGGTTCTCAGAAAATTAAAGACTGAACCTTAAAATACCTCTGCTGCTACTGCTGCTACTGCTGCAGAGGACCACAGGTGAGCCTAAGGCTCATAGTGCTGAATCCATCTTCCAAGTCTCCGTGGTTGTATCTGCTAGTAGATATTAGTTCACATGCAGAATCCTCACTTCCGGGGAGGCTGTGAAATCCTCCAGGTTCTGATTTATATAGGGAGGCATGCCATAAGGAGATTGGGATGGAGCTGACCTCAGCAACGTTGCTGAAACTTTAGACAATAATCTACATGTTTTATCTAGAAAGGAGAATGGGTCCTAGGCATCCCCTTTATCCTTCTCTATGACTATGTTAGCATGGACAGGTTTATTAGAACCTGAGAAACTAAGAAAATATACTTTGTATAAAATATACTTTGAATGAGAATAGGAGAAAAATAGGAGAAAAATCTTCTAAATTCCGTTATGTAACCTGGTTTATATTCAGCAAATTCTACTTCAGCTCTAGAGGGAGTATTAAGAGAGATTAGAAGACGGGCAGTCCTTACTTTGCATAGTTCCAATATGCATAAATTTCAGTTACCATAATCTAGTTGAGTAGTACAATATAGTTCAAATTTCAGTTACTATGGTACATTAACTGTGTGTAATTGCATAAAGTATAAACTTACTGCTAACTCTGTAATCCACAAATCACTAGTAGATAACAGATGTGAATCATGATTAGTGACCAGTCATATCACTTTTAAAGCCTACTGGCAATTAGCTACTGTGCATCAGTTATTTGGTTCACATACCAAGAGCAAAGTATGTAATTGTGTTGCCTCCTTCAGTGATAAACCTACATGACATTTTACAAAAGCAGGTAGGGGGAAGAGGAAATTGACCAACATAGATGAACACCCAGGGGAGAAACAAAAAGTGATGACGCTGAGAGTGAAATTTGCATGAAAGCAAGTGGAGATATAGAAGGACTAGCTGACCATGGAAACCTTGACACTCCCACCATTTGAGAGGCTCTAGATGTGCAGCCAGAGGAACTTGGTGATGGAGAACTTACCGACATGGATGAGGAAAGTGGCCGTGACGAAAAGGATGAAGATATCTCAGAGGAAGTGACGAAAAACTGGCGAAAAACTTCACATTAGAGGAACTTTTGGTGATATCTCACAACATAAAAACGTAAAGGAAAAAATGTTGAAAGCTAATCCAAACTTAGAAAGGTGTATGACAATTCACCAAGGCATAGAAATGATGATCATGCCGTATTGTGAATTGTATGATGAGGAAAATCAAAGGAGGTTCAAACTGCACTTGAGAAATTTTTGTTTTGGTTGTAAAGAAATAAGATATTTTAATTCTCCATATTTTTCATGATTCCAATTAGAGTGCATTAAATAAATATCAGTTTTATTATTTTTCATGTATATTTATAACCAACAGAAATTTTAAAATATGTTTCCAAAACTTTTTAAAGGTCATGGAAAGTTGTAATTTTTCCCACTGATTATGGACAGTATCAATTATTTATATGGTCCATACTACCATGCAGAAAGAGGATTATCTACCTAAAATGAGGGCAAGCAAACATCCCATATTTCCATCTTGAGAGACAGCACTTTCTGGCTATGAGAGGTAAGATGTTTACCTTACAGTTTAAGACTAATCTTAAAAGTCATGGAGTCACTGCTTATCCATAGAGCATTTGAATACAAATTAGAAAAATGAAAATTTCCCTCAACAATGATATCTACAACAGAAATGGTATCCCTTTAGATATAGCACTGCAGTGCTGGTTTCAAGGACTCTCAGTCCAGGCTATGAAGATAACAACACATGTAGCTGGATCACAGGAGCTGAGGAGAGAGCTATCACTACCAAAGAGCAGGCAGGAAAAGCTTCAAGGTGAACATGGGTGTCGATCAAGGTCATGAAGGTTAAAAGCTAGGGCTGGAATTAGGGGGAGGCAAGTAGGTACAAATTATGAAAATGCAGTGTCAGATCCTGTCTTCATTTAAATGTCTGATATTTTGTTCATCATGAAATTTTTTTGCATTAATTTTTATTTTAAAAAATATTGCAATAAAATGTTATTTAGTTTGATTACTGATTTTTTTTTTTTTGGTACCTTCCCTTAAATTTTGTGCTCTGGTGAGAGCTCACTGTATTCGTCACCATAGAACTTTGTGAGGCAACTTTATACCTGCCAATTGCTGATTTGCTATAAAAAACAAGGGAAATAGCATGACCAGGATTTCAGGTACTGGAAGAAGAGAAGAATTCTTGTTGTTTTTCCTAATGTTCTTTTTTGCTATGAATTTAAAATACAGGCAGTGTTTATACTTCAGTTTTTGCTACAAGCGGCAGGAAGCTGTAATAGTCTCTGAATATCTGTCAGAATTTGAGCATTTGACTGTAATTTTATGACAAGCTAAATGAGACTTTTGCTGTGTTTAGAAATTCAGAAGTATCTTGACACTCAAGTAGAGTTGCTGGACTTAGCAAATGAAAACATGAGATGCCCAGTTAAATTTGAATTTTAATAAATAACAGATACTTTCTTAGTATAAGCATACTCCATAAAATATTTATGATAGACTTATCCTAAAAAATTCATTATTTATGTGAAATTCAAAATAAACTGAGTGTTCTGTATTTTATCTGATAACCCTGTACCCCATGCAATTGCAATGGTTTAGGGAAGGTTTATTCCCATCTTTTATCTTATCTGTTATTTTGCAATGTACAGCCCTCAACACATTAATGAAAGTCACATATTAATGCTTTGAATGAAGTGATTTTGCAAACAGTACATTTTTTAATATGTTTACTCTTTGAAGAAAATAGCTTCTTTTAATCAGGCATGCTCCTCTTTTTCTGTCCTTTTAATGTTGTAATTTCTTTCCTCCTTTGGACTTTTAGCTCATCAAAATTAGGCTAATAGGGGTCAGCCTTTGTCTTTTCATCTTATTACTTTGACAGGCAAGAACTGAAAGGGAAGCAACATGAGACCAAAATATGAATTCAGGCATCCAGATTGCAACTCAGTATTGCTTATTCCCTTGTGCATGATGCATTAAAGTACTTAATTTCAAGCAACTTTTCTTTCCTATTCCATATGATACTGACACCACTGTGTATTTTGAATTATGGCAGGTTATCTACCATCTATCTATCTATCTATCAACTATCAGTCAACTATCTCTAGCCAGTCATCAATCATATTTCATATTTGTAGTATGATTAATTGGATGGCTAAAAGCTAATTCAGCATTCAGTGACAGAGTTAGGAAAATTGCCTCATGTTAATCATAGTAATTTACACTTTCCGTTTAGATTAAGGAAATCTTATCACACTATATTTTTCACTCTTCATTTTGCTTTGGAAGTAGGTTGCTTATTTCCTTTGCTTTCAAATTTTCCTAATCCTATCTTAATGCCAGAGCTGACACGAGGCATGGTGTTGAATTTGGGGAAGCCGGTCTCGGTGTCATCCCTGCTCTGATGGGTCCTCTTGTCTCAAATTGCCAGGTACCTTTCTTGCCTGGCAGGAAACTCTTGCCATTTCTAGTGTACCTAGGCTTGTTCTTGCTATTTAAGTACAGAACACTGGAAATAACCAATCCTTTGTCCTGCTCATTTTCTCTGATATTTGTCATGGGGAGAAAATCCACTCTTGTCCTGCTCCCAGTGGATTTATTTCATAGCCTGGATTTCATATTCTTAGGGCTAATGAAGTCACTGGTTAAATTTGTTGGGCTGAGAACTTGTCTAGCAGGGGTAGGAGTAGGTGCATAATGTTTAAACCCCCCTGGACCCATCAAGAGTATTGACAACATGCCAGGCACGTTGTCATGCTAAGTGCTAAGGATACAATCATGAATCCTTTGGTTTTAAAGAGTTTGTATTATTGTAGGAGAGATAAACATACACAAATAATTTGATTCTAATGTTATTTAATGCTGGTGTGCAGCACAGAGAATTATTTAAACTAAAGTAGGGGTCAAAGGTCATTTTTTTCAAGCGAGGCAGGAAAGAAGTTAGTGGCAGCACAAATCAGCAGTGCGGTTCCAGGTTCACACAGTACCGTTAAGTGACCTTTGTCTCATATCTGAATGTCGACAGTAACACTAAACACCATGCACTGTGAACTTTGATTTTGAAATCAAATTGCTTTGGCAGCTAGATACCAAAATGATGGGGGGAAAAATAATCTCTTTTTCTTCAGACTGTGTGACTAAAGGACCTTTCCTTTTCAACCACGGCCCTTCTCAATGGGCAGGTATGAAAAATAGAGCTCCAACTAAGAAGAGGTTAGTTGTGAGATCGATTAGATCTGTCAGGAAACACTCAAGTTTGGCAGGTTTCCCAGCAGTCATGTAGTTTGTGAGCCAAGCAGAAACGTCCCACTAAGCTAAACACTAAGGACCTGTCGACATTCAACGGTCTGCCAGCAATAAAAGTCAATGAGCTTTCGAGGGAGGTTGTTCCAGATTCTTGAGCATCCTTACAGCCAGAGCTATCAAATGTAGATATTTATTTCCCTCTTTGAAAAACGGCTTTTTTCTTTTTTTTCTTAGCATAATCCTGGACAATTTTTAAAAACATCATTTGTTTTTTCAAAAAGCAGAGAAATAAATAAGACAGTGGAAATATCAATATGTGACATCTGAAGCATTATGGTCATAAAGTATTTGATGGTATTTAAAAAAAAACTGAAATCTTATTTAAAGGAAAGTCTGAGCCCTGGGATAAGGGCTGTCTCTACAGTTCCACAGGGGTAATTTAGCTCCTATCTGAACGTGACTTTTTTTTTTTTTTTTTAATAAATGTATTTATTTATTTATTTTTTTGGCTGTGTCGGGTCTTCGTTACTGTGTATAGGCTTTCTCTAGTTGCGGCGAGCGTTGCGGTGTATGCGGGCTTCTCATTGCGGTGGCCCCTCCTGTTGTGGAGCATGGGCTCCAGGCATGCAGGCCTCAGTAGTTGAGGCACGCGGGCTTCAGTAGTTGTGGATCACGGGCTCAGTTGTTCTGCGGCATGTGGGATCCTCCCGGACCAGGGCTCAAACCCGTGTCCCCTGCATTGGCAGGTGGATTCTCAACCACCGCACCACCAGGGAAGTCCCTGAACCTGACTTTTGAGCTCTGGGAGCGTGGCAGTGAACTTTATCAACAGCAGATCAGGTTCCAGTGTGGTTGCTGGCTGTTCTGAAGTTGGAGCCTAAAGGGGTGTGAGAAGACTCTGTTCTTTTTGAGTCCAGACAGTTCAATTTGATTCAAAAAATATTTGTTGATTATGCCTGTGTCCTGTTTACAGTAATTAGAGTGGTGGGTTTTGAGGGGAAGGGGAATAATTCAGAGACCTTTAATTCACACTTCTCAGGTCAAATCTAAGACACCTCCCAGAGAATCCATAAGTTGTGCTGAGTGAGGGTTTTATCTGAACCCTTGAATGTGATTTATTTTGAAGTTCTTTGGCATAGTCAGTGGGAGGCACATGCGCAGAGACACACACGGTATACTCTAGCTCTTGTATCAGTTAATTAACATTTGTAGTAGGCTGACAAAGAATACACATTCCAGAAGTGGTTGTTTAGCATTTTAAAAAGTAATCAAAGCCCAGAAAGCCTCCAGAGGTGGCTGGTAAAATTGTGCTAGCTAGCTTCTTTTCTGATCAGTCCTAGAAAGTTAAAAAATTGCATAATGGATGTTGGTGAACAATTCAATTCAAGTTGGTGAAACAATTCATGTTCAAGACATGTGGGTTGGCTGAAAATATTTTTTTCTGGCTCTATTGATGTATACTTGACATACACCATTGTGTAAGTTTAAGGTGTATAATGTGTTGATTTAATACCCTTGTATATTACAATATGATCCCCACTGTAGTGTCAGCTAACACCTTTCTCATGTCACATAAATTATAATTTCTTTTTTGTGGTGAGAACATCTAAGATCTACTCTCTTAGCAACCTTCAAGTATATAATACAGTATTGTTAACTATCATCACAATACTGTGCATTAGAGCCCCAGAATTTATTCATTTTATAACTGGAAGTTTGTACTTTTTGAACATCTCTCCATTTCCCTGCTCTGCAGCCCCTGGTAGCCATCATTTTACTCTGTTTCTGTGAGTTTGGCTTTTTAAAATTTTAATTATTTAAAAAAATTTAATTGAGATATAGTTGATTTACAATGTTGTATTGGTTTCTGATATACAGCAAAGTTTTATATATGTGTGTGTGTGTATATATATATATATATATATATATATATATATATATATATATATATATTCTTTTCCGTTATGGTTTATTACAGGTTATTAAATGTAGTTCCCTCTACTATAAGGTAGGACCTTGTCATTTATCTATTTTATGTATAGTAGCTTGTATCTGCTAATCCCAAACTCCTAATTTATCCCTCCCCCCCCCTTTCCCTTTTGGTAACCTTAAGTTTGTTTTCTATGTCATGACTCTGTTTCTATTTTGTAAATAAGTTCATTTATATCGTATTTTAGATTCCACATATAAGTGATATCATATGATATTTGTCTTTCTCTTTCTGAATTATAATACTTCACTTAGTATGATAATCTCTAGTTTGGCTTATTTAGATTCCACATATAAGTGGTATTATGCAATGTTTGTCTTTCTCTATCTGACTTATTTCACTTAGCATAATGCCAAAAATGGTAGGATGTCATTTCTCTTGGATGAATAATATTCCATTGAATATATATACTGCATCTTCCTTATTCATTCATCTGTTTCCATGTTTTGACTATTGTGAATAATGCTGTAATAAACATAGGAGAGCAGACATCTTTTCAATATCTGGTTTTCATTTCCTTTGGATATATACCTAGAAGTGGGATTAACAGATTAGACGGTGGTTCTATTTTTAATTTTTGAGGAACTTCTATACTGTTTTCCATAGTGGCTGCACCAGCTTACATTCCCACCAACAATGCACCCTTTTCTCTACATCCTCACCAACGCTTGTTATCTCTTGTCTTTTTGATGACAGTCATTCTAACATGTGTGAGGTGATGTCTCATGGTGGTTTTGGTTTGTGTCTTCCTGTTGATTAGGGATGTTGAATATCTTTTCATGTACCTATTGGCCATTTATATGTCTTCTTTGGAAAAATGTATATTCAGTTCCTCTGCCCATTTTAATATCAGATTGTTTTTGCTGTTGAGTTGTATGAGTTCCTTATACATTTTGGATATTAACCCCTTATCTGAGAGATGGTTTGCAAACATTTTCTCCCATCCTGTAGATCATTTTGTCAATTTGTTGATTGTCTCTTTTGTTGTGCAGCAGCTTTTTAGTTTGATGGAGTCCCAGATATTTATTTTTGCTTTTGTTGCTTGTGCTTCTGGTGTCATACCCCCCAAATCATTGCCAAAACCAATGTCAAGGAGTGTTTTTTTTTCTGTTTTCTTCTAGGAATTTTATGGTTCCAGTCGTAATTTAAAGTCTTTAACCCATGTCAAGTTAATTTTTGTGAGTGGTGTAAGAGGGATCCAATTTCATTTTTCTGAGTGTGGTTACCCATTTTCCCAACACATTTATTGAAGAGTATTCTTGGCTCCTTTGTCAAATATTAGTCAATTATATATGTGGGGAGTTATTTCTTGGGTCTTAATTCTGTTCCATTGATCTATGTGTCTATTTTTTGCTAGTATCATACTGTTTTGATTACTATAGCTTTGTAGTAACATCTGAAATCAGGATGTGTGATGCGTCCACCTTTGTTCTTTTTCCTCATGATTACTTTGGCTATTCAGGGTTACTTGTGGTTCCATTCAAATTTTAGTATTGGTTTTCCTATTTCTGTGAGAGATTCCATTGGGATTTTGACAGGAGTATTTTGCAGGCATGATCTCCCTTGTGTGAGCAGGAAGACTGTAGTGAGCCTGACAGTCCTGCTGGATATTGTGGTAGGGTTAGGATTCCCATAAGTTCTGTGGCAGCTGCATGTGGAGAATTTTGCTGTTTGATTCTGTCTACCCTGTTTGCTGAATCCCACTGCTGGGAAATTGTCACATCTACTTTGAATGAACTTATTAGGCAAAGTGGGGTCCACGTGCCTCCATGTCAGAGAGTAGAGACTCAATTTGGTTTTCAGAACAGGCACACGACTCTATGTGTGAATGGATATGTAATTATTTTTGCCTTCTTGTATGCATGCTTATCCTATGGTTGAAACATTTCAGGAGAGAAACTCAGTAGCCCTCATGAATGAGGTGAGCTCTTTGTGTTCACCAGTGATATCTAAAAAAAATTCTGATATTCATGAATGGGTTTTGGTCAGCTCCCATCAGTGTATTTGCTATGTCAACAAGTACTTAAGTTTTCTCCTTTAGTAGCACTGGAGGGGAAGGACTTTGCTAATTAGAAAGATGACTGGAGAATATGATGTGGCTTATCTCTAATTATTTTCTTCTTTACCTTTAGATGAGACTTCTAAAAGGTATTTGGTGTTGGAAGAATTTTCAAAGGAACTTTCCTTTTTATACTTCATCTACCATGACACTTCTTTCTTCTCTCTGGGATCAATGTCAGAGCAGGGTATTTTGAAAGAAAATTCTGTTGCTGTGATTAAAAGAAACATTCACAATGTATTAAAGTAGTTTTATGTGGAAGAATCCTAGTGCTGAAAGTGAGGTCAAGCAAAGGCTGGGAAATGATTTCCCAAAACCTATGTAAAGGTCACATTAAAGAATCATGGGACTTCCCTGGTGGTCCAATGGTTAAAAATCCGCCTTCCAATGCAGGGGACACAGTTTCGATCCCTGGTCAGGAAACTAAGATCCCACATGCAGCAGGGCAACTAAACCCACATGCCAAAATGAAGATCCCTCATGCCACAACTAAGACCCGATGTAGCCAAGAAAGAAAGAAAGAAAGAAAAAAGAAATAGAAATACCTTAAAAACATCTTATCCACAAACTTCTTTGGATTTAAATACACATAGTAGACATTTATTTGGTGACAAAGTAAAATGATATTTTGCAGACTTCACATGAAAATTAGAACATTTTGCTTATAGTTCTAAAATTAATACTATAGGAACACTAAAGAACAGATCAAGAAAAAAACAAACTTATTAGGTAAATAATAAAGACACTGAAAAGAGAAGAAGAAAATTGCTTGTTTGAGATATATTTGTCTTTTCAGAACTCTTGCTCTTTTGCTTATATTTTGAGAGCGAGCACTGAGTTTCCAGGAAATGATGAAACGATTTGCCTTACAACATTCTCTTCCCTTGCTTGAGTATGCTGCTCATGCTCTCATGCCATTAAATAAGAAATGACTCATTATGTGTGCTTTCCCTTCTTGCGGAAAATGAATTTTATTAGCACCTAAAGTTTGCACATAACACATTTGCAACCACTTCATTTGTTGGAAGCAGGTAATAAAAATGAGATTTCCTTTAACAAAATGATATTCTGACATCCATAAAAATGAAGTATAGAATCAGTCAGCCAGCTTAGGAGAAGGCCATCTGACAAATGATAAAAGTTTAAATAACATAAAGTACAATGTCAAAGTTGTTCAAGTAATAATATGCAATTTTCTACTGAAAAGATAGGGAGAAAAAGACAATTCTTTTTACTGTAATGTACCCTATAAGGAGCCCAGATTCTGTATGACTAGTTTGGATATGGCCAATGAAAACCAAGAGTTGGTACACTCTTTCTTGCTCTAAAAAATTTGTAACAAATTGAGACTCAGAGAAAAATTAATTCTACAGGAACCATAATGAAAGTGGAATAACTGGTTTTTGTCCTTTAACTGGTGTGAATTTAAACAAATTCCATAATCTTAGGATAGAAGATCGCTAGACCAATAAAATATTGGTTAAATAATAAATCAATTTCAAATAAATGGATCTGATTTCTACAATTTTCTCCTAATTAAATTAATGTCACATTTATCTTTACTTTATGATCTTGCAACTAGATCTTTAAATTGAATTTGTGGGAAGTAGAAAACATTATGCATTTTCTCATACAAAACCTTTTATCAATTGCCTTCATTTCCACATTTTGCTAATGAAGTGGTAATGACAAAGCTGTTCAAGAAATAGTGGCTCACTCATAACTGAATGATTTTTTTTTTCCAGCATAGAATGGGCAATATCTGAAGGTCTGTAGCTCAAGATAAAGCAGCTTATACTTCACAGATTTTTATAATGTTTTGTGAGAAGATTATGATACAAACATAGTTTTATTTATTTTTTTAAGTTTCTTTTACTGTTTTGCCTCTGGGTCACCTTCTATCTTTTTCAGTTGAACCAGGATGTGAAATTGTTAATTTAAAAAACAGCATAATTAAAACAAAATAGGAAGTCACTGTCATAAATGCCTCAGACTATGACAGTCAAAACTCATTACACATAATTTTTATTTTTGTATTTCACTACTTTCCTCTGCTAACCAATATCACTGATAGTTTTTAAGTACAAATGAGTAAAAAGAAGTAATTTGTGTAGAATTATTGAATTTTACAATTAAAAGGAGATTTACACTTTATCTGTTCCAACTTCCTTACTTAACAGGTGAGAAAGTGAGGGATTTTGTAGGTTAAATGACATGTCTATGGTTACACAGGTCTTATGCCTTTAGTCTATTGCTTCTTTCCCTAACGTTATGTTCAATTAGCTTATTGTGTCCTGGAAGTTCGAAAGCCCTTTAAATACTTTGGCTGCTGGCTGTCCCCTATTTCTCCATCTGTGGTGGGCATCTGTTCTACATGCTTTGTGCTCCTTCCCAGGGATCTGAATCCTTATTTCCCATCTGACTCACTATCTCTAAGCCGGCCAATCCACCCACTTGCTCAAACGGCTGAGTCCTAAGAATCACTTGGCTCAGGGGACAGCAGAAGGTTTGCAGTGGCCGGGATCTCTGCTGGTACTACTAATTATTCTTGCCCCATGGCTCATGCACACATGAATACACATTAGTTCTATTATTTAACTGTTGGAAAATGATTTTGAAAAATAATCTAAAGTGGTGTGTATTTTTGCTAGTTTCAATAAAAGGGGGCCCTTCCATGTTCATTGTTTGATACATGTTTATAATTACATTGAAAGAATACAAAATAAGGCATAAATCCAAACCTTAATTTTGATAGAACCTGATCAAACACATAGTCTGAAAAATAAAATTAACTAGAGAGATTTTTAATTAAGATTTTTTTTTTTGCCTCAGAAAATACAGGTTTTGAAAGAACAGGGGCATACATTTGAGTTATCATATTTGATTTTCTTTAGCTTTTTATTTGCAGGGAAATAGCAATCCAAAATTATATGCATTTAACCATAGATAGAAAGCATTAGGGACCTATTATTTTTATATTTCTCTCTCTTGTTTTTTCTCTCTTTTTGGTGTGTTTTCTTTTCCTGATTTCGATATTGGAGTATGCCAGCTTCATGAAATAAATCTGTATATCCTCTCTGCTACCTTAATGAGGAGAACACAGAGAAGAATGAACAATCCACAGACTTCCCTGGTGGTGCAGTGGTTAAGACTCCATGCTCCCAATGCAGGGGGCTCTGGTCAGGGAAATAGATCCCACATGCATGCCGCAACTAAGAGTTCGTGTGCTGCCACTAAGGAGCCCTCCAGCTGCAACTAAAGACCCGGCACAACCAAATAAATGAATAAATAAATATTTTAAAAAAAGAATGAACAATCCAGTTTCCGGAGGATATACCTACTTTAAACTATGTTATTATAATGATACATGTATCCTTTGCAATTCAAATCCATTCAGACTCTAAGTTGTGATAACGAGAGTTCCAGTAGTAAGTTCAGATTACAAGGACAATTGTAAATTAATTATCTGAATACATTCATGTCTTAAATTTTGGATACCAGGTAGTAAGAGTTTGGAATTGTAGGTATACCTTTCCTCCAAAGAGACCTATGTTACCAATTTTATATGAATCTTTTCTGTTTCTAAGTTTGGAGAGTGAGAGTTTTAATAGAAAATATTACCAGCATTTTTGAGTCTGTAAGATTAGACCTTTCCACTACCAGGTTTCCTATGGACACTGGATTTTTTTATCATCAATAATCTTGAAAGAGAATTTGGGGAGAAGGACTTTAAGTAGGGGTGAGGTAAAGAGCCTCTTTTCACTCGGGGATTTAGGAGTGAGTTTGCTTCTAGATTTTAAAGCATGAAAACATCTGGGGTAAATCCATTGAAGGGCGTGTTAGGTGCGTGGTGGAAGCAGTGGTATGGCTCTGTTCGAGGGAAAGTGGCTGTCAGGTGTAAGAGAGAGAGATGTGTCTGTAAGATTTGGGTCTCGGCTTGTGCAAGAATCATAAATGATTCCTCTTACTCTATAACCCATCCATGGCCTCTGACCTCCAGCACTGCCTATTAAAATGTGTCACCTGATTTCACTCATAAATAGAGAGTTAAAAAGGAGCTCGTTCCTGTGTTCAGTTTGAAACAACATGGGTAATGTCCAATTCCCAGACTAGAGACAGGAATTCCTATAGCAGTCACTGGCTATAGACAGCAGTGTCTAAGAGTATGATATTATGAGAGGTATCAGCAGCAGAGGCAAAGGTCTGGCAGCAAAATCTGATACCCTGAGTGCAAAAGAGTAATGCTAATATAAAAGCTAATGTTATTAATAATAATGGTGATGCTGATACATGACTGAAAGCAATTAAGGTCTATGTGCCTGGCACTGTTCTAAGTACTTTTCATGACACATCTCACTTGATCCTCAGGACAACCTTATGAGTTACTATTAGTATCCCCATTTTGTGGATAAGAAAACTAAGTTGCAGAAGACTAGGGAAAGTCTAAGATCACACAGCTAAGAAATGTCAGAGCCAGGTCTGGATGCCAGGCAATCTACCTGCAGAGCCCCTGTTCCTAATTGCCATATTATTCTACAAAATGATTCCACACAGCTAGGAGATCTTTACATGAGAGCTAATATCTGGAAATAAAGCTGGTAGAATCTTTTTTTTTTTTAACGAAGTAATGGTCTTCAATTGAAATCTTATTTCCAAACAAGTAAAGTTTGAGATATTTGGATTATACTCTATCTTACTGTAAATTTTATTGGTGTTAGTACTGAATTTCTTCAAGAAAACATGATTTTCTCTTAAGAAAGTCTTCAGTATATTTCAACCCATCTTTTAGGTATAAAACCTATTATGACATATAAGGAAAATGGGAAAGTTAATTTCACAACATTCACCTCTGACATAGCTTCCAAATTATGTTGATGTTTACCTTGACACTTAACATGATATTGTTTTAGATTTTAAGGCATGGAAAAAAGAATTTTTTTATTCTTGTATGTTTCCACAGGAGATATATGCACCTAAGTGAACTGTGAATTATTCTATCTGTTGTCACATATTTCTTTGGAAGCCCAGCCATAGTAGGTACCAGCTGATGGTTTAAATAGTTGTGGGTGTTAACACAGTATCATGGCCAGTTAGGGCTGAAAGAGACCTTGGGGCCAATCCTGTCATTGGGAATGAGGATGGGAAAACTGAAGCTCAGGACCAAGGACAGTGGTGGAAACTGTTTTATCCCCAATAGCAGTTATATATTGTTTGAGAGGGTGGAGAACAGAGAGTCGATGTGATGCCCAATCTCTTTGAGCTGCAATCACACTGTTGGTCATTTGGAATGTGTGTACTGAGAGAACAAATTGGAAGTTAGAATGAAGTAGGTTGCTCTTGGCTTGGGAGAGGAATCTTATTTTAGATTGAACTTTACTCTCCTCACACTTATTTTTCAGGGCTAAAGATGGAAAATATTTTCATTCCTCTCCCTTCACCTTACCTTTTTTTCCTCCATCTTAGAGTCATTACCGAATATTTTGGTGTTTCTTCTGATGTTTGAGAAAGAAATAATAATTTTTCCATTTGAATTTCCTTTCAATTTGCCTAATTAAAATTTGATACCATGTATCAAGTGATTCATCTGTAGTATTTATATCTAGTCATTTGGGCAAGAAGCCCTGCATAAAAGCAATTATGTTGGGTAATACCCAATTATCCACATGCAGCTCAAGCAGATATGTGCTCTTTAAAATCTGCAAATGCCGTTTCAGGAAAGAAAACACAAAGGGAAACAGAAATATACTGTTCCTAGCCAAGAGCCTCTGTTGGAACAAAGTTCTAGATAACAACAATAAAAGAGCTAAACCAGGGCTTCTCTGTTTTGGCACTATTAACATTTTGGGTAGGATAATTCTTTGTTGCGAGAGTTGTCCTCTGCATTCTAGAATGTTCTAGCTCTCTAAAATGTACTCAGGGATGTTTTATAAATGATTCTCATCTGTGCATGCATTTCTTTTAGAGACTGCAATTCAACGATGATAAACAGCATGGCCTTTCAAATTTCTAAAAGTACAGGTTAAAAAAATCTAATAGGTTCCATGTCCTGGCTATTGTAAATAGAGCTGCAATGAACATTGGACATGACTCTTTTTGAATTATGGTTTTCTCAGGGTATGTGCTTAGTAGTGGGATTGCTGGGTCATATGGTAGTTTTAATTTTAGTTTTAATAGCCAGGACATGGAACCAACCTAAATGGCCATCGACAGATGAATGGATAAAGAAGATATGGCACATATATACAATAGAATATTACTCAGCCATAAAAAGAAACGAAATTGGGTCATTTGTAGTGAGGTGGATGGACCTAGATTCTGTCATAAAGAGTGAAATAAGTCAGAAAAAGAAAAACAAATACCATATGCTAATGCATATATATGGAATCTAAAAATAACCCGAAAATGGTACTGATGAACCTAGTTGCAGGGCAGGAATAAAGATGTAGACATAGAGAATGGACTTGAGGTCATGGGGTGGGAGCGGGAAGCTGGGGTGAAGTGAGAGTAGTATCGACGTATATCCACTACCAAATGTAAAATTGTTAGCTAGTGGGAAGCAGCAGCATAGCACAGGGAGATCAGCTCGGTGCTTTGTGATGACCTAGAGGGTGGGTTAGGGAGGGTGGGAGGGAGGCTCAAGAGGGAGGGGATATGGGGACATATGTATGCATATGGCTGATTCACTTTTGGTGTACAACAGAAACTAACACAGTATTGTGAAGCAATTATACTCCAATAAAGATCTATTAAATAAAAACCTAATAGGTGTTCACATGAATAGCAATTTTCAAAACACTTTAAAATAGCATGTAGTTTTTCCCTCATAAAAGCCTTGTAAATTATGTTAGATGTTTGGTAATAGTATTTCCTTCTTATATGTGAAGAAACAAAGTCACACTTAAGGTCACATAGCTAGTTCATGCAATGATAGATTTAGAGCTTGAGTCTCTTGCAGTTGCAAAGCTCCTGTCAGGTCATCATGGTGAGTGGGGAGTGTGTGGCTGGGGGTGCTTGGGTTCAAATCTTGATCCTCCAATTACTAGCTTTGGGTAACTGGCTAGTTGTTTAATCACGCCATTTTTCAGTTTTCTCATCTTTAAAATAAGGATTACCCTATATAAAGTTAGAAGTTGCTTCAAAAGGTATTGCAAGGAATAAATGATCAGTGCTTGTACATAGTAAGTGCATAATAAATATTAGGCATTATTACTAACAATAGTAATGAGAATTATATAATTCTTCCTATTATTAAAAATGAATAATATAAAGATAGACTGCCTTGATTTGGGCCAAGCCCTGTCACTTATGAGCCATGTGACCCTGTCATACTGATGTATTCTCTCTCTGCCTTAGTTTTCCTGTCCATGGAAGATAGAAGGTGATAATGATGAGAACTGCCTTATCTCACAGAGTTTTTGTGAGCATTAAATGCCACATAGTAAAGAGTCACTACATGTAAGTAATAATAATAATAGTTATTATTATTCACTAAATACACGAGCATATTTTCCAGACTCAGCTGGATTTAGCCTTGGCCTGAATAGTCTTGTCTGATACTACCTTTAACAGTCAGAATTTTTGTTTGTAAGCCAGAGAAAGCAAAGAATAAAAGGAAGTTCTTGGACAAATACTGTTAGACAATCAGGGTAAGGCTGGAGGGAGATCTGAGACTGGTAAATGGTCAGACATGAAGAGAAGCCAGAAGTCTGGGATCAGGAGCTGTAGTGGGAGTCGCCCAGCAGGATTAGAGTGGATGCTGTCACCGTGGTCAATAGCCTCCAGGTCCTCGTAACCCCTGGAGAGTCAAAAACCCAGCAGAGGGGTCTGCCTGGCTTCCCCTGGGTTCATGGAGCTGGAGGCGGACAGCCAGCATCCTTGGCCCCTGTGGTGCATGGGAACAGCCTCTCCCCAGAACTACACAGCACGTGGGAGGTAGTTCTAAACAGACTTGGTGGTGTTATGAGGAAGGCTGAATGGTGGGAAGACAAAGGGCTGTATCTCTTATGCTTTCCTGCCAATGCATTTACTAGAGAGGTGCGGGGGAGAGAGAGAGAGAGACAGAGAGAGTGAGAGAGAGAGAGACACTCTGAGGCTCTGGTTTTCCCCTCTAACAATTAGTCACTATGGTCCTATAAGTGAAATTTAATTTTTTTAATTAAAAAATTAGATCATGAGCTGCTTGTAAATTTTGGAGATTAATCCTTTGTCAGTTGCTTCATCTACAAATATTTTCTCCCGTTCTGAGGGCTGTCTTTTCATCTTGTTTATAGTTTCCTTTGCTGTGCAAAAGGTTTCAAGTTTTATTAGGTCCCATTTGTTTATTTTTTTCTTTATTTCCATTTCTCTAGGAGGTGGGTCAATATCTTGCAGCTCAATATCAAAACAACATACAACTCAATCCAAAAATGGGCAGAAGACCTAAATAGACATTTCTCCAAAGAAGATATACAGATTCCCAACAAACACATGAAAGAATGCTCAACATCATTAATCATTAGAGAAATGCAAATCAAAACTTCAATGAAATATCATCTCACACCAGTCAGAATGGCCATCATCAAAAAATCTAGAAACAATAAATGCTGGAGAGGGTGTGGAGAAAAGGGAACACTCTTGCACTATTGGTGGGAATGTAAGTTGATACAGCCACTATGGAGAACAGTATGGAGGTTCCTTAAAAAACTAAAAATAGATCTACCATAAGACCCAGCAATCCTACTACTGGGCATATACCCTGAGAAAACCATAATTCAAAAAAATCATGGACCAAAATGTTCATTGCAGCTCTATTTACAATAGCCAGGACATGGAAGCAACCTAAGTGTCCATTGCCACATGAATGGATAAAGAAGATGTGGCACATATATACAATGGAATATTGCTCAACCATAAAAAGAAAGAAAATTGAGTTGTTTGTAGTGAGGTGGATGGACCTAGAGTCTGTAATACAGAGTGAAGTAAGTCAGAAAGAGAAAAACAAATACCGTATGCTAACACACATATATAGAATAATAATAATAAAAAAAGTTCTGAAGAACCTAGGGGCAGGACGGGAATAAAGACACAGACCTACTAGAGAATGGACTTGAGGATATGGGGAGGGGGAAGAGTAAGCTGGAACCAAGTGAGAGAGTGGCATGGACATATATACACTACCAAACATAAAGTAGATAGCTAGTGGGAAGCAGCCGCAGAGCACAGGGAGATCAGCTCGGTGCTTTGTGACCACGTAGAGGGGTAGGATAGGGAGGGTGGGAGGGAGGCACAAGAGGGAAGAGATATGAGGATATACGTATATGTATAACTGATTCACTTTGTTATAAAGCAGAAGCTAACACCATTGTAAAGCAATTATACTCCAATAAAGATGTTAAAAAAATAAAATTAAATCCGTTTTTCTATTCTATGCCTGAGTGTTTTGAGTAGCGTCATGGTCAATATGCCACTAGTGGGAGTGACAATGAAAAATTACTGACTATTGAAGGAAATATTTAAAATGGTAAAGGAGGAAAAAGTTAAATCACTTCAACTACTTTTTATGGGACACTTTCTATGCACCCAACACCAGACCAGGGTTGAGGACTGAAGATGCAAAGAGCATGGGTTTTTTCTCTAGGAAACTAGTAATTTAACTAAAGCTAAAGATATGTTAAAAACCAAACTAAACAAAAGGTAGCCCTAATAGCGTGTGAAAGTGTTTTAATGAAGACATATGCAAAGTGCTTTGGGATAACAGAGTAAAGACATGACTACTGTAATAATGTGAGCTCAGAGCTAAAGTAGCACTTGGCCAGGAAATAAAAAGGGAAGATGATATTCCAAGAAGAGAAAAATCAAAGGTGAAAGAAACATCAGAAGAAAAAGGAGCAAATTCCAAGCCTGATGTAACTACCTATCCCATCACATCTTGTTTGTTTTATTGTCATTTTATGTCCCTTGTGATTTTTTTAAAAGAGATGAAGTTGCTGTGTAACAGTTAGCTGTCCCAATAGATCATGCCTGATGTAAAGAGCTATGTTTCTGGAATAATTTCATACCAGTAGTATTTCTGAAAGTGCCCTCAACCTAGGACTGCCATGGAGAGAGTTGTTTATGTAGCTGCTCTTTGAGGAAGGGGAGATGTGCCAGCATTTAATAGGGAACAAAATATCTCCTCTGCCATTCTAATTCCATTTCAACATGTCTTTAAGCTCATTTTGATAAGACTTAAATCAGCATATCTGGCTCAGGCGCAACTGTGGTTATATCTGTTCAGTTAAGTGCTGCAGAGGGTGGCACAATTGTGGAATGAATTAGCATCCTTAATTACCTACTAAAATTAATTAAGGTAAAAGCGGGCATTAGGACAAATGACCCATGTGGGCAATTAGAACAGTTCCAGAGACATAAGATAAATCTGCCTCTCTTTTCTGCCTAATCACAGTAAAACCATTCAGAATTTATCTCTTTTGAAAAAGTATTAAAAGAATCAAATAGGCTTTAAAAAAACAAGTGTAGCCTGACTTTAAATAAAAGGTGGGAAATGATGATCTCAGATATTGGTCTACTTAGATCAGGGCTTGGCAGACATTTTCTGCAAAGGGAAAGAGAGTAAATATCAATATATTAGGCTTGGGATCTGGAAGACTGGGTGACAGCTGTTCAGCTTTGCACTCATAGAGAGAAAGCATCCATAGACATCATGTAAAGGAAAAGACATGGCTGTGCTTTAATAAAACTTTATTTATGGACATAAATTAAAATGTCACCTAATTTTCAGATATCATGATATAGTCTTTTGAATTTTTTGGAACGATTTATAAACATGTAAAAACTGTTCTTACCTCTCAGGCAGACCAGATTTGTCCAGTGGGCTGCAGTTTGACAACACTTGTGTTTTTTTTGTTTTTTTTTTTAACATCTTTATTGAAGTATAATTGCTTTACAATGTTGTGTTAGTTTCTGCTTTATAACAAAGTGAATCAGCTATACATATACGTATATCCCCATATCTCCTCCCTCTTGCAACTCAGTCGCACCCCCCCATCACACCCCTCAAGGTGGTCACAAAGCACCGAGCTGATCTCCCTGTGCTACGCAGCTGCTTCCCACTAGCTATTTTGCATTTGGTAGTGTATATATGTCCATGCCACTCTTTCACTTCGTCTCAGCTTACCCTTCCCCCTCCCTGTGCCCTCAAGTCCATTCTCTACGTCTGTGTCTTTATTCTTGTCCTGCCCCTAGGTTCTTCAGAACCATTTTTTTTTCTTAAATTCCATATATATGTGTTAGCATACAACATTTGTCTTTCTCTTTCTGACTTACTTAACTCAGTATGACAGTCTCTAGGTCCATCCACCTCACTACAAATAACTCAATTTCGTTTCTTTTTATGGCTGAGTAATATTCCATTGTATATATGTGCCACATCTTCTTTATCCATTCATGTGTCGATGGACACTTAGGTTGCTTCCATGTCCTGGCTATTGTAAACAGAGCTGCAATGAACATTTTACATGACATTTTTTGAATTATGGTTTTCTCAGGGTATATGCCCAGTAGTGGGATTGCTGCATTGTATGGTAGTACTATTTTAGTTTTTTAAGGAACCTCCATACTGTTCTTCATAGTGGCTGTATCAATTTACACTCCCACCAACAGTGCAAGAGCGTTCCTTTTCACCACACCCTCTCCAGCATTTATTGTTTGTAGATTTTTTGACGATGGCCATTCTGCTGGTGTGAGATGATACCTCACTGTAGTTTTATTTGCATTTCTCTAATGATTAGTGATGTTGAGCATCCTTTCATGTGTTTGTTGGCAGTCTGTATATCTTCTTTGGGGAAATGTCTATTTAGATCTTTTGCCCATTTTTGGACTGGATTGTTTGTTTCTTTGATATTGAGCTGCATGAGCTGATTGTAAATTCTGGAGATTAATCCTTTGTCTGTTGCTTCATTTGAAAATATTTTCTCCCATTCTGAGGGTTTTCTTTTTGTCTTGTTTATGGTTTTCTTCACTGTGCAAAAGCTTTTAAGTTTCGTTAGGTCCCATTTGTTTATTTTTGTTTTTATTTCCATTTCTCTAGGAGGTGGGTCAAAAAGGATCTTGCTGTGATTTATGTCATAGAGTGTTCTGCCTATGTTTTCCTCTAAGAGTTTGAGAGTGTCTGGCTTTATATTTAGGTCTTTAATCCATTTTGAGTTTATTTTTGTGTACAGTGTTAGGGAGTTTCATTCTTTTACATGTAGGTGCCCAGTTTTCCCAGGACCACTTACTGAAGAGGCTGTCTTTTCTCCATTGTGTATTCTTGCTTCCTTTATCAAAGATAAGGTGACCATATGTGAGTGGGGTTATCTCTGGGCTTTCTATGCTGTTTCATTGATCTATATTTCTCTTTTTGTGCTGGTACCGTACTGTCTTGATTACTATAGCTTTGTAGTATAGTCTGAAGTCTAGGAGCCTGATTCCTCCAGTTCCGTTTTTCTTTCTCAAGATTGCTTTGGCTATTTGGGGTCTTTTGTGTTTCCATACAAATTGTGACATTTTTTGTTCTAGTTCTGTGAAAAATGCCATTGGTAGTTTGATAGGGATTGCACTGAATCTGTAGATTGCTTTGGGTAGTATTGCCATTTTCACAATGTTGATTCTTCCAATCCAAGAACATGGTATATCTCTCCATCTGTTTGTATCATCTTTACTTTCTTTCATCAGTGTCTTCTAGTTTTCTGTATACAGGTATTTTGTCTCGTTAGGTAGGTTTATTCCTAGGTATTTTATTCTTTTTGTTGCAGTACTAAATGGGAGTGTTTCCTCATTTTCTCTTTCAGATTTTTCATCATTAGTGTATAGGAATGCAAGAGATTACTGTGCATTAATTTTATATCCTGCTACTTTACCAAATTCATTGATCAGCTCTAGTAGTTTTCTGGTAACATCTTTAGGATTCTCTATGTAGTATCATGTCATCTGCAAACAGTGACACTTTTACTTCTTTTCCAATTTGGATTCCTTTTATTTCTTTTTCCTCTTTGATTGCTGTGCCTAAAACTTCCAAAACTATGTTGAATAATCGTGGTGAGAGTGGACAACTTTGTCTTGTTCCTGATCTTAGAGGAAATCGTTTCAGTTTTTCACCATTGAGAGCGATGTTGGCTGTGGGTTTGTCATATATGGCCTTTATTATGTTGAGGTAACTTCCCTCTGTGCCTACTTTCTGAAGGGTTTTTATCATAAATGGGTATTGAATTTTGTCAAAAGTTTTTTCTGCATCTATCGAGATGATCATATGGTTTTACTCCTTCAGTTTGTTAATATGGTGTATCACATTGATTGATTTGCATAGATTGAGGAATCCTTGGATTCCTGGGAAAAACTCCACTTGATCATGGTGTATGATCCATTTAATGTGCTGTTGAATTGTGTTTGCTAGTATTTCATGGATGATTTTTGCATCTATGTTCATCAGGGATATTGGCCTGTATTTTTCTTTCTTTGTGACATCTTGGTTTTGGTATCAGGGTGATGGTGGTCTTGTTGAATAAGTTCAGGAGTATTCCTCCCTCTGTTATATTTTGGAAGAGTTTGAGAAGGATAGGTGTGAGCTCTTCTTAAATATTTGATAGAATTCGCCTGTGAAGTCATCTGGTCCTGGGCTTTTGTTTGTTGGAAGATTTTTAATCACAGTTTCAATTTCAGTGCTTGTGATTGGTCTGTTTATATTTTCTATTTCTTACTGGTTCAGTCTCGGAAGGTGTGCTTTTCTAAGAATTTGTGCATTTCTTCCAGGGTTCCATTTTATTATCATATAGTTGCTTGTAGTAATCGCTCATGATGCTTTGTATTTCTGCAGTGTCGGTTGTTACTTCTCCTTTTTCATTTCTAATTCTATTGAATTAAGTCTTCTCCCTTTTTTCTTGATGAGTCTGGCTAATGGTTTATCAATTTTGTTTATCTTCTTAAAGAACCAGCTTTTAGTTTTATTGATCTTTGCTATTTTCCCTTCATTTCTTTTTCATTTATTTCTGATCTGATCTTTATGATTTCTTTCCTTCTGCTAAATTTGGGGGGTTTTGTTCTTCTTTCTCTAATTGCTTTAGGTGTAAGTTTAGGTTGTTTACTTGAGATGTTTCTTGTTTCTTGAGGTAGGATTATATTGCTATAAACTTCCCTCTTAGAACTGCTCTTGTTGCATCTCAAAGGTTTTGGGTCATCATGTTTTCATTGTCATTTTTTTCTAGATTTTTTTTTGACGTCCTGTTTGATTTCTTCAGTGATCTCTTGGTTATTAAGTAGTGTAGTGTTTAGCCTCCATGTGTATGTATTTTTACCCATTTTTTCCTGTAATTGATGTCTAGTCTCATAGAGTTGTGGTCGGAAAAGATACTTGGTACGATTTCAGTTTCGTTAGATTTACGAAACCTTGATTTGTGACCCAGGATATAATTTATCTGGGAGAATGTTCCATGAGCACTTGAGAAGAAAGTGTATTCTGTTGTTTCTGGATGGAATGTCCTGTAAATATCAGTAAAGTCCACATCGTTTAATGTATCATTTAAAGCTTGTGCTGCCTTATTTATTTTCATTTTGGATGATCTGTCCATTGGTGAAAGTGGGGTGTTAAAGTCCCTTACTGTGATTGTGGTACTGTCAATTTCCCTGGTTATGGCTGTTAGCATTTGCCTTATGTATTGAGGTGCTCCTATGTTGGGTGCATAAATATTTACAATTGTTATATGTTCTTCTTGGATAGATCCCTTGATCATTATGTAGTGTCCTTCTTTGTCTTTTGTAATAGTCTTTATTTTAAAGTCTATTTTGTCTGATATGAGAATTGCTACTCCAGCTTTTTTTGATTTCCATTTGCGTGGAATATCATTTTCAATCCCCTCACTTTCAGTCTGTATGTGTCCCTATGTCTGAAATGGGGATCTTGGAGACAGCATATATACAGGTCTTTTCCATTTAGCCAGCCTATATCTTTTGGTTGGAGCATTTAATCCGTATAAGTTTAGGATAATTATAGATATATATGTTGCTATTACCATTTTCTTAATTGTTTTGAGTTTCTTAGTGTAAGTTTTTTCCTTCTCTTGTGTTTCCTGCCTAGAGAAGTTCCTTTAGCATTTGTTGTAAAGCTGGTTTGGTGGTGCTGAATTCTCTTAGCTTTTGCTTGTCTGTAAAGCTTTTAATTTCCCCGTCGAATCTGAATGAGATCCTTGCTGGGTAGAGTAATCTTGGTTGTAGGTTTTTCCCTTTCATCACTTTAAATATATCCTGCCACTCCCTTCTGGCTTTAGAGTTTCTGCTGAAAGATCAGCTGTTAACCTTATGGGGATTCCCTTGTATATTATTTGTTGTTTTTCCCTTGCTGTTTTTAATATTTTTCCTTTGTATTTAATTTTTGATAGTTTGATTAACATGTGTCTTGGCATGTTTCTCCTTGGATTTATCCTGTATGGGACTCTCTGCACTTCCTGGATTTGATTAACTATTTCCTTTCTCATATTAGGGAAATTTTCAGCTATAATCTCTTCAAATATTTTCTCAGTCCCTTTCTTTTTCTCTTCTTCTGGGACCCCTATAATTCGAATGTTGTTGCATTTAATGTTGTCCCAGAGGTCTCTGAGACTGTCCTCAATTATTTTCATTCTTTTTTCTTTATTCTGCTCTGCAGCAGTTATTTCCACTATTTTATCTTCCAGGTCAGTTATCCGTTTTTCTGCCTCAGTTATTCTGCTATTGATCCTATCTAGAGTACTTTTAATTTCTTTTATTGTGTTGTTCATCATTGCTTGTTTCATCTTTATTTCTTCTAGGTCCTTGTTAACTGTTTCTTGCATTTTGTCCATTTTACTTCCAAGATTTCGGATCATCCTTACTATCATTATTCTGAATTCTTTTTCAGGTAGACTGGCTATTTCCTCTTCATTTGTTAGGTCTGGTGCATTTTTATCTTGCTCCTTTATCTGCTGTGTGTTTTTCTGTCTTCTCATTTTGCTTATCTTACTGTGTTTGGGGTCTCCTTTTTGCAGTCTGCAGGTTCGTAGTTCCCATTGCTTTTGGTGTCTGCCCCCAGTGGCTAAGGTTGGTTCAGTGGGTTGTGTAGTCTTCCTGGTTGAGGGAACTACTGCCTGTGTTCTGGTGGATGAGGCTGGATCTTGTCTTTCTGGTGGGCAGGAATGCATCCAGTGATGTGCTTTGGGGTGTCTGTGACCTTATTATGATTTTAGGCCACCTCTCTGTTAATGGGTGGTGTTGTGTTCCTGTCTTGCTAGCTGTTTGGCATAGGGTGTCCAACATTTTACCTTGCTGGTTGTTGAGTGGACCCAGGTCTTAGCATTGAGATGAAGATCTCTTGGAGAGCTTTCACTGTTTGATATTACATGGAGCTGGGAGGTCTCTGGAGGACCAATGTCCTGAACTTGGCTCTCCCATCTCCGAGGCACAGGCCTGACACCTGGCCGCAGCACCAAGACCCTGTCAGCCACACAGTGTATGAGGAGGAGCTCCTTGATGAGATGCAAAAAACACAGGCCAGCTGTGAACTCAAGAGTCTGCTTCCCAGTTTGCCATTATGCCTCCTTGCAGCCTCCTCTGTCTCTCTCTCTGTCTCTCTCTGGCCTGGCCGGCCACTTGGGGAAGGAGGAGGAAGAAGAGGAGGTGAGGAGAGAGTGCCAACCTTGGCCACTGCTAGGGCTAGTGCTCAGGAAGCTCCCTGGTTTTAATAATGAAGAAATGAGGTGACTAAGATCTATGGTTCCATGCAGCCCAAATATGACAAAAATAAGTAATATATGCATTAGCCTAGCATCAGAGTATAAAATGGCATGGGGGAGCAAACCACATTTTAAGAATCATATTTCATCAGGTTATGCGGCTGTTCTCCAAAATGTGGTTCAATCACATATTAATGAACCTTCTTCAGAAATTATTCACCAAGAAGTCCTATTTATTTTGTCTGTGCAAGAATGTGACTTCAAATATCACTTGAGTCAACTGGTTCAAATATCTTTCAGTTTCAGTTGAAATTTCTTCTAAATCAGTTCAAAAGTTTTTGATAAAAACTGATATTTACTAGAAAATGAGACATAGACGCTATACCTACTAGCACCAACATGTACCTTATTAGGAGTGTTGAGGAGCAACCATGGTGCTGTAATATTATAACAGTACGCTTAGACTAGTATTAAGTACCCTTGAAAAGAGTGGCTAGGTTAGTATTTTTGTACTGATTTTGACCTAGGCTCTCTTTTTCTTTTGTTTTGCTTATCTGAATTATCTGCTGATATGCCATGGCTGTGTCTGTGTCCCACATTATCCCGGTAGATTCCTGGTATTATTATTACGTTGTTAGCAACTTCCTTTTTCTCTGGTACAATGACACCAAAGCTGAGTTTTCTGCCCCACCCAGTTTCAACATTCCTTCCTTATTGATAAAGTTGTCCACGAACTGTTTTTGTACTGCACAATTTCTCTATTTTTGTTTTTATTTGCCAGTTCAAAATCCTGTGGAAAGTTGGGGGTGTTATTATTCTCCAATATGAGATATTCTCCTCTAATAATTGATTTGAAAAAAAGTTTTAGTGCAGAATGTTTCTCCCAAATGTGTATAAATACCTTGTGGTGGGAAGGGGTTTGTAAATGTCTTGAATTTTGATGAGAAAGAGTTTGGGGTTAAATATTGCTTAGAGAAAATTTATCCTGGTATGGAAGTCCTATTAGGAACAGACCCCCAGACCTTACCATCATACATATTTATAGTCTTACTCACACACACACATACACACACACACACACACACACACACCCATATATAGTTATTACATATGTAATTATAAATTATATGCATGTGTTACTGTATACATTACAAACACTTAGGTCACAGAATTTTAGAAGGTCAAGATAAAAATAAAAATAGATATTCTAGTGTTTTTCTTTTTCAGTCTTGTAAATTGCTGTGTGCACTCTGGGGTGCATTCCCAACCCTGGAGATCAAACATCTCATTAGCTCTTGGAGCTGAGATTAAAGGCTATCTGTTTTCTGCTTCACTAAGGTTTTGTTGTTTAATGGCTTCACACTTACAGTGGTGCATGGCACACTGAATCATATTGTTGTCCATTTGGATATGAGAGTACAGAATTAAACATCTAGGATATTCTGTTCAGCTGTGGCCTGTGATGAGTTTGATGAGTGTGGTGATTTCCATGATGAAGCAGGTTGTTTGTGGAGCACAGTCAGGGTGATGCAGCTTGGGCATGAGCAAGGAGCTTCAGGGTCAGGTATTACAATGGCAAAGGCCACAATACCATATCCATTTATTTTGGCACGGGCTGAATTTTACATTCATTCTGAGGGCTGACTTTAGGCAAAACTAGTGAGTTTTGAGGGAGTTTACAGTTTTCCTAATTGCACACTAAGAGCACTATTTAGCCCTTTTATGGTGGGTGCATTTCATTTACGCTACAGGATGGAACCCAGCACCATGCATATGTGAAAGTATCTAATCATCTCCCTATCATGAGTTTAAGACACTGTGATATCCCTTCCCTGCATAGTTGAATGTAAGTTCTCCTCTAAACGTTGAATAAAGTAATTGCAAACATTTGTGATTAGACAGTGAGACACATAGAGGTTGGAAAACTTCCTGGCCCCTCTGAACTCACTGTGTTTGTTGAAAGACTTGCCTATTCTCAGCTTCTAAATACGTTCTCAGTTATTTGAAAGAAGAGATCAATCTGCCAGACCAGGTTTAATTTCCGAGAGAGTACTGTCACAAAAGGTGATGTTGTGAAGAAAATGAAAGTAATACATGATTTCGTTTAGAAGTGCTAAGGATGTACGGCCAGCAGAAGGTGAAGAATGATGTCGGAGAAGGGTCAATGTCTCTTTTGCACTGGTAGACAAAGGAAATTGCATTTTTGGGAAAATTATCTGCAAAATTGCATTCTTTCCTCCTGTTCTTGAATCTCACATCTACATTCAGTTTAATGATGAAGATGTAGAAGTAAATAGAATTAATTAGGGCATTTTGAAATTGACCAAAATAGAGAATATTTTAAAATCAAATTAATAACAGAATGAATAGAAATGGGCATAAATAGGTGAGTAAAGCAGTAGTTCTCATTAGAAATGTACAAACAATAATATAGTACACAGATGGGCTGATATTTAATATTGCACTGAAGATCTGGAATGAACAGAGTTGAAAAAAAATTGGAAATGGCATTTCACTGGCAAGCAGAAAGAGAAATAATTGACTATGTGGGACGTTTCCTAATTGAGGACTTAATAGACTCTGGCTTAATAGACACTTTTGAGGTTCGAGTTAAGATACAAAACTAATAACTTTTATTTTAATTAATTATGTTAGTGATAGGTTTAAAAATATTTGAGGTACATCTTGGTGATGGTTTCCAAAACAGTTATGAAACATACTAGCAAGACAGTAATATCGACAATATACTGGTAGTTGCAAATGTATATTTTGAGAGCAACAAAATATGGGGATATCAGGATTTGATTAAACAGCCAGGCTAGGAACCATATGTTTACGTTTGAGTTTCTGCCATCAGCAGTGCATTTAACATGGGCAGAAAACGTACTCTGGAGCAAGTAAAAAAATCAGAGCAGGAGACGCAAAAGTCGATAGGGAATATGACTCCAACCTCACAGACCAAATTCAATCTCTACACTACTGTACAATTTTGCCAAATGTATTTTAATATTTATTATTCCTTATTATTCCTTCCAAGGTATTTTGGATGTTAATAGAGAAATGGACCCTTTGCCAACTTCAAGGCCATTTTTTCTTTTAAACACCTTTATTGGAGTATAATTGCTTTACAATGCTGTGTTAGTTTCTGCTGTATAAAAAGTGAATCAGTTATACATATACATATGTTCCCATATCTCCTCCCTCTTGCGTCTCCCTCCCACCCTCCCTATCCCACCTCTCTAGGTGGTCACAAAGCACCAAGCTGATCTCCCTGTGCTATGCGGCTGCTTCTCACTAGCTCTCTGTTTTCCATTTGGTAGTGTATATATGTCAATGCTACTCTCTCACTTCGTCCCACCTTACCCTTTCCCCTCCCCGTGTCCTCAAGTCCATTCTCTACGTCTGTGTCTTTATTCCTGTCCTGCCCCTAGGTTCTTCAGAACCATTTTTTTCTTAAATTCCATATATATGTGTTAGCATACAACATTTGTCTTTCTCCTTCTGACTTACTTAACTCAGTATGACAGTCTCTAGGTCCATCCACCTCACTACAAATAACTCAATTTTGTTTATTTTTATGGCTGAGTAACATTCCATTGTATATAATACTTAGGTTGTTTCCACGTCCTGGCTATTGTAAATAGAGCTGCAGTGAACATTGTGGCACATGACTCTTTTTGAATTATGGTTTTCTCAGGATATATGCCCAGTAGTGGGATTGCTGGGTCATATGGTAGTTCTATTTTTAGTTTCTAAAGGAGCATCCATACTGTTCTCCATAGTGGCTGTATCAGTTTACATTCCCACCAACAATGCAAGAGTGTTCCTTTTTCTCCACACCCTCTCCAGCATTTATTATTTGTAGATTTTTTGATGATGGCCATTCTGACCTGTGTGAGGTGATACCACATTGTAGTTTTGATTTGCATTTCTCCAATCATTAGTGATGTTGAGCATCCTTTCATGTGTTTGTTGGCAATCTGTATGTCTTCTTTGGAGAAATGTCTATTTAGGTCTTCTGCCCATTTTTTGGATTGGGTTGTTTCTTTCTTTGGTATTGAGCTGCACGAGCTGCTTGTATATTTTGGAGATTAATCCTTTGTCAGTTGCTTCATTTACAAATATTTTCTCCCATTCTGAGGGTTGTCTTTTCGTCTTGTTTATGGTTTTCTTTGCTGTGCAAAAGCTTTTAAGTTTCATTAGGTCCCATTTGTTTATTTTTGTTTTTATTTCCATTTCTCTAGGAGGTGGGTCCAAAAGGATATTGCTGTGATTTATGTCATAGAGTTTTCTGCCTATGTTTTCCTCTAAGAGTTTGAGAGTGTCTGGCCTTACATTTAGGTCTTTAATCCATTTTGAGTTTATTTTTGTGTATGGTGTTAGGAAGTGTTCTAATTTCATTCTTTTACATGTAGCCGTCCAGTTTTCCCAGCACCACTTATTGAAGAGGCTGTCTTTTCTCCATTGGATATTCTTGCCTCCTTTATCAAAGATAAGTTGACCATATGTTCATGGGTTTCTCTCTGGGCTTTCTATCCTGTTCCATTGATCTATATTTCTGTTCTTGTGCCAGTACTATATTGTTCAAGGCCATTTTGAAATAGAAAGAGGCATAATGCTAAGTTTAGACTACAGGTCTGTGACGTTTCTTGATTTGGTATCACACTGTCCCATGAGTTCCAACAATAAATATTCTTTAAAAAGGCTCACAAGTCTTCTTGAGCATCAAATGTCTCATCACAAATAATATCTGGGTGAGTTGGATGTAAATATGCCAAAACCATGAATAATAGATTCTTCTGGGCTTATAAATGAAGGGGAAGTGTACGTGGTTAACTGTGACCAGAAACTGTAACTGCAGTTTTCTGTCAAATGTTTGAAGAGGAAACTGTTTGATTCAACAGTTTATCGAGTGACTCTTTTCTGCTGGACACCTCTTTCCTGGTTGGGTCAGATGCTCATTAGGTAGAATTTGATCTGGTCCCCAAGCTTTATATATTTCCTTGGGGCAAATTAGTTTTCTTCCTCTCCTTCTGTGAGCCTTTTTCCATATTTCTTAAATTCCATGTGTTTCAAATGACTATATTCTTTCTTTACAATATCTCCCACAGTTATCCATTTTTTCCTTCTCTCTCTTTCCCGCCCTCTCCCTCTCTGTCTCTGTCTCTCTCTCATGCACTCAAATATTATTATAAAAGTCCCCAGGGAGGCTGGAGGTCATCTTACATACCTTTGAGGACAGCAAATGTCAGAAAGTTGACTTTGGTTGTAGTGAGAGATTCGGTCCTGGAGACTATGTCTTTTGAGTTTCAAGTCTATGCTTTTGACTTCCTCAAGGATAAGTCTCATCACCTTATATTGGGACATCTGTGAAAGGCCTCTAGATTCTGATAGCTTCCCTTTTCAATGTCCTCTGCACAACTTATTAAGAAAAATATCTCTTCTTTCATTTAACAAATATTTAACTGATATATACCAGGTGTTTTCCTAGGGTCTAGACACAAGTCTGTCCCTGGTAGGACCAGCCACATAATTTAAGGGACTCTGTGAAAAACAAAAATTCAGGGCCCCTTGTTCAAAAATGAATTTCAAAATGGCAAGAACTAGCACTAAACCATGTGTAGGGTTCTTCTGAGTCCAGGGCTCTGTGTGACTGCCTGCACAGTTCTCACACTCATGAAGCTGACCCTAGCCCCTGGATTAATTTTCATCTAACACTCTTTTCTTCATGTCACTCTGCTTAAATATTTCTAAATTGTACTTAGTAGTTTTTAAATTCCAAGAATCTTTAACCTTTTGTTCCAAACCTGACTTTTCATCCTTACTTGTCCTGCTTCCACTAAGTGAATGCTGTCTGCTTAACTAATAAGATCATATAGAGGGGGAAAATTCACTTTCTTAGCACCTAGAAACAGAATGGCAAATTGTTTTAGGGAGAGGTCTTGGTGAATCTCTCAAAAGGGAGAAGTGATCCTCAGAAAGACACTGGGATGGCAAGAGAAAGAGGGAAGTTCTCTACAAGAAGGAGAGAGGGAGTAGGGGTGATGGGGCAGTGTCCCAGAGGTACAGTCTCAGAAAGAAAGACTCATGGTTTCTCTGGAAGCAAAATTTCCTAGAGAAGAAGCCATTTGAATGAGAGGTATGTATTTGTGTGTTGGTTATTGTATCATGGAAAACACTCTTCCACCTTCCCTACAAAATCTCCTGCTAACTTTACCTTGCTCAGTAATGCATTTGGTAAGAATGGAGTCTTTTGGACAATGCATGAAAATTCTGCATCAGTGTCAGGTCTGGTTTGTAACAAAATCAGTGACTTCATGAGGGGCTACCAACAAATGGATTCTGCAATTTATTTTACCATTTCTTGTATGTGTCTGAAATATACCATTTCCCCACCCTACCTACCCCTTCCCCCACCATTCCTTCCTCTTTGTCCTTTGTTTCCTTAAAACCTGTACATTCTTTAGGTCCAAATCAAGCTTTTCTTTCTCTAAGAAATCCTAAGAGCTATTCTGCCCTAAAATGACCTCTTCTGTCACAGATGCATTTTGTTTATTACTAACCACTTGGCATTTCCTTATTCCCTCTTTCTAGATAGATTTTTTTTATATGACTATGCCTGATCCTCCTGTACACAAAAAGCTCACTAAGGACAGGGTTTGTCCATTTACCTCCTTTTATCATCACACCCAGCCCAGTACTGTGTCTACAGCTGAAAGGATGATGATAATAAATGAGAGAAACTTGTTTGGGCTACAGAAAACCTTAATGTCAAAGGGAATAAAAAGTGGAGCAGAAACTGCTTGGGTTTTAGAGACAGGTCCAAAAAGCCATAGCTAACACTGGGTAATCATGTTTGAGAGAGGAAAAACCTTTTATAAAAGTCTGTTGGTAAATAGTCCCTTTTAAAAAGTGGTATTTTGGTCAGATACATTCGTAAATCTAAGACTTTTTCATAAGTTTCCTGAAGAAAGTGGCAGATATTTCAATAGAGGAGTTACAGGAAAAATGTAATAAGGCACACATGGAAAGCATACAGGCTTTTCCAGAACATTTCTGTTCCAATGATAATAGGCTGAGAATAATCACAGATTCCTTAGGAGGAACTTGTGTCCAATATACGCACTGAGAGCATATTCCATGACCATAGTCATTGTGCTTAATGAACTCTATATTGTTTTCATGATAGTGTATGAAATTATTTGTCACATTCATAACATTCCGTAGGTACTGTCTGAACAGACACCTGATGGGTACAACCTGTGATTAGTAGAGCCAATATTTTGATGCCTAGAATGGGCTACAGGCAGGTAGATAGAATATCTTGGAGAGTGGAGAGTTTAATTTTAAAGATTTTTATTTCTACATAGAGATTTGTTAGAAGAGAAGGAAGATGAGATCAGGTGAGAAAGCCAGAACCGACCCTGTTGGAGGAGAAACTCTCAAGTAGGAATACATTTTTTTTATATTAACAAATGTGATAACTTGATACTAGAAGACTTTGGTAACTGCAAAGTCAAACACAGTGAAGGTGGTAGTGATGGTGAGTAGATGTCTACACCACAGAAAATTTAAATGACCTTCCTGTATGAAGTCAGGAGAGTCAGTAGCAATATGGATCCAACAGACAAGCTGGTTGGGAATTTAGAAGTCTCAGTAAGAAACAGCTTACTCTTTCAAACAAATTTTTGTCTGAAGTTCCTTTCCCCTAGATATCTACCAGGGAGGTATTACCTTAGAGAATTATTAAGATGCCTAGGCCTACAGGCTTAGAAGCTTGATTTTGTCAGGCTATTGAGAATCATCTATCTCTAAGACTCAGATTTGTATTAATTATGCCTGAGGCTGATATATGGACATAGAATGCAAATTTATCCATTTGCTGTGAAAGCTGTAACTGTCATAGGAACCAGAGTATTTATAACCTCAGCATCAGTACATTCTCTCCGTATAGGTCAGCCTGTAACGGAAGACACATTCTATTCAGAACACTTGCCAGCAAGGCATCAGAGCATAAAGCATTAGTTTGATGAACTGCAATGTTTCTCAGCAATAGGCTAAATTAGCCTGTTGTTTTCACCACCACAATAGAAAAGATCTTGACAATGGACCACAGTATTCTCTGTCTGCTGGCTAGGCCCGTTGCTTATTCAAAATGCTTTGATGAGCAGCTCCAATGTACCTTTCTGATTCTCCTTTTATAGCTTCCATAACCCACCAAGCCCACTTTGGAGCAACATAGTCTTTCTTTAGACTTGTAAATGAACTCCCCTCTGATCATATTGAGATCCGTTAGGTTTAAGCCCTTAATGTGACCTTGCAAAATGCAATGACCTTTTCAAAATAATCTTATTTTTTTCTTTTCCAGCTTCATTGATGATTACTTAAACTTGTGGACAATAAGGAGACAAATCCTTGTCATTGTTGGTGGTGGGGCTCTGGTGGCATTATTGAGTAAACTGGGGTTGGGAGTGACAAGGTCTTCAAGAAGGAAGGTGAAGATTAGGAAAGGTTTCTAGTCACAGGAGAAACCAACCTGTGTTTGGAGTGGGAAAACTTGGGGAGAAAATCATACCTCAGTATGCATTAGTGCCTAAATTCATGGCAGTGAGAAAATGCAAATGCAGATGAGTGATGGGTCTGTTCTGGTCAGGACAAGATGGTGTAAGCTGGAACTCATATAAACTAAAGACATGGATGCCTGAGACTTGGAGGAAAAGCCTGACACAGGGAGTGGGTTTGGTTCTTTCTGGAATACCCAGTCCTATCCTGACTGATGAAGCCCACAGAGAAGGCGAAATTTTCACTTTGCTTCTTGTTGTCTAGTCTACCCTTCTTTCTAATAAAGACAAAGTAAATTGGAGCATGGAAACATTTTTCTTATAAAGGTTTAAGTAAAATCTTAACTAGTAGTCATGAGTGTATTTTTCATTTTCTTTTTTACCGTCATATTCTGACAGAATTAGGACAAAATTTAATTTATTTTGGAAAGCACTATAACACTCCCCACCAAAAAGAAAGCAAAAACAAATACCTTTTGGAGGGGCTGTATCACTGGTTTCAGATAGATTTCGTTAACAACTCTAAACTTTGTCCTAAAGTAATATTTAACCATTGTTTTGTAAATTGAAATCAAGATTAAATTCCTAGCAAGACAAGAAGTAAACTAGTTGTCTAGATTACAGGTTTTTTTCTTTTCTACCCAAGATAAAGAAGGAAAAAAATTGCAGTCATATAGGCTGTGCAGCACATATGCCCTTTGGACAGTGCTGTGCTGCATACCATGTGACTTTAGGAACTAAGTTTTGCAAATACACAAGAACGGGCTCTTTGCAAATAGTTCTGTTCTGGTCATTGATCAAACGTGAACCAAACCATTTACTTCCATTTTAGTGGCATTAAACTGATTTTAACCCTTCGTATTCACCAGGCCACCCTTCTGCTCCTATCTTGATGTTTTCTGTACATATTGTTTCTCAGGGAGGTACTTCAGAGGAGTAAGGGATGTTGGTGGAATTACTTTGATCATGGAAAACATGAAGGCATTTAGGGCTGCATTGGAGTCCTGCTATAATATGTGTCTGGGCTCAAGCTGTGGATTTGTTTAAATATCCAATATGATCATTTTAGAACAATATCCCTCAGTTAAATAAGTGAGTGGTCTTCAATGTCTTTCAAGAATAAATTTTCTTATGTTACACAGCTCTCTATAGTATGTTGTTGGGTCGCTTGTTTTTTTAAATTCTGATAAACTGTCTTTGGATATGAAAGGTATAATAAGGACAGTCAATTCTGTTATAACAAGGCACGTGTTTCTAAAAATCACCCTCCTGTGCAAAATCACACAATATAACAGATAGGGCTTGTAAGGAAAATGGGGTTTGGGGTATGACACTCAAAAACTTTGTCACTGACACATACAAAGGTAGAAGCCTAATAAAACAGGTAGTATGATCTTATACATCTTACATATTCTTATACACATCTCATTCATTCTTAAAGGGTTAAGAAACATAAATACTACAATACATATTGCACTTTAAACTGAATTTGCTTGTAGAATTGGTACAACTTGTGAGTTATTTTGAAGTGGTAGAAGGGCAGTTATTTTGATTTGCAGGCTTCCTGATGGTTTTCTGCAAAGTGAGACCATGGAGGAATGAGTAGGAACTTGGGGGTATTGGAGGCCATGAAGAGTGAGCTTGAGGACTGTATTTGTTGACTTAAATCACATGAATACAACTTGTGGTCATGATTACCTGTGCACAGGAAATAGAGAATTTCAAGAATATAACTAAGTCAGTTCAATACCAACCTCCAAAGGTCTCATTGACTTAAATTTAACTTGAGACTCATCAGCAAAAAAGGAAACCAGATCATGGGTATTGTATGAAGTCTATTTTACTATTGAAAATAAAGACTGAAATAACTGATTTTATGCATCATTTATTTGCCATTAAATTTATTTTTAATGATTTATTGATTTGTAATGACATAAGAAAAAAATTATACAATGCCGGAATCTCACTTTCTCTAAATAAGTTCTTCAGTTAAAAAATAAATACATATTGGGCTTCCCTGGTGGCGCAGTGGTTGAGAGTCTGCCTGCCGATGCAGGGGACGCGGGTTCGTGCCCCGGTCCAGGAAGATCCCACATGCCGCGGAGCAGCTAGGCCCGTGAGCCATGGCCGCTGAGCCTGCGCGTCCGGAGCCTGTGCTCCGCAACGGGAGAGGCCACAACAGTGAGAGGCCCACGTACCGCAAAACAAACAAACAAACAAACAAAAAAAACATATTATATTATTGTATAAACATAAAAAATACAACATTAAGGAAAGCTAAATAATAAGATAATATTTTATATCAGTTTGTAAAGTTAACAAAATTTAAAGTATTCAGTTTATATTCAAACATTTGATTCTATATAAATTTATGCTTTTTCTCAAAAGGGAAAAAGGGCATAAAACTTGAGTAAAATCCAATATATAAGACTAGATCTTGAAAACTTATATAATATTTTAAAAAAAGATTCAGGCAATACAAAAGAAAAGAGATCTTATTTTTGTATTAATTAACGTAACAGTCAAATAAGGGCTAGGACAGAAAATGTATTGCATGCACACTCCAAAAATCTCGAGTACCAGAAAAATTCCCTACGAGATATCTCAGCCAAACTCAGTAAAGCAATTCCTATTATTCTGAGTTGACATTCAAGGTGTATTACCTAAGCCTGGATGGGTGAGTAGGCAGAAAGAAGTTGAACCCAGGACCTGTCAGGGGTCATGTCTTTTGACAGTTTGCAGTGAGGGAGAACTAGAGGCTTAATTACAGAGAGATGCAGAAATAAGGGACAGGTAGACCATGGAATCCTTGCATGCATCCCCAGTTCAACTCCAAGCTTGTTGTTTTATCTGCTTCACCAATTTCATGAATCAATATATTTCCATTTTTGCTTAAGCTGCTTAAGTTTCTGCCAGTGGTAACCATACCACTGTAAGTACCTATTTGTTTATAACATGCTTAGGGCTTTTTGTGGCTCTTCAGCCTTAATATTCCTCCCCAAACACTGAAATATTCTTTCAGCACACTTCTGAGCAATTCATCTGATGCTTCTACTGGTTATATCTCCATATAAACTGGAATCACTAAGTCGTAGAAGACAGTGCCTACTTGAGTGACAGAAAATAAAATTGCTATCTAAAAGACAAAAATAGATACTGACCAGCTTCTCCTGAGTCCAGGGAGAGACCAACTCCTTTTCAGGGAAGAAACAGCTTCCCTGGAGACTACTCACAGTTGGCTTTCTGGTGAGTAGAGAGTGTATGGAGAATGTGCCCAGGCTAGTCTACATAGGCAATGTTGAGGTAAAAAGAAGCCAATTGCTCTCCTGAAAAGAGAAGAAAGGAGTTTTTAAACTGGACAAAAGTCAGAGTGAGGTCACAGGGTTTACCAGCATGTCTGTGTGTAAGAGGCAACAGAGCCACTACCTGTGAACACGTGCCTATGCCTGGACAAAGATCCACGTTATTTCCGTAAAGAAGTTTCTGGGTTTCTGAATAACTTGGACTTTCTGGTTAACAGAAACTTTGTGTCATGTTCAGAGTTGCAAAGTTAAGCTCCTTTATGCTGCTTCTGACGTGTTCATTAGATTCATGAGTTAAGCATCTTTGGGTCAAAGTTGTTCATTTTGGTTTAGGGCTGTCTTGAGCACACAGGCTCTACTTAGCTGACCATCACTCCTTTTGGGATCAATCGCATTACTTCCTTAAAACTGTTTCTGCTCGTATTTACTTTCCATTTTGTTGAATTTGGACTCTTAAATTCAAATTAAAAGTCACACTCATTATCACTTAAATCTTCTAGTTCTGTATTGAGATGTAGCAAGGTGAACCTTCATATGGGGGCATGGGGAACAGTTTTAGCCTATTAGCTTTCAATCCTATATGGTTCCTTCCAGGAAGGTTCTGACATAGGGTCGAATACATGAATTTTGTTGAAAGTATATTTATTTTTTTCTGTTACTTTAATATTTAATATCCTAGAGGGCACAGACCATAATATCTCTAAATTATGGGCAATAAACTACCATTATTTTAGGAACCTTACATGAAATACACCATAGAAGACCACAGAGCAGACCAAAGGAGCCTAAAGTCCTATGCTGACAACTTCTGAGTCAAAGAAAGAAGAATTTTTTTTTTCTTGTAGTTGTAAAGCAGGGTGACTGAATTGGGAAGAAGATTAATATAGAGGAAATAATAGTATTAATTAAGAAATAATCTGCATATTTATTTATGGTTTCCTTTGCTGTGCAAAAGCTTTCAAGTTATATTAGGGCCTATTTTTTTATTTTTGCTTTTATTTCCATTACTCTAGTAGGTGGTTCAAAAAGGATCTTTCTGTGATCCTTTCACAGAGTGTTCTGCCTATGTTTTCGTCTAAGAATTTTATAGTGTCTGGCCTTACATTTAGGTCTTTAATCCATTTTGAGTTCATTTTTGTGTACAGTGTTAGGGAGTGTTCTAATTTCATTCTTTTACATGTAGCCGTCCAGTTTTCTCAGCACCACTTAATGAAGAGGCTGTCTTTTCTCCATTGCATATTCTTGCTTCCTTTATCAAAGATAAGTTGACCATATGTTCATGGGTTTCTCTCTGGGCTTTCTATCCTATTCCATTGGTCTATATTTCTGTTTTTGTGCCAGTACCATACTGTCTTGATTACTGTAGCTTTGTAGTATAGTCTGAAGTCCAGGAGCCTGATGCCTCCAGCTCCATTTTTCTTTCTCAAGATTGCTTTAGCTATTCGGGGTCTTTTGTGTTTCCATACAAATTGTGAAATTTTTTGTTCTAATTCTGTGAAAAATGCCATTGGTAGTTTGAATCTGTAGATTGCTTTGGGTAGTATAGTCATTTTCACAATGTTGATTCTTCCAATCCAAGAACATGGTATATCTCATCTGTGTGTTTCATCTTTAATTTCTTTCATGAATGTATTATAGTTTTCTGCATACAGGTATTTTGTCTCGTTAGGTAGGTTTATTCCTAGGTATTTTATTCTTTTTGTTACAGTGGTAAATGGGAGGGTTTCCTTGATTTCTCTTTCAGATTTTTCATCATTAGTGTATAGGAATGCAAGAGATATAAACAAGATGGAAAGACAACCTGCAGAATGGGAGAGAATATTTGCAAATGAAGCAACTGACAAAGGATTAATCTCCAAAATATATAAACAAGCAGCTAATGCAGCTCAATATCAAGAAAAACAATCAACCCAATCCAAAAATGGGCAGAAGACCTAAATAGATATTTCTCCAAAGAAGATATACAGATTACCAACAAACACATGAAAGGATGCTCAATATCACTAATAACTAATCACTGCAAATCAAAACTACAATGAGGTATCACCTTACACCAGTCAGAATGACCACCGTCAAAATATCTACAAAAAATAAATGCTGGAGAGGGTGTGAAGGAAAGAGAACCCTCTTGCACTGTTGGTGGGAATGTAAACTGATACAGCCACTGTGGAGAACAGTATGGAGCTTCCTTAAAAAACTAAAAATAGAACTACCATATAACCCAGCAATCCCACTACTGGGTATATACGCTGAGAAAACCATAATTCAAAAAGAGTCATGTACTACAATGTTCACTGCAGCTCTATTTACAATAGCCAGGACATGGAAGCAACCTAAGTGTCCATCGACAGATGAATGGATAAAGAAGATGTGACACATATATACAATGGAATATTACTCAGCCATAAAAAGAAACAAAATTGAGTTATTTGTATTGAGGTGGATGGACCTAGAGTCTGTCATACAGAGTGAAGTAAGTCAGAAGGAGAAAAACAAATACTGTATGCTAACACATATATATGGAATCTAAAAAAAAAAAAAGGTTCTGAAGAACCTAGGGGCAGGACAGGAATAAAGACGCAGACATAGAGAATGGACTTGAGGATACAGGGAGGGGGAAGGGTAAGCTGGGATGAAGTGAGAGAGTGGCATGGACATATATACACTACCAAATGTAAAATAGATAGCTAGTGGGAGGCAGCCACATAGCACAGGGAGATCAGCTCGGGGCTTTGTGTCCATCTAAAGGGGTGGGACAGGGAGGATGGGAAGGAGACGCAAGAGGGAAAAGATTTTCAGATATATGCATATGTATAGGTGATTCACTTTGTTATACAGCAGAAACTAACACAATATTGTAAACCAATTAAACTCCAATAAAGATGTTAAATATATATATATAGTAAAATAAAAAAGAAAAGAAATGATCTGCAATGTTCTCTATCTCTGTTTCTTTACTGAAAAATAATTATTTTGAGTTGCAACCTGTTAGGTTTGGTTATTATTAGTAAACATCAGCTGATTTTGCTTCTGCTTTGGCATTACAATTTCAACTTTGTAACTTTCATGAATTTAAATAACTTAAATTTTAAATTAAAGAAACATCGCATATTCCCAAAGGATGGTTCCTGATAACAATAAGTGACATTTACTTAATTTTTGCACATGAGATTAAGTTTTTGGTTAAAGACCAAGATTTTTTTTTTTTCCATAAGATGGGTTATCCTTAAAGATAAATCTATGTCTTAGTTTAATCCTTCAGTGCACTCTCATCCTGTGAATAATGCCATTTTAATGAATTTTACATTATTTTAAAAAACCTGAGCATCCTAATAAATTCCATACTTTGGGAGTTTCAGGCCAACTTTAAGTCTAATTTAATAATAGTAAAAAAATGTTATTCTATTTTTTTGATAACTTCTGAACTTTATATAGGTTGCAACTATGAGCAAGCCAATCAGTGGAATCAATGCCATGTCATAGACATTATGATTAAAACCCAGACCCTAGAAGAGGGGAAATAGAGGCAAAAATAGGAAGAAGATAGCAACAAGATATACAAAGCCGGGCTGCCCTTTTGAGAAGCACACAGAAAATGCACAGGGTACAGTGCTCACAAATTTCATTGTTGACTTTAGGACAAGTTGACATTTTTTTTTTTTTTTTTTTTTGCAGTACGCGGGCCTCTTACTGTTGTGGCCTCTCCCGTTGCGGAGCACAGGTTCCGGATGCGCAGGCTCAGTGGCCATGGCTCACGGGCACAGCCACTCCGCGGCATGTGGGATCTTCCCGGACTGGGGCATGAACCCACATCCCCTGCATCGGCAGGCGAACTCTCAACCACTGCACCACCAGGGAAGCCCAAGTTGACGTTCTTGTTTTTATTTATCAATATTTTTTCCCTGATTTTCTTATCCTGTTATTAGTGTAAGGATACAGAGAAAATGTGCACTTTAGCTGCTGTTAAAGATAATAATTGTAAAGGGAGATGGACTTTGCTGAAAACACACTTTCTAAATTCAGGTTCTGGGGAAGGAGGGAGCTCCTTGTCATAATAAAGGAAGGAGATGGAGCATGAAGCAGGTGTAGTGTTGCAGAGGGCGAGGTTGGAGAGGACAGCCGGTGGCTGGGGATGGAAGGCATGCATTTAGGAAAAGAGACAGTTGAATGAAGATTTATTTTTAGTGGAGTCCTAGGGATCCAACTGAAACAAACTTTCAATAAACCTACCCAAATTAAGATATTCTGGATGCAGGTGGATTTCTTAAAGAAGCTGGTAAAGGAGTTGAGATCTGAGTTAAGGTTGCATAGGGGTCAAAAAAGTTGAGTTTAGTAGCAAAGGTAATTGTCTATTTCTTTTTTTAAAAAAAATTATTTTATATTGGTGCATAATTGACTAAAAATGTTGTGTTAGTTTCAGGTGTACAGCAAAGTGAATCAGTTATACATATACATATACCTATTCTTTTTCAAATTCTTTTCCCACTTAGGTTATTGCAGAATATTGAGCAGTGTTCCCTGTGCTATACAATAGGTCCTTGCTGGTTATCGATTTTAAATATAGGAGTGTGTACATGTCAATCGCAAATTTCTTTGAATGTTAAAAACTACTATTCATACACAAAAGTAAAGTTTCAAAATTAGATTTTATTATATTTAATTAAAAAGCCTTGTCTTGGGCTTCCCTGGTGGCGCAGTGGTTGGAAGTCCGCCTGCCGATGCAGGGGACACGGGTTCGTGCCCTGGTCCGGAAGGATCCCACTTGCCGCGGAGCGGCTGGGCCTGTGAGCCATGGCCGCTGAGCCTGCACGTCCGGAGCCTGTGCTCCGCAATGGGAGAGGCCACAACAGTGAGAGGCCCGCGTACCGCAAAAAAAAAAAAAAAAAAAGCCTTGTCTTAAGTGATATACTGTCTGTATAGAGCACATTAACAGAAACACAGTCAAGTCATAAAAATTAATTAAAAGAGATTAAGTTGATAGTACTAAAAATGATGGAGGGAAACTAATTCACACACTGCAGTTTACAGATTGAAGTCCTCTTCTCTGTTCCTCTCTTTACCAATATCTTCCATATCCTGTGGCTGCTCAGAAAACATTCTATTTATTCCTCTCTTTCCAACCTCCAAACACTCTCAAACCCATCCCAATCTCCAGTTCCAGTCTAATCCCAATAAGTAGCAACAGATATTTATTCAACATCTACAACTAGTTAAGCAATCTGCTGAAAGATGAAGATACACCCATCAGAGGATACAGCAGAAAAGGAGTTCCTGTCTTCACAATCTTCTGTCATTCATTCTAGTGTGGGAAGTAGACAATAAAAAAGAAAAATAATTAAAATATATAATATCTCAGAAATATATATGTGTGTGTGTGTGTGTGTGTGTGTGTGTGTGTGTGTGTATATATATATATATATATATATAAAATGTCAAAAACATAGAAAGATGAGAACCAAAAGCAGTGATGATGAGTCTGCCATGTCTGTTGGAGGTGGTGGTGGTCACTGAAGTTCTTACTAAGAAAGAGATTTTCAGAAGAAACTTTACAGAAGTGAAGAAGCAAGCCATGCAACTATAGAAGGGAAGAGTATTCTAGGCTGAGGGAATGTCAAGTACAAAAAGCTTGTTTGTGTAATAATTCTGGCATGTTCAAGGATGGGAAAGGAGGCCTATGTGGTAAAGAAGAGAGTAGAAGGAGAAGATTAGGGGAAGGGTCAGAGAATGTGTGTGACTTTACACGTAATAGAAAGACTTTTCCTTTTACTCTGCATGAGATGGAGACCATTGAGAATTTCTGAGTAAAAGAGCAATACTACCTTATTCTGTTTGAACAGTTGAGAATAGAAGCACTAGAGTGAAGGGAGACAAGGTAGACACAAGAAACTCAATTAGGAAACTTCTACAATAATTTAGGAGAGAAACAACAGTGTTTTGGACAAGGGTGATGGTAATGAGGGTGATAGGAGGTAGCAGGATCCTGAATACATTTTGAAGTTAGCACCAATGGAAATATTTTTGATTGACCATATGGCAGTTGAGGAAAAGAGAAGAATGGAATTGTTGTCACCTATGACAGCAAGCACTGAGGATGAATTAGTTTGGAGATGAATACTAGAAACTCAGTTTTGAATATATTACATTTGAGATGCCTACTATATACTCAAATGGATAGGTCAGGTAGACATCTGGCTATATGAGTTTGAGTCTGGATTTTGGAGAGAAGTCTGAGCAAGAGATATTAATTTGGGAGAATATAGGTGGTATTTTAATCTATGGAACTGGCTGTGACCACTAAGAGAGTGAATGCAGACAACATAAGGATAAAGACTGAGTTTTGGGCATTCCAAATTTTGGCATGGGGTGAGTAAAAGGAACACATAAGAGACAGGAAGGAATAGCCAGGGAGATAGTGAGAAAACAAGATGAAGGTACTGATCTGGACACAAAAGGAGGAAAGTGTTTCCAGGACAAGGATGTGATTAGTTGGGTTAATGCTTCCGATAGCTTCAGTCTAACGACTAAAAAAATGGTCATTGGGTTTAGTGATATGGAGACCACTAATGACCTTGAGAAGAACAGTTTCAGTGGAGTTATGAGACAAATCATGATTGGAGAAGGTTCAATAGAAAAGGTGGGGAAACATTGGAGACAGTGAATTATGAAGAAGGCCCTTTTCAAGGAGTTTTGTCATAAAGAGAAAAAGATAAAGAGAGCAACAGTTAGCAAGGAAAGTAGGGTCAAAGGAGGATTTTTGTTTTATCTATTTATCTAACTACCAATCTATCTATCATCATCTGTCTATCTATCATCTATTATCTATCTCTATCATGTCTTCATTCATATTTATTCAATTGCCATTTCTCAGAGTAGCAGGAAGCAAAGTTGTTGGTTGAGAGTGAGAATTGTAGGCAGTTTTGGAGGTTTGATGAGGGAAAAACAGGGATGAAATGAACATCAGGAGAATGGAGGAACTTGGTCTGGTGAAATATAGTAGCTAAGTCAATCTTCTCTTGGAGTACGACAAGACCTCTGAAGTGGTCCCCTTAAACCATGAGATCCTGCAGGAGGCTTATTCTGTGTTACTGCTTCTCGTGCTCAGCACAGATATGTTCAAGACAGACTTTATCTGATCAATGCAACTATGTGAGGCTCATCACATGCCTCAGCACTATCACCAGAAACATGTAATGCCATGGATCATTGTGTGAACAGGCTCAACATCCAATGTAGGGGCTCTTCTGCTGATGATAGAGTACTTGGAGGGATGTTATACAGGGGTTAGACAATTGTTCCAAAGAGGAGGGGTGCTATACTTCCTTTAGAGAAACCACTATGTCACTAGTAATAAAAGGGGAGCAGCACCTTAGCACCCCTTCAAAAAACCAGTATTAGGGCTTACTTGAATGGTAATGATCATACATTTAGACCAGATAGAATGATTGTGGTTTTTTCCTTATCTGTGATCAGCAACACAAAGACAGACACGGAGCAAGAGGCTTTAGTTTGCTCAGATGCAGTTCTACGAAGAGAGGGGCAAGGGAGTTGAGGGTATGTGCAAGGGAGGGGTGATAATGACTGACCAGGGTAAAAGTTGGGGAGGAGGAAAGAGGATATGAGGCCTGGGAAGAAAGGGAGGAAAGAGAGAAAAAAATGGCAAGATGGTGTAATTGCTGAAGCACTAGAGAGAGTGAAGTAGAAAGGTAATATGGATGGTCAGAGACTGGAAGACTAGAAATTAATACTACGGAGGGTTTGCAGTTATTGAAATAGCAAGATGACAAGGCATCTGGACCCCGCTTTAACTCCTTCCACCTTTCCGTTTTCTTCTTCTCTCCAATAGCTCCATCTTCTAAAAGTAAATCATCCCTTACAAGCTGGAAAATGCAGAATCTTACCCAAAAGAATGGAGTGGGGAAAGACAGAGTGATGGTGAAGAGGCCATGGAAACCTACAAAGAAAGAGGGTAGACTGTAGGGCAGCTAAGATGTTGGAATACTTCACATTTAATATCTTTTCTTTTTTTAACTCTTAAAAATCATTTATTTTTACAAACTTGAGTTATTGATTGATAACTATATTTCAATAAAATAATTTTGTGTCTCTTTGTCTACAACATGGGTGAGTTGAAAATTGAGAAAAATCTATACGATCACCAGTTGTTTAGATAATGCAACGCCCATCAACAACTTGACTCTTTTTCCACTATTGAATTGACTAATTGTTTTCTCCCACTGGAAGAACACAATATGGATTTGAAGGCTTATACAAGAGCCCAGATTGCCTGATACCATATCAAGGGGATCTATTGTTCTATATTACACATTTTCTTTTGTTTAAACTTTTCTGAGAAGGCCATTTCTAAACAGAGAAGAGGAAGGAGGAGGAGAGCTTTATTTCTTTTGGGAAAGCTAGAGTTAGGAAGCTGCTGAAGTTATGGAAATCCTTAAAAATATATCCTCTCATATGAAGAATAGTGGGCAAAGGCAAATAGTTCTGATAGTCCTTAGAAGCTAAATGTTCTGGACTAAGATAATTATGGGTCATTAGTGAAAACTAATGAGGAGTTGATCTGTACTATCTAACCACACAATGAAGATAGCTTACCAAGTTAAGCTAATGCATGTGCATTTGATTTAAGAGACATTTTAAAATTATATCTTCATACATGCATAATTATACACACATATATAATTATATATGTTATCTCTATAAATGTTATATATAAATTTTATAGAGATAGTATATATTTTATATATTAACTATACATGTGAATAATATGTAAATTTAACATAAATTTTATAGAATCTCAGTAATAATTGGCTATAGCCTTTTGGTGAGTTCAGTAGGTTTTTGGCGAAATGACTTCCTCCACAGCAGTTTTATTTCTCGGACAGAATCCTTGCACTAGAGACAGTAGAGTTTGAAGATTTAGTCTTGCCCCCCTGAACAGGACCCTCCATTTGCAGTTGCCCTTCAAAGGCTCTGTTCTTGATTTTGAAACCACAATTTTGATTTTGGTTTTGTTTTTTAATTGAAGAAGTTTTCCAAATTGATAAACTCTAGGACTAAAGAAGCCTGGGTCCAACTCTGCCTTTGACCATTTTAAACACAAAAGCATTCCGTCTAGACAGCTGAATAATTCTATATGTTCTAATTCTAATGTAGTCTGGTATAATATAAAACCCCAGACTCATTAAGTATTCTTTCCTTCCCCAGCTCAGGTCCAAATCAGGCTATGAAAGTTTGAGGCCCTAGGGATGACAGGTGAGAGGACTCTGCTGGCTTCTCTTGTCTTTGCTCCCCTCCTGCTCTGGTCTCTGGTTAGCCTCTGCTCTTGACCTCTCTAAAACTGGTCTCCAGGGGAATAGTCACAGGTGGCTGGTGCAGTAGCAATGGGGTGTGTGTGCCTGACCCCACGGCAAATGATCCCAAATCGACTCCTTGTCTCTTATACACTGCTTTGGTGGATTTCTTGGCAATTTTTTTCTATTGAGTCTTCTAGGCTCCTAATCTGATGAGGACAATATCTTTCCTGGGCTGGCTATCTGAGAGTTCTCCTCTGCCCCTAGATTCCAGTATCCACCCCTCTGTTTTGGTGTCCCTTTGCCCTTTCAGATCAAGTGCTCCATAGGATCTCTTCTAAGGGTTCCCCATAGCAAGGTCCATATTTGGAATTTGAGAAACTTATCTGGGTGTGGAAACGCAGCTTGACCCAATGTACCCCATCCTCTTTCTCTGAGCCCCAAATTTCACAAGTGTCTCTAAGTCACTTTTCCTTGGCTTGAGGTTGAGGGGAAGCACCACCTCACTTCCCCATGAATGTGTGTGGTTGTCAACATAGCTCACTGACAATTCTCTCTAAAGAAATCATCTCAGTCCTTCAATCTTTTTAGACTGAGGACACCTACTAGCTAATGCTGGCAGGACCACTTTGGTATTCCTCTTTTCTCTCCTCCACACCTCTCTGAAAATCCTGAAGGAATGGTTTAGACTAGCATCTGTCTTACATCTAGGTGGACTTGGAGCTTATTGTTTTGTGCTTCACCTTGGAGAGGTTATGTGGAAGCAGGAACAGTGGCATTTAATAACCTGTTCTAGTTCCAAATTGGAAAATACAGGAAAATAGAGATGAAACAAATCTGGAAGTGTATTTCAGCAAATGGAACCAATGTACAAAAATGGCAGGATAATACTGTAATGTGAGACGCTGTCCACCCAAGTCTGGAGGGACAACTTGGAGCAGTGTGCTCAGAATAAAACCTTTCCATTTCAGACTCGGCCAATCAGGCACATCTTTATTTAAAGTGGCCTATAATTTCCTTTTCTAATCTAGGTTTTGACCTCTTGGTATACCACTTAAAGAGAAAAAGGATAGCTGTATGCAAATGCAAAATCTAAGAACTAAGGGATACTTTTTCATGTTGTAAATGGGCCCACAAGGAAAAGAATCTACCTCTGTCTCAACAATTTTATATGCTGGCTATTTCCTTGGTCATATAGATCCAATTCTACATCAAAACCTCCAGGCCTCTACAATATCCTAGAAAAATGTACTGTCCAAACACCCAGCAGGTTAACACCTTCTAGCCTAAACTGGTCCTCATGAAGAAATAAGATTTTTATTTCTATCTCCATACTGTGTTTGACATAGAAATAGAATTTTATTAGTTTAAAAGACTGTATTGGGTCACTGAGATAAAATGATTAAAATGTTAAATGCTTTTAATACAGATGATCCTTGGTTATCTGTATCATAATGGCAGCATTTGTGAATTATCTCAGATGTCAGTTACTTGTTTGGGAGATAGGACAACAAAGGACTCGCACTTGTAGATACTGGTACACATTCTTAGTTAGAATCAACTGCCATAAAACTTACATCAAAATTAATAATCTGTGGGGCTTCTCTGGTGGCGCAGTGGTCGGGAGTCCGCCTGCCAATGCAAGGTACACCGGTCCGTGCCCCGGTCCGGGAAGATCCCACATGCCGCGGAGCAGCTGGGCCCGTGAGCCATGGCCGCGGAGTCTGCACGTCCGGAGCCTGTGCTCCGCAATGGGAGAGGCCACAACAGTGAGAGGCCCGCGTACCGAAAAAAAAAAAAAAATCTGCTAGAAATTTCTCCATTTGGCTTATTTTCATGCAAGATCGAGTGAGCCAGGCTAAACCAGAGTTAGGAGGTCTCTGGAGACAAACTCTGAAAGATTTCAGCTGATGGGGCGGAGGTGTAGCGAGCACTCTTGCGAGACCTGAAGGTACCATGGCGGTACTGTCAGCAGCAGCGAGAGGAAGGAAGAGTGGACCGGAAGTGCTGCGTCTTGAGTGTACAATGCCGGAAGCAGCCTGACTTTCTTTACCGGAAGCCCTTTGCATGGGGATAGGAAAACTGCCCACCTGGCTGGAAGTCCCACTTCCTTGAGCTCCCCAACTCTTCCAGAAGATTTTCTGTCACCTGTGCTTGCCCCTGTCCTCTTTTCCTGTTTTATCTGTGTATAGGAAAAGGGTACATGAATGTCTTTCTCCTAGCTCCACTAAACAAGTTAGAGCTGGGGTTCCTTCCCTATACCCCCATGTAGCTGCAGAGTAGCACCTGGGGGTGGTTGGACCTCTGGGATCCCGAAGAAAGGGGGAGAGGACTCAGAACTCCGCTTCTGCGTCTGCCACCAAGATGTGGCCTTCTCAGCCTTTCCCCCAATGCTGCCATGCACCTTGCGGCCCTCCGTCTTCCTGCGGTTGTGGCCACTGTGCTGTGAGGAGCGGCTCCTGTCACGGTGCTCATTCGAGCGACTTCAGACCACAATGGCAGCATGGACTTTGCAGACCTCCCAGCTCTCTTTGGGGCTACCTTGAACCGGGAGGGAATTAAGGGGTTCCTTGTGGAGGCTCGCCCAGCCAACGCCTGCAGCCCCATTGCTCCACCGCCCTCAGCCCGGGTCAGTGGGTCAATTTTCATTGCACTGCTTCCAAGATTTGACTGCAACTTTGACCTCAAAGTCCTAAATGCTCAGAAGGCTGGGTATGGTGCAGCTGTGGTGCACAATGTGAATTCCAATGAACTTCTGAGCATGCTGTGGAATAATGAGGAAATCCAGCAGCAGATCTGGATCCCGTCTGTGTTTATCAGCGAGAGGAGCTCTAAGTACCTGCGTGACCTCTTTGTCTACCAGAAGGGGGCTCAGGTGCTTCTGGTCCCAGATGATGGATTCCTCTTGGCCTATTGCCTCATCCTTTTCTCGGGGATTTTGGGAGTGCTAATTTTGGGCATGGGAGCAATGTTGAGAGTTCCTTGTATTCAGCTCCAGAAAGAGCGCCAGAGAAAACCACTGACCAAAGAGCAACTGAAACAGATTCCTACACGTGACTCTCAGAAGGGAGACCAGTATGATGTCTGTGCTATCTGCCTGGATGCATATGAGGATGGAACAAGCTGAGGGTACTTCCCTGTGCTCATGCCTATCACTGCTGCTGTGTGGACCCGTGGCTCACTAAGACCCAGAAGACCTGCCCTATCTGCAAGCAGCCTGTTCGTCGGGATGCTGGTGGGGAGGAGCTGGAGGAAGGAACTCAGGGGCAAGTGGGTCATGGGGAAGGGGGCCCAAGGGGCCACCCTGCTTCAGAATGGACCCCACTTCTGGGCTCTAGGACCACACTTCCCACCTCCTTTGGCTCCCTAGCCCAAGCCCCCTTTGTGTTTCTTGGGTCTTCAACAGATCCCTCACCCTCTCCATCCTCCTCTTCCTCTTCGGCTGTCATACTGATCTAATACTCCCTTTCTTTCCCACCTTTGGCAACCTATTTGCATAGCCCCTCTTCCTCCCTCGAGTCTTCTCTGTTGAGGGATAGGAGATATTCCTATGCCAGGTTTCTCCCTAACCCGACCCCATCCTTTTGAGGGGGTTCGACATGCAAAGTGACTGGGTCTTCATTTACTGAGTTAATAAAATTTTTTTGTGGACTTAAAAAAAAAATTCAGATGCATGTGAAAGCCATAGGCAAAAGCTGTCAAAAACAATTTAAAAGAGCATATTTTTTATTGTGTCAAGGATGAAAAGATAGTTAGAAATATTATTTTAAGTAACTCTTATGAGTATCTTAAATTTACGTTGGGATATTAACATTTCATATTTGGCCTCACAATGCAATTTCTGAAATCTAAAAATTTCAGTGCCTGTCCTTTAACCATTTTAGATCGGGTGTATATGAAATAATCTACACTTGTCTAAATGTTTGTCATCTGTTAATACCTGAAGAGTACAAAGCCGTTGCAATGTCTCCATGGTCATGAGAAAACATATCTTGGCTGTAGATCTCTGGTCCTCTGTTTTTCTTGTAAAGGGGCTGTGTAAGAAGATCCTGTTGTTTTATAGCTTGTTGGCATTAATATTCTAATCCTACTAATTGGGGTGGAATTTTAAGAGAATGCTTTTTAGCTTTGTCTTTTCATCTCTTGGAATTAAAAAAAAAAACTATTTAAATGAAGGAAACATGCAACATCAAATACTTTTCACCTGAGAGTGGTAATTGTTCAGCCATACCAAGTATCTTCTGTGACTGGAGGTGCCCATGTAATTGTATAAAATGGAAGTTAGCTAATAGGGGATCATTAAATATGTCCTTTCTTTTTAGAAATTAAGGTCATTTTCACCCTTTAATGATTGTTAATGTTAGCTAAGCTAGTTTTCATTTGCATGGCCAATTTCAACTCATCTCAAACTGCCAGGCACTACATTGATAATGCAAATGACTAAATACTCTCAGTATAATTCTGTTATTTGGATTAGAATGTTCTGTTTCATGCAAGCCTTGAAATAAACACTTAAACCACACTGAAAGCCTTCTATCTTGGAATGCAGAATCAATAGTCATAAGATGATTTACTATTTAAATTAATACATAGTTTTGTTTCCATAAAGATGCATTTAAAATCATAATTTTAGAGCTAAGATCCTATTAAATCAATTGTTGATACTACTGCAATTGATTATTCTATTCACTAATGTTATGCTCCAGTTTTTTTGATTTGATATTTCTCACAATATGCATTCTTTGGCAGGAGGTTGCATGGAAATGTGTGCATTGGTAAGCATTACCCAACATTGAGGGCTGCAGTATGTTGCGGTCCCCAAGGAACAGACTCTGAGGTGGAGCTTTGTGTGTATAAGTTGAGTGAGTTTAGGAAGCAGAACTGGGCAGAGGTAAAAGTTGGAGGATGGTGTGGTTGCACCCAAAGCCTCAGCAGACCCCCCAGAGGGCACTGGAGCTGGGATGGCCTTGCAGAATTGTCCCAAATCGAAGCAAAAGAGCTGAATTCACATGCCCCTGAAGTAACCAGTCATTTCTTATAGGCTGTCACAGGGGAAGAGGAGTGGCCTTGGGCTGGGTAGTTTTGTTCATACAAGGACAATTCCTGGAGAGAGACTCAGCTCTCTTTGCACAGTTACTGTATGAACACATGGAGTGGCATGCAACATTCAGAAACGATGGAGTGAGGGCAGGAGGAAGAAGAAAAGGAAGCCTGAACTAAGCACACCATAAGAATTCAGGTTCCTCTTCTTTCTGCTGTACTGTGTTCTGTTTTATAGTAGATCATAAAGAAGATAAAATTCACAGATTCTTGTTTATTCTGCCATCAGTATTGGTGATCACAAATGCACTAATTATTGTTTGGACTAGATGAAGATACTTAAATTCAGCACTTCTTACTGTCCGTCCTATTTTTGCTACAATCACAATTTTTTTGGTCAACCTATTAAGCACTGTTGAAATTACCTGCTTTCCCTCATGAGATGCTTCTATGCAGCATGATTCTGTGTGGATTCTTTCTTAAGTGCTCACAATGACAGAACTATTTCCTTGGGTTATTTGGGGGAAACCTAAATCTCCCACTCACCATTAGAAAGCCCCATCCATCTATTATTTACAAAGGGCAGGGCTATGTTCCCTAGGTCCTCATTTCCATATTGCACATAATGGGACTCAACACCTTAGAGACTGTGATGTAATATTTTACTCAACATACCATAGGAGAGCATTTCTTTTGGTAAGAGTTTTCTCTCAATACTCCTCAAATCACTTTTTCTAGGTCCCAGGTCTCAACTCTGTCCCTTTCACATTTATTTTGCTAGTTTCCTCACATGGATATACTTTAATCTTTGCAGAATTCATATGATGGAATATTTGACAAATAAGATATATCTTTGAATTTAAATTCATGTATTTTTTTCCAGTCAAAACCATTTTACAAAATTTTTAGGACTTTTAAAAAGTGATTTGTGAAAATGTTTTTTAAAGACAACACAGAATTATTATGACTTAATTTTATTTTTTTAAAAGATACTATTTTATTTTTCAAGTTTGTTGTATAGCACCTCCCTAGACTGTAAATTCCTTAAGGGAAGAAACAATAAATTTAACCTCATTATCCTGAGGTACAAGCCGGAGATTGTCACATACCTGAATGAATACATAAATGAATATTTTAAAATCATTTCTTTAAAGTTTGATTATATGAGGTTTTAAACATTTCTTTTTCCATAACGAATGTGTCTTGTACCAAATCAATATGGAGAGAAGTCAGTGGCATGTTTTTAAAGATGTATTGATGGTAACAAGGGCACTGCAAAGTTCCGTTGTCTCTGTCCTTTTCCCAGATAGCCATCCTAACTCCACACATTTAAAAAAATCTATTCATCCATTCATTCATCCACACCTCCATCCTTCCACCCAACTAATCAAGCACTCATTCATTCTGTAAATATTAAGTTGTATACTGGTTATATAACAGTATCAAGATAGATATGACCCTGCCCTCATGTGGAGAAGAGACTATTAAGCCCATCACATAAAATATGAGAAATACTGTTATGGAAAAATACACCTCTAATAATTCTCAGAGTAGAGACCTTTAGATGGGGAAAAGAATCTAGAAATCATGGGGGAGGAAATAAAAATTATGCTGAGACCTCGAGGGTGGATAGGGGTTGATCAAGAAATGAGGAGAGGCAGACTGAAGCATAATGTCTGTAAACCTAAAGGGAAAGAGATCATGATGTGTTCTAGGACCGAAAAATGACTTTCAGTATTTCTAGGGCTTGAACTGTGAAGAAGGGTGTAAGGAGTGATGAGGCAGCTAGTATGAGTAGGGGCTGGAACTTCAAAGGCTCAATAAACTGTGTCAACTTAAAAAATATGCGCAACCTAAAAGTTGAGAGTTATGTATTATTCGGTGGGAAGTTTTAGGACTTCAAGCCCGGGAGGTAGCATCTCAAATGACGCTGAGAAAACTTCTCGGAGGAGGTGGTGGAGGGGAGAGCCAGGTTATACAGGCGTTTTGCAACAAAGGGCAGGTAGTCTGAAAGTCAAACAATGATTGTTAAAGGAAAACCAGATATATCAAAGTTAAGGAATTTAGCGCTCTTCTATGTATGAGAAGATGCAAGAATCTGGGTTTTTATTTTGAAAAATATATTTAAAAAGCAAATTTGACATAGCTTATATCCTCTGGCAATTCACATATGATAGAACTATGGTAAAATCTTGTTCATAGTGATTTTCTGTCATTCTTAATAAAGTATAATTGGATAAATCTAAAAAAAAAAAGGATCTGGGTTCACTGAAATCATTCCTTTGATATGCACCTCAGTTATCTGGGGCCAATATCCTGTATTTTCGAATCCTGAGGGATCACCATAGGGGGTGGCTGCCTTCTGATGGCTGCTAGATGGCAGGCCTTCTTTCCTTACTGAGTTCCCTCAGGGCTCGCATTGGAGGACTGCAATTGCTGATGACTGTGACATCCTTTGTTTAATGATATGGCAGGAAATATTCCATTTCTCAACTGGTTAGAGTTTAAAGTTCTCATCATGGCAGAATTGTAGAGAATGGGCTACTAGGTGGAGAGAGGGGGCAAGATGAGGGCTGGGAGGCCAGTTAGAAGACAGTGCAATAACCCATGTGAGGACGATGGTCACCTGACCTCTGGTAGTGGCTGTGGGATTTTGAGGAAAAAACTAGCAGGTAGCGGCTGTGGGATTGGGAAGAAAATCTATCTCAAGTAAACTCTCTTAGTTACAAGGAACTGGGAGAATGTGAAAAGATCCAAATGAAGAAATCTTCACAATTAGTAGACACAGGTAAAACTTACATCTCTATGTGGGCCAGTTGTATCATCTTTGTAAAGGCAATAATTTTTGAAAATTTATTTTTGAGAGCTGTTGTTTAGTTTTTCTTTTTAACAAAACTGATTAACCTTTCTAATGTTGAAGAGATAGAAGAAACAAAGAAGGAAATTTAAATAGAGGAGTGTTTTCTGGTATTCTGTATGTTTATCATATAACTTGGAAGCAAAATGAAAACAAGATGCCAGACTGTGCTGAATATACATGCTCTCTGAGCCTATGAATATAATGTGGTCAGACAAACCACACACAGAGTCAGGGTCTCCTGCGATTTCTTTCAAAGGGGATGAAAAACCACAGACAAGGACGAAAAAGCTGGGAGTGCATTTCAGGTCTGGATCTTCTTTCCTCTTGATTGAAAAGGGCATGAAAAGATTTGCAACAATAATTTCCAGAGAAGACAAATTGTAGTAAATAATAATTGTTGCATGAAGACACTGCAATATTGGTTTATAAAAGCCCATTCAAAGTTTTAAAAATCATAGATATATTTCTATAATATTTATTTAGTACATTGGTATGATGTTTAAAGGATCTCCATTAGTAACTTTGATCTTTATTCAACAATTGACCATGATTAGTAATTATTTGTGGCTGACTTGCTCTTGTTATCACTGTAGGTTATTATTTTTATGAATTTCAAATTGCCTATTTTTTAAAGATAATTTTATTTACCTAAAGATGAAGAGGAACTTTGATTGTCTGAGATTGCCTGTAGTGGCCTTAATAGTCAAAGAGATGGTTTACTTTGCCTGGAAAAGGAAATGTGACCCTGGGATTACACCCTTGAGAGATGATACTTCAATTCAAACTGGGATTCACAAAGTAATTGCAGCCTGTGGTAATGCATCTTCAGCATCTTAAAATAGCTGTTAGCTGGGTAGAGCTTTCCCCTAGAGGAATGGCAGTGTTCACTAGAAGATGTCTTTTGTCTCTTTCAAACCACTGGAGCAGTCTTTGAACAATGCACAAAGAAACACAATATTTAATACTTTCTGGATTGATTTGAGAATTCACTGAGAACAAATATATTATCATCTGTTTTGGATTGTGCTGAAAATTTAAAAAAAAGTAAAATAGTAAATAAAATAATATCTGGAAAGACTTCATATTTGGCTCATTTTTTGTGTGTGTGCTTCCAATAGTAGGCATAAAATTTGGACTTCCTGGAGCTCTTCCTTAATGTGCAAACAAGTAACTGAACAAACTCTTCATGTATTGGGTCATTAAACCCATAATCTCCGTGTTCTTTACAGAAAAACACGTAAAGAATACAAATATGTCACCATTTTTTTCTATCCCTAGTCACAAACAGTGACTGACAGCAAGCAGTGAGATATTTCTTTATTCTTAATTGCACAAATTAAGCCAATGATTTTCTTAAATATTCAGTGAACTGAGTTATTTGACTGTTTTTGTTGGTGAGAATTTGGACAAGAAATTAAGAAAATCTGTTTTTAAAAAGCCCCTTAGAAGATCCTTTATTCACATAGAGAGTTGTAAAACACAGAAAAACATGAAGAGGGAGTGGAATATGGCAGGTGGGAGACTGAGCCACACCTAAAAGGCAAGAGACTATGAGGGGTGATGCCGGGGTGTTTATAGATTCTTTTCTAATGTCCAAAACTGATGGATGGCAAACTGCCCCCAAGGAAGCCTGTTGGGAGCACAGTACCTAGGTTGAGATGAGAGAGCATGGCTGTCCGAATGGTTATGAAAATACTAAACCCAGAAGAAAAGACAAAAACCAAGTCAGAAAGCAAGTGAAAAGACAGAGTCCGGAGAGAATGTATCTATAGCGAATTGGAAGAGCAAGAAAGTAAGTGACAGACCAGTAGCAAGGTTGGGTGATCAAGGAGACTGGGACAAGAAGATGGACAAGATGTCTTCGGGTTGATCCAGTCAATTCAGGAATTAAATCTGCAAATACTGAGAGGCAGCTAGGCAGTTAATTTAGAAATCCTTGACTACAGTGGTAGATGCTCAAAGGAAACCCATTGGATTCAATAGAGGACAGGCAGGGACTTGGCATTAAGAATAAAACATCAGAGGTTTTCAGTGCCCAGAGTCTCTGAGAGTAGCAACAGAGGGAGTTGCAAGCCAGGCAATGTCAACAGGCAGCATAGCTCTAGAAGCTGGGGAGTAGGGCAGATTCATTCAAACACTATGCAAAGTTGCCTGGTGGGTACACTGCCTAGGTTACAAGGAGATATCAAGGTTGGTTCCTTTTCCTCAGGAATCTGAAAATCTGATATGGATGTTACAAGGAGTCACTCCCCTTTCTAAACCAAACAAGTGGAGATCGCTTGCAGAGCTGCCTCTATATATGGCTTTACATTTATTTTGCTTTATGAGATGTGAGCTTCAAACTCCAGCCAGCCTGGCCCAAAGGCTTGCATATGGCATGATTTGCAAGAGTTCTGAGAGAAGAGATTGATGCATGGATAGGAAATAGACTGAGACATTTTCTTGACATCCTCCCTAGTCTATCTTCTAAGCATGTAACCATGGGATGCTGAGCAGCACAGTAGTTCTGGAGCCTTCTCCTTGGCCACACCAAGCACAAGACCCAAGATGAAACTTCAGGAAAGGTCTTTAGTGTGGTATTGATGGAAGAGACAAGGTTTGACTTGCTAAGAGCAGTATCAGAAGCCACTGTAACCATGTTATGAGGAAGTCCAGGAAAGTCTTAGCCACTGTAAGGAATGAATTTAATTCCCCAGGAAATAAGACCTAACAGTAGTATCAGCAGCCTAGTGTGACCATTGTCAACCTTCAGTTGTCACACTATGCCTTTGCAGCCATTTTCCTTCTGCTGCTGATAAAGAATGTCTCTTACTTCCATGACTGACCCAGTAGTCTATTTTTGGTACTCGAATACTTGAATGTACTCTCTAGATATTATCTGTTTATGTGGATGATATTGGGATACACAGGCAGAGTCTACAAGCAGGGTTTGGGAAACCACATGCCTTGAACCAATTCATGTCATTTTCCATTTCTATAAATAATGTTTTGTTGAAGCATAACCATACTCATTCACATATATATTGTCTATGGCTACTTTTCTGCTACAAGTGAAAAGTTGAATAGTGATGTTTGGTCCACAGCCAAAAGTATTTACTATATGGCCCTTTGTGAAAAAGTTTGTTGACTCCTATTCTAAACCAGTGTATTGCCCAGTGATTAAAAGAGGCTAGTTTCAAATCTCACCTTTTCTATTTCCTAGCTTTGTGACCTTGGACAGTTTATCTAATTCTGCTCTTCAGTTCCTTTAACTACAATGTAAGGTAATAGTAGCTCCTATTTCATAAGCTTGATATGAGGATTAGATTAATTAAATCATAAAGAGTGCTTATAATGGTACCTATAGTGCTGTAAGTACTCAGTAAATATTAGCTATTGTTATCATTAACTGACATACTGCATTCTTTTTCTTTGAATTTAATTTATTTTTTTATACAGCAGGTTCTTATTAGTTATCTATTTTATACATATTAGTGTATACATGTCAATTCCAATCTCCCAGTTCATCACACCACCACCCCCCACAACTTTCCACCCTTGGTGTCCATACATTTGTTCTCTACATCTGTGTCTCTATTTCTGCCTTGCAAACTGGTTCATCTGTACCATTTTTCTAGGTTCCACATATATGCGTTAATATATGATATTTGTTTTTCTATTTCTGACTTACTTCACTCTGTATGACAGTCTCTAGATCCATCCACATCTCTACAAATGACTCAATTTCATTCCTTTTTATGGCTGAGTAATATTCCATTGTATATATGTACCACATCATCTTTATCCATTCATCTGTCAATGGACATTTAGGTTGCTTCCATGACATGGCTATTATAAATAGTGCTGCGATGAATATTGGGGTGCATGTGCCTTTTTGAATTATGGTTTTCTCAGGGTATATGCCCAGTAGTGGGATTGCTGGGTCATATGGTAATTCTATTTTTAGTTTTTAATTAAAAACCTCCATACTGTTCTCCATAGTGGCTGTATCAATTTACATTCCCACCAACAGTGCAAGAGGGTTCCCTTTTCTCCACACCCTCTCCAGCATTTGTTGTTTGTAGATTTTCTGATGATGCCCATTGTAGCTGGTGTCAGGTGATACCTTATTGTAGTTTTGATTTGCATTTCTCTAATAATTAGTGATGTTGAGCAGCTTTTCTTGTGCTTCTTGGCCATCTGTATGTCTTCTTTGGAGAAATGTCTATTTAGGTCTTCTGCCCATTTATGCATTGGGTTGTTTGTTTTTTTTAATATTGAGCTGCATGAGCTGTTTATATATTTTGGAGATTAATCCTTTGTCCATTGATTCATTTGCAAATATTTTCTCCTATTCTGAGCGTTGTCTTTTTACCTTGTTTGTAGTTTCCTTTGCTGTGCAAAAGCCTTTAAGTTTCATTAGGTTCCATTTGTTTATTTTTATTTCCATTTCACTAGGAGGTGGGTCAAAAAGGATCTTGCTGTGATTTATATCATAGAGTGTTCTGCCTATGTTTTCCTCTAAGAGTTTTATGGTGTCTGGCCTTACATTTAGGTCTTTTATCCATTTTGAGCTCATTTTTGTGTATGGTGTTAGGGAGTGTTCTAAATTCATTCTTTTACATGTAGCTGTCCAGTTTTCCCAGCACCACTTATTGAAGAGACTGTCTTTTCTCCATTGTATATTCTTGCCTCCTTTATCAAAGATAAGGTGACCATATGTGTGTGGGTTTACCTCTGGGCTTTCTAACCTATTCCATTGATCTATATTTCTGTTTTTGTGCCAGTACCATACTGTCTTGGTTACTGTAGCTTTGTAGTATAGTCAGAAGTCAGGGAGCCTGATTCCTCCAGCTCTGTTTTTCTTTCTCAAGATTGCTTTGGCTATTCGGGGTCTTTTGTGTTTCCATACATATTGTGAATTTTTTTGTTTTAGTTCTGTGAAAAATGCCAGTGGTAATTTGATAGGGATTGCATTGAATCTGTAGATTGCTTTGGGCAGTATAGTTATTTTCACAATGTTGAATCTTCCAATCCAGGAACATCGTATATACCTCTCCATCTGTTTGTGTCATCTTTACTTTCTTTCATCAGTGTCTTATAGTTTTCTGCATACAGGTCTTTTGTCCCCTTAGGTAAGTTTATTCCTAGGTATTTTATACTTTTGTTGCAATAGTAAATGGGAGTGTTTCATTTACTAATATATTCTATGTCTGCAAAGGGCTAGGTAGTGAATCTGGGCATTGGTGATGAATTAGGGTATATTCCTTCCCTTGGTATGATGGAAAAGATAGATGTGTACATTGCTATTCATAATATAATCTTATAAATAGATGTATGTTCAATGTCAGTGGAAGTCTGAAGGAAGGTCAGTTTGAGTGATGAAATTTGGCATGAATCTTGAAGTATAAGTGGATTTTTGTAAGGAAGATGCTGTGCAGAATGGCACGATGGGCAAAAGGAAGAGACTGTGCAATATTAGGGCACTGGGTAGGTGTGGGGTAAGGTAAGGAAATATATGGTCTATGTGGAGAAGCAGCAGAAGAGGAAAATGGAAATGTAAGAAATGGGAAGAAGAAAAGCGATTTAACGTAGGTAGCGAAAATTGCATGTTTGAGCTGACTTGGTGTAAAGGGTTAATTGAAGAACAATGGCACAAAAGCCAGTGTGGAGACCAGCTTTTGAGCATGTCTATTGATGGGAAATAGAAAGCAGACTTGAATCACAGAGGGTGTTTGAAGTGGAAGAATTCAAGGTGTCTTATTCATCACTGCATCCTCCATGACTGACATTGTACACGTTCCTTAAAGGAAACTTCAGGTTGCTCACCCCCAGTATTGACAGTGAAACTGAGCAGGACCCTGTGGGGCTCCTGGGCATGGAAGCCTTTCTGTCCCCTGTTTCTTGACTCCAGCCTCCATGACCTTCCCTGAGTTCCAAAGGACAGATTTGAACAGTTGCTAATCCAAGAAGGGAGGGAATGCAAAGACAAGGGAAAGGCAGCCAAGAAACAATGGTGCAGCCTTGGGGCAGGGTCCTGGTTCCACCTCAAGGCATAACAATGTCTTTAAGCTCTTTAAGATGTCAACATTCTTCATACCAGAGAAAGACCACCTGAGACTACATTAAAGGAACCAGAGAAGTTCATTCAAGATTACCTGAGACCAGATTAGAGGAGTGCAGGCCCTGCACACACCCTAATCTTATCAGCAACCCCACCCTTGAACCTTGCTATAAAACTTCTCATCAAATCCTCCTGGGTTGGGGACACATAGTTTTCGAGGGCAGGAGCCTGCTGTGTCCCATTTGTCTGACAAAGCAATAAAATTTTTCTTTTCTACTTCATCCAAAACTCTGTCTCTGAGATTTGATTCGGCACCAGTACAAGTAGGCTGAGCTTTTGGCGTTAACAGTAAAAATATAAAAAAATGATTTCTACTTTTTGAAGGAATTGGTTTAAAAAGAAAGCTAGCAGTCAGAGAAGGGCCCTCTGGCACTGATGTGGAGGTGGCTGTCTTTAAAGCAACCACGGTGCGATAGTTCTAGGTCTCTGTGACTGTCTTGGAAGCACAAGTCCTGCAGTTGGGAGGCCTGTGCTACTGTTTAAATTTGTTTTCCCTAACTATATAGCTTTACGCACATCACTCAGTCTCTTGAGCAACTTGTCCGTAGCTATATCCTGGGATCAAACATATATACTGGGACTTCCCTGGTGGCGCAGTGGTTAAGAATCTGCCTGTCAATGCAGGGGACACAGGTTTGAGCCCTGGTCTGGGAAGATCTCACATGCCACGGAGCAACTGAGCCTGTGCACCATAACTACTGAGCCTGCGCTCTAGAGCCCGTGAGCCACAACTACTGAGCTCGTGTGCCACAACTACTGAAGCCCATGGGCCTAGAGCCTGTGCTCCACAACAAGAGAAGTCACTGCAGTGAGAAGCCTGTGTACTGCAATGAGGAATAGCCCCCGCTCTCCACAGCTAGAGAAAGCCCGCGCGCAGCAGAGAAGACCCAACACAGCCAAAAGTAAATAAATAAATAAATAAATTTTAAACTTGTCCATAAAACAAACAAACAAACAAAAACCCATATTTGTCTCTGTAGTTCCAGAGCTGGCAAATTTTCAGTTGATTATGCATGGGCCCTTTAAGACTAAATCAGGAGTCAAGGTTCCCCTTCCTACTTCAGTGTTCCAACCTTGAAAGCAATCAGAAAGGATGATGAGAAGCAGTCTAACACTTTTTTTTTTTCTGAAGGAATATACTAGGAGAGTCAGGAAAAAAATGTGTTCCCTTGTTATTGTGCTCAATTTGACTTTTGGTAGAATACACACAGGAATTGTCACAGAGATTGGATGAGTACACACATTTCTTACAAAATGGAGGGTATCATGCTTTTAGTTACCTGCCAAGGTTACCCATCTTGTAATATCAAGGGTGATGGGAGAATATCAATATGACTGATGAGAGAAACTCAGGCTTTATGAGATATTTCTTCCCATGGATCTTAACTACCCTTAGGAGATCGAATTCTCAACGAGGAGCATACAGCCAAGATAGAGCCTTGTGTACAGGGGGTGGGTGGGAGAGATAAAAAAAGGGGAATGAAGTGAAAATGAGCCTATTTCAAAGTGAAATCTTATCATTTTGCTGGGGCCAAAGATGATATCAGTTGCTTTAGTCATGAAGCAATCTCGGTTAATTACTACAACCAGAGAGAAAAACAATATATTGTTCACCATTAATTATGACTTATTTGAGTTTTGTTTGGTATTTGGCTACACAGAGAGTTAGCCTAAAACAATACATGGAGTGAATCAAGAAAGCTGATAAAATATGTATACTCTGCTGTTTAATCTGTTGGGTTCTTTGTGGTTTCAGGGAGACAGGTGCTGTAAGTCAGACTCTTCCTGGAATAGCTAATATGAATGCTATGATTTCACAGAGTACAGCAATTTATTATTGAAGTTGAAACACTAAAAATGTACAGCCAGCCTCCTTATATTCTTGAGAAATTAATTCCTTGCCTCTCCTTATTAGCATTGTTTTTGTTTAAAAGAATAAAAATATTTCCATCTTTACATGAAAACAGGAATGATGACAGTATGTTATGTCTACTGTTGAGTATGAGAAAGTGGTGCACAAACTTAAAAAGACAGTATCCTATTTTTAATAATAAATAATGACAACCATTATTTTATACTCCAGTTTCCCTACAGTTCTTAGCACTGTGACTTTCTATTGTGACATATTAAAAGTGTGGAAATTCTAGATTTTTCTAAGCATCAACACTATGCAGTGACTTGTGAAGATTATCAGAGATGTTAAAGGAGACATAGGGAGAAAGCAAAGAGAAAGGATGGGGAATCATGGGCGCTCTCTCTCAGAAGATTTTCCAGGGAAATCTTTCTGTGGGGACTGGTCCATCTATTTCAGACTTTTTTGTTAGGCTTCCTGTTTTTTTCACTCTCCTTACGCAACCCATTAGCAAATACTGTGGGTTCTATCTTTAAAATAGATCTCAGGTTTGACAGTGGCTCACTATCTTCTTAGCTCTATTACTTTTCACATGAACAATTATAATAACTTCTTATCTTCTCCCTGTTTTCACAGGTAGCCTGCTACATCTCTTCTCTGTAGAACAACCAGTTCCTGAGTTGAAGATCAGATCATATCAGTTCCCTGAATGAAACTTCTCCATGCCTCCCAATCACTCTTAAGGTAAAATTCCAACTCCCTACCATGGTTCATGAGACCTTTGTTGGGCAGACTTCTAGAAGGTCTTTCGATGACCCCTGCCTCCTGGTGTTCATGCTCTTACATAATTCCTTATGTAGTGTATGGCCTAGACCTATTCAACTGTTCTGACAAATAGAATAAGGCAAAGTGATGGGACCTGACTTCTATGATTAGATTACAGAGACTGTGACTCCTATTTTACTGGCAGATTCTACTTCTCCCTTTGCTAACTTTGATGAAACAAGCTGCCATGTTGGAGAGGCCCACAAGACAAGGAACTGTGGGTAGCCTTTGGTCAAAAACCAGTGAGAAAGTGAAGCCCTCGGTCCAACAGCCCACAAGAAACTGAGTCATGAATTCAAAACCCTGTGAACGAGCTTGGAAGTGGATCCTTCTTGAGTTGAGACTTCAGATGACCACAGTCTTGGCCAACACCTTGATCATAGCCTCTAAGAGACTCTGAAGCAGAGGATCCAGCCCAGCTGCACATGGATTTCTGATCTACAGGAGCTGTGAGATAACAAATTTTGTTTCAAGCCACTTATTCTTGAGGTAATTTGTAACACAGCAATAGGTAAGTAATACATGGCCCTGTAGGACCTGGACCTTGGCTGTTCCTCAGACCTCACTTCCGTCTACTTCCCTCTAACTTTTCTCCAACAGCTCTACCTTTATTTATTCTTCTTGGACACAGCAAGCTTATTCCAACTCCATGGACTTTATGCTTATGTTTCCTGTGTTTGGAATGCTCTTACCCTAGACCTTCATATGGCTGTTCTTTCACATTTTTGGGCTTTGCTTCAATTATCACTTTTACATAGAAGCTCTGTCTGGTCTCCCTCCATGGAGAAACTACAGCTACTGTCTCCATTTCTGTCCTTTTTGCCTCCATCCCCTCCTCTGTCCCTTTACCCTGCATTATTTTCCTTCCTATTCTTACTAATTTTTATTTGTTTGCTTTTAATTGTCTGTCTCATGCATTAGATTTTAAGCTCCATGAAGGTCAGGTTTGGTCTGTCCTCAGTGTCTAGAGTATATACTCACTCATTGAATATTTATTGAATTAAGGGATATATTTTACTACAACAAGTGGCATTTCTTCTTCTATAAAATAATGATGTTGGAACATATGCAATTAAATCCACATCTATGTCTAATCTTCTTGTTTTATGACTATTATAGCAAAGAGATGAAAGATAGCAAAGCGAAATTAGACCAGAATGAGATTTGGGGTAAGGATATTTTTTTGGAGCGAAAAACATGGGGCATGTGAGAAACTGTGAATAGAGAGGATGTGAGATTTATGCCCTTACACAAATGTCATCTGGTCCAGAGGTGCCCCATAGAGCTTTCTGTGATATAGAAATATTCTATTCTGTGCTGCCCAAGGCAGGAACCGTGAACCGCCCGTTGTTACTGAGCTCTTGAAATGTGACTAGTGTGACTGGGGAACTGAGTGTCAATTTTTACTTCATAAATGTAAATTTAAACGACTCTTTTAGATTCTAAAGGGTATAATTCCTCTTTGACACTATGATCTTACCTTCATAATCTGCTCCCAGATGAAAGGTAAGGGCATATAAGGGTAGCACAGTTGCGTGGGTAGATTGACTGCAGAGACTGCTGAATGACAAAAGAGGGTATATCTTCCATGTACTTGCCATGATTTATAGATTTTTAGATTTATATCGAAAAAGAAAATTAGAAAAAAAAATTTTGCATAGAACCAAAAAGATACCATGGAATAGTACTCCTCAGTACTAATTAAGTGCCTTGTTATAAGAAAGACAATTTTCTACATGTTTGAAATTTTTCTCTTCCCCCCTCATTTTATTTTTTTCTATTTTTTCAGTCCTATCACTGTGGTTTTGAACCCAGGTGAAAGTAATCAAAATAAGTGTTCAGTTTTTCTGCCACATGGAGAGCAAGTGTTGATTACTACCCAAGAATATCTTTGTGGATGATTCTGAACTTGAAATAATTCATTTGATTCCCATGTTCTTTGGGTTTATGATGTCTCTCTTGTCATCTGGAATTTAAATCTCTGAGCTTCTGTATTTCTGCCCCTCTCTTCTTACTTATTATCCCTTTTGCCTCCCAGAGAGAATCTGAACCATCTTTTAGCAAGTGCTAAATGCAATGAAATATCAACAGCCTCAGCTACACATTGTACTCAAGGGAACACCACCTTAGCCTAGGTGCTCAGCTGTAACTCCTGGTTTCTTAAAGCGCTCACACCCTTATTATTTTCTTTGTTTGATAGAGATGTTGAAGGACACGTTTATTTTCCCAGATAATAATAATAATGACTCAAGGAAGTTTTCCTTAATAACACACTAATGGAATGCTATCTGTGATAGGTAGTGTGTTACAGAGGACTTGAGATTAAAAGACTGGATTTAAATTTATGCTCTGCTCCATATTCATATGTGACCTTGAGAAAGTTGCTAAACATCACTGCTTAGTTTCCATTCTCTTACAGGCAAAACAGGGATGATGATATGCATGTCACTGTGGGAACTTGCTAAATCCCTCTATATGAAAGCACTTCACACACAGAGTGAGGTGACGTGAGACTAAATTAACAACACAAAAAGTTGGGAGCTCATCTTAGTTTTAGGAACTGTGATTAACATTTTCTCTCTTGGGATGTTTATCAGCTCCTCCCTCATCCTGAATTCCCCCTCCTAACATGTAGGTCTCACCTCAGATGTTGCCCTTCAGAGAGGACCTCCCTAACCTCTCTGTGACTGTAACAAATTACCTTACTTTAAGCATAGCTCTTAGTAATGTCTGAAATGATCAGATTTATTTATTAGTCTCTGTGTGTATTACCTGCCACTCTTCCCACACCCCTGAGGATATAAATTTCTCAAGGACAAGTAATGCTTACTATTTTGTTTACTTCTGTATTCCTAGTGCCAGAAACATAGTTGGCATATAGTAAGTGCTCAATAAATAATTTGTTGTCTGACGAACCCCCAGGAACACTCTTAAATTCATCAGAAGCCAGCTGCTTTTTCATAATAGGTAATATTCACTGAATTTATGAACTTTCTCATGTATTATTTACTTTTAACTGCTTGGCTGCTATGAAAACCATATTTCCTTCTAGATTCATTGTGAGTGGCTATGGGAAATACAGATAATTTGTCACCCTGAATCCAGGTTAAGAATTTTGGCAAAGAGTTCTACAGCTCACTGCAAAGCTCTGTTAAATTCCCCACTGGATATCATTACAGCCTATAGTCTGTTAAGATAGATCTAGATATATGTTTAGACCTAAAAAAGAGGTCATTAGTGTCCATATACTACACTTTTATCACACAACCCTCAGTGGAGTTATTTCTCTGCAGGTTGTATAAAATTGATAAAGTAATTTTGGATTGCATGTAATTAATCATCAAATATTTTTATTCTGCCACCCTTGCTGGCATGAGTTGAAATAGTGGTCCATCAGCAAACATTTCAGGAAGTTTTCTCTTGCTATTTGCTAGTGCCCCAGCAAGGAGACATTTTGTTGTGATGGGCACCCACCTCTTCCAGGCTCTGGGGAACAGAAGGAATTTCTGGTGCACCTAATGTGTCACTATCCTAGAGAATGTAATCTGCTGCTTAAAACATACAGCCAACAAAGAGAAAGATGCTCAAAGTAACACAGTGATTCAATAGCAGAAGAATTACTAGACTTGACCCCCCCCCTTTTGGGGTGAGACTACTATATTTTGGCATCAATTGATAAATGCAAAGCGTTTCCTTGTGGCAGATGTTTTATTTTTCTTAGTGGACCTCAAAGCAGGAAAACTCCTCCAAGCCATGTGACGTATCAGTCCAGGAACAATTCTCAAGGGTCTCCTTGAACTCTGAGGATTTGCAGAGAGGAGTTAGAAACTTTCCGATACATAAATTAGCCAAGAGTGTTCATTACTTTGCTTTCACAAGTTCATATGTTGGGGCCTTCTGATGGTTAATTCATGAACCACCATGTTAAATAAAAACAGGAAAGTTTTTTTTTTTCTGTCATGTGATCTATAAGTGACAATGGCATCCTGGTATCAGGCACATCTGTTTTGAATTACTTGTAATATTTAAGAAGAAAAATATTAGAGGTGCTGTATTTTAAGTGTTTTTTGGTGACACATTTATAATGATTTTGAACTAAAATTCTCTTGGTAAATGATGCTATCTGCCAATCAAAAATCTTATTGAGTCCCTTTTTTTATGAGCCCGAGTATGCAGGAGAATAAAAGAGCAATAGAAGCAAAATGCAGCTGGACCAGAGACTGTCCTATGTTTGGCCACTGCTCTGCCTGACTTGGTCTTTAGTTTTCAGAAGTTTGACAATGATGTGTCTTGGTATGGATTTCTTTTGGTTTATCACATTGTGGCTCACTCAGCTTTTTGAATCTATACATTTATATCTTTTGCCAAATTGGGAAGATTTAAGCCATTACATCTTTGAGTATTTTTGTCATCTTTATCAAGGACTCAGGTACTATAAATGTTAAATCTGTTTTTATATAGTTCCATAGGTCTCTGAGACTATGGTAATTTTTTTCAATCTATTTTCTCTCTCTCTCTCTTCAGATTTGATAATTTAATTTATATTGCTCTATCTTCAAGTTTACTGATTCTTTTCTCTGCCCCTTCAATCCTGCTGTTCAGTCCATCCACTGAAATATTTTTTCCCAGTTATCATATTTTTCTGTTCTAAAATTCCCATCCTGTCCTTCCTTATAGATTTTATTTCTTTGATGAGACTTTTTATTTTTCACTTGTTTCAAGAGTGTTTGTAATTGCTCATTAAATCATACTTATCATGGCTGCTTTAAAATTTGGTTTCAGTGACTTCAGCATCTTTGTCATGTTGGTGTTGGGACTCTTTGTTACTGCTGGATGATGGCCGGGGTCTAGTTCCCCAGTACATCTCCACTGATACCTCTCTGACTGGGAAGCCTAAGAGTAACTTGTTACTACTGCATGCATGGCTGCTACTGACCCCACAGAGCAGTGGGGTGGCCTCATTACCCCTGGGTAGTGGTGCAAGCCCTTCTCACCAACAGGCCTCCACTGACACCTCCCTTGCAGGGAGGTAAAGAGGGGCCTCATTATTACCATCTGTGGGACTCCACTGAACCGGGTGTGGGTGGGGTCCTTGTTACAGCCTAGAGAAGGTGGAAGTCTATGTTTCCCATTTAGACTTTGTTGAAGGAAGTGGGAGTGGGCCACATATTTCATTTAATCTTTTTCTGATATTTGGCTGGAGTCAAGTGTTGCTTGTTTAAAAGTTTCTGTCTTGCTAGATTCTCTTTTCCTGGTCTCTTGGTTAGTGAGATCAGGCTTTCATTGAGTCTTGTTTGGGTCTGCATCCATTGAAGTATTTCCAGGTTGTCAGCTTCAGCTTCTTCGGCTCCAATTCTGGGACATATGAGGCAACAAGAAACCACCCAGGGGACTCACCACTGGGTGATTCCTTGAGTCCCGGGATCCATAGCCTGTCTGCCTTCTACTCTCCACATTTCAATGTTTTCTAAGGTTTGTTTATAGATAATGTCCAAGAGTTTTAGTTGTACATAGTGGAGGCATAGGTAAAAGTGTGTTTACTCCATTTTCCTATAAGTAAATCCTTCCATGATTTTGTTTTTACTTTTATTTATTTATTTTCTTTTACAAATACATTTTTGAAGCATTCAGAATTTATTTTGGTATAAAGAATAAGAGAGGGACCAAGCAAAGCCACCGTCTTTTCCTTCTTGCTTCCTCTTTCAAGACTTCCCTTAAAATCCTCCTTGGGTCTCAAGCAATCAGTCATCCTGTCCGAATCATCCCTTTGCATTTTGTACTTACCTCAATGAGCTATTTTCTTGCCATGTTATAATGTTTGTCTTCCTATTTGATATTCTTAAAGGCAGTGGATAATTCTGGATCTTTTCCTGTCCTCTCCTTCCTACCAGCACTTAGGCTAGTGGCTGACGAGGAGACACTCAGCTGATGCTTGTTGAATGACTGAATGAAGGAGAGAATGTTTTACCTTCAGCTACAATTCCTTGTATCTTTTGGACACGTGAATGAGCAACTTCTCACCTTTGATCATAACAAACTTTTCTTAGTAATACTGGACCATGGCCATGGCCTGGAAGACCTCTGTGTAAGCCATCTCTAAAAAGTCCTAGGAAAGAAAGGAAAGACAGATATTGGACCTGACTTGAATGGTCTTAAATTAAATTTCATATGAGGTATGATTCCCTGTATAGGAAGTTCAAGTATAGGCAAAACAGATCGATGGTGACAAGAGTTAACAGTTGAGCATCCCTCTGGGGTAAGTGTAGGGTATTGACCAGGAAGGGAAATGAAGAAAACTTCTGAGGTTCTGGAAATATTCTATAATTTGACCTGCCTGGTAATTACATGGGTTCACACATGTAAAAAAATTAATGGAGTTGTACCCTTAAGCTAGTGAACTTTAGAGTATGTACCTCAACAAAAAGAAAAAAATATCAGTATGAGAAAAAAAAAAGACAGGAACCAAGCACTGTTTTTTCTCTCCAATAACCAACCAATTATCCTAATGGCATTTATTAAATAATCCATGTTTTCCTCATAGACTTAAAGTACCACCTTTATAATGTATTAGATTCTTGTATATATCTAGAGATGATTCTAAATTCTCTACTCTGTACATTGATCTATTTGGCCTCCAGTTCTGAAACGTTTTGGCAGGTCTGATTTATCCTTTTTTTAAATTTTATTTTATTTATTTATTTTTGGCTGCCCTGGGTCTTTTTTGCTGCACACGGGCTTTCTCTAGTTGCAGGGAGCAGGAGCTACTCTTCATTGCAGTGCACAGGCTTCTCACTGCGGTGGTTTCTCTTGTTTCAGAGCACAGGCTGTAGGCGTGCGGGCTTCAGTAGTTGTGGCACATGGGCTCAGAAGTTGTGGCTCGTGGGTTCTAGAGCACAGGCTCAGTAGTTGTAGTGCAAGAACTTAGTTGCTCCGCGGCATGTGGGATCTTCCTGGACCAGGGCTTGAACCTGTGTCCCCTGCTTTGGCAGGTGGACTCTTAACCACTGCACCACCAGGGAAGCCCTGATTTATCCTTATTAACCTTCTTTATCAGAAAATTTAACAGTATTCCTGCATTTTGTTTTACAATATGAATTTTAGAATAAGCTTGTCAATTAAAAATAAAGAGCCTCTTTACAGTATCCTATTGGAAATACTGAATATATCAATACATTTTGGGATAATTGGGCCATTTAAAATATTTAGTCTTCCTCTATGAGAGCACAATGCTCAGTTTATTGATGTCTTCTTTTATGTATCTCAGGAGAGTTTTAATATTTTTTTCATAGAACTTTTGCAAAAGCCTTATTAGGTTTATTCTTTAATAGATATTTTATTCTTTTTTAAAGCTGTTATGGTATATGAGATCTTTTCTTCTATTACTTTCTGTTGTAAATTGCCTTCTTTGCTTTTTCTTTGTTTTTCATTTAGGAAATATCCATTATTCTTCCCTATAAAGATGAGAACATTGGCAAACTTTTAATATCTTTTACTTCCTTCCCTGCAACACAAATTTGGCTGGTATATCTGTATTTTCTTTATCACCTTTAAATAATCTCTTTAAGTGGATTCTGGATTCTTTACTCTCAATTCTTTTAAACACATCTATTTCCCAGAGCCAAGATGTTTTGACCTATAGCTTTTGCTGAAGGGGAGTGATGCTTTCTTCCCTTTGATGTGAGTAAGAGTTTGGGTATTAACCCAAAGTTATTAATCCAAAGTCTTGAGGGAAAGGCTATGAAGGTGCTAGATCCTTCGTTTTCCAGAAGGAAAGTCAATTTTGGCCTCTATGTGCCCTTTTCTCCCAACCTCTACCCACTGCCTTGAGAAGAAATTAAACTCACAGAGCCCTGTGTATCTCCAAGGCTGGGAATGTATATGGAAATAAGGAGACAGGTCCCTTGATGGGAAAGTCTCAGAATTTTGCTGCCCTAGGAGGTGAAGATTGTGACATTCCTACCACTCTGTAGGTGACTTCAGGTAAAGGCTCCCAGCTACTGGCCTAAGGGTGTCACAGCCAGAAAGGGAAGGAGCAATCTGAAGAAGCTCCTAAAGAAACAGAGATGCTGGAGGAGACTACTAACAACCTGAAGAAAAATAAAATGCCTTCTACAGAGAGTCATGTTGAACCAAAAAATAAGCTTAGCTAAAATATAATTTAAGTAAATTTTTAAAAAATTACCTAAAATATAATTTAATGCCTGACTCAAAGGCTGGTTAATGTTGTTCATTTTGTTAAGACTGCATTCCATATCCCTGACTATATTTCTGCACTGCAGAAACCTTTTGTTGCTTCTTATGTGATTTTTATGTCCAAAGTAAATTTCATTTTCTCTTTAATTTCTAGCCCAAGAATTTTCAGTTCATTTCTGGTTCTTCCACTGCTGTATCCCTTTTTTGAGCTCTTTTTTCAGAGAGGTGATATTTCCTTTAACGTCTTTGACTTCACACAGATTTTCTTTTTCCTAATTATCATTGTCCCAATTAAAAAAGTGCCAGCAGTCCATATATTAACTAAGGTTTCCCCTGTTTTGTTTATAATATTGAGGAAATTGTAAGCTTGTGGATCCATTTTGCAGTGGATCCACATATGTTTGTGGCTATGGTCACTTGCAATTCTTTGAAAAAGAGAAGAAAGCAATTAGAAACACCTATTGTGTTCTGGTACAATGCAGGGCACTTTACATAGTCTTTCATTGAATCCTTGAGAGCAAATGAAAATGTACAAAAAGAAGAATCTCTCTTTAATTCAAGCTTCAAGCTCTTTCCATTATCGTGGTGACCACTTCCTGCCCTAATACAACTACTTCCTCCTACTTATGGATACCAGAATTTTTACTTAAGGCAACTTTATTTTTATCAAGACTTTGATCCTTTAGAAAACTATGAGTCAGACGTTCTCCAGTATTTAAAGGGATTACGAGCTCCTTGCACATGAACGTGGATGACATGTGAGCATTTTGCCAATAATGTGAGATCTAGGCACTTCAAGAAGAGTGTCAGAGATTTTTAGCAGGAAAACAGTGAATAATGAGGAAGACAGGGGAACTGAATACAAAATATTTAACAATTTTGTTCTAGACCGAACCTGTGTAAGTGCTGAGACGGAGGATTGTACCAATAGATAAATGCCTTCTAATTACTAGTTCTGCCTAAAGGAGGGAAAAAGAATTGTATACAAACTGTAAGAACAGGTGACAAATTGATAAGGAGAAATCCAGCTAAAGACAAAGAGGATGCTGACTGCAGCAGTGGTCCTAGAACAGGTGTATGTATCATCAGAGAAGCTGGTTACAGGTGATGTAATGTGAGGGGCCCTGGGGAGGATTCCCTCTGCTTCCACTCTCCCTCCTTTTCCCTCTTCCCATGACTCACAACCCCACCTTGAATGGACAGTTCTATCACCAGTTTGTCTTTTTTCCTGACAGAGTTCATTTCAGTTCAACTCACCGTGGGTCTAGACAATCATTATGTGAGATCCTTGCGGATCACAGGCTGGATTATTTACTGAATATTAGTTAAGGTTATTCCTTTCATCTAAAATATTTTCTTAATCATTTTCACAAATTATTTAATGATTTCCTTTCAAGAGTACCCATTATCAATCTAGCTTAAAATGCTCTGTCCCATAGCTCTTCTTTCCACTGTTGCCTTGCAGACAATAGATTACATGCTATGTAATGCTTAACTGGGCTTTTCCTACAACTATCAGACTGTAACCTTTTTAACTGCAGGGCCCTGCCTTAAATAAGCATCTATCACAATATACCATTAGCTGTGATAATGACCTAATACTTGTTGCTTGAAGAAAGGATTAAAAAATAAGGAAAGAGTTTTCTCAACTTTTGTTCCCCCTCCCCACCTGTAAGCATATCTATAATTGTAGACTTCCTTGCCCACTTTGCTTTTGTTCCAGAGATAGAAATTTCTCACCTTGGAAGCAAATTATCTGCCTCTGCTACAGATTCGTACTCTTTGTGTCGCCATTTTCTAGAATGTTTAGTCCCTGCATTCTTCACTACTTTCTGGATTCTTCTCTTGGCACATCACCCTCTCAACTGTCTCTCATCTTTAAAAACCTAACCAAAGAAAGAAACACAGACATCCCTCTACAGTATTTTTAATGGATTAGGTGACGATGGTAACCCATTATCATAATCCTGCCTCCAAGTGAAGAAGGCAGAAGTAAGATTGTCACTGTTGATGGAGAAAAGGGAGTGGTTATAAGACATGTTAAGTAATTTCACTGTTAGCTGGCATGTGAATCTGATTTTCCCACTCTCTTGCTATTTCTTTCAGTCATTCTCATTGATCCTCTGTTTAGCCACTTTATCTCTTTTCCCTTCACATCCAAGTTTATGAGACATCATTGTCTACCTTATGCCTTCCATGCACTCCTGTTCTCTTAGTTAACTTGTGGTGCCCTGGACACTTGTTTCTGTCACAGTGGTCTGGTGAACCCCCATGACTGCCTCCATGTTTTCCTTGTTACCAGGCTAGTGGGCATTTTGCAGTATCTCTTGGCTGCATTTGACTCTATTTTCCACCCCTAAATTTTGAGACTCTATCTTAATTTAATTACAGATCATCTCTCTCTTCAGCTTCTCCTTCTTCTCTGGTTGTTCTTTCTCAGTCCCCCATGGACATTTCTCCCTCCAATTCCTCTTTAAAAGGTAGAGTTCCTCAAGCACGTGTCAATGCCCTTCTTACCACACTCAAACCCTCCTTGAGAGAGCTTATCTTTCCTTATATCTTCAAACACCTCCTATATGCTAATGACTTTCACATTTTTTATTTCTTATCCAGATCTGTTCTTGCACTCTAGGTCATATATCCAACATCTCTCATGGTCATTGACCTACAACAAATCCAAACAGGACAACTCCATCCCATCCTACTTCTCTTCCTGTACTTCCCATTTTGAGGAACTAAGGAGACTGGATCATCAACATAAGGGTCACTTATGGTGGGGGTTTTTTCCTCTCCTTCACCTCCAAATGTGGTCTCTTATCAAGCCCTACCTATCCACAGTGCCACTGCTTCAAGTTCTCTTTTTCCATATCCTCACTGCCACTGACTTCATTCATGTTCTTAAACTTTTCCTCCTGAATTATTGCAAGAGTCATAGTACATCAAAATGACCTTCCTAGAATGAATTTCTCCCTTGGATGAAGCTCTAGCTCCCTAGAAGACTGAGAAGCACTGAGACTTCTTCGTGATCTGGCCCCTGCCAGCTTCTCCTCACACCTCCCACCTCTTTTTCCCTCCCTCACTCTGGGCACCAGCTGTGCTGAACATGAAATATTTCCCATAAGTCTTACTTGTGCTTGCCATCTGTCCCAACACCCTTCATTTCCTGCAGCCATCTCTCATCCTGGATAATCCTTATTTTTCCTTTACGACTTCAGTCAGGCATCCTGACCTTTCCCCGTATCTTTAGCCATCTCACCCCAGACTAGGTTAGGTGCCTCTTGTTTATTCTCTTAGCTCCCTAGGCGTGTCTGTTTCCATCACTGTTCTTACCAACCTGCAATATAAATGCCTATCTATTCATTATTTTTCTTTACTTATAAAGCCCTTTCACTGCTCTGAGAAAAGTGATTGTTTCTTCATTTTTCTTTGTATTTCTCAAAACTAGCGCAAATACTTTTTTATTGATGCATGAACAAGACTCTAATCTAATTAAAATACCATTTTTTTAAAAAAATAGATATTTATTGGAGTATAATTGCTTCACAATACTGTGTTAGTTTATGTTATACAACAAAGCAAATCAGCCATATGCATACACATGTCCCCATATCCCCTCCCTCTTGAGCCTCCCTCACATCCTCCCTAACTCACCCCTCTAGGTCATCACAAAACACAGAGTTGATTTCCCTGTGCTATGCTGCTGCTTCCCACCAGCCAACTATTTTACATTCGGTAGTGTATATATGTAGGTGTTACTCTCACTTCGCCCCAGCTTTGCCCTCCCACCCCACGTCATCAAGTCCATTCTCTATGTCTACCTCTTTATTCCTGCTCTGCAACTAGGTTCATCAGTACCTTTTTTTTTTTTTTTAGATTCTATATATATGCGTTAGCATACGGTATTTGTTTTTCTCTTTCTGACTTACTTCACAAGCTAGAAATAATAAATGCTAGAAAGGGTGTGGTGAAAAGGGAACCCTCCTACATTGTTGGTGAGAATGTAAACTGATACAAGCACTATGGAAAACAGTATGGAGGTTCCTTAAAAAACTAAAAATAGAACTACCATATGACCCAGCAATCTCACTACTGTGTGTATACCCTGAGAAAACCTAATTCAAAAAGAGACATGCACCACAATGTTCACTGCAGCACTATTTACAATAGCCAGGACATGGAACCAACCTAGATGTCCATCAACAGATGAATGGATCAAGAAGATGTGACATATCTATATATATAATGGAATATTACTCAGCCATAAAAGGAACAAAATTGAATTATTTGTAGTGAGGTGGATGGACCAATTGTTTTAATCGAATTGTTTTAATCTAAATTCCCTTCTAAGCATTGTTCATTTGCAGACATCATTTTCCTTAATGTGTCTTCATTTTTATAGTGTGCCATTAATCTTAACATTATAGAATATTGATTCACAGTCATCACAATCATTTAAACGTAAGAGTGATATTCTATTAAATTGATGTATTATCACTTATTTGTATGTTTCTCTATTACTGACCACTTTAATTGTAAGCACTTCTTTTTATTTATAAAGGTAATGATTCTACAAATCTGACATGGCATTTTCCCCCCATTCACCATCAATTAGGTGCTTAGGAGAAAACTAGGATTTTAAATAAGAAAGGTGCACTATCATCTGGCCTGGCCTGCATATATGGAGGATGACATACTCAAATATAATTTTCTCTTCTATCATTTCAGTTTTCCTGTAATACTTGATTTTTGGAATTATTAAGATGAAAGTCATGCCAAAACAAGGGATTAATGCTGGCACATCCTCTTAGCACTATTGAAGCATGTCTATTAAAATTGGACTCATATCCTGTTTGAAATCTGTACCAGGTTGCAGCTTAGAACAAACTGGCACTTGGGTTCTTAATGCTTAACCTGAACAAATGCCTGCAATGGATTGTCCTGTTCTCTGTTGCTTTGGGTTTGCTCCCATGGAAGCAGTTGCTAATAGTTGAATGCTGGCTGGGGTTAGAGAGCTGCTGCTTTGCCCCAGAAAGTAGGTATAAGACTGTGTTATGGACTGAACGTTTGTACTCCCCCAAAGTTCATATGCTGAAACCCAAATCCCCAATGGGATGGTAATAGGAGGTAAGGGCTTTGGGAGGTAACTAAGTTTAGATGAGGTCATGAAGGTGGGTCCATTGAGATCAGTGTTCTTATAAGGAAAGAAACAGACTACAGCTCTCTGTCATGTAAACATACAGTGAGAAGGTGGCTGTCTGCCAGTCAGGGAGAGGGCTCTCACCAGGAATGAAATTAATCAGCACCTTGATCTTGGAGCCTCCAGAGATAAATATTGTTTAAGTAATCCAATCTATGGTAATTTGTCATAGCAACCTGAGTTGACTAAGACAGACCATATAAACTGGAAGAAGAGGGTTCCAGCCATTTTGAGGATAGAAGATGCTCAAGACTTCAAGACTTTCTTCTTAATGTTTACAATTGGATTCCAAATTTTTTATCTTCCTGGTTTTTCATCTTTCAGTAAGCTTCAGTATTGACAACTTTCTTAAATGTAAGATTCCCCAAGCACACTATTCTAGATGTGGCCTGGTTAGCATTGGGAAGTGGACCTATTACATTCCTAATTCTGACACATATTGTCCACCAGTATAGCCAAAGCTTACATTTTTGTTTCTTTTTAGTAACCTTATCATTATTTAAAAATTCAATTCAATGACTATTTATAATAAATAATGTTAACTCTGTCCTTTTCAAGGCAATCTTAGGTTTTAAAATGTGGAGCAAGAGGCACAAATCTGCTGGTTAGGAGTGAGAATTTCAGGCCCTGTAGGAAGGGGAGAAGGTGTCCTTATAGGGCAGTGGGAGAGTTTCTTTTGAATAGACAGGATTTCATCTCTCTGAACTCACTCCATATGCTTCGTTTACTCAGCCTAGGCATGTGGTCAACCTTGATTAGCACAATTTGACCTCATGTTGCTACTGCTATTCTTTGTTAGAGAAAATCTCATCTCTCTTTACCAATTGTATGCCCAGTTGACAATGAAATGTGCATTACTTGTTTGTTCAGTAATTAATTAAATTAATTCTTTCTGCTAATTTTGAGTTTCCAATATATGTCCTACACTTTGGGAAATATAAAGGAACATATAACATGCTCTTTTATGATTAGATTAGATCGTACATTATAAAATATTAGATTGACAATAAGCAAATGTCAAAGTATTTTGGGGGTGAACTTCTTGCTAAATCTGAGTATCATGACAGACATATTACTGCTAATCAATATTTCTAATTCTCCTTTCCTTCTTGGCCTTTTTGAGTATTACAGTTCCCTGATCCTTAAAGGCAGGCATGGCCAAGAGCCTTCTATTGGTAACAAAATATGAACAGAGTGATGAGTGCCACTTTTACAAAAAATTATTTAAGAGTAGTGTGGTACCAGCCCTGCTGCAGGAAACTATGAAAGTTTCTTGAGAGGTTGGGATCATGAGTTGGCAGAATCTACATAATCCTGGGTCCCTGAATATTACAATGAACCAAGCCCCTATATGACTAGTGTTAGACAAGTAGCCTGCATGACATTCATAGCAGGTGCTCACTAAATATTTTTGGGCAAAGCCATGTATGAATAAATGAAAATCTCTTAAGGTAATTGTCTCCAATTGGGGTGCTATAACAAAAATACCATAGATGAGTGGTTTATAAACAATAGAAATTTATTTCTCACAGTTATGGGAGATGGAAGTCTAAGATCAGGGTGCCAGCACAGTTAGGTTCCAGTGAGGGCCTTCTTCAGGGTTGCAGACAGATGACTTCTTATATCCTTACATGGCAGAGGACAGAGCAGCAAAACAAGCTCTATTGTGACTCTTATATGGGCACTAATCCCATTCATGAAGGCTCCACCCTCATGACGTTGGCTAATTCTTATCAACTCCCAAAGGTTCCACCTCCTAATAACATCATATCTGTGGGGTAGGTTTCAACATATGAATTTTGGAGGAGCACAAACATCCAGCCTTTACTGTTTTCTTTAACAGTAATGCAAAATCTTGGCTCTGATATTGGCAGAAGTTGTCTTTATTTTGTAGGGCTAGCATTTTTTTTTCTAATATTTATCTCAGGATCTTTATGCTTTCTCTATGAAAATTAAGTTTGAAAAAATATTAATTTTTTAACCAAAGAATATAATTACTCAAAGTTAATCATTTTCTTGCTTATGTAGATGATCCCTAAATGAGAGAGATGTGAACTTATCCTATTTTGCTTCAGTTTTCTTATATGGAATGTTTATCCTTTAAAAACTATTTTTGAGAAAAAATGGATCTTTTTCTTCTTAAATAAATATTGTCCTACTAAGAATTTTACATGATGCATTGACTAAAGCTATGCCTGAAATATATATTTTACTACACTTTGAATAAGTAAAGATGTATTTCACAAGAAAGAAATCACAGAATCTGAAAGCTACAGAGAACCTGGGCATTATGTAATTTATTCCTTCTTTGTAACAGGGATAGAGAAGTTAAAGTCAGAGAAAGTAGAAGAAAGTTCCTGTCTTTCAGAAACATCCTGTTTTGGACCACAGAAATATTTAATTAGTCAATTTTTTTGTCTATTAAAATGGAAAGCTTTACAATAATACTAGGAGAAATATTTTAGCAGTTTAAAGTGACACCATCCATTTCAGATTTTAGATAACAGTGATCAGAAGCATTTTAATTGTCACTTTGATATTTACTATCTACAGTAGTAGAGAGAAAGGGAAGTGCTTCATCAGTGATTTATTGATGAAAGGAATAACTTTTATCAGATGGGTAAATGATTTTTAAGTGACTAACATGGACTTGTCAATGTAGCAAAAAGTGAAAATAAAAGAGAAAACATCATTTCTCCTTTTAATTAATTTTTACCATTTTAACAAATGAGGGTGAGTGTGATGCATTTGTACTGGTTCTAATAATGCCAGCTAATTCTCACCATGTCACTAATTTCAGATGTGACTGGTATCCGGATCTCCCTGGGACCACCTTAGTCAGAAGAATGGTTCAAGGGAGAGTTCCTAGCTAGAAATATATTTGAGAGCTGGTACCTCAAATCATGCCAGGCTCTTGGTAAGTATTTGTTAAAATGATACTAGGAGGTTATCTTTAAACCTTGTCATATGGGGAAAACAGAGGTCTGTTGAGTGTAAATTTATTTGCAAAGTTACAGGCTATGGAAAGGGAAAAAATGTATTTCATGATTATGTAGAATGTCAGGAGAAGCAGATTATTGTTCTTGAGAGAAGGAATGCAGTGCAGTAGAGGCTACAGTAGCAGTTGGAGACATTTATTGTTATATTGTAAAAATTAGCTTAATTCTGCAATTAGCAGGTGAGTGGGTGATCTTTTTTTCCCCCTGCTTAATTTGATTGACAGGTTTATTCTTGATTGTAGCTTAATATGCATTATTTCCAAATGCGCACTAAAAGAAAGGAAAATGGTTTACTTCCCATTTTCCTTGGTGTCAATAAAAGAACTATTCTGAGAACTGGACTGTTTGAACAAAATGAAGATTATGCACAGAGCACTTCGATAAACTAATCAACACTTCTTTTCCACATTTGCATTGAAAAGCAATTATTTTCATCAATTTACCATATGCACTAAAATGAAACATGAATAGAAAGGCCAGTTCCATTTTGTTTTCCATTGTTTAAATAGAACCCTACTTAGTACTTGTGTATCACCTATTCATTTAAGTACCACCTTAGACTCTTAGCATCTTTGATAAAGCATTATCAAGAGTCTGGCATTAGGTATACTTGATATATAAGCATTTCTGCAGTTAATTTGCATGCATGGAAGAAAGCAAAGCATAGAGGTTTTGTTTTGTTCTTTTGTTTTGAATTTTATTTTATTATTTTATACAGCAGGTTCTTATTAGTTATCCATCTTATACATATTAGTGTATGTATGTCAATCCCAATCTCCCAATTCATTCCACCACCACCCCGCAGCATAGAGGTTTTTAAAATATTTATCTGAAATAAGACATTCATAAAAAATGTATTTTATTTTTATCAAAGTCACAGAATTTCACAGCTAACATCTGTTCCATGCAAGGAAACATGCCTAAACTATACCTCCGCCATGCGTATGCCACTGTACAAAGTTACTGATGACATATAGAAGTGATGTATAGTAGTTACTAGTTTTGTTTTAGGCAAAATGACAGATTCTGAAAGAGACAGAACATTGACCCTGTCACAAGCCTTTGAGCTCAATGTTATTTGAAGGATTGTAGACCCCTTATTGATAATTTCCACGTTTAAAACCACAACAAATACTGCCTTAGGAAACACTCCTACAAAATCTTTCAAATAAATCATTGTGGTGGTACTGAAAATTGTTTCAATTATGTTTAAGTAAATAATTCTATGTTGCCTCATGTTGGATCTCTATACTGTACATTTCTAATAAATAAAAATTTATTTCATTGCTATATAGCCAAAGTGAATAGTTATATCATTATGTACAATTTTTAAAAATAAATTCTCACAAATAAATATATGGCAGACAACATCAATAGCTCCAAAATTGTAGGGCAAATTTATTAGAATGGAAAATCTTCAGTACTTATAAGTCTAATAAAATATATTATATAGCTATTTTAAATTTATAATAATCAGATGGGTGAAAGAAATTGGAGTAAGAAGTAATACTTATACAGTAAGTTTAAAAGATATTCATCTTTTTATTTTATCTCAATCTTTAGGTTATTTTATATGTATATATATATGTATATACAAAATTCAGAATTGTCTTTTGTTTTATTCTATAGACTGAATGTAACAACACTCTCTATTGGTAAGAAATATCAACAATCCAATGTCTTTGTACCTGTGGCATTTTATACATTCTTTTCACATAACACTTATCCTCCTTGTCTTGGAGGCTTTCTTTCTATTTCTTACATCTCTCATATCCAATCAGCAAAGAATATTTTCAGGCCCAAATGGTGCTGACAACCCAAGCTGCACGATCGTTAGGCAAAACAAGATGTCTTGCAACATTTTATAAACAAAATTTTAGTACCCTAATATCAAACACCTCCTGGGTTCAGAAATCTACTACCGCTCTGCCCCACCTCCGTTTCCACACCACCACAGTATTTTCTAGTCCTAGTACTGTGTTGCTCCAGATTTCACCTAGTTTTCCTTTATAGAAAAACTCGGTGAGAGAAAGGTGGGTTTTTGTTTTGCTGCCACAGGGAAGTGCTCAATTCTGCAGTTCATAGATGGCACACGCTCTGCTTTTTAATAAGACAAAGCAATCAACTTTTTTCTTTTATCTACTCTTCAAAAAACCAGTTATGCCTTGCTGTGCATTTCCAGTCTTTATGCCCTATTAATAAGACTGTCACCGAGGTGGTAGCAGAGACTGGGGGAATATTAATTTCTCTACTTGAATGCACTTATAAACAGGGCTTACAGGACAGATATTTTATCCTATGGTTGAAATCAGTACAATAATCTTATCTGACAACTTTTATCATATTTTGGGGGGGGTAAGGTATTGAAAACTTTTAAAAACGTAAGATAAGCTCTCTGTAGCTTTAACTAAGGCTCCCTAAGATAAGAATGGAGCAATTAACCATGAATATAATGTGGTGTAGAACGTTCAGTACTGTACACGGAGCCAGGAGGTCTGGGTTCTAGCGCGGCCTTTGTCACATACAACCCTGTGACTTTCCTTATGACAATTCACTTCACGACAACAGGATGCTAGCTCTCCCTCGGATAAACCATTGAATTTGTGCTCCTCACTACCACATAATCTAGACCAAGAGATCCCAAATGTGGTATACAGATCCAAGGAGATCCTCAACACTCTTTATCAGGAGGACCACAAGGTCAAAAATTACTTTCATAATAGTATTAAAATTGAATGTCTTTTTCACTGAAGGTACAAAAGCAATGGAGTGTAAAACTGGCACCTTAGTGTGAATCCAGGCAGTGGCACTCAACTCTACAGGTAGTCATTGATCTTTTTACCACCACACGTCCACCGTGTAAAAAAAAATTGCTAGTTTCACTTGAAGATGTCTTTGATGAAGCAGAAAAAATGATCGATTTCATTAAGTCTCTAACCTTGAGGACACATTGTTTTAATATGCTGGTGATGATGTGTAATGGTTTCTGAGGAAAAACACCTATCCAAATGCTTGAGTCGTAGCTGAACTAGCGGCTTTTTCATGGGACATTGATTCCACCTTCAGCCAACAGACAAACTATGATTTTTCAGACTTGGCTATTTGGTAAACATTGTTCTCCAAAATGAATCAAGTGTGGCCTGTCCCTTCAAAGAAAACAAAAGTAAGTGTAGCTAAGAAAAAGTTGGAGATTTCAAATGAAAATAAGAATTTTTGAAAATGTGTTTTCACCACTGTCTGAGGGCTTGACAATTTGTAAAGACTTTTCTGGTAAGATTGCTGGTTGTTACCGATGAATGTTTGTGTCCCCCAAGATTTATGTTTTGAAGCCCTAATCCCCAGCGTGGTAGTATTTAGTGGTGGGACGTTTAGGGGTTGTTAATGAAACAAAAAACAGGCCCAAAATGGAGTTTTTTTATGCTTCGCCCTGCGTCACCAAACCAAGACTTGATTATAGTTTCGGCTCTCCTGGAAGAGACTCTTAAACTAGTTAATCAGGAATTGCCTGTCAGCAGCAGTTAGATAATCTGCCTGGTAGACCCCAGCCATTCTCTAAGAAAAGTCACCTTGCAATAGCCAACCTGACTTTTTGCCTGGTATAACTTCCTGGTTCCCACTTTCTCTGCTTATAGAAGTCTTTCATCTTATACAGCTCATCAGAATTCCTTCCTATCTGCTAGACTGGATGCTGCCTGATTTAAATTGATGTTTGTTCAAATAAACCCTTAAAATTTTTCATATGCCTCCGTTTATCTTTTAACAGAGGGAATTAGGTTTAGATGAAGTCATGGGGTGAGGCCTCCATTTGGGGATTGGAACCCTTATCAGAAGAGGAAGACAGACCAGGGCACACTGTCTCCTGTCTCTCTATCTCTCTGTCTCTGTCTCTCTCTGTGTCTCGTTCTCTCACTCATTCATGTGAAGACACAGCAGGAAGGCAGCTGTTGGCAAGTCAGCAAGAGAGCTCTCAACAGAAACCACCTTGATCTTGGACTTAGGTCTATTGTTTAAGCTAGCCGGTGTGTGGTGGTGTGTGATAGCAGACCGAGCAGACGAAGATACTGGTGATGTTAATGAATGTGATTTTTTGATAATGTGTAATAAAATAATTTCAAGTTTGGAAGACCCATATTGATGATATGAAACAGCTATTGAAATACTCTCCTCTTTTCCAAATAGACATCTGTGTGAGGCCAGGTATTATTTATACGTATATACTTCATGCATAGTCTTTATATACTTCAAACAAAGCAACATGTCATAATAGATCGAATGCATAAGCACAAATAAGAATCAAGCTGTCCTTAAGCCAGATGTTAAGGAGATATGCAAAAACGTAAAACAATGACATTCTTTTCATTTTTTTATTTTGCTTTGGGAAATATAATTATTTTTCATGAAAAAAAGCATTACTTATATTAACATGCAACGGGTTCATCATTGTTACTTTAAAAAGATTGAATAGAACATTTAAAACATTTCTCAGTTTCAATTTCCAATGTGGTAAATATCAATAAAATCCACATAAACAAAAGCCCTTTGACATCTTTAACAGTTTTTTTAAGACTGTGAAGGGGTCCCAGGGCTTCCAAGTTTGAGAACCACTGATCTAGACTATCCATGTGGCTTCACCCTATCTTTGTTCTGCCAGCCTGGCTCCTTCAGAGTCACTTGGACAACACCTGACAGGACCATCCTGAGTCCAAGTCACAAATTCATATCCATTACGCCCCAGCGTATGAAGTCAAGGTTCTGATGTGCTGATTTCCTGGGACCTCCGCTCTACCAAAACCCATCACAGTCTCTATGTGATGGAGGGGCACTCCCCTTGTCCTCAGGGGGTTCCAGCTTGTCTGCTGCCCTGAGCTATACTGCCGATAACCCGTGGACCTTTCTGCCTGAAGTATTCTCCAAAAGCTCAGTCGGGAGCATGTAAAACTGAGCATGGAGCCGTTGCGGTTTTCTATACTCTTTTCTAGTGCTGGCTCTAAACAAACGCAAATCAACCCAACATTACAACAAACCGTCATGCCAAATACCCCTGGTTCCCCCCCCCCCCACCCGGTTCATCAGACAAGCAAGCTTAGTCCAAACGGCAGCTGAATTTCAAACCGGATGCTTTACTCTCATGACCTTTTCTTTTATTGAATGAACGTTAAGGTGCGAACAGAAAATAAACTGCTTTTCCAGCGGGTAATCTTTTAATTTCAGACTGTGGGATAGTTTTCTCCATGCCCCTGGATGAACTTTTAGGTTTGCCTCAGATTTTTATTCAATTATGCTTAGGTAATAATGAGCTCAAATAAAACTCCAGAGAACAGACTCACTTCAGTCATTAAAACATCCAGACTGGAGTGATAATCAAATTCAAAGATTGAAAATTAATGTTTCTTTCTGCTTGGCTCTATCTTGAAAGGGCTGCTTATTCCAGATTCATCTCTCTATCACTCTGTCTGTCTCTCTTTACTATTGGCTCAGGACAACAGCATCAGACTCCCTCTATTTTTTTTTTAACATCTTTATTGGAGTATAACTGCTTTACAATGGTGTGTTAGTTTCTGCTGTACAACAAAGTGAATCAGCCCTATGTATACATATATCCCCATATCCCCTCCCTCTTGCATTTCCCTCCCACTCTCCCTATCTCACCCCTCCAGGTGGTCACAAAACACTGAGCTGATCTCACTGTGCTACACGGCTGCTTCCCACTAGCTATCTGTTTTACATTTGGTAGTGTATATATGTCCATGCCACTCTCTCACTTCATCCCAGCTTACCCTTCCCCCTCCCCGTGTCCTCAAGTCCATTCTCTACATCTGTCTTTATTCCTGTCCTGCCCCTAGGTTCCAGACTCCCTCTTGACCTTCTATTTTGCCCAGGTAAAGCAGGTATTAATCATGGCTGATATTTGTTAGTGGCAGAATTTTACAGGTTGTTAAAATATAAGAATACTTCTCTAAGTTTTGTAGGTAGGTTACCCTGAGTTCCCCAATTGAATCAACACCTCCTTCCTTGTCTTCCTCTCTCCATGATTTTTCTTACTTTTCCACCATCCAACAGTGGAAAGGTCTTGTCTAGCATCACAGGGCTCCAGGATCCTACTCCAGTTTCTGTGTTCTCGGCCTTGGGGGCTAAGCTGAATCAGTAAATATCTCATTTGTAACCATCAGTCACATTCTACTTGGTATGAGCACAAATCCATCAAGAAAATTTGTGCCATTAATAACTGCTTTCTGATTGGAAGCTAATATTAGCTTTATTATAGAGGACTGGTACAAACATATAGAAGGGATTTTTAGGGGCCAGGGAAATTATCTCAGGGCTAAAGAACAACTTGGCAACAATTTAGACATAATTTTGGCATCTATGTGTATGTCTGTTTCCATAACTAATTATATATAATTACATATATATATACACACACACCATATGTAATACATTAATTACATATATGTGTGTATGTGTGTGCACATAGAATACTTGACAGTCTATTTGGAACATTAAAATACATAGAAAAGTGACAGTGTATACCATCAAGAACACAAAATATCAAAGAGAAGAATCTGTGGGTGGTGGCAGAAAATAAAAAGACCATTTACTGGAAAAATCATCTGAAGGAAAAAGTAGTGGGAATAAAGAAAATTGTAGACTTCAGTTTTTCAAATGTAAAAGCAAAATGGTAGAAAATTTGTTCTATTTAATAGATTTAAAATGGCATCATTTTGAACCATCAATGTTTTCCCAGTTAAAATTTTTCTTGCCTCTGTGTCCTCTTTTCCCATCTCTACTTCCATCATTTCCCCACTGAATTTCTTCAATATCGTGCAGTAATTTATATTCACTTATTTATAATAAAAACCTTATCACAACAAGCAGGAGAAGAGAAATGAGTCTTATGCTTAAAAAAGATGCCAAATGTCTGATCAGCACAAAGGAAAGAGCAGAGAAGGAACTAATTGTTGCCTTACTGCATTTTGAGACATTAGTAGGTCAAGGATTAAGACAGGGAGATAATTCAGAACTGAGTACCTAACGTGGTGGCTAATGTTTTTCAAAGGAGCACAAGAGGCAGGTGATGTGATTCGAAAATATTGATGAGTTTTACTGAGAGTTCTTGCAAGTCTGGTGCTGCATTCCATGATCTAGTGCCTCTACCTAGTGACAGAAACATCCTACATGGCTAATCAGTGGACACTGCCTGGTTAATGTCCCACAGATTTTCACTGTTCAATAAAATGAACTACCTTTAGACTCAGCTACTCACACATTTTGGTTATCCTGGATATGAGTGCTTTTGTATCTCTCATATCAATGGTAACTTTGGAAGCCTTTTGAGTATGAAACTAATAGATTAGAAATCAAGAAATGGTGGCTGTAGTTTATACAAGTATATCAGGGGTATATCATAAGACAACTATTACAAAAGAACTAAATTTCTTTTTTTCCCTCCATATTTTTGTGTGTAGGCAATCCTAATGCAGGAGTGATGGAGATGGAGAAATAGTTAAAAAAAACAACAACTCATTACCTCGTGCTATTTAATTAGAACATTATAAATGAACTTAAAAAGCTCACTATAATTTTTTAATGCCAGAATAACAAATTACCTCACTTATGCATATAATTTGCAGTTGATGATTTTTTTTTTATTTCAGAGCTCTGAATATATTGGTGACAAATGAGAATTATGATTGTGTTCAAAGCTAAGTCAAAACAGAAACAAGTTTAGAAAGGAGACAAGAGTTTTAGAAACAAAAAACATACTATGCATCCATTATAAGGTTCCTAATTTAGCCACCTGGCTATCAGAACACCTTGAAGCAAATAGTTCTACAATCATTTCAGAAATCAAAAGAGGTCAAGATGTTCCCTGGTAGCAAGAAAAGAAAGCAGGATCTAGGGAAGCATGCTTTTCCCTGAGTGAGAAGGTTAAAGCATCAATACAGCATTTGTTGATGAAGCATGTCCTTATATGATTATTCGATTGTTTCAGTAACTACCTATTTAGTCACCATTCATTTACATGGTCTGAGAAGGAATATTTCAGGATTCATAATAAATTACATTTTAAATATCACATTTCTGCATTAAAGATTGGATTATAAGACAGCCTTTTAGATCTTTTCATTTTTTATTACATTTATGACTTTTATAATTGTCCCTACATATATATGAGAAGTGAATGTGGAATGAGGAGATTCGAGGGCAGCATCGTTAAACATTCCAATAAAAGACAATGGCACAGAAAGGGGTGAAAGCATGGGGAAAAACAGGTCTTAACAATATTAATTGAAGCTTCTTGTCAATGAAAGAAGTTGAGATTGTTATTAACCTTATTATCAGGGAGGTATGTCACACCCAAACCCACATCTTTCTAGTGATTCCATAGTTCACCTCCCTGGTTGTTACGCTGCACCTCCAGCTCACGCCCTCATGCTTTCCTCAGCCCTGCTGTTTACTCACTCTTCCAAGTTGCATGCTTTGTGTCTGTTTTCTCTTACTTCTTTCCCTTCTCAGGAGTGACTTTTTTTTTTTTTAACAGACTCTCTACTATTCCTTTCCAGTCTGCATTTCTTTCTTTCTTTCTTTTTTTTTTTTTTTGTGGTACGAGGGCCTCTCACTGTTGTGGCCTCTCCCGTTGCGGAGCACAGGCTTCGGACGCGCAGGCTCAGCGGCCATGGCTCACGGGCCCAGCCGCTCCGCGGCATGTGGGATCTTCCCGGACCGGGGTATGAACCCGTGTCCCCTGCATCGGCAGGCAGACTCTCAACCACTGTGCCACCAGGGAAGCCCATCCAGTCTGCATTTTAATACCCAAATTCAGACACGAAATAACATTCCCTTCAGTCCTGACTGCTACTTCCTCAAATACTCCTTTCATCTTTACAACTTAACTGAGATTTTCTCTCTCCATTGAAATTCTTCTCCTCCACCACTCCCCTCCCCAGTAAAATCCAATCTTAGAAATGTCACCTTAGAGTATTTGTGGGTCTCATTCTCTCCCAACTTTCTTATGGCTTACAAGAAACATTTTATTTTGAAGGGGTGATAGAATATAGATAAAGCACATCATGCTAAAATTTTTTGTATAAGTTAGTGTCCATTATTGGTTCAAAGGTTGATATAAAGCTAAACTTCATAACCCAACATTTTTACCTCTAGGTACTTACCCAATTGATTTGAAAACTTACCCCCACACAAAGCTTGCATACCTGCACATGAATGTTCATAGGAGTCCCATTCATAATCATCAAAAACTGCAAGCAATTCTTATGTCTTTCAAAAGGTGAATGGAGACATTAACTGTGGTACGTCTATATAATAGAGTACCATTCACCAATAAAAAGAAATGCACTGTTAAGCCATGTGAAGGCACTGATGAATCGTAAATGAATATTGCTGAGTGAAAGAAGCCAGTCTTAGAATGCTATGTACTTTACGTTTCCATGTAGGTGAGATTCTGGAATAGGAAACACAACAGAAATATAAACTAAATCAGTGGTTGCCAGGGAAGTACATCTTTTTTCAATCAGGTTTTGACATGACTGTAGCCTTGTGAGAGACCAGGAGCCTAAGGACCCAGCTAAGCTCTACCAGGTTGCCTGTCCCACAGAAACCATGAGATAACAAATGTTTGTTTTAAGCCACAAAAGTTTGGGGTAATTTGTTATGCATCATTATATAACTAATCCAGTCATATATATTTTATATAATATTAAAACCAAGTCAGCAGATGAGCTTTTGCTTTTAAAGAAGAAGGATGATATTGAAATGTTGTGAAAATACTTTGTCTTGGATCAATACATGTTAACAGAATTATCACTGTAGATAGGACAGTTTGAAACCACACACAAAGAATGCTTTGCCTGCTACCTATTCAGAATAATGATACTTTTCAGTATGAACTCTGTTTCAAAGAAGTTTCTTTAAAACAGGAGTTATTGCATTTTCACTTGATTTTGCCCTAAATTAACACCGACTCTCCAATCATTTGTAGAAAAAAAAATTGTGCTTTTAAAAATGAAATAGGACAAAAATAGGTGTTTGGTGCCACATTCTGCTTCCTCCTAGATGTGTCTACATTTAAACTCTACAAAAACAGTCTTCTTTCACGTTTTATGCTAATGACATGGAGAAGAGGAAAGGAATAGTTCTAGATAAAGAAGACTGTTATTCAGACTCACAGAGGGAAGTAAGAATCAAATAGCATCTAAGATAGTATAAAATGTCAAACCATAATTTGTCTGGTTCCTCATTCATATCATGTTCAAAATGGCTCTCTCCACTGGGCTCTTTTCTATACAAATGTGGTCCATTTCCTATACAGATATTTTCTTTGCTATTGCTCCCCATATGCACAGATTCATCTTCACACCTTCTCATACGCATTTTGCCTCTTTTGGCATGTGTTCTGTTTGCCTGCCATATGTAACCATCCTTGCAACATTTCCAGACCCAATTTAAAGTTTGAAAAATATCCTTCCCCTCACTTCGCATTTCTATGCCTTTGGAACTTGGCATAAAAGTCTGATCTCCTTTTCCTTTTTTTTAGCTAGTTAATTTCAAACATGTATTTCCTAGTACTTTTATCATTTTTGGTCCAACTCTGAGTTCAGAGAACACAAAAATGTAGCAATGTATCAGAGAAAGCTCTTTGCAGTACAGTGAGGGCAATCCTAGTAGACAGGTGGTGTCTTTGTGGGACAACTGGATTAGATTAGAACGTGCTCATCCAAGATTTTCAGCTGATTTTCAGATTTTTATATGTGAATCTCCCGTGGCTTAAGAAAAGTACAGCAATAAGTGACTATTTACTACCATAGAAATGAAGGTGTGTCACACGTGAGATCAGATTTAATTCATAATTCATAGAATGGCCCTTGGAGAATTGCCTCCAAACTAAAATTTTGTTTCTTTATTCATCTGATGGCTCTCTATGGACACAAGCAAACTATCCCATCACAATTTATAACACCCGCCATGTCACAGACAAGGACAAATATTTATGTCATTACTCCACGTTGAGTCTTCTTTCACCCCTTCTACACCATCTCCATTTTCTAAGATTTAGGTCAAGTACCGCTTCCTTCACAAATCCTTCATGATTACACACACATTGATCTCAGGTTTTCTAATCTCTTGAAACATTAATTGTTTTTCTCATTTTGGCTCTTAATTATAGACTCTTACACATCCTGGAATACTCTTCCTTCTCTCCTTTGCCTGACAAACACATACTTGTTATTAAGGACTCATGCTAAGTGTCACCTCCTCCATGAAGTCACCCCTGACCACTTCTACCCTCTGGCACCCAAGGAAGTAAGTATCCCCTTGACACTGCTCCCATATCATCAACTAACTGAGAATAGAGCATGCGTCCCTCTACTTGATAATATATCAATCTTCTCACCTCCCCATTGCAAGAGTGAACTCTTTCTAGTAGGCATTTTATCATGTTCGACCCTGCCACACTGACACTTAGCCCTAGATCTAGACAATTAACAAAATTCAATATATATATTTGATGAATTAATAAATAAATGAACACAAAATAAATTAATGAACATGTAAAAAATGAATTACTGCATTGTTATGTACATCAAATAATAACCAATGCATATAAATTAATTCATTATGTGTATCAATTCATCAACTAATAATGTGCATGAGTTAATCATTATTTTTATCAACCTGGAACCATCAAATCAATTAATAATATGTAACAATTAATGATTATGTGCATATATTTTCCCTGCTGAAAGGAGGGGAGAAAATAAGTGCATAAGATACATATACGGACTCTCCTATTTAACTGAGGGAGGAGATTTTGTTCTATTCACTGGAGTAGGCTGAAACTTGTGTCCTCTGAAAATTTGTATGTTGTAACCTAATCTCCAATATGATGGTATTTGGAGGTGGGGCCTTTGGGAAGTGATTAAGTCATGAGGGCAAAGCCTTCATGAATGGGATTAGTACCCTATGAAAAAGACCCTGTTAGAGGGCACAGCAAGAATCAACTGTCATTGAACCAGCACGTGGGACTGCACCAGACGCCAAATTTGCCAGCACCTTGCTCTTGGCCTTCCTAGTCTCCACAACTGTGAGAAATGAATTTCCGTTGATTTATAAGCCACCCAGCCTGAAATGACTAAGGCATTCAAATTTTGCATATTTTCAACAAAATAGTTTTCATTAGGAATATAATTTTTTACTCAATTTTAAGGAAGTTAGGAAAATAGAAAAGAAAATGAGGAAGAAATTACTAAGAGGAAAAATACCAATGAACCCAGTGTTTTAACCACAGTGCCTGATATATTTCCTTTACATGTTTTCGTGCACTTATTATCATGTTTTACCATTGGTATGCTGTCATTAGAATGACATTATTACATTATTATTATGTAGCTAATACATAAGGGAGAGTGCTTTTCAGAGGAACTGCTGAGGTTTCAAGGAGAATTTTGGAAGAGTTCTGTTAAAGGATCTGGGCTTGTGCTAATTGATTCTAAACAGGGCTTAAAGAAGACAAAGCCATTTCTGAATTAAATGCTATCGGAAATCAGGGAGCAATTCAGGGATTAACTAACTTGGCAATTTTTCTCTAGGAGGTGAGACGATCAAAGCAGTGCTGGTTGTCATATGTAGTAGTCACTTGGGTTAGTACAAAGAGGGGGCTGTTTAGTTGTTTTTGTGGTTGCTGGGTGTCCTTGTATCTGTCTTGTTTCAGACTTGGTCATAGTCACACCTCCCTGATGATGTCTTGTATGTTGACCCTTACTGTATAGCTCTAACTGCTGACTGCCAGGGCTGATGTTCACTCTCTGAAATGATTTATTTATTATTAGACATTTAGTTTTCCACTTTTTCAATTCTCTGATGTGATATGTTGAGTAATATTATAAATATAGCAGTAAAAATAATAAGATCCCAGAGATGGCTATTAGTATCAAGTTGTGATCAATTTCTCTTTGTCTTTCTATTGCTGTTATTTTCCTGCCAAATTGCCATGAACCACTTTGAACTATCAACAAGAATGTATGATACTGTATCTCCATCATTATTGTGTGTTACATATTTTAAAAATGGTTTATTTAATAGGCAAAAATGGAATACAATTTTTGACTTTTTTGAGTTTCTATGACTATTGCTGAGGTCGATTTGTTTTTACATGTGTCTTTTTGGGTAACTGAAATTATTTTGGAGAATGGTGAGAACTGCCTCTCTAAGATATTGCTATTGTAGATATTATTATCTACTCAATTTCTTAACATTCATTTTCCTATACAGAGTAGCATCTTTGGACAGCTTTGCATATATTTGTTGAGACTAAACTGAGTATTTGATATTCTTAGAAATAGTGTTTTAGTAGACAAAATAAATAACTTCTTCAGGGCCAAAATATCAACTATTGACAGAAATCATAATAATTATATTGTGAATAAGTGAATGAATGAATGGATAAATTAAAAAATTATAATCATACAAGATGATAAGAGGTCATTTTTGAGCTACATGCTTCTTTACATAATTGGCGCACTTAAATTTCCAAAATGAGATGACTTTGTTTGTTTTAAGTTGCTAAATTTGTGGTCATTTCTTATGTAGCAATAAGAACCATGTTAGTTTTCTATTTCCCAAGTGTTTTTGATTGGAACTCCATTTGAAAAACAAAAAAACCTTTCCAGAAGAAGGACTCGTGTCCATGATGTATGTATCTGAAATTTTGTTTTATGTAATCTTGGTTTAAATTAGCATGATAAAATTCTAGACACCAAGTGTATTGTTATAAATACCTATTAGATGACGTAATCCTTAGGTAAATGAGAATTTCTAAATGTTAACATTTCAGCTCTACATCTTTCCCAAAATTGACTTACAAAATTAACTAAAATACAGTTTGGTTATATTTGTATATAATTTAGGTATAAACATAACCAAATATAAACAGAACTCCTAACTTTATATTCCTCTTTACCAGTTATTTTGTATTGAATTTTATATCTGATTGTAGCTTTTGGATAGCAATGGAAATGTACTTAATACTAAAATACATATTTTAAATTATTGTTTGTTTTATTTTAAATATTTTAACAATTATTTTAAATATTGAAACATAGTAAATATTATTTTAGACACTGAAGCCTAATGTCAAATATACACGCCAACATACATGTATATTTTATACACATATATAAAACTGTATACTTTAAACAAATGTATGTATATATATTATTATGTTTATATACGGTTAAAATCTATGATACCATCAGAAATGTAAACAATTGTTTCTCCTCTGATTCTGAAGGCTAATCCCCACCAGAATCCCTGGCTCTGAATATGACATGCTTTATTCACTTATGACAGTCTTGTAACATCAATCATGTCTTGCAATGAGCAACTGCATCCATTATGTTGCCCAGTAGTTTCCCCATAATTATTTTTCAAGTCATTTCCAGAGTACTTCATAAAACATTCTTAATGCCACCATATAGGAACAGATAATAAATTAATTCCATTTTCAAGGGCTTTAAAAATGTAGCTTTATTTTAGGTTGCAGCAAATTTTGTACTACGATTTTTACCAGAGGCATAATATAGTGTTTTTTTTTTTTAAGATAAGTGTTTCACTGTTGTAACATAGGAAAAAAATTGCACTATAACAGTGAAATGTTTTGTTTTTGTGTTTTGCATGGGGAGGGGAAAAAAGCAACCTTACCGTTCCTTCTCCCATATGCTTCAACTTTCATGTCTGTTTTGCCATCTATTCCATTAACATTATGATTAATGAAAGCTCTCCAGAATTTCAAATACCTTGAAAAGTAGTCAATGCCTGCTCTTTGGAGGCTACATTGAAGATAAATAACAATAAAAACAGGGTGATCCAGACTTTTGAAGTCTTTAAAGACACCATCACTGTGATCTTTGTATCACTGCTGCGGAAAAGAGGTCAACATTTCACATTTCTGGCACTACTAACGACAACACAGCAACTAAAAGAAAGCATGAATTTCTGGGAGCAGCATTAGGATACAGGACTCCTGCTGAGCTCACCAGTTCCTTGCTCTGCACAGCTGCCTTCTCAGCTGGGGGTTTTAAATCAGCACTGTGAGAAAAGACAGAAATGACCATAGTGCATTTGCCTCACTATGAGAAAAAGGTAATGTTCAATTAACGCTTCAGCCTTCTGTTTTCCAACTGACTTATTTCTGTCTTTTGTTTGCATGTTTTGCTTTGGGTCTTTTGTTGTTCCTTTTCATTTCATGGAATAAAATGCTTAAACTAAAAATATCTTTGTTCTTGCGGTTATGCAAGGGTACTGAAATTCTCATGGCTTTGCAGAGATGAATAAGAGTTGGAGGAATCATAGTGGTTTTAAAAAATGTTTATTCATACCCATAGGATATTAACATCCTGTTCACCTAGCTAAGCTTGCATGCAACTGTGAAAACATCACAAGGGAAAGAGTAGAGCCTGCTTTAAAAGTATTTCAATAAATGCAACATCTGACTTGCTGAGAATGCATGTATTTACCTTATCTGCTGCTCTGTTGTAGAATTGTATATACCGTGCTGTTAATGGTGAGCTCTGCTTTGAGACTGGTTTGAATACTGATAAAAAAGAGTTAATTTCAACAAAGCAACGTTTTTAATCTTCCAGGCATAAAGAAATGCATTATCTTCCTTTATACTTGTTACACATTGTATTTGGAATTGCATAGATACAAATTAATAAACATGATTTTATAGAATACTGTTCTTCATGGAGTTACATGGTTTTGTGTCCTTAGAGATGAGCTCATTAGTGTTCTTAGTTGTGCCCTTTTTTTTTCTCTTTTTGAACAATTTATTTTATAAGCACAGAATGACACTAGAAAAAAGAGCTATGTGATTGATCTGTGTATGTGTACATGCATGTGTGAGTATATGCTTAACTCTGACTTTGTGGGTCTTATGAATTTCCTCTCAGATTTTCATTAGCCTTATGGTTGGAAAGAGGGATGCTTTCAAGCTTGAATAATATTCTTAAGAAGGAAGTTCAGGGATTGAATGTTCATTGGAAACATGTCAGTATAATTTTATTTTATGGTTTGAACCAAAATATTGATTACCACCATTTTAGTAATTGTTCAATATAAAATCTGGTCAACAATTCATTTTACAAATATTTACTATGTACCAGGCACTGGGCTTGGCAACAGAGACAAAAAAACAAGCATGTGGTTCTTGCTCTTAAGACTTCTATAGTCTAAACCTTTTGATCAAGGAGCTATTTTCTGAAGAAGAATTTGATGTTTAACTTTCTTGCAGTACAGCTCATGTTAGAGGAAAGTTTTGAAGAATTTATTGAATCTCACATCAAAGTAAAATATTTGCCTAGTCGACAGTTAGTCTACAAAAGATTAATTTTTAATTTTCACCGACTTGGGCAACAACTATTTATTGAATGACTCTATTGTATTAGGCACTGTTGTAAACACTTGGGATACAGCAGCAAACAAGACAGAGCCTCTCCCATGGGGCTCAATTACATTCTAGCAGGGGACCGAGGACAAAGAGGTAGCATGAAATTTCAACTTGCTTTTAGAAAGACAAAAGGGCAAGGTGACTGAGAAATTGAACCTGCTGACTTGATACTATAGCAATTCATCCGGCCCTCTTGGTTTTCCTATTGGACAGTGCTAACCCAAAGGAAAAGAAAGAGCTCTACAAATATCCATAAGCCCTTTCAAAATACTTGGAAGTGACTTTAATGACAAACAATAAATAGTTTGTAATAATATTGTTCTTCCAAATTCAGTGTTATGAATTTTTATGTGATTCACAGTGTAGTGAATTCACAGTGTTATGAATTTTTATGTGATTCACACAGTGTAGTGATTTTAATTTTGGGACACTCATAAGTAACTAAGGTTATTAACAATAGTTTCCCTGGAACTTTCCCTTGACCTACCAACTGGCAAAACACACAGTTTATTAATGTCCACAGACATTGCTATACCTTCTCTGCTGGGCTGCCTTGGTTACTAGTGAAACCTGTCCACTGAGCATGCTTCTGAGATTCCACCACAGAAGGCATTTGGAAAATATTTATATCTAGTTTCCTATCATCTCTTTTTCTCATTCTGAATATCTCATTTTTCTATTTTAAGACTGCAGTGGAATATATTTTCTCTATTTTCTTTCTTGACCTCTTTCTTGATTTATTTGTTTCTTTCCTGATTTCTTTCTATCTCCTTTCTATTTATATGTATGTATGTGTGTGTATGTATCATCTATTGTCTATCTGTCTATCTGGCTAAAAATAAGCATCTAACATTTTAGCTCACCTTCAGGTATTTCAAATTCATTTTTCCATTGTCACCTCTGTTATAACAGGTGAAAAACTAAGTTCTCAAATTTTGGGGTTTTCTTGTAGTGAAAGTGATCATATTCTTTGGTTCTGGACACTGAGACATGAGCATAAACTTGCTAAGAGCTCTGTTTACCTAATATAAGGGAAAGAGATGTCTGGCCTGGCTCCTTTTCTCTTCTTTCTTGAAGGCAGACCGGGATGTGGAAAGCTTCTGCATCCATTCTGTGACCGTGAGGAGACAAATATGAGGAAATTCTAAAAGAGTTTCAGAAATGCCAGCTGTAACATGCTAAAACCACTGAATCAATGCCAGCTGCCTCTCTCAAGACTCCTTGTTAATGTCAGAAAAATGAACCAATATTTATCAAGTCACTATAAATGGTGTTTTCTGTTACCTTTAGTTGGAAGCATTCCTAATGGATGCTGCATGCATAAATAATTTATAGAGGTTGTTGAAAGTGAGCATTATCTTATAAAATAAAACAGTTAACAATAAGGGCAAAGTACAATTCTTATCTTCAGGAACTTTACGGTGAACATTTTATATGATAAGCAAATGCATCAAGAGACTTTCTGATATTTGTCCAAGGTCTGAGATCAATTTGTATCGGCATGTTTCTTATTGGTTCTTGGTGCTCATTTTCTCACATATAAAATAATAGATTGCATTATTTCTAAGGTCCATTGCATGTCTAAACTTCTGACTTTATTACAATTAAATGCATTTTAAATTTATCAATTTATAACACTATCTGTTGAATAATATTTAAAAATGTATATTCCTTGGATACTTCTGGTATGAAAGAAATCATTGTACTTTTACTGTTCATACTTAGGATTCTGTACATTCTATATTGAAAAAATTGAACTACGAGTTTGAGCCTTTTGATATACTATTATCCACTCTAAAAATCTAATTTATTTAGTTATTACCTACTGAAATTAGCATAAAATGATAACTGGAAACCTCCTTTAGGAAGAATTTTCCCCAGCACAACTCTATATAGCCTCATTAATTTTCCCCCTTTTTTTGGGTACAAAATGTGGACAAAATAATTCCACTAATATGGAGGTATGTTTGACACATTAGGTTTTCCACCCCTTTTGTGGTATGTCTGTGCAATTATATGAAATTGGCATAAAGACATTTCATTGATATCAAGGAAACTGTTCTCAAATTGCTTTGGGGATGCAATAAAGCATAACAAAATGTTGTTATACTCTTTAAAAGAATACATGAGCGAATGTGAATTAAAGAGGAATTGATCATAAACAACTCTGATCTCAAGATCTATTTTATATTTTCATCTCATTTTGCAATAATATGGGGTTATACAAGCTGATCAAATGCCAGTGTCTCTAACCAAGCTTTATTTGGCCATGATAAGTTAACACTTAACTCAGATTTGTAATTTGGCTGTTGTTGGAAACTGAGATGTACAAAGGAGCTGTTACTGAAAATAGAAAATAAGTAAAACAGAGACAATACAGAAAGGAGAGATTTGATAGAAAGTAAAAAGCTTTACTGCAGAAAATGAAAAAAAAAGGAAAATGTGTGTATTTGTGTGTGTTGCGTATGTGTGTGTGCTTGTGTGTGTGTGTGTGTATACATATGCAGGCATGTGGGATAATTAGAGAAAGGGAATGCAAATGCATCTATATGGAGCTTGTTTCCTCTTGAGGAAATGAGGAAACTATTGCCAGATAATTGTTACCACCTCTTGTTTTCCAGAGTAACACGCAGCTCACTAAATGGAGAGCTGATCTGGTACTTAAAAATGAGGGTTTCTTGCTTTCTTTGAAGTAGCATAGCATCTCTGGGTGGTAGTCGATTATACAACAAACAGAGATGCCTTTTCTTTACATGCTGGAAGCAGTCATCCCTGTTGCCAAGGAAACATCTTCAGGAAGCAAGGGTCACCTTTGGAAACAATTGGAAGACTTCAAAACCAGATCAATAGAGAAACACCAAGACCTGAACTTCCTAGCAAATTGGCTCCTGTTTTAAATGTCATTTTCCAATAAACACTTATGTGATTACTATGTACTGGGAAGTAGGAAGGCCAAATTGAATGTGTACTAAGTCTAGTCCAGTGTTTGCAAACTCTGCTCTTAAAGGCCTGTGGGTTTTGGTAGAGATGCTTTGAAAGGAGGAAAAAGCAGGATTCACATCTTAGATGACGGACTGACGTTCAGATTTGAAAAGAGAAACCGTATATGGGACTTCAAAGAAAGTTTCCACTCATTAAAAAAATACAGATTCTTTATTCATACAAGCACACTTGATTATACTTTGTCTAAATTAGTGAGATTTTTATTTTACTTTCTGAGAATGTTTTGTCATATATTAGGTTTGTGCAGGTTTTGTGTTAATAATGTACAATTGTGTTCATTAATTCATTCTTTTATCAAATATTTATGACTTCCTACTATGAGCCAGATACTACTCTGGAGATGAGAAGGGAATAGAACATAGTCCCTACATTTAAGGTCTGGAGGACTCAATCTGAGGAAGACGGTAGCTACAGATACAAACAATGGCATTACTTGTAGAGGAAGCACAGCAGGATGCTTGTAATTCTTCCTGGGGAGGTGAGGAAAGGCTTTTGGGGAGAGAAAATGCTTGATCTTAGCTTTGAAGGATAGATAAACATTGAGCAGAGAGTCCAGGGCTGGAAAGACATTCTAAGACAGAAACAACAGCAAATGCAACGTGCAGAAATGTGAAGAGCAGATTTCATTGGTGTTCTGTTGATTGGAGATCAGGATGTATTTGAGAGTGTGTTTGGAGATGAGGTTGGAGAAAGAAAGTGGACCTGGATTATAGAAGTCCTTATATAGTATGAAAAAAGTTTATGCCTTATTGTTTTCCAGATAGATATAATCCTATTAGATATAACTAATAGGATTATTTAATGCTATAATAAATAGAGCTTTAACTAGTCTGGTATTTTTCCCTCTTTTCTCCTTTTACAATTGAGAATTATTTACAAACACCTATGTGCTTTCAGATGGCTTAAGGAATTGAAATTTCTGTGACTGTTTATTATCTGAAAGCAAGAATTGTGAAATCTAGAGATAAACTGTCTTGCTATTAAAATTCACAGTAACATTTCATTTATTGAAATACAAGTAATAGAATTTTATAATAGGAGTTAGCATGACCTCCACTTTTCAAAGTAACTAGTAGAATTAAGTTGTCAGTAGCAATCATTTCTTGAAATCACATACCTTTATTTTTGCCAGAAAATTCAAAAGCGACAAATGCAGATAGCTCTGCTGACTACTAATGTGTTGTATTCCACACTGAAATGCACCTTGTTAACTCTTCCTTTATGAGGGACAAGAATGAAACTTTGCGTATAAGAAATTGTGGAGGGTAAGTATGTTCGAGAGCTAAAGCTTTTTGGCATCATTTAGGTTTGCCACCTGTTCTAGCCTGCATTTGCTGAATAAATTAGATGCTCTGGGGAGAGTGTATGTGGCTGATTGGTCTGCCTTGTTACCAAGGCAACCATTTTTCTCTCTGCTCTATGACTCTGAAAGGGTTTATAACCCATTAGTGCTCCTCTGGGCAGGAACATGAGAAATTTTCTTTTTTTTTTCTTTTTTTTAAAAAAAATTCCTTGTCAAGATGATGGGATTAGTGGAATTCAACAGATACTCTTACCATATTGTTTATTTAGACAGTACATTTTCCAAATGTTTGAAAAACTGAGGTTCAAACCTTGAAGGCACATAAATAACAGCTAAGTGAGGGGAATGCTAATGATAGCTAATAAAAAAATGGAAAACATTTTCAATCTCAAGTGGAGTTTGTCTAAGGCAATAAATGTAAAAATATAGATTCTCTGAATTCAGTCCAAAAGGCAGTGAATGAAAGGCTATTTTCCCGAATTATTCCAGCTATTATTTCTATCAGGGTTTTCTCACTCTGCAGAGACAACGGCACATGAAAGGGTGTCAATTTAGCAAAGCCTTTGTCAGATCCATCAAAGCATAAATTCAGGGGCTAAGTGATCATTTTCTGAATGCCAAAGGGCTAAGGGGACTGATGCTGACGTCTGACTGCGCACTATGGTAACGGCATCGGAAACCAACACAGATTTTTATCCACAAGTGACATTTAGACCTCAGCACAGTTTTCTTCTATTTTGCAATCTATGTCTTTCCTCTACTCCTTTGTGTGCTGTTCTTTTGCATCCGAAATCTTCATTTAAAAAAATTGGTAAACCTCCCAAACAGATACATTTCTCCAGCACCTACCTTGTACCAGGAATTTGATGTTTTCCCACTTGCTTTCCTCCTCCTGTCAACTCAAGGAGGTGGGTATCATTCATCCTATGTTACAGTTGAATAGACTGAGCCTCAAGTGGATTACATAACTTGCTAAAAGTAGTGGGGTGGGTATTCATATTGAGTTCCAACTCATTCTAAATCCATGCTTTTCCACTGTGCTGTAGTGTCTCTACATACAGTTCTGGAGTAATACTAATAATGTCCTTTCTGAGCATTGAAAGACTGTGGAGAAAAAATATGTATGGAATATTAAAACATTCCAATTAAACCTCTTGGAGGGCTTCTTGTTCTATTACTTTGCATTTCTTCACAAGTAAAATGCAATTCCAGGTTCCGCTTAAGTCACTATAGTGCTGAACTTTTGTACATATTTATTAAGAGAAATAGCTTCATCATACATGGAAATTCTTTTGACACTTTTTTTTTTTTTTTTTGTGGTACGCGGGCCTCTCACTGCTGTGGCCTCTCCCGTTGCGGAGCACAGGCTCCGGACGCGCAGGCCCAGTGTCCATGGCTCACGGGCCCAGCTGCTCCGTGGCATGTGGGATCTTCCCAGACCGGGGCACGAACCCGTGTCCCCTGCATCGGCAGGTTGACTCTCAACCACTGCGCCACTAAGGAAGCTCCCTTTCACACTTTTTAAAATTGTCTTTCTATAAATACTAGAGAAACTGATTAAAATGGAACTTTAAATGCCTATCTGGTAACTATTTTACTTGTTCTTTTCAGTTGAAGAACACTAGGATCTCTGTAAGAGATTAGGCTCATGTTTTGATTATGGACAAATCTTAATGCAATTAGATTCACTCTAATTTCTCATTGTCTACAGATTTTGATTCTGTATTCTGATATTTCAAAGCCGGAGCTGATATTTTCAAATAAATAGTTCTTTGACAGGTACCAGAACATTTTAAGGTATGACCACACCATGAATAGGCAATGTTTAAAAGGTACAGTTCTTAGTGTTCAATAAAACAGCGCAAATGTTTTCCTTGGTGTATAGGCAAAGGGATGGTTCTTTGTTAAGCATATTGTGATTGACCCCTGCTAAGGTTAAAGATTAACAAACACTTTACTAGAGGATCAAAAACATGCAGGAAGAGCAAAGTTATTACTCTCCTAGAATATGGGGATTTGGCAAAGAAGAAAATGCATACTTTAATTTGTTGCAAGCAAATTGGATTTGCTTTTTTCCCCTCCTATTTCCAGCATCGGTTTCATGTTTGAAAATTTTTCCAAGAATAAGGTAATTATTTACAATCTGAAAAAGAATGTTGTATAAAAGTATTATTTGCATTTTCAGAAATACCTTTCTTTAAATATATTGGCTTCTGTCATTTTCTTGCAGTTATCTAGACTGAATTAAAATACTACTTTTGTGCTCCAAATAGCATGCTAATGCCCTAGTTCATTCAACATGCTTTCAGCAACCATTTGTGGTCTTCTCCATGGTCGGTACTCTGTTAAGTGTTGGGCACCCAGAGGTGAACCCATTGTTCCTCTCCTGTTGAGCTAATCTTTGTGGGGCACATTGACAAGACATCAATGATCCCAGTAGGGTAAATGCTGTTGTAGAGTAATGAACTTGTAGATCAAGAAACATATTGAAAAGGGTTTCCAAGTAGATTCTTTCAGTGACTACTCACTCCTCATCCTGAATCCTTCTCAGTGTATTATACTGGTGACCACTGTCTCTACCACACACTCTCCAGTTTTTGCCCAAATCTCTGATGCATCACAGAGTGGATATTTGCAGTTATAATTTTGGTTTATCTCAATTCTGGTGCTCCCTTCTGCCTGTGCTACATACGTCAATTTAAACAATGATTCTTTTGGAATGATTTACTTTGTTATGAATGTATGGCTACTTCTCTCACTGAGATAATCCTGCCCTAATGTTCCCAACATTATATTTTAATAACTTACCTGCTGGAAAGCAAACTTTTAAACTGTTGACCTATCCATCAACTCCAAGTGGCGAGGTGTGTAGGAAACATTTCTTCCTGAGGGATCCTGTTAAAGGGAGTGATTGTACTAGATCCTTCTAAGACCCTGCGCTTAATCAGGTGCTTCTCCGCACTGGTGCCTGCCCATCTCTGTCGAGTATTTTTGTAAGATGTACAATCAAGTTGCATGATGCCAACCAGAGGCCACACCACCAACCAGAAGAGCAGCTAGCTTCAGTCACAAAATTCAGCAGGCACCTGCCACCCCCACTGGAAATCAACAGTTCTGGGGTTCAGATTTATTTCGATGCTGTTTTAAATCTAAATTTTAAGCACACTTCTTTTTTTGTACAGAAGAATCATATTGAACATATTGTTCTCCAACTTGCTTTGTTCTCAGATAATTTGGAAATATTTTGGTGTACTCAAGTCAAAAAGGAAATTTAGTAACAGATTCTGGGCAGTCCAAACCAAACCTCCAGAAGGAAGGAAACGATGGCTGTTTGGGGAGATCAGAAGCAGCAATTCAAGGGGCCATTGCTATGACGTAACTCAACTCACACTGCCGATTGTCTCTGCTTGTCCCTGTTCTACTTCACAAATTCCTAAAGAAGAGAATTTGGGTCTAGCTTGAGTCACTTGTCTGTATGCTGGACTCAATCAACCATGGCCAAAGAGACTGGTAGAAGTGACCACTGAGAGAATGATTACAAGTGTTCCGGTCCCTGCAGCTTGTGTTCTGCAATTAACCTTGTCCTTTTCCTCATTTCCTTGAAAGGACCTGGTATCCAAATAAAAGGGGCTTGCCAGTACTGACTGTCAATTTATTGTCTCAGGTCTGAACTACTAGCTAAGATCTCTTTTCTTAACTGTATTTCTCCTTTGTAAACTATACTGACCACAAATTAACCTCTCTTATTTATGGCTTTCTCTTTCTTTTTCCTTATGGGCAATATAGTTTTGCAGGAACATTCTTAACTTCACTGATCTTGATTTTTTCTTGAAATTGATTCTGGTTCTTTACCTGATTATGTCATCTCAGACTTCCAGAATAATAACTCTCTGGATACTGAATTGTCTCCTGCTTAGGGCATTTCTAGTTAATTTTCCAGTGGCTCTGGAGTGGATCCTTGATAAGTTGAATCTTGAAAGTAAAGGGCATGAAAAAAAATTTATGGAGGGATGAGGAAGTACAGTACTTTAAAAGGACATTAAGGATACAGTATATGTGTGGATATAAGGATAGCTGAGTCTGAAGAGGTAAGAAAAGTCATGACAAATTTGAAGTCAGTGATAGTCCTGTGAAGAACTTAAATAGGGGAATGACATGATTAGATATGTATATAGAGAGAAACTTAGCTTGGTGTAAGACCTGGGGGCCATTTAAGAGTTATTAGAATAACTAAGGAAAATATAAAGAGAGTCTAAAGCAAGGTAGTGGTAGTGCAGGTAGAAAGTGGAAAACAAGTGAGATGTTTAGGAGGTAGAATTCATAGGACTTTATAAAGTAGTGAGGGAAAATAAGTTGTTGACTCTGAAGGCTCTGGTATTTAAAGAGGTTGAGGACAGTGTCACTCATCAAAAAGAAAATACAGAAATATGTGTGACTGAAGAGTGTGCGTGTGTGTGTGTAGGGGTAATACATTTACTTTGGCTTAGGAGTCTGGGCCATTTAATTGGAAATTTCCAAGGAGCAGATGTGTATGTGGGGCAGGAGCTCAGAAAAAAAGATCTGGGTTTGGGTCCAAAATAATTAGTGGACAAATCTAATGAGGAGTAGATGAGACTGAATGTGAAGTAGATTATTCAGGAAGAGTGCAAAAAGAAAATTAAAAGAGGGTTAAGGAGAGAACTCTAAAGAATAATTATTTTCACAGGATGAGAACAAAAGAGGAGCCAGCAAAGAGTTTAAAAAGAAATTCACAGAGACTGGAGTTTACTTTTAACCACGCGGGAGAGAGTGATGTATTAAAAGTTAAGGAAGAAAATAATTCTGGAAAGGAGTGTATGATTAACAGTATTAAAAATTACATGGAGGCCCAGTAGAATAAGGCATAATTCATGTAGATGCAGGTGATTACTAAACGATGCTTCTGAGCACTTCACTCTCGGAAAGTACTGAAGTATTTAGATTCTCCCCAAGAATGTATGTGACCCCTTGGTCAAGGCTGGCAGCCTTTGCTTTCCTATGAAATTTGTGACCCTACAATCTGAGTGCTGGGTTCTAAACAAAATGGCATGTGGGATTCCTAACCTCTTTTCTGTTCCTGACCTCTGAAAACCACAGACCTCTAAAGGCTATTAATTGAAGAGTTACAAAAAACAGGAAACAAGTCATTGTTTATTTTTAATGATAAAATATCATTAATGCTGTTTCAGAAAATATGGAAATATTAAACAAAGGAAGAAAATATAAAAGTGTGTATTGCAGGACATAAAGTATGCCAAGATGAAATGTCCTGTCCAATGATAATTATTGCTAATTATTTCTTGTATATTCTTAAACATTTGATTTTCTACTCTCTGGAGTTTCTTCTGTGTATATACATTTTTTAAATTAAAAAAATTACTATTCATACTATTCCTTATCAGTATTTTAACTTGACTGTAAAAATGTTATTTACATCTTTCTTCAAACACAAGAGCCCAAGATTTCCATCATGCATTTTAATGGTCACCTGGATTTTGTTGGTCCTCCTGTGATTTATATAACTAATTTCTTCTTTATCGGCATTGAGGTATTTCCAATTTTTAATATCATATAGAACATCAGGATGGGTACATTTCTACAAGTATCTTTACACATTTGCCCACTGCTTCCTTTGTATACAGTCTCAGAAATGGAATTTCTGCTCAAAGGTAGGAATATTAACATTTTGATGGTTGTTGCCAAACTCCTGCTGATAGCTTAGGAGGGTATTACTTTTTCTCCTGTACAGTTGCCAACAGCAGATTTAATACATTTTAAAAAAAATGTTTGCTATTTTGATAAGCTATCAGAGTCTTAACCATTCATTGCCTGGCTTCCCAGGTCTTGATCCATATGGAGGGCTCTTGTGCTACAGCTGCCCATGTCTGCTGTTACAATAATGACAACTTCACAACTCCATCATCTTTCTAAAGGGAAATTTCTTATATTAAAAAAAATATATATATTTGGGTCTTAGGTTTCAGTAGCAGCCACTCGTTGACAGTTGCTGGATGGACCTCCTTCTTTAAGTGACACATCTACTGCTAGAATTCTTTGCTAGCATCTCTTAGAGGATGTGAAGTTTCCTAAAATTTTATTTTCTCTTTCATTCCTGCCCAAGTCTACTTTTCCAAAAATCTACTCTTCCTCTTCAAATATACCAACAACGTTTACCTTTACATTGGCCTTTTATCTTCAACTGGTAAATAATTCACATTTTGCTAGACCAAACAGAAAATAGATTCCTCAACCTGGACAACCAAAGCAAAAGTCCCTTCCCAAATGATGGTGATAATAGTGCAAATCAATTCAAAGGCAGATTTCTTGGACAAGGCACGAGACGAGATTTTGTAGCTTAACTTCCAGCCTCCAGAAATTAACTTGCACATGGGACTTTATTCCTTTTTGAATTGCTCTGACCAGCATTTTATTGAGAGAACTCATACAATACAGGCAAGTTTTCTGTCCCATCTTTGGCGTCTGGTGAGAGACTTCTGTGACATAAAATGGAACTCTGTAACATTGACTGGAATCACTCAGGGGTAAATGACATCACAGGAATGGCTGAGGCAATTCCAAGACTCTCGAGTTTCACGGCCCTTACCTCCTCATTCCACTGGGGCTGTCAGTTGGAAACCTCTAGTCTTACTTCTATATACAAGGTTTAATCATACAAATACATTCATAATTATTACTCTCTCATTTCTTCACTAGAGTATGAGCTGTTTAAGGTCACAAAATCTTTGTATATCATCTCTGTACTCTCCATACTCTCAAAGGACTTATTCAGGACTCAAGAGATACTGAATGAATTAGCTTTTAACTATGAGTCATGCTTTCAAGGGAGGAATGCAGACATATCAAAGGTATAAAAATTTCCTAAGCTTTTTCTTATTTTATTGCCACTAAGTTTATTCAGTCTACCTTCAATCTCGTATACCTCAAAGGTTTCCCAAACAACAGAGAAGGAATAAAAAGCTAACCTTGGCAGTGATTCCTCAGAGCACAAGTCCATTTTACATCCTAGATATTTGGTGCTACTCAGAATGCATCTGATATCTAGTGATTCAAAGGTGTCATTTTTCCTTTTATCTTGGGAGTGTTCTGTTCTTGGTCATGGCTTCACCATGTCATGATGCTGATGCATTCCTTTGTTTCAAAGTTTTGGTCCCTTTCCTGTTTGGAGGCAACCCTATTCAAGACACTGTTTGATGGAGTGATTTTTGTAATATAATCTGGAGATGTTATGAAACATCATTATTTACATTACCTGGAAAGCAAACCCAGTACCTCCTTAAATAGTCTGAGTTTAGAACCATTTTCAAAAGAAGAGGAACAAGATGAGGTCTAGCTTTATGAATACGTTATCACCTTGGAATCAGGTCCATTTGAAGGGATTTATTCACTTTGGGGTCTAGGATTATGAACAGGAAAAATAGTGCTATGTTACTTTTTCTATTCATGCATCTGATGATACAAGCTCAAGTGGAATATTTATATTTATAATAATTTCTGTGTCTTGTGTAAAATAACAATTGTAGATTGCTATCTATTCTCCTTCATCTTGAATTTCTGGAATTCTAGGCAAGAACAGAAGAAAACAACTCATGAAATTTGATTTACAGGAAGCTTATTATTTAGTAAAGATGAGAGAGACAGTAAGATAAATGGAGAAAAATGTTTTTTGGGACAGGATGCAGCATTTTTGAGTGTATGATTTTTGCCTTTGGTTCATGTCAGTGGTTCCCAAACTTGTCTGCATGTGAGAAATCCCTGAGGTACTTTAATAATCACAACAACAACAATTATAATAAATGACAAATAATCAAGGGCCTATTCCAAATATTCTGATTCAATTTTGGGGTTTGTATTTGGATACTGATATTTTTAAAACCCTTAAGTGATTCTAACTTGCAACCTGGTTGAAAGCCACTGGTATATGTAACAATATCCCACTATATTCTGATATTGTCCTTGAATGTTTTCTTAATAATTCTGTTATGGTTTTCTTAGTTGCCCACAGCATGTGTAACATTGCATCTCTCAAACATCCTTTATGTTTATGTTAAAATAAGAATACTGTGCTTTTTATAGATAAGAAAATTTACTGTTGTTATATATTTTCTCTCAAAATGGGTTTTGAGGGAGAATGACGGCCATTCAAGTATGTGGGGCATGCAGTGATTTCTTTGGCTTCTCTGGTTTTATCAGGGCTTTGTAGAAAGGCCTTCAGACACCGTGGAACCCATCACTGATCTGCTAATAAATACATACTGACTTGTTCCACAAGATGCCAACTGAGTGATCTGCTTTCAGTCAGCTAGAAACAACTTTAATCCCTAACTGAGGTGAGCTTCTCCTAACCCGATGTGCTTCAAAGTAAATCGACTCTTATGCTACCCAATCACTATCTGCTTCTTGGCCACCTTTGGCCCCTGGGTCTTCAGGAATGTCACATGACATTTCTGCTCTGTAAAAATGAGGGAGATAGATGACAGGGCTTCTATAAGACACACTTTTAACTGTAGATTCAATGAACTGTGTTCTAAATAAACACTTCAGTGACCCACTGAACACTATTCATACCTAAGAGCAGGAACAATAGTCTTCCTCTCTTCTGTCACTTCTTTTTTTGGCACAGCTAATTATAGCAAAACCAAATTGTTATGAAGGGTCATGGACTCCTAGCATGTGCACATGCATCCAGTAATTTATTAAAAAATATAGAACTGATATCTAAGCCCTGCTGCCGGCTGTCATAGGAGTTATGCACTTCGATAAGACACAATCATTGGTCTTAATAAATTTACTATCTCTTATCAAGGAGCTAAAGAAGGTAAACAGAAACAACAAAATACAAGGTCACAAGCCTATGAGATTGGTACACTCTAAATCCAAGTATTTGGAGGGAATCTTTTTCACCAGCATGCGACGTGGAGGATACTGAACAAATGAAGAAGCCCCCCAACTCTTCTCTTACCATCCTTTCTTGCCCATTGTAATCACTATAACCAGGGCATATTTTCAAAAATTATTTTTTTAAATAATTGTAGATTCACATGTGGTTGTAAAAAATAATACAGAGAGATCCCATACACCCTTAACGTACTTTCTTACAATGGTAACTTGCCAAACTTGCAAAATGTACTACAACATCAGAATGAAGGTATTGACATTGATAAAACCCACCACTCTTATTCAGATTTTCCCAGTTTTTCTCTTATTAGTGTGAGTGTGTGCATGTGTATTTAGTTCTATGCAATTTTATTATATGCATAGATATGAATTTGTAGGTTCCTGTACCCACCATCATACTGAAGATACAGAGCAGTTTCATCACCACAATGATCTCTCTCTTCATTCTTTTATAACCACTCACCTATTTCCCATTATCCACTCCTTCCTTAACCCTAAACCCCAGCAACCACTAATCTGTTCTACATTTCTATAATTTTGTCATTTTAAGTTATGTAAATTGAATCATACAATAGTAATTCTTTTGAGATTAGCTTTTTCACTTAGCATAATTTCCTTGAGATTCATCCAAGTTATTACATGAATCAATAGATATCTCTTTTTATTGCTGAGTAGTATTCCATAATAGTCCATGGTGTTCCATGGTATTCCACGGTATGGATGGACCACAGTCTGCTTATTCATTCACTCACTGAGGGCCGTCTATTCTGTTTTTAGTTTTTGGCTATTGTAAGTAAACCTGCTATGAATGTTCTTGTACAGGTTTTAATTTTTCTAGGATAAAATGCCCAAGAGTGCACTTGTTGAATAGTATGGTAATTGCACAGATGATCTCTTAGAAATACAATTTAATTGAGTCATTTTCCCTTTTTAAATCTTTTCAACATCATCTCACTACTCTTAGCATCAAAAGAGTAGACATCGGCCTACAAAGTCCTGAAAAATCTGGAGGCCACTGTACTTTCTCTTCTCATTTAATGTTTTTTCCTTCCTCTGCCTCTCACCTCCAGACACATGGCCTTCTTTTAGTTTCTTAAATGTGCCATGTTTTTATCTGACTACAGATGTCCTATAATAGTGATAGAAAACCTTTTATATGAGTAGAATGCCAATGGGATGGTTGGCTTGCAACTGGATTGGATGAATATGAGTTCTTTTTCCTGATCATCCAGCTCATAATCCCCATGCTCTTCATATCAAACCTAGTCCTCTTGGAAACCTACTATTTTTTTCCATAATAAATCTCATGACACTCATGTTCACAAGGGTAACTTCTTCCCTCAGCTCCACTTATAACATGTCATTGGATGACATGTTCTAACAATTCAACTTTCTATCAAGTCAATATGTATTTTTGACTTAATCTGAGTTAATGGTTAGTTATTTTGATGCAACAATTCTTTTACTTTGGTGGTAAGAGTTAGTATTTTCACAATTTGAAATTTAGTATTGAAATAAGTTAATTTTGTTAATATGGGGATATCTGCTCAATTTGAAATGATGGATTGTTTCTTACAATAAAAATATATGGCTGATTTGATGATCTTTAAAATCAGGACAATAGAATAAAGTCTAAATGAACATAATATTTATTAGCTTTCAGTATGGTCCCTAAATGTGGTCATATTTAACATCACTAAACTAAGCCAATATCAAATTCATTTAAAGGTAAATGAATGAATTATTTAATGAATTATTTAAATTAATTTTTAAAGTGGCTGTGTTCTCTTTTTCTCTGTATCATTTATCATGCCTAATATTTTCTTCACACGCATTTGGACTAACTCCCAAAATAGTTTAATATTGAACAGAATATAAATTAATCGTTTAAAACTACATAGTTTGCAAGAATTTTTTTCCTTGAAGTTTTATATCTTAACTTTTTTGTTCTTCATTTTTTATAGTTTACCTCCTATTCTTTCTGATTTCTGCATTAAGAAGAGATTAGAACAAGTAATCACATTCTCTTCATTCCAAGATTTAGGTAAAGGTTCTTTAAGTCATCTGTAAAGTGGGAAACGTTAGACAGTGATATATTTGACTTTCATTTAACACTTGCAAAGTGATATATAATGGAAGAAAAGTTACATTTGAGAATTTACAAAAGAATGTATTATAATGAGATGTTTTTGCCTTGGTAACTATAAATTTTTAAACTATCATTCTTCCATGGTATTCAGATTTTCAATGGAAATAAAACTTCCTGTGGCATCTGAATTATCTTACACAGAATATTTAACTATTATTTCATGATGCATAAACCTTTAAAAAGGTAAATCAGAAACATGATTACCTCTAGCAAAGGACAGTGAGAAAAAGAGAAATTTAACCTGTAAATAATAGATAACTTAATATGCTTCACAGAAAACCTCATTTTCTCTACATTAATATACAGAATCATAATTTCATTTATGTATCTTGCTGAATTTCCAAAGCACTAACACTGGATTATCAAATGAATAGGAATCTATATTTCCATATAATTGATCTGAAGCTTAGTAGTCTTAATGCACACATTGAAATACAAGATTTTTTTTATAACCAACAGAAGTTATCAGTTCTCAATATTTGTCGCCTTTGAAATATTGTTAAATTATTCCCATTTTCCATTCACTTATTTATTCATTCATTAAATTATTCACTGATCTGACAAATATTTATTATGTACCTACCAGGTACCTAACACTGTGCTAGGTACAGAGATGCATTAGTGAGCATAAAGCACATGGGGTTTCAGGCAAAGAGACTGGTAGGGGAAATTGAGACTCAAATATAGTAATAATTGTGTCATTTCAGGTTAATAAAAGTCCTCGGAAGGAAAGGCTTCCTGTGAATTAGAGCAAATAACCTGGCTTATGCTGGGGGAGTCCAAGAAATATTCTTGAGGACTGAAGTGTTAGGTTAGATCTGAAGGGTAAATTGGAGCTAAAGGAGAGGTAGGAGGAATGGGTTGTAAGGGGCACACCATGCAAAATCCAAGTAGGAGGCAGTATGTCATATCTAAGACATGGAAGAAGGCAATTGTGTTAAGATAGAATAGAAAGTACTGTAGGTTGGGGGTGGCAGCATACTCAGGGACAAGATCAAGCACTATAAACCATTTCAACACCTCTGTAAAAAAGAGCCATGTTTCCTATTGCAAGTTAGCATCAATATTATACATGAGTTCAGGTAGTTAATATCAGAACAAAGGACAACAAATAAACTTTGAAATTTTGGAACATAAAACATAAAATGTAATGTGGAATACCATGTGGAGTAAATGGAATATATTTCACCAAGTTTCCAACTCCATGCTCACGATTATTTTTCATCAATAAAATATTTGGTGATTTGGAAAATAATATTGGATCTCTATATCAGAAATGCTTCTGGCTATAAGACACAGTGGCTTAAGCATGGCTTAAACTATATGGATTTATATTACCTACTAATAAATTTAGAAAAAAACATCTATAAATCACCAAGGACACAGGTTCTTCTTATCTTTCTTTTCTACTACACTTAATGTCCTGGCCCCTCATGGTTATGAGGTGTCTGATATTGCTCCAGAAATCAAAAAACTAAAAAACAAACAAACAACAAAAATGCTATGTTCAAAGCAGGAGCAAAAGGGAAGAGGGAGTACAAGCAATTTATAATTTCATACCTGTCACTTTTATCAGGAAAACAAAACACTTTCCCACTTTCCAAAATTGAAAGCAGTCCTCCATTTTTATTTCATTGGCCCCAGTAAAATCATGTTCCCACCCCTACCTGGAAGGAAGTCTATGAAAGTGAGAATTTGGCTTTTTTTAGATTGTAAAAGGAGGATATTTATGGAGAAAGGAGGTAGAATGTTGCTTGGTTGGTTATTCAATCAACTGTGCAAATGCGTAAAGAGATTGGGTTTTTGAAGCTACTTACCTTGGAAATCAAGAACTTTTTAAAACCCAAATGAACTATTTTTATTAATTAAAAAACTAATAAACTATATTTATTAACTAATTTTTAAAACCAAAATAATTTATTTTGGACATAATTATCTACTAGATTTCTGTTTCTCCAACTGAAGCTTTGTGAATATTCTACAATAATGTATTGAATTTGTTTTTATTTTGATGATCACAGAGAGAAAAGTAAGGTTGGATTCCATGATCATGTGTTGAATCCCATCGATGGCTGCACTAGAACTGCTTCTCATATTTTTTGATGCTTGGATCATGTTGTACAACAAAGTGAATCAGCTATAAGTGTATATATATCCCCATATCCCCTCTCTCTCGAGCCTCCCTCCCACCCTCCCTATCCCACCCCTCTAGGTCATCACAAAGCATCAAGCTGATCTCCCTGTGCTATGCAGCAGCTTCCCACTAGCCATCCATTTTACAGCCAAATGCTTTTAAAACCATGCTGTGGCAGTCAGTACAATATTCAAATTTCAAACAGATTAAGTTTCAAGATGATTCATCACATTAGATTAATAACATCGGTTTTATTTTATTGGCTTTATCATTTGGTTCCTATTTAATCTGTTTCTATGGCTAAGTCCTCTGAGCATAAGATGTTTATACCTAGTTTTATATTTGTACACATCTATAAGTATAAATGTCAAAGTAACACAAATCAACAGTGGATAGATGGGTTAATATTTTTTTCCTTTAAAAGGGTTCTGGTTAGATTTTAGAAATATCGTATTAAAGAGTTAATCATAGATAACCCTGAAATTACCCTACCATGCCTCTATGCCAAGGAAAACTAGATATGTCTATTTCTGCCCTACCCTACCTTTGTTATTCTACATTCTTAAGAAGTAATTGCTGACATATATTCACTACCAAATGTAAAACAGATAGCTAGTGGGAAGCAGCCGCATAGCACAGGGAGATCAGCTCCATGCTTTGTGACCACCTAGAGGGGTGGGATAGGGAGGATGGGAGGGAGATGCAAGAGGGAAGAGATATGGGGATATGTGTATGTGTATAGCTGATTCACTTTGTTATACAGCAGAAACTAACACAATATTGTAAAGCAGTTATACTCCAATAAAGATGTTTAAAAAAAAGGAACAGTCGATACACTCTTCCTTTGTGTTTTTACATTTGTCCCATGAATTTCATACTCTGATCCAAGGAACAGATGATCCAAATGCATCAGAATATCTCTGAGTAGTGTCTACTGTAGTCCTTCATTAACTGTGCACAGTGAATATTTACCTAGAATTTTTAAGCTGGTAGTATTTAATTTACTGAAGAAAATTAGGAGTGTTAATGCAGAGAAAACTTGTAAAGAAACTTGATAAAGAAGCTCTAATCAAAATAGAATGAGCCAGCTCAAACAGAACCTTTGTGCTCACAGTAGGTGATGGCTCATTTTCATGGAACAGTACAGCCAAGAAGAACCTTAGAGGTTATTTACACAGAGTGCATCATGCTGTCTCTGGGACCTCAGGAGGCTAAGGGCCTTACTAAAGCTCTTTCATAGGCCAAGAGAAACATGAGGATTGGGATCCTGGTGTCTTAAAAGAGTATAGGTCTTTATTCTTTGTATCATATACTTTTTTGAAAATGGAACTAGCTATTTTGGAATGGGAGTGGGGAGTGAAAGCATATTATTACAAACTGGTTCACTAAGCGCTGGCTTATGCCCTTTTTGCTCAGGTTCTGATTGCTGTATGATTGAATAACTCAACACTGTACTCATAAATTATGGTAAAACTATAAATAGATCAACCTGAAGTATACATTTAGAGAAACTGATACTCTAGTAAGCAACATTTGCAAGCTTTCCAGGAAAAATGCATCCATCCTTTATAATCAAGGAAACAGTATTCACCACCACTACTATTTTAGAGTCTCTCACACGAATCTCTAAGGTTAATTCCACAAAATATTTTATCAGGAAATATTCCAATAAAAAATTAGTACACATAACATGCTGATAAGGTTAAGTTCTTGATAAAAAGATGACAGCGTACATTATAAATAATTATGTAAAAAATGGAGACTCTTGAGAAGTTTGAATGTTTCATATGCAAGTCACAGTTCTGCAGAAGAATAAAAAAGGAACTGGAACATAATTAAATAATTCAATTCAAGACTTTGGAAAAGAAATCAATTTTATTTTGAGCAAATCTTTCTTGAAAGAGGCCTTTTGAGTAAGCTGATGTATCTTGACAATCATTTGTAGTGGTCGTGTTTAGGTTGGGGGGCGTATGCATTCTCATCCACTGTTATAAAATGGCGAATTAGGAAATACGTTGATCACGACCTAAATAAACATCACAGGGAAAATATCTGCAATTGGAAATTAGACTTCCCCTTTAAAACTCGAGATCTGCAAAGTGACTCCTTAACACTGATGGCGGTGGGAGCTGAGCTGCTTTCCTGTTTCTGGAGCAATCTGTGTGTGTACCTGTCGGCCATATTTTCTTTTTTAGCTACTGTTGCTAGGGCAACCACCTCCTTTGTACAAGCTAGGGATAGCTGCTGCTTTTTGGAAATGGACTCTGGGCTGGTAGCCAGATTTTCAATTCTCATATTCAGGACTTAACTTTAGCTTACGTAACTCTTTCACTGGCCTGAGAAAATATTGAGTGCAAAAGCTTTTTAATTTTTTATCCCTTAAAGGAAGCGGAACTAGTACATGACTGAAATCTAGAAATACACTTTTGCCTGGACGTATGCTGTGTTGACAAGGAGAGTAAAGAAGGATGCTTTTTAAAAAAATCAAGGGCAGACAAACGTTACCTATATTTTTCAGAACACCAGTGTTCACAAGGTTATGACTTAAGTCCAGTTTACGGTTCTCTGATTCTAATCCAATGCAGAGGAAAAAAAATCAGTTCATGCTAATAAGAGGCAGTGGAGTTTTAGTATATCCCTTACTATTTTCTTCTGAAATGCAAAATGCACCGTTATTACAAAAGAAAAAAATAAAAGCTTCCTAATCCAGTCTCCTTATAACCATTTGAGCAAACCATGTTCCTTAATCATTTGAGCTTCTCCTATTCTTAGTTCCTTTATTCCTAAGTCTCACTAGACTTCAAGATTTGAGAAGGGACTTCACAGATCTTCTGGTGTAACTTCTGGCTCTACTATTCACCATCTTGAGACACTGTTCATTACATTTTTGAGCTCTTAATTATTAGGAATTTTTCTTATTTTGATGAAGTTTGAGTTTCTATCCATCTCTGCTTTGAAGTCATACAGAAAAAAAATCTAGACCTTTGTCCATATTACAGCTCTTTAGAAAAACTAAAGATAGCTAATATGCCTCCCCAAGCCACGGAGGTGTGCCTTCAGAAGATCTACTGGAAAAGTGGACCTGATTGACAGCCTCCAGTGGCTACCCCTTTGGATCCACTGGGGCACTGGCATGAGGACATCCTATCTCTAGTCTGCTCCCACTCAGGTAATGAACACAGCTGCAATACTAGAATGACACTGTTCTGGCCCTTTAGAAGCCAAGTTTGCCTTAGGGACTTTCCATAGATCTGGCCAAGACTTTTTCAGAAGTGAACTGTGTTCTGAGGCTCTTCCTATACAATCCTCCCTTTCTTCTTTCCTTCACGTGTGTCAGTGCTACGTCAGTCTTAAGACTCTTCCTACCCACTCCCACTCTCTTCCCTCTAACCTTCATGGACATTTTCCAATAAATGTCTTTTATATCCAGTCCCATTTGACACTTGCTTCTTGAGGGACTCAAACTGACATACTAAGTGTTTCCTTCTTCAGGATAAATATTCTCAGTTTATCAGCCTTCTTAATACATATGTATAGCTTTGTAGATTTTTCCTTCTAGATGCATTCTAGTTTCACAATGAGGCACCCATGTAGAACAAACAACTCCCAGGACTGTCTGAAGAATGCAGATAAAACTGTACTTATTCTTACTTCTTATATTCTGAACAAATATTTTAATTAATGCATTTCAGGATGACATTAACATTTTGGGCAGCTATATCACTCTGTTGATTCATAATAAGCTTGCAGAAAATCAAATGAACAGTTTGGATTGAGTTAAATAAAATTCAAGGGTACTTTAGCTAGTCCATTCAAACTCTATGGGATTTGAATCCACTAAGAATTTTTCACATCCACTTTTTTGTTCCAACTTCCCTTTAATTGCCACAGGCAATTAAAAAGCTAGACATAGGTATTTACATCGGCTTTCAGTTTGTTGTACTTGATAAATTCAGGCCATCTTACCATTCATTATATTAGCTATTCCTTGTATCTCCCACCACCTTGAAATTCCATAAGCATGACAGCAATATTTAAATCAAAAATATTGATCAAAATGCACAGCCACAACTGAGGAGAATCTAAAGAAATCTCTCTTTATATTAAATCAATCATTACCTTTGGACAGGGTCATTAATTCAATTACATGCTTGCCCAGTGATATTGCCATTCATAGCATGTATTTCCATTTTTCCATGAGGATATCATAAGAAATTTTCAAATGTATTAAATAAATGTAGATAAAGCTCACCTGAATGTGTTTTCTTGGTTTACAGATAAACTATATCTGTCATATGATGTGTTTTAAACCCATGTGGGTGCTCAGTATTTATTAATCCCTTCCTCTCCTTAGAGCATAAAATCCATATTTGAAGGTGTTCTAGAAATGTAAAAGGGACAGGGGTATTTTTTGAGTACGTCTAACTAGTATCACAGAGTTTACCTTGGTACTATTAGCCATGTAAAGAGGTTAATAATATTTCAAGTTAATATATATAAGAAATGTAATTGTAAGTTCTCCTCTTGCTACACTGTTCAAAATAGGTTCTTTTAAGAAGAACAAAGAAAATTTTAGTAAGCATGATTAAGAAATATGAGATTACAAAGGCTCACTTACGTAGAATTTCTAAAATTTTTTGTTGTTTCTCATTTATCATTGTTAAAAGAATTTGGAGATTTGTAACACAAAATTATTTAATTCTGAGCAATATCGTGTCTCCCATTGATAATCACACAGAATATGGACTTGGGTTTTCCTGTTTTTCCCACCTTTTATTAATACAAACCATTTATGAATTTTATGTCTGTTCACATGAATACAGTTTTCCAAGCAGAATATTTAAAAAGAGAATTAAATCGACAGCAATGCATTTATTCTAAAACTATAATGAAAAAGTACATGCTTGGCAAAATATAGTGCATCCATTTTGTATGAGGTTTATGCACGTATACATGGAAAATACATGTGTCTAAACTCAACTCTTTCATATGTTTTTCCCAGTTTTCTATGGTAAGAGGGCAAAGTTTTGATTTGTTTTGTTTTGTTCTGTTTTTATGATGAGAAGGCAAGTTACTGTTTCATGTCCTGTTCAGAGAGTAGTGCCAGTTTTAGAGAGAGAGTTTTTAACTTCTGCTTGAAGTTGTATGTCAAGAGATAATTTATTCCCTCTTGAAAAACATAAGTTGTGTCAAATTTTGTTTTCATATACTAAACTGGAATTTCCTTCTTACAACTTGCTCAGAGATTACATATATATCTTTAATCTGTAGGCTATACAGCCTATGTCTGTTTTTCTTTCTTATAACAACTGTTTAAAATTTGAAGACAGAATGTACTTTCTTCTCCAGAAATGGTTTTCTAAATCCTTCATAATCTTGGACACTTTTTGGATATTGTCAGATTAACAACATTTTTCTTAAAATATATTGCCCCCAAGTAAGAACAGCCTTCCAGATGTGGTCTCATGAAACCAGGCATATGGGATTGATTTTACATTACCAAACAATAATTTTCATTTAATACACAGTTACTAGCAAACTACCATAGGATCTTTATAACTTCAACCAAATGCCATTTTTAATCTCGATCTTATTAGGAGGATGCAGGGTTATAGAATCATAGAATTTGGATTAGAAAAGACTATCAAGAACAGTTAATGCAACCATGTCATTCTTTTACCTAGGATTCTTCACTGCCTCCCTGACATTTTTAGTAGAGCCCAAGCTCTTAAAGGTACAACCAGCCTTGTCTACTTTTGTTTCCTCCTTACTCATCTTTTCTTTTTCAGTAATATGTTGTATATTTCATAAACAGATTATTTTCAGGGGCTTTTTTCTTATGCTATTCTCTTTGCCTAGACTGCTCTTTCTAACATGGTTTCTCAACCATTACATAGCCTTTAAGAATCTTCAGAGATATTAATTCATCAAGGAAGATTTTAATCTTTTCAAAGCCCTAGGGCTGGATTAGATCCTCCTTCTCTTGTACCCATAATCTTTCAAATAACTCTGTCACTACAGTTAGCACATTGTATCATGATTTCTGATGTATTTGTCTATCTAGAATACTGAGTTTCTTGACTAGTAATATTTATCTTTTCATTAATAGTATTTAGTAAAACATCAGGAACATAGCATAAGTGAAATAAATGTTTACTAAGGAGAAAATGAATTTTATAAATTAGGAAATTAAGTTCCAGAGCAATTAATTGGGTTGTCTAAGGACACAGAGCTGAATTTTGATAATTAAGACATAGAAATGAAATTCAATATAGCTTAATTACTTTAATTAGTGAAAATTTAGTTTTTGCATCTTAAACAGAAGAAACCCATGCAGATGTATATCTTATATCATATCTCTAGAAAGGCAACATACTTTTGTAGAAAGCAGGGTGTTAGCCAAATGTTTATGTATTAGGACTTTTCATGGAGAGTGTAGTCTCAGAGAGACAGAAGAGAGAGAAAAGGGGAATGAGACAGGAAATGCAGAGAGCAAAGATGAGGGGGTGTTTACTGAGCTAGCCATTGTTTGGCATCAGGACAGTGATGTTTGATTTGGCAGAACTCTTGTTGAAGAGATGGCATGATCAACTGGGTATCATGACAGTCCTTCTGGAGGAAGAGAGGGAGATAATTTGTCTGCTGTGTTTTTCTCCCACTGGTCTAAGTTTAGTTGCATGGGGACTGTTTCTTTATGCTTCCGGACTAAATATGTACGATTGTCAACTTGTTCCTAGGATATTTTAAACGTCAGAGAGAACTTGTTTAATGTGCTTCAATTTCACTATTTTTACATGAAAAATGCCTCAAAACAGTTTTGTGTAGGTTAGATTTGTCTTATTAGATTTTGACCTATGAGGTTAACTCCTTGCTAAAGGTGAGACTGGTATTCTGACTCTTTTTCCCCAAACATTTTGGGCACTAGAGTTGAGGAAAGGAAGTAATGTGTATCTGAAAAATAGAAAAATGGCAATTATGAAATAGAAAAAAATAATTTAACTTAATTTCCTGTATAATAGATACCAAATTGAGTATTTTTGTGGAAGTGTTGTGGTCCATAGAGTTTCCTAAGGAAATTTAGTGGTCATTCTCCTTTGCCATTTTCAGAAGTCCTACACTGTTTTCACGTTCGCAAATTTGATAATTATCATTCACTAATTTCTCTTACTCAAAGAGATAGTATATTAAACAGGTTTTGTAATGGATTGTTGCATTGCCAGAAAAAAAAAACTCATAAAAAGAATGTTTAGTCTAGTCTTTTTGATTCCCTTTTCAAATCTCCAGATACAAGCATGGTTAAAATTTTGGTATGTGTTCTTTCAGATTTTTATACAATATATGTGCATGAAAACCTGGGAAAATTTCTTCTACATATGCTGCTTTGTAATTGCATGTTAAGCTTTCTTTCTTTCTCTCTTCTTCCCTTCCTTTTTCCTTTCTGCTCTTCCTTCTTGTAATTACAAGCACTCCTGTGATGAGTATGAGTATTCTGTTTCCATAACTTTGAGTAAATTTGTATGCAATCACTAAAAGTGAAACTGTTAATCCAAAGAGAAGACATGAAATGTGGGTGGGAGGGATAAGTTAAGAGTTTAGGATTAACATATACACACTACTATATACAAAATAGATAATCAACAAGAGCCTACTGTATAGCATCAGGGAACTCTACTCAGTAGTCTGTAATAACCTATATGGGAAAAGAATCTGAAAAGGAATATATATATATATATATACATATACTATTTATACATATACATATATATATCTGAATCACTTTTGAATCACTTTGCTGTACACCTGAAACTAATACAACATTGTAAATCAACTATACTCCAATATAAAAGAAAATATGCTGTACCAATTGATCCTCTTTAATTAGTTGAGAATTCTTTGTCCCACTTATATTCAACTGGTTAAATATTTTGATCTTTGCCACTCTGATGCATGAAAAATATCTCATTGTTCTACATTTATTTATCATTTAAGGTTTGTCATCTTACTACTTGTTTAATGGCTAGTTCTGTGAATTGCTTTTTGCAGGTCTTTTCATGTTTATTAGAAAGCCTGTGAATTGTTCATGTTCTTTTCCATTTTTAAAACTAGGACTGTTAATATATTTCTGCTGAATTCAGAAAAATTTCTTCCACTGTTTTATAATTTTGTTTATGGAGTTTTCTAATTTGTTTTATGGGGCTATTTGCTCTTAGAGCATTTAAATTATTAGGTTCTCAAATGAATCAATCTTTTCTCTTAATGGTTTCTGGGTTTCATGTCATTATTAGAAAGGCCTTTTTCATTTTAAAGTTATAAAAGTATTCTTTTTGTTTTTACACTTACATCTTCAGTTTATCTGGATTTTATTTTTGAGCATAGCAAGAGATTATGTAAAACTTTAGAAGATGGTTGCTTTAATTTCTATACACAATACATTAGCTATTCCACTGTTTAACTCACAGATTTTAAATAAAATCTCTATTATATTCTGTAGTTTCATAAGTCTTTTCTCCTGGCTCTGAGCTCTTATCTATTGATCTCTACATATTTTGTGTCATTATCATATGATTTTATTATTGTGACTTCATAGTATATTCATTCATTTACTCAGTTCTTTACATGTATTAAGCACTGTGTGAGGATCTGGAAATGTAGCATAGAGCAAGAAAGATAAGGCCCTTGCTTGTATGGAACTTAGTTAAGAAGATGGATGTAACAAGCAAATAAAGGAAAAATGTACTACAAATTGTGCTAAATTCTATAATGTGCTAAATTCTATAATTCAAGTGCTTCTTGAAAAGGTCAGCTGATTAGCAACCTTAATTCCATCTGCAATCTTAATCTCTTTTGTCACATAACTGAACATATCCACAAATTCCAGGAATAAGGATATTGACCTCTTTGAGGGGTCATTATTTTGTTACCCACAGGAGAAGAGGAGATTGCAGCTCTGAAGGAATGTGTAGTACTGGATGAAAATGCAGGAGATGGAAAAATACAGTCTTGTTTACCATGGTAAAGAATTCAGATTTAAACAAGAACCAGCCATGGGAGTATTTGAAGAGGCACCTTCCATGATTTGATGTAGGTTTTAAACAACCTTTTTAAAAATCAGTGTTTTATTGCTAATGCCAATGATTTACTATTGGAGGTGAACTTCAGAACAAGAAAGATAAAAATATTTCTAGAAAATATAGCAGAAATTTTGATTGAACCCACACTGAATTTATATAAATATTTGACAAATGGTATTTTCATATTAGGTGTTTCACTGTACAAAAATCTATGCTTTCATTTATTAAAAATTCTTTTGCTTTATTTATTTATTTTTTTGCCTTTTGTCTTGGAACTGTGTATTTCATGTTAGGTCTAACCTTAAATTTTACATAGAGTTTAAAAATATTTTAATATGACATAATTGATAATTGTTACCTAAATTAAGTGCTATTGATTTTTGCATTTACTTTTTAAAAATCTGGCAACCTAGTAAAACCTTATTCTAATATTTTTCACTTAATACATTTTGGCCTTCTAGTTAGATGATTTTCATATAATATTTATTCTTTCCTTTCAAAATTTATACAGCTAACATCTTTCTTAACAAATTGCACTGACAAGGGCTTATTGAACATCAATTAATAATAGAAATGATAAGTGTAGGTGTTGATTAGTAATGAATGCTTAATTTTGTTAAATGCATTATTTTAGCATTCTCCATTAATGTGTAACACAATAAATTACATCACTAGATTTCTCAATATTGTACTACTCTTATCTTCCTGGAACAAATGAACACTATTCTTGGTAAAGTATTATTTTACTTCTGTTGGATTTTATGAACTAATACCTTTAAGATATTAATAAATCATGTATATGTATGTGATGTTGATGTATCATAGTTTTTATGCCATCTTTGTTCATTGAACATTAGAGTTATAACAGTTTCATAAAAAATGTTTGAAGGATCTCATGTTTTCTATGCTCTGGAGTAAAATAAAAACTTGACCCTTTGCCCAAACCTACCTATAAAGTTATGAGTCAGGTGCTTTTCTTATTGTTTTTTGTAGGCTTTCTCAATAGTATTTTGTTAGGTGATGCTAGTTATTTATTTTTTCCAATAATATATTTGTATTTATAAATTTATTGGTATAATGTTATACTTTATTCCTCTACAACATTTTAACCCTCTTTGTCTCTATGATTACTTTTTTCTAATTTATATATTTTTTTCTCATCTATATATTCTTGGGAATGGTTGCAAGAAGGTTGCTATTTTCTTAGTATTTTTAAAAATCAGATTTTTAAATCTATTATACTTAATTAAAAATATATATATTTTTTTACTGTTCCTGCCATTTAACATTTCTGGGGAGACTGACTACAGAAAACATGTAGTGGGATAGGTTTTTCATAGAATGAGAGACTCACACTCTATTCAAGAAGAAGGTAATTCATTTTCAGTTCATTTTTGTGTATGGTGTTAGGGAGTATTCTAATTTCATTCTTTTATATGTAACTGTGCAGTTTACAGCACCACTTATTGAACAGGCTGTCTTTTCTCCATTGTATATTCTTTCATCCTTTATCAAAAATAAGGTGACCATATGTGCATGGGTTTATCTCTGGGCTTTCTATCCTGTTCCATTGATCTATGTTTCTGTTTTTGTACCATACTGTCTTGATAGCTTTGTAGCTTTGTAGTATAGTCTGAAGTCAGGGAGCCTGATTCCTCCAGCTCCATTTTTCTTACACAAGATTGCTTTGGCTATTCAGGGTCTTTTGTGTTTTCATACAAATTGTGAAATTTTTTCTTCTAGTTCTGTGAAAAATGCCAGTGGTAGTTTGATAGGGATTGCTTTGAATCTGTAGATTGCTTTGGGTAGTATAGTCATTTTCACAATGTTGATTCTTCCAATCCAAGAACATGGTATAACTCTCCATCTATTTGTATCATCTTTAATTTCTTTCATCAGTGTCTTATAGTTTTCTGCATACAGGTCTTTTGTCTCCTTATGTAAATTGATAGAGCCACTATGGAGAACAGTATGGAGGTTCCTTAAAAAACTAAAAATAGAACTACCATATGACCCAGCAATTTCACTACTGCGCATATACCCAGAGAAAACCATAATTCAAAAAGAGTCATGTACTATCTTCATTGCAGCTCTATTTATAATAGCCAGGACATGGAAGCAACCTAAGTGTCCATCGACAGATGAATGGATAAAGAAGATGTGGCACAGGGCTTCCCTGGTGGCACAGTGGTTGAGAGTCTGCCTGCCGATGCAGGGGACACAGGTTCATGCCCCGGTCCGGGGAGATCTCACATGCCGCAGAGCAGCTGGGCCCATGAGCCATGGCCGCTGAGCCTGCGTGTCCGGAGCCTGTGCTCCGCAATGGGAGAGGCCACAACAGTGAGAGGCCTGCATACCACAAAAAAAAAAAAAAAAAGAAGAAGATGTGGCACATATATATAATGGAATATTACTCAGCCATAAAAAGAAATGAAATTGAGTTATTTGTAGTGAGGTGGATGGACCTAGAGTCTGTCATACAAAGTGAAGTAAGTCAGAAAGAGAAAAACAAATACAGTATGCTAGCACATATATATGGAATCTAAAAAAAAAAAAAAAGGTCATGAAGAAGCTAGGGGCAGGATGGGAATAAAGATGCAGACCTACTAGAGAATGGACTTGAGGACACGGTGGGGGTGGGGGATGGGCAAGCTGGGACAAAGTGAGAGAGTGGCATGGACATATATACACTACCAAACGTAAAACCAATAGCTAGTGAGAAGCAGCTGCATAGTACAGGGAGATCAACTCCGTGCTTTGTGACCACCTAGAGGGGTCGTATAGGGAAGGCAGGAGGGAGGGAGATGCAAGAGGGAAGAGATATGGGGATATATGTATATGTATAGCTGATTCATTTGTTATAAAGCAGAAATTAACACACCATTGTAAAACAATTATACTCCAATAAAGATGTTCAAAAAAAATAGAAGAAGGAAATTTCTATATCCATTATGTATTGCTCTGCTTAGACTGAATGTTTTAACATTTCAGCACTTATGGTTTTAAATTCCTTTGATTCCGTTTTTGATTTATTTGTGATAGTATCTTGCTCTTGATTTATGGATGCAATGCAATATGTTGTCAGTTTCTACTGTGAATACTAATATTCCCTCTGCTTTTCTATATTAACCTGTTTTCGTTAGAGAAAGTGAACTTATTGTCTTTGTTTGAGCTTCTTCTCAGTATATGAGTCCTCCAATGTCACATTATCCAATAATAGTGCCTATTTTTTGAATTGATAGCATAGATCCCTATATTGCAGCTGGTGTGGACTTCCTCGATAAAGCACTGAGTTAAGAGTCTATGTTGCTCTGTCACCAGGTAGATGGGCTACCTTTTTCTCTCTGTTACAAAATCAATTTGCATTGCTCCAAGGCACATTTTTTAAGCTATATCAGCACTTTAGGTTTTTTGTTTTGTTTTTATTTTCTTCACTATGGAAAAATCAGACACCAATGCCTTGAGAAGCCATTCTTTTCCTGGCTGTGGTAGAGTTGTTAAGGTTCTGTGGTTTGCTTCCTGGTTTCTACTTTCTAAACCCACCAAACTTCCATCTTCTGATGGGATATTAGAAGTATTAGTTTCTAGCCTGAATTTTAGTTGCCAGTGGTAAGAGTGTAGGAAAGGATTTACTGTAAATATTACAGTTTCTGGAGATCTTATGGCTGTGTTTAATCATTTTATCCTGCATGTGCATTGTGGCTGGAAGTTAGCTGGAGAACTATGTATCTTTTCTCCCTCTCCTAACACCAATCAAAGTCTGCTTTGGCAAAATTTCCTCTTTTCTTAGTGACCCTTCCAAGCCAAATCCAAACATGTTGTAAATGCTACAGTCAGATATGGCTAGGGAGGACAGAACTCTTGAAATTTCTCTACAGTTTTCCACATGGCCTCCCTGTCACTTCCTCTTTCAACCCTAAATTTTGGGTTATTTTGTTGAAAAATATATTACACTTATTCCTTAGGATAACTTTCCTCTGCTTGAGTTCCGTAATGAGTGTTATCCACTTGATGTCAAGGAATTTTCCATATTTTTCCATTGATAGTACATGTCTCTTGTATAATGTCTTTATTTCTTTCCCTTCATTTTTCTTACATGTACTATTTAAAAAGTACCTAGGAAAGAAGATATGTATCTAGATCAACATGTCATCACAAAACTGGGATATGAAATTGGGTTCCTGTAACAATTAATTTGATTTTTCTATATGCTCTCCTTCTTCCAGGAATTTCTTTCTAGGGCATTCTAAAGTCTCATACATCAGGTTATGGTTTGACAATATTAATGTAAGTCATAGAGTTAACATAAATTATGTCCAAGATCTGTGGTTCCACAGTGATGGAGAACAATTTATTATGCAGCTCATTGATATGGGTGGGATTAATGGCTCTGTTTGTTCTGAAGCCTTCTTTTTTCAGTCTCTGGAAATGCAATTATATATAAATGCTTTCTATATTTCCTACAGCTCCATATTGGAAGATTCAGGACTGAGAATTCAATTCCTTCAAAAACCAATGTAGAACTCTCCTATTCTTCCAAAATGTCTATTCAATTTTTATGGCTATGAGATAATATGTTGGTTTAATCTCTTATGTTCAGGTAGCTATATTTATTTAGCTATATTTTGCAGATGTGGCAACCGAGGTTCATAAAATTTAAATAAAATCTCAAGCTATGCTGAGAAAATGCTGGAATTTAAACTGTCTCCTAATACACCTCTGTTTTCCTATATAAAATTACCTGTCTAAATATGAGTGAAAAGATTTAGTCAAAAAATATTTTATCAAGTATCTAATCTTGCAATATACCAATGTGGCCAGGATAGACAAGCGAAAGTAAATATTACATGAATATAAAGAGCTTGCAATTATCTGGTTGAAAAAAGGCACAATGAAGATATAAAATTATAATAAAATTATTTCTCCGTATTTGTGTTCATTAATGGAGAAAATAATCATTATAAACAACAAAAGCAACAGCAGAAAGATCCACAGTAAGCCCAGGGTTTTAGAGTGAACATAATATATTTACAATGTTATAGAATAGGAATTTGTTTAGACATGTTAATGTATAAAGGTTTCCTGGAGAATCCTGCAGAATTCGATCTCTCTAGAAACTGTTGCCTGCCTTGTGTCATTGTGGAGGCTTCCTGGGCTCTGGATGGCTTCTTGGCTCCAGCTCTTTACCTTGGAAATTGGCATCTGCCCCACTTGGCTCTGTATTTCCTTGACCCCTGGCTGACCCGGCCCACCCCTGTGACCTGGGTCTTTACCAGAAGCTGAACCTGCTGCTCACTTGCTGCTTTTTAATACTGACTCTGCAAATTCCTGATCTAAATTCTGCTTAGCCTGGCAGTGAGTGTCAGTAGGACATATGTAGGCAAAGTAAATGGAGGGTTATATAACTGACCAAACAAACAGCTCTTGCCAAATTCAGTTCAGGCAGAAGCGTTTATTTTGATGAGGGTTAAGTATATAGAAAAGGAGTCTTTTAATCAGAACTCTTAATTTAGTGATTTCAGGGTTTGATATCCATACAATAAAGAGGCCTTAACTTGCCTTTTTGAGCATGCAATTATTACTCAATGCATTGAGTAGAGACAGACACTAAATATCTGTACCCCAAAGATCTGTTGTAGAAAAGATAATTGAAAAATAGTAAATCTCAAATGGTATCATTCTGGATATAAGACAATCTATAACAGTGACAGAGTTTTAAAACTTTAAATTTTCCCTTTTGTATTTTGAGGGTTCAGGACCACAGGTTCAAAATCCCAATGTTAGCATCTTGGCTAGGATGTAATCTATTTTTCTCTGTCTCTCTCTCATTTACTGCTTTCCTCTCTGCCTGCCTCTCTTCCTACTTCCTCTTTCTTTTTCTATCTGTCCCTCTCTGTCTCTGTCTCCATTTCTCTTTCACGCTGAATATATTTATTATAGACAGTAGTTAGGGGGAACTTGATTTCCAACTATTATCAATGTCTTCAGAAAAGTGTTTTATGCCAAACAAGACTGCTAAAAATGGGAGAATTTCATCTGCTTGTTTCTAAAAGATGGTTCCTGAGTAATATTATAGAGGAAAAGATCCTATCTCTCAAATGAAGACGATTCTATCACAAGTATCAATCCACTGTTAGAAACAAAATATAAAGAGGTCAAGCTTTATAAACATTCTAGTTGCCCTTCATCTCCATCTCCATTCTATGGCCATCATCAAAAAGTCTACAAACAATAAATGTTAGAGAGAATGTGGAGAAAAGGGAACACTCTTACACTGCTGGTGGGAATGTAAATTGATACAGCCACTATGGAGAACAGTATGGAGGTTCCTTAAGAAACTAAAAATAGAGCTACTATATGATCCAGCAATCCCACTCCTAGGCATATATCCAGAGAAAACCATGGTTTGAAAGGATACATGTACCTCAATGTTCACTGCAGCACTGTTTACAATAGCCAAGACATAGAAGCAACCTAAATGTCCATAGACAGAGAAATGGATAAAGAAGATGTGAGATATATATATATATATATATATATTACTCAGCCAATAAAAAGAATATATACATGTGTATATATAGATAGAATATATATATCTATTCTAGATAAAATATATATATATATAGAATATATATCTATATCTATAAAGAAGATGTGGTATATATACACATATATATTACTCAGTCATTAAAAAGAATGAAATAATGCCATTTGCAGCAACATGGATGGACCTGGAGATTATCATACTAAGTGAAGTCAGTCAGACAGAGACTGATATCATATGATATCACTTACATAGACAAATATCATATGATATTAATTATATGTGGAACCTTAAAACAATGATAAAAATGAACTTATTTATAGAACAGAAAGAGAGTCACAGAATTAGAGAATGAATTTATGGTTACTAGGAGGGAAGGTGGGGGAGGGATAAACTGGGAGATTGGGATTGACATATACACACTACTATATTTAAAATAGATAACCAACAAGGACCTACTATATAGCACAAGGAACACTGGTCAATACTCTGTAATAACCTAAATGGGAAAAGAATTTGAAAAAGAGTGGATACATGTATATGTATAACTGAATAACTTTTCTGTACACCTAAAACTAACACAACATTGTTAATCAACTATACTCCAATATAAAATAAAAACTTAAAAAATAGGCATTCTAAAATTTATATAGTGGTATTTAATTACGGTTTTAATTTGTATTTCCCTAATAACTAATAATGTTGAAAATCTTTACATCTTTACATGTTCCAATTTTCCATCTATATATTTTCTCTGGTGAGTATTTATTCAAATATTTTGCCCAAGTTTTATCAGGCTGTTTTATTATTGAGTTATGAGATTTCTTTGTACAGTCTGGGTACATATCCTTTATCAGTATGTGTTTTGCAAATATTTTCTCCCAGTCTGTAGCTTATCTTTCCATTTTCTTAACAGTGTCCTTCAAAGACAAAAAGTTTATTTTTGACTAACTCTAATTTATAATTTTTTAATGATTGGTGCTCTTCCTCTTCTATCTAAAAAATCTTTGCCTAACCTAAAATTATAAAGATTCTCTCCCATGTTCTCTTTTGGAAATTGTATAGTTTTAGGTTTTAGAATTAGGTTTCTGAAATATTTAAATCATTTTAGAAAATAATTTTGCGGTTTCTGATAAGTCAAACATATCTTTATCATTTGATCCAGCATATCACTCCTAGGTATTTACTCAAAAAACAAAAAACATAACATATGTCTGTAAAAATTTCTATGCATGAATCTTTATAGTAGCTCTTTTCATAAATACCAAAAAAATGAAATAGGGCAAATATCCATCAACTACTTGGTAGATAAACAAATAAACAAATTATGGTGTACTTATATAGTACAATAAGAGGAAAAAATACTAATACATGCAACAGCATTATGCAGGTCAAAAGCACTACGCTAAGAGAAAAATGCACAAAAACTGGTGTATTATTTCATTTATATGACCGTTTAGAAAAGGCAAAACTATAGAGACAGAAATCGGATGGGGAAAAAAGATTGATTACAAAGTGGTATAAAGAAACACTTTGGAAAAATGGAAATTATATTTCAATTTTGCTGGAGGTATGTACAAAACTCTTTGAACTGAATATCTAAAAAAGGTGAACTTTACTAAATGTAAATTATACCTAGAAAAACCTGAGTAAATAAAATTTCTTTTAGAGCTCAAATTTTTGCAGAATTATTTTCACGGAAAAATAATTGAGTCTGTTTATATCTATCTCTTCCTCTCAATTTTTCACTATGAATGGACTAATTTTTCCCAGGAGGTGACAGAACCCAACAATCAATTCCCAGCTCTTATTGGAGGTGCTAATAGGTTATTACACAAGTTTCCTTCATTCATATTAAAAACAGCAGCTATGTCAATGTCTCAGACTAGAAAAATCAGACACCTGTTAGCCTTTTGCTCGTTTGCTCTATGTATTCCCAATAAGTTATCTGTCTAATTATTGCTGCTTTTACACTTTAAATTAAATTCAGTTCTTTCTTTTTCCTTTCCCTTCACTATCGTAGTCTAGAATTTCATATGATTCATCTTGGACCAATGCATTTTGGTTTCAATTGCTTTTCCTACCCCTAGGCTCTGACTCTTCCAATTTATATTGAATATGATGACTCAATAAATCTTAAAATGCAGACATTATCAAGTTACCTAACACGTCATGGTTATTTCTTCCACTTGCCTTTTTCTTAATGTGTGTAGCTATATAATTTATTTTTTAAAATTTATTTTATATTGGAGTACAGTTGATTTACAATGTTATATTAGTTTCAGGTGGACAGAAAAGTGAGTTAGTTATATATACATATACCTATATCTATTCTTTTTAAAATTCTTTTCCCATATGTCATTAAAGAATATTGAGTAGAGATCTCTGTGCTATGCAGTAGGTCCTTAATTGATTATCTATTTTTTATATAGTAACATATTCACTTGCGTTTAAATGCTTTTGGTAGCATGGCTCACTTTGTCCCATGGTTCCAAACAAAAGGTTCTCCAAAGAACAGGTGCCAAAACATTTTTGGGGGGTTCATAACTATAACGTATACCTGAATATAAGGTAAGGATGTATTTTATCCAAAATGATTCTCCCAAATGGAAGATACACTTCTGCCCTTCCGAATCTTCCACATAATGGAGTACTCTCTCCATGACTTTATTTTGAGCAAGAAAAATATATTTGGGAAAGCCAGTTAGCTTTTAATAACATCAGTAATTGCTGGTTTGGATTCCCATCGAGGTGTCCTGGTGGAATCAAATATGGATGCTAAGAAATTTAACATGGATATAGTGAGGAGTGTAGTATCACAATTGCCAGATTGTACATTGTAAACAGTCTTTGTAAATGTTTACATGATTTTATGAATTAAACTAAAATTCTATTTGACAGTTTTATCACATTAAGTCCAAGTTGGCCAACATCTTCCTTACATCTTTTTTTGGATTTTCTTATTGAGATCTGTCTATCTATCTATCATCATCAATCATGTAACCAACCAAATCAATTGGACACAATATTGATTTATCATCAATCTGGATTATCTTGACTGTTAAGGAAAGCATGACCAATTTACCTTCTCTTTCCAGGTTCAATGTCTTCAAACTTTAAAAGAAATTGGGAACTCTCTTTCTTACAGGGTTCAACAGTAATTGTCAGGAAGTTGGGTTTATGGGGCTCTCAATGCCAGAAAAATCTGGAGAATATCCATGCTTACACTACCTCTTTTCCTCATTAATCTATGGGAGTACCTTCATAGAAAAAAGTTACTCTCATAGATTGCTTCATTGAAGCTTTATAGAAAGTTGATGTTTTAGGAATTTTTTAGTAATTTGTATTTTTTAATCTTCTTCAAATTTCTGTTAGAATTTGCCCTTCTCCTATAGCTGTTTTTACAATGTGAATACAGAATGTAGAGTATACTCTGGATGAAGTTAGCTGAGATTTATTCCTTTTCCCTAAGCTTCTATTGGTCCTCCGTCAAATGGAAGAGGAGGGCCTGACATAGTGTACATTCTTTTCAGGCTTTAACAATATTTGTGCACACGTAACCATAAAAGATACTTAAATAGGTGAGACATCCTCAAGATGTGCCATAGTCTCCTTTCTTTTATGAAATACATATTTTATTATACATAGTTGGCCTAAAAGTTGGGTGTCATAGTGAATGTTTATTGTGATTTGGAATAGAAAATATGATGCTAAAACTTTTATTATTTTTTCCTCTCTAATAAGAAGAACTTGTAAGGGGTTGAGATCGATCCACGTTGCTTACAAATGTTAATATAAACAAGGGTAAGTCTGCACATTAGCTGCCTATGCTTAATTAGTAACATTAACAATTGGGGTCATATCTCTACACTTCTCTTGTGAGGAGAAAAACAAGTAGAGCTGGAAATGACTTCATGATTCTGTGAAAAATACATCAGTAAGTATCCTGGCTATTGTAAGTAGATGCTACCAATTAACTTCGTGACCAGCAGAGACTTCCCTGTGGGCTTGAGTCTCCTCTAATCACACTAATAGTCCCAGCCATCCAATTCCACAGAGGACTTGAGAGACAGAGTGTGTTCTGTTCTCCACATCTCAGTTTGTGGAAGTTATTACTTTCCCTTCCATACTTAAATAGTTCACATTCTTGCTCTTCCATGGCTAAATATCTTCTATTCCAACTCATATTTACCCTAAATGGAGGGTGAGATAATTGCCAATTGTAAGTATGATGCTTCCACTCTGCAATGAAAGTCCATCTGTTTTCCAAACTACAGAGAAATGGAAGAGTTATCTTACAGGAAAATGATCATAGTTTTCATACATAAAAATCACAGTTCTTAAAGGGAACCTATAAATCTAAAACAGAAGTGGGCTGCAGGAAACTCAGATTCTTCCTTCAGTTTATTTATTTACTTATTCATTCATTCATTCATGGTGTCTTTTTAGTTTCGTCCAAGAATTATTACAGACCCACCATGTATCAGGCATTGCCCTAGAATTTCTTGAGGTCTAAACACAGTGACCACATGGCAGAAACTTCCAGGTAAAGAAACTCAGAAGGAGTATCTCAATTACGTACTAAGCAGTATTATTAACACAAGACCTTCTCCCCAGCCAACACACAGCTCACATTGACACATCGAAGCCTAGGAGAAATCCTATAAGTGAGGAATCTTTGTAACTTTAAGCTCTAGTGTTACTCCCTGAATCTTCAATAAAAGTCAGTTTCTCAAAACTGCCTCATGAGAGTGATGTTTGCCAGAAATCAAGATTGAAAGTGACTGTGTATGACATCAGGTAATCGCAGGGTGAATGGAAGGTACTGTTGCTAGAGAAAAGTTAAAGTGAGTTGGGGAAATCAGGAGAGTCAGGGGTCTGAGTTGGAAGCTATAGATAATCAGGTGAAATTTATCCCCTAACCAACCCCTCTTATTGGACCTGAGTCATTTTATTTATACATTAAAGCACAGAGGACTTGGATATGCTGAAGTAACCACATGGATGGAGAGAGAGAAAAATTCTGAAAGAAATAATTATAAATTCAGAGTGTCTCCTCCCCCAATCATGAAAGAAATATTATGACCAGAGTTCTTTTCCTTTAGGAATTTCATTGACAGAACAATAGCAGAAGGACATCTATCAAAAAGAAATTAAAAAATGTTTCAAATAAACACAAAACTAAAAACAAACAAAGAAAAAAAAAACCTTTAAAAGTGTCAGAGAACAACTTCAGTATTATTAGGACCTGAAAGAAGAAAATATTTTCCCTGAGACCACAGGAAAAAACAAAAGAATGTGTCCTTCATCCTAATTGCTTTAGAAGAGGCATCTAAATAAGGAGATCTGGGGGGAAGGAGTGAGGATATATGACTGTTACTGGTTATTAGAGCCATGGTTTTGAAGGGATTCAATGAATCAACCTGTGTTGCAGTTTTAAGTGTGGCCTCTGGATCCAGACTCCCCAGATTTGAATCCCGTTTTAGCTTAACCTCTCTGTCTCTTGGTATTACATTCTAGAAAATGAAAATAATGTCATCTCTTTCAAGGGGGATTAATATCTACAAAATACTTGGAAGTACTACTACAAAGGGCCTGGAAGATGATAAGGGCTCAGTAAATGTTATTGATTAGGTATTAACAAAATTACTGAGAATTCCCCTCCAAAAGCTGCAGGTAAGGAAACAAAAATGCCATCAATGGAAGAATCCCATTCTCATGGCTGAACAATCATACAACTGGATGGATATAGGAAGAAACATCTAGAAAATTATTATAGAACATTTCAGGCATTTATTGGTAATTTCCTAAATAACATAAATTTTATTGTGAAAAACAAATATTCCATGTTATTAGGGAACACACCTGGGGAATTTTGAGGGCTTGTGGCTCTGAGGACAGGTGAGATGCAGTAAGAGGGCCACATAGATTGAATTTTGTAAACTAGGGTGACTGTACGTCTCACTTCATTTATTTCTCATACATTAGGGATCACTGTCTTTCATTGTCTGATGTTTAATATCTTGAAAACTCTTGTTTCTTGTTCAGTTTTTGGTTGTGTCAACTAGGCGTGTAAATCCAGTCACTGTTCCTTCAGCTTGGTTAGAAGTGGAAGTCTTCTTGAGAGTATCTCTATATACTGTCCTACCTTTGCATTTCATCCCAGGCAGAGCCTGAGACAGGACTTAGGACAAGTAGTTTATTTGAAAGGTGATCCCAGGAGGCAGAAGAAAGTAAGACATGGTAGAAGGAAATGGCAGCTTTGTTGATTACTGCCATATTGGAGCCTCTAAAGATTTATCCCAAGGATGAATAGGAGGTTGAGGAGACATTTAGCAACTAATTCACATCTTCCAATTAGTTGAGGGTGGTCCCTGGCTGTATCATAGTCTATATTTTTGTTTTAGTTTTATAGCGAAGTCCTATGACTTTGCAAAAAATTCCTGAGCAGCAAAGTGGAGATATGGCTGGCACTTGAGGTGAACTGTTGACAATGTATAGGGCAACTGTCCATGGTAGCTTACTTCTGAAATTGTTGGGCTGAGTATATGTGGTACAAATAATGTTGACTCCACTTCCACACTGGGGTTCACTTTCTTCACCCAATACTGGCCTCTCATTCTCACTATTCCTTTTCTTCTTTATTCAAAATAACATTACTCCAACAACTTTTTGTTTAACTCATTTATAACAATGTGAGCTTTTTCATAGTGTGCATATTTTGAAGCACAGGAAAGATTAGTTCAGAACTACTTTATTTTTATTGTTTTTAGAACTACTTTATTTTTAAAATTAATAATCCATTTATTACATTTCAAATGAGAAGCTCTAAAGCTCTTATTCATCATCAAGCTTTTGCGGTACGCGGGCCTCTCACTGTTGTGGCCTCTCCCGTTGCAGAGCACAGCCTCCGGATGCACAGGCTCAGCGGCCATGGCTCACAGGTCCAGCCGCTCCGCGGCATGTGGGATCTTCCTGGGGTGGGGCACGAACCCGTGTGTCTTGCATCGGTAGGCGGAACCTCAACCACTGCACCATCAGGGAAGCCCACATCATCAAGCTTTTAAGTTCAACTACTTATCTCATCATTCTCCTGATAAATCAAATAGATTTTAATGATCACATTAAAGCCAATTTTACAACGTAATTCAAAACATTTTAATATTTAAAAATAATTTATAATTTTCCTGTATTTGATTCTCATTTTGGGGGCATCATTTTACTCACCCAAAATAAAAACAAAATTCCTATGTACCAAAATAATTGTTGGAAGGGTAATAAATTAAACTTATACATTGGAAGAGTCTAATTTTTTAAGGTCTAAATTTTTGGTAAACCAAGTGGAATTTAAAGTTAAAATTATGAGTCTAAAACAATTACTCATGTAAACATTTTAAATTGAAATTACAAGCTAATTTACTCCTGAAATAAGCAAAATGATCTTAAAAGTTACATAACTATAAAATATAAAATATATGAAAATTATTACTTAAGACAGAATTATAACTATTGTGCGCTAGGTTAATTTTGTCATTTAATACCTACTTTTATTTATTTATTTATTTTATTATTATTATTATTTTTTTTTGCGGTACGCGGGCCTCTCACTGTTGTGGCCTCTCCCGTTGCGGAGCACAAGCTCCGGACGGGCAGGCTCAGCGGCCATGGCTTACGGGCCCAGCCGCTCCGCCGCATGTGGGATCTTCCCGGACCGGGGCACGAACCCGTGTCCCCTGCATCGGCAGGCGGACTCTCAACAACCGTGCTACCAGGGAAGCCCTAATAACTACTTTTAAAACCTTAAATGTTAAAAATGGTTAACCAGTGGGGAATCATTTATGCCATTTCAGGAGATTTTAGAGTCTGTTTCCAAGCTTATTATTATTTATTATCATTTGGCTAAGTGCTCGGTTGGCTGAGGTTGCATGACAACCGGTTATTTGGACAAGATGTGAGACTTTGGAATTTCAGATTTTATCCATATTCCCGGCTGAGCCCATTTTACTTCATAGTTGCTCTGTAAATGGGGAGATCTCTGATTTCGTCTCTCCTGTGTTAAACCTTCACATTGCTAAACCTCTAATTTGTTGAAATCCCCAGTTAGATTTCTTTAGTCAGCCACACCAGTTTTGCATTTTTTAGTCTATTAATTTATGCTATTTCAATATTAATTTATCCTCCCAGAAATTATTTTTTGACACTGCTCTAGGCTTTTGCGGGTATTGTTGAACAAGACAAAAATCCCTACCTTGTAGAATGTACACACTAGGAGAAGGAAATAGTCACTAAATGACAAGGCTATCAAGTTAGTAAAACATGTCATAGACACACATAAGTAAATTATTTGGTATGTTAGAAGGGGAAAAATGTTGATGGATAAAGAAAAACATAGAGTAGGATAAGGGATTGTGAGTGTTATGGGGAAGGGGTTGTCAAGATTCAAAACTACATAAGATAGTCAGGACGGATCTCCTTAGCAGGTGATATTGAAGAAAGGGTTGAAGTAGTTGAAGGATTTAGGCAAGTGAATATTCGGGAAGAATGGTCCAGGCAGTGGGTATAGGTAGAGTCAATGACCTAAGGCTAAAGCAGCCTATTGTCTTTGATGAACAACAATGACTGCAAGTGACCAGGAAGGGATCAGGGGAGATATGAGTTCAGAGAGATAATAGGGCCTTCTAGGAGATTGTAAAGACTATGTTTTTCTGTTCCAGGTTATGGGAAACCATTGCCGGGTTTTGAATAGAAGAATAACATGATCTGACTTTGGTTTTAAAGGAATTCCCGTGGCTTCTGAATTGAGAATAGAGTGTAAATGACTAGCAAGGTCTAAGTAAGAAGACTTTTGGGTAATCTATGGCAGTAATCCAGGTAACAAAGAATGATTGCAAAGTGCAGACTGGAAGCAGTGGATGTGGTAGAAATTACGGTTATATTTTGAACATTGTCAATAAAATTTCCCTGTACATTTAATGTGGGATGTGAGAGAAGGGAAAAAGTCAAAATGGCATCAAGTATTCTTGGCTTGAGAGAATGGAGATTTGGAATTGTTATTAAGTACTATGGAGGGCACTTTGACATGATTTAGAGCATGTTTAGTACAAGCTACTTAAAGGACATGCAAATGAAGATGTCAAATTGACAGCTGGATGCATGTTTCTGAAGTTCGGGAGAGAGATCTGGACTAGAGCTACAAATATGGGAAGTTAGCAAATGGATGGCATTTTAATCCATGAGAGTATATGGCTTCAGGTAGAAAAGGAAAAGGTCAAGGACAGATGCATGGAGAAATCCAACATAGAGAGGTTAAACAGAAGATGACAAACTAGCAAAAGATACCATTTACAAGCCACCAGTGATGTAGGAAGTAAACCAAAAGATTTTGGTATCCTGGAAGCCAAGTAAAGGAAATGTGTTCAGGAGAAAGGAATGATCATCTGGGCCAAATGGTGTGAATAGTTTGGTAAGGTAAAGATCAAGTAAGTAAGGACAAATTGACCACTGGATTTAGACATGTGGAGGACTTTGGAGACCTTTATGAGAGCAATTTCAGTGAAATGATATGGTCAAAAACCATATTAGAGGAAACAGAAAGAAAGGAAGAGAGAAATGGAGACAGTGAATATAGGTACATACAGAAAGGTTTGCTGCAAAAGACAAAGAATGTGGTAAATGTCAGGGTTGTGTGGTCAAGAGCTGGTTTTCTTAAAATGGGAAAATATGCAGCATGTTTGTACCCTGTTGGAAATGAACTGATATAAAAAAATTGATTGCATAAGATTGAGAACACAGAATAGCTGATCTGATACCATATCCTTGAATATGCAAGAGAATATAAGGTTCAGTGCACAAGTGTAGGCACTGACATTAGATAAGAGCATAGACACTTCATCTCTGGTAACAGACTAGGAGGAAGAGTGAGGGGTATAGATGCTGCTTAGTGGGTAGAAGAGATTGTGTAAGTTTGTGTTTCTATTTCCTAATCAAAATTCGGATCAAACTGAATGTTTGTGTTCCTCCCGCCCCCACAATTCATATGTTGAAGCCTTACTTGGCTCCCAATGTGATGGTATTTGAAGATGGGGTCTTTGGGAGGTAATTAAAGTTAAATGAGGTCACAAGGGTGAGTCTTAATATGATAGGATTGGTGGCCTTATAAAAGTTTTCTCTCTCCTCACACACAGACAAGTAAAAGGTCACATGAGCATACAGGGAGATGGTGGCCACCTACAAGTCAAGAGAAGCAGCCTCAGAATGTAACATACCATACCGCCACCTTGATCTTACACTTCCCAGCCTCCAGAATGGTGAGAAATAAATTTCTGTTGTTTAAGCCACCCAGTCTATGTATCTTGTTATGTAGCTCAAGAAAATTAATTCAGTTCTCAACTGAGGGTGAGATTAATGAAAATGACATGGGTTTAAAGAGAGAGGAAAAAAATATCTCTTATCTAGTTGAGTGGAAGGATACATTGATGAGAGGTATATAATGTGATTGTCTGTAGCATTAAGGATTCACTGAGGTTTGTGCTCATGGGTTTAAAATAACACTAGAGTAGGTATGTTTTTTTCTTTCAGGCACACAGCTACATGGGTTCCAGGGAACCAAATAGGTGTATGGTCATGTCTAACCAAGGCTATGGTTTTACCATGTGAAAAATCAAAGTGAGAAAGGAGAAAGGGAACAGAGAGTGGCTACAGTGACATGATTACAGTTAACTGTGGAATTTAAATTGGCTGGGGTAGGGGGGTGAATGATGGTATTAACAGAACGAGAGACAGCAGATGAGTGGTAGAATCAAAGATTTGGAGATTCTGTTAGAGCCAGTGGATGGATGCTGGTGGGATGATGAAAGGAGGGAATGAAAGGAAAAAGTTGTGAATTGGGATGCTTAAATTGAGATTATGGAATTTTTTGTAGTGACAAAATCTAGACCAAGATCATAAAAGTCAGTTGTTGAGGTAGGTTGATAGATAAAATCATTACATTGTTGGAGGCTAAAAACTCAAGAAATGAAGAAAAGGAACTGTTGGAAGGAAAATCTACATTTACATTTGCAGGTTTGATATTAGAAAGAGTGACAAGAACCCAGGAACTAAAATCATTGAGGTACAAAGGGGAATAACTGGGAGTCCATAGAAATCAGTAACAGTGGGGGCAGTGGGTGGTATAATCTGATTTATGTCAGAATCAAAGCTGAGAGATTTTAGGGTGGAGTGACAGAGAATCATCTGAACATGGACATGAGCCTTGGGAGAAAGAAAACAGTCCCTGTGAGAGAGTAACATAGGAAGCAGTGTCTTTAGAACAAAAATCAGAGATTTGCACAGAGCAAAGAGAAGATTTAGAGAATAGATTAAGGATACAAGATGTTCTGTTGTTATGGACCACAAATTCTGGAGGGCACAGTGGAAAGGCTTTAGGAGTTGGGGAGAGATGGGAGAAGAGAGTCCTAGGCGATGTACAGAGATCTGGGTGGAACCTTAGATGCCTAGAGACAAAAAGTGGGGGAACTTGGAGCAACTGACACAAAGATAAATGGCTGGTTATTGAGATGCATCCAGGTAGATTCAAGGCAGGTAATAGTGGTGAAGCTGAGAATGGTCAGAGATAAGGAGGGGTGGGTTCCTTTTGACCTGTGGTGATGCAAGTTGAAGGCGTACACTGGGTGTAAAAGTTGACCTCAGTTAGAGGAGACACAATCTCACTTGGGTGTGTACTTTGTCTCTTGATTGACCTGAACATTTCTTTGGGAGCTGTTGCTACCTCATCTGTGACTCTCCCTTACTTCTGATGAGGGTAAAATGCACCCAAGACCTAGGAGCAGTGAGGTTTTAGCACCTATTCTTCATTCTAAGTGAGGGCCTCACTACTGTTTTTTTTACTCTTTAATTCACCCCCATCTAATCCATCCTCTGTATCAGTGGTCTCCAAAATAGAGACAGTACATGTAAAGTTATTGAACAATATTAAAATTTCTATTTGCATTTATTTTTTACTTTTACATTAAAAATTTTTGTTTTTACCAGTTTTATACATAGCATCATTGAGACTTACAAGGTTCATACAGTCCATCCACACTTTTCACTCCTCAGAAGCAACCATTACTTTTACATTTTTAATTTTCTATTTTGGTACTTATCAAAATAGAGAGATTTTACCAGAATAGAGAGCTCTTAGGAATCTTATTATTCACTAAAAAATATTTTTAAACATTCCTTCTAGTTTCAGTCCCTATTTTTTCCTTACTTCTGTAAATTCCATGTGACTCAAATTCCTTAGCTTTTTATGCTTTGCAGCATAAATAAGGGTTTTTTAATTGACTTTTCATACTGTTAACTTATATTTAATTTCTCTTAGGTCTGCTAATCCATGTACATTTAGTCCTTGTACTTTTTAACTTTCAACATTTTGTTGCTGTGGTTTCCTCTCCAATCATTTTTGTGGCTTTTAAAATTATATTTCAAGGCTTTAAAAATTCGATATTCTTAATGTTTTTTACTGAGGTTTGGGGAAAAAAAACTAAAGTAGATGAGTATGTTAAATATGATTACTTTACCTGGAAGTATTTTATAGGGTTAAGCTTATTAATATTTATGGTATATAATGATATAATTTATACTTAAAAGCACATATATATTTTTTAGATCGGTTGTATAAGGCTAATCAATGCTCACACTGGGTCGGAGTGGTTTTTTGTTTTTTTTTTTTTAATTTAATGAATTGAAAATAGTCTCAGAGATTCAGTAGAGCTTGCAGGTTTTCTACTAAACACACGTGTTCATTTGAAGCATTCATTCCTATATATTTAATATTTTTATGAGGAGCAGTTATATAAATTCAATAGGCAAACATCAAAACAGTGGGATATCCGTCCATTTAAATAGTGGAAAATTGAAAAATTCAAGATGTCAAACACTTAGATGCTCTTTTGCAGTAAAAAATAAACAATTCTAAAGACTTGGCTTTGGAGATGAGAAAAGATCAAGTGAAAGGCTGATTTTACATCCATTCCCAGGTGCAGAAGCCTTATAATGTGGCAATAATTTCACAGATTTGCAATATAGCTGCAGCATAATGATTTCTGTGAGAATAGGGTGCCACCAACAGAGTCTCATGGAAACTGTGTACCTGGAAAGAATTCACAAAAACATTAGGTCTATATATAGAAATGAGACCAATATTTTTTCCTGAGAGCCTTTAGATTAAATCTTAAATGGATAATTGAGATTTCTATTGTTTCCTCCCCACATAGGGCTTTCCATTGGATTTTCCATACATAGACTTTATCCTTGATTATCTGAGAAGGTTGGATTCCTTTTCCTTTCAGGAAACAGATGGAGTGTTTTTTTGGGGGCTAAACTTTATGCTGTTGCACAATGACAATTTTTCATTTAAAAACATTCCTTTACATCTTGTAATTGAGTAAGACAAGATCAAATAAATCTTGATCTTGGTCATTTCCTGTGCCTCTTCACCCTGTATTCACATGAAGATATAATGATATTTGAAATGTTCTCTTTCTCAAATCACCTATTATTGAACTACATTTCAACAGGGAAGAAGCTTTAAGCTAGCAAAATCATAAAATGAAAGAGCCAAGAGTGTAGTGAGAGACAGTTTACTGTTTACCTCAGGAAAGACCAACAGCGTTTAAAAAGTAAAACATTTTAATTGCAGTTTAGTTGACACTGCTCTGTCTATCTTCCTCTAAAACTCTTCCCTTCAGGTAGGGTGAATCAGGTACATTTAGGATTCAGCTAAGGGGAGGTAGAGACAAGGATACTGCTGGTTTGTATTCAGTGGGTTATATGTGAGTGGTTTCACATTCATATATGGTTCAGTTACTGTTACTTATTTCAGTATATCATTTCCTTTATAAACAGCAGTGAAAATATCTGTGTTGTAAAATAGAAACACATTTTGAAATGTGTTATAGACTGAGAGTTTGTTTCCACCCCACCGCAATTCATTTATTGAAGCCCTATTCCCAAATGTGATGGTATTTGGTGATAGGGCTTTTGGGAGATAACTAGATTTAGAAGAGTCATGAGGGTCAGGCCCTGAAGACAGGATTAGTGTTCTTATAAGAAAAGGAAGAGATTAGAGCTTTCTCTCTCTCCCTCACTATGTGAAAATACTTTGAGAAGATGGCTGTCTGCAAGGGAGGAAGAGGGTCCTCACCAAGAACCCAGCCATGCTGACACCTTGATCTTAGGCTTCCCAGCCTCGATAACTGTGAGAAATAAATGTCTGTTGTTCAAACCAGCCAGGCTATGGTATTTTGATATAAGCATCCCAATCATACTAAGACAAAATGTATAGAACCAGAAACAAGTCAATGGAAAATGTCCTTCATCATCAGATGTGTAAAACTTAAGTGCAAAATTTAGTTCTCACTGAATTAATTTCTTTCAAAAATGGACTAAATAACACAGCAAATCCAATTATAAATGTACCAAATTTTTGATGGAAAGCCTGCAATATGCATTTTATCAGAATTCTCATGTTTTTAGGACAGATACATGTGCTGTACTACAAATGGCACAGTTGTCCATGTGTGGAGTCATGTATTTCATACATCTCAATATATCAGATCCCTAGTGCAGCTGTCCTGGCTGAGGTTTGACAGTTCAATGTGAAACTGCATGCAAAATTGCCACCAACATCACAATATGTCCTAAAGAATCCAAGTATTCCTACAATTTCATCAATAAATCAGTGTGTGCTTGTTTGCACAATTATGTAGCTCAACCTCAAATAGTGACAATTTAATCTGAGAGTACTGTTAAAGAACGATTTTTGAAAGAAATTTAAAATCATGACTTTCAGAGAGAGATAAAAACAAACATACGTTAAGGATTTTATTTAACTTATTACATTAATTAGGAAATTGGGATGATGTTAAATCAGCTCAAAGGGAAACCCAAAGAATATATATACATATATTATATCTATCTAACTATCATCTATCTATCTGTCTATTCATATACATATATATACACATATATATTTATATATTATATATATATATATATATATATATCAGGAATATTGAAATGAATGTAAAACTGGAGATAAAACTAACTTTGTCCACAGTGGGGGAGAGAAATCCATTGAACCTGTACTTTTCATAACCATAAACAAGAATTATTATGTATTTCTATCAATTATCTACTATGTACTAAAATACCTCCCAAAGTATCAGAATCAGATAACCCAGCAGAGTGTATTCTATACAAGAGGTGGGCAAAATTTTTCTGTAAAGAGCTAGATAGTAAATATTTTAGGCTTTGTGGGCCATACTGTCTGTGCTGTGAGTACTCAAGTCAGCCATTGTAGATCTAAAGTAACCACAGATAACATAAAACAAATGGATATAGTTGTGTTTTAATAAAACCTTATTTATAGAAACCAATGGTGGGCTGAATTTGGCTACAGGGTTGGGTTTGCCATCTCCTGCTTGAGACAGTACATAGTTGTCCATGGAAGCATATCTTTCCCCCATACCACTTTAATCCAAGTTCAAGGCTTGGGAATTCCTAACTACACAGATAATTTGAAGCTAGATTGCAATTTTGGGAGAAGGCTAGCTTAACTTCAATTAACACTTACTCTGAAATCTAATCATTAGATCTGCTTCACAGAAGGAGGTTAATTAGAATTCCCCACCAAATGTTTCAAAACTCAGGTGGCCCCTGGACTTTGGTATTTTTCCCTTGGTCCTGCATTATCACTCAAGCCCATTATGTCTCAGGGCTTTTCTTTCATAATTAAAAAAACATCCCAAGGGGGAAAATGTTTTGAGTTCTGACCTTGTCTTTATTATTTTTCTTCTTCTAGGTTTTGGCCTGGTAAATAGTTTCTTAATGGTTGATACTTTTAGGATGATTTTTTTTAAAAACATATTTTTTTAATCCTTATTTTTCATTATCCTTGTTTGAAGGGTTAGTCTGAATTATCAGTTGACATTAATGTTCACTGAAGCCCCATTTTGTTGATGCTTTAAATATCCATTTAGTATTGCAGAAAATAACCTTCCTTGAATGTTCTTCCAGCTTTGTAGTCTCACTAATAGTAATAAAACATATTATTTTGCTCACTCTATTCTATTCTGAGCCATTTCTTTTAATTTTACAAAACCTAAAATTAAGATCCTTTCTTTGAAAAGATATGAAAAGGCAGTTACATATTATTCAAAATATTTTAGCACCGGTTTCATAAATGAGGGAGTAACTTCCCATATTTAAAATATATTTTGATTTACAAATATTGGATAATTATTAAGAAATGAATCTACTATATAAAATAAATTTTATATGTCTCTATGACTATTTTTGAAAAAAGTATAGTATTCTATATCACAAATTATAATTTTTTTTTTACTAAAACACTCCAAGGATAAAAAGGAGCAAAATTATGAGAACACACTTATGACAGAGGTAAGAAAGTCTATTTTAAATCAGTAAATATGTCAAAAGGTTTAAGTTATAAGAGTATAAGCTTATTTTTTAAATACATTAAATTTTAAAAATGGTCTCTATGACTGAAGATGCATTACACAAAATTAGAAAAAAAAAAGACACAGGCTAGGAGAAGACACTGGTAATTTATGCCATGTTAATTGGTATGGACCCAGAATAATTATGAAAATGTAACCAATGCCAAAGAAAAATTGGCAATTATATGAATTGATTGAAGCTGAAATCCCCATGGCCAATAAACTGTAATAGTCAATAAACAAATGAAGAAATGCACAACCTCTTTACATGCTATCAAGGGAAATAAAATTAGAACACAATGAAAAATAATTTCATATGCTTAAAAATAGCAGAAAATAACATCTCTTCTATCCACTACTCATTGAGTAGACCTAGTTACATGGTCCCACCTAAATCTAAGTGGGGCAGAAATGGCTGAAAAGCAGAGAGATATATCTGCTAAGTGACACAAAAGGTTAACACTATCAATACCGTGCATAACAATTTGGTAATGTCCTTTGAAGGTGAAGTTGTGTGTAATCCATGACTTGACATTTCCATTTCTAGGAATGGAGATACTTCTGTACGTATGCAAAAGGTGATGCATACAAAAAAGTTCTTAGAAGCATTGCTTGCAATAGAGAAAAATGTCTATCAAAGACGAAAGAGATACAATTATGTTGGCATATCCATACAATGGAATGTTTCATAGCCATTAAAATGAGTGTTCTAGGATCCATTCATCCACCTGGATAATTCTTAAAAACACACAATGAATGGGAAAAAAGTAAACTAGGCATGCAGTGTTATATAAAATGATCTCTGGGCTTCCCTGATGGTGCAGTGGTTAAGAATCTGCCTGCCAATGCAGGGGACACAGGTTCAAGCCCTGGTCTGGGAAGATACCACATGCCGCGGAGCAACTAAGCCTGTGCGCCACAACTACCGAGCCTGCGCTCTAGAGCCTGCGTGCCACAACTACTGAAGCCCGCGCGCCTAGAGCCCGTGCTCTGCAACAAGAGAAGCCACTGCAATGAGAAGACTGCGTGCCACAACGAAGAGTAGCCCTTGGTCGCTGCAAGTAGAGAAAGGCTGTGCACAGCAACGAAGACCCAAAGCAGCCAAAAATAAATAAATAAAATAAATTTTTTAAAAAAGATCTCTTCTATGAGAACTTGTGAAATATTGAAAACAATACTGTGTGTTGTTTAAGGATAGCTATTGATGGCTAAAAGCATGAACAAATGAACAGAAAGTATGTTTGATATCTTTAGGAAGAGTCATCGCTGCAGAGAGAGGGATGGGTTAGATATCATAGTGGGATACAAAAGAAGCATTAACTCCTTAATGGTCCTCTGAAGTGTCAATTTAAGGCAGATGAGGCAAAATATTCAATGTGGATGGTGCATATATGGGCATTTAGAATAATACTTTCTCATTGTTTGATATTTTTCTAATTAAAAAATAAAATAAGGGGATGGAAAGAGTGGCGAGGTGAGCCTGGAGTGTCTGGCCTCAGACAGCTCTTCTAATACATACATGCATAGTTGAAACCTGACTTAGACAAATAGCCATATTTTACAGTGATAAGGTTAACATTTTCAATTACCATTAAGTGAAATTGATGCTCAGGAGGATGAAATATGTCACTGTCTCCTCCAGCTTCTCAGCCACTCTAGATTGTACTTAAGTTGCTTTGACCTTGTGCTTGACCCCACAAGGACCCTGCCTCCTCTGAACTCTTGATAATTCCTATAAGAGGCTCCTGTTTTGACAAAAAATCTCACTGCCTTTAAAATTACTTTGAATAGTTTTGTGCATATTATCTGGGTCCATCCTGAGAATTCAAGCATCCAGAGGTCTGTAAGAATGTCCGGTCATACTTATATAAGTGCCTACCATGGTGCTAAATTTATGAATGAACTCCCTCAAGATACCTTATGGCATTCAGAGGTTTAATGTAATCATCATGCTCATTGGTAGAGTGATTATAAGCAGTGGTGTGTGTGTGTGTGTGTGTGTGTGTGTGTGTGTGTGTGTGTGTGTGTGTGCAACGCTTGGCGGGTCTGGGACAAGGACAGAAATTTTTCCATACAGGTTCATTTGCTCTCTTAAGTTGAGGATGGTGGAAGCACCTAACATGATTAGGTATGTGTGCCTTGTATATATGTGTGGTCCTAAAAAAACCCCTCATGTTCTGTAGAATCATCAGATTAAAATTAAAGGGGCTTAGGCCAAAAACAAGATCAAAAGTAGGCCACTAAAACCACAGGCAACATTGTGACTAGTTTACTAAGACAAGAATACTCCTAATAAAAATCCTAGTAAAGCTAATCAGATTCTCTAATGAATAAACATATAGTTCAACACATACTGGACTTAGAAAAACCTAAGCATGGCACCATCTTGATGGAAAGGTTGAGACCACTGAATTATGGAGATAAAGGTAGAATGCACAAAGATGTCACAACATCTGCCTTCCAAGACAGCTAATGGCTCAGCTGAGTCCAAGAAAAGAACATGGGCTGAATGGGTATCACGTAGAGTACTAAATTTTTCCATGGCTGGCTGCATTCAACTGTGGTAGCATATTTTGAGTTTAGTTGACATTCTATGAGAGTACAAAGTATGTTTACCTTGTTTTATGAATTTTATGTCTTCTGTTATCAAAGTACTTTAAGACTTTCTTTTGGCTATTTTTTCTTTTTTTTCCCTTCTTAAGATTGGATAATTTTAGTTTCTTGCCATATCTGAACTTTCCGGAATTTTGTTTTTATATAACGCTTAGTGAAGCACGATGAATCACTATATGTGCTTTCGTGTGGCTACTCACAAGTTAATGTATTCTAACTCTTGTTTTGATAAAATTAAAATTAAAATTTTACATATATTTATATATTTTTTCTAGTAAGTAAGAGATTTGTAAATAATATATATTTTAGATAGTAAAACAAGGTGAATGCTATGTTAATAGTATATAATAAATTCAAAAAGACAATTGGATTGTAATGTAGCTTTAATAAGTATATAATAAGTATATAAGTATATTTAATATTAAATTGTGCTTTTAATTGCTTTCTTAGCAAAAAGGTTATCTTTCATTAAGAGTTTTCAAATGAATTTTAGACAAAGCTACTAGGCTGACAGAATAATGAATTTCCATTAATGTGGTGACTGATGATTGATTCTAGTCATTGAATGTCTTTTCCCAAAGTTACACTATAAAGACTCATTTTTGGATAATAATCAGCCATACCTGTAATAGCTTTTCACTTTATAATTTGGGTTGCTCCACTGAGCAGCCTGAGATATTGAACTGATTACAGGTAAATTACCTTTGTGTCATTTGCTTCCTTGACTATGTGTGTGGGTAGTACAAACACTGAATTCTATCTTGAGTTTAGATAAGTCTTACTTAGCCTAACACTGTATTAAGGTTTTTAAAATATTCTTTACTAAAAGTATTCCTTAAAACTCTAACCAGATGTTTAAAAATAGAAATGAATACATTCAGGCTGAGACTGCTACTCAGCTATCTTTAACTATAATAATTCACTTTTAAGTAAGATTTTATATGATCTGCTGTGATCACATAACAACTTAACAAAATTAGCATTGTGTATTTCATCTTCAGATTTTTCATTCCTTATTTCCTTTGAACATAGCTTTAATGTTACTGTAAAGTGAATTAAACAAACTAAGAAGAATATAATTTTTCTGAACTGGTAATCAAATTTTCAAACCTTAGGATTTTAAGATTATTTCTATATTTTCCAGCTTGACCATGAAAATGAATCCTCAAACCTCCTTTGAAATGATTACTGAGCTATTAAGAAGCACAAATTAAAATAATTTCTAAAATTGGAATATGATAATCATCTTAATTGAAGAAAATTATGGTCAAAATAAATGTGTTCTGCCAATCTCCTTTTCCTTTTCAAAATGTTGGTATATAATGCTTTAAAAAATATATTCCAAAGTATTTAAATACAGATAAATTGGAAGACTCAAAATTAGTTCTCTTTATTTTGGGATTAGTTGGCTTAATTAAAATAGCTCTATTTTCAGTGTTCATGGTAGATTGTATTTTTGGAAAATACTTTAAAAATTATTTTTGGTTATGATTAATAGTCAAAGATTATTTTCACTACTTATACTTGCTGTAGTGACTAAAACTGAATAGATTGTAAATACCAAGTGTTGGAAAGGATGTGGAGCAATTGGGACTCTCATACATTGATGTTAGGAATAAAGAATGGTACAACCAGTTGGAAGAACTTGGTAATGGTTTAGTAAATTTATACATATACCTACTCTATGACATGGCAATTTCACTACTGGGTACTTATCCAAGAAAAATAAAAACTTTGGGCCACAAAAGACATATGTACTATAGTATTTATATCAGCTTTGTCCTATAATAGCCCAAACTGAATACAACCCACACACTCATCTTCAGGTGAATGGATTAACAAATTATGTTATATGCATACATGGAGTACTACTCAGTAATGAAAAGGAATAAACTATTTTATTATTATTATCTTTATGGACACAGTGCACAGCGTGTAGGATCTTAGTTCCCCGACTGGGCATTGAACCCACACCCCATGCTTTGGAAGTACAGAGTCTTAACCACTGGACCACCAGAGAAGTCCCAGAAATAAACACTTGATGTACACAACAGCATGTATGAATGTCAAAACATTTCCCTGAGGAAAATAAGCAAAAAAAATGAAAAAGAGTATATACTATATATTTCCACTTATATGAACTTGCAGAATACACAAACTGAAGAATGGTGATAGAAATCAAAACTATAAGTGCCTGGAGGAAGCAGAAAATGGACTGGAAAGGGGCATGAGGAAACTTTATAGGACAAAGGAATTGTTCTATATCTTAATTAAAGTGGTGTATACATGTGTGACTGCATTTGTCAAAATTCAATAAACTACTTAAAATCAATACATATTATTGTATATAAATTGAATTTAATAAAAGTAATAAGAGGACCTTCAAGATGGCAGAAGAGTAAGACGTAGAGATCACCTTCCTCACCACAAAAACACCAGAAATACATCTATATGTGAAACAACTCCTACAGAACACCTACCGAACACTGGCAGAAGACCTCAGACTTCCCAAAAGGCAAGAAACTCCCCACATACCTGCGTAGGGCAAAAGAAAAAAGAAAAAACAGAAACAAAAGAATAGGGATGGAACCTGCACCAGTGGGAGGGAACTGTGAAGGAGGAAAGGTGTCCACACACTAGAAGTCCCTTCATGGGTGGACACTGCGGGTGGCGGAGGGGGGAAGTTTCGGAGCCGCGGAGGAGAGCACAGCGACAGGGGTGCAGAGGGCAAAGTGGAGAGATTCCCGCACAGAGGATCAGGGCCAACCGGCACTAACCAGCCCGAGAGGCTTGTATGCTCACCCGCCGGGGTGGGCAGGGCTGGGAGCTGAGGCTCTGGCTTCGGTCGGATCGCAAGGAGAGGACTGGGGTTGGCGGTGTGAACACAGCCTGAAGGGGGTTAGTGCACCATGGCTAGCCGGGAGGGAGTCCGGGGAAAAAGTCTGGAACCACCTAAGAGGTAAGAGACCATTGTTTCCTGGTGTGCAAAGAGAGGGGATTAAGTGTGCCACTTAAAGGAGCTACAGAGACGGGCATGAGCCGTGGCTATCAGCGTGGACCCCAGAGACGGCCATGAGATGCTAAGGCTGCTGCTGCCACCACCAAGAAGCCTGTGTGCGAGCACAGATCACTATCCCCACCTCCCCTCCCCGGAACCTGTGCAGCCCTCCATTGCCAGGGTCCCGGGATCCAGGGACAACTTCCCCGGGAGAACGCATGGCGGGCCTCAGGCTTGTGCAACGTCATGTTGGCCTCTGCCGCCGCAGGCTCGCCCCACACTCCGTACCCCTCCCTCCCCCCGGCCTGAGTGAGCCAGAACCCCTGAATCAGCTGCTCCTTTAACCCCGTCCTGTCTGAGCAAAGAACAGATGCCCTCAGGCGACCTACACACAGAGGCAGGGCCACATCCAAAGCTGAACCCGGGGAGCTGCACGAACAAAGAAGAGAAAGGGAAATCTCTCCCAGCAGCCTCAGGAGCAGCAGATTAAATTTCCATCATCAACTTGACGTACCCTGCATCTGTGGAATAACTGAATAGACAACGAATCATCCCAAATTGAGGAGGTGGACTTTGGTAACAACGATTTATATATTTTTTCCTCTTTTTCTCTTTTTGTGAGTGTGTATATGTATTCTTCTGTGTGATCTTTGTCTGTATAGCTTTGCTTTTACCATTTTTCCTAGGGCTCTGTCTGTCCGTTCTTTTGTTTTTGTTTTTGTTTTTTTTTTAATATAGTTTTCAGTGCCTGTTATCATTGGTGGATTTGTTTTTTGGTTTGGTTGTTCTCTTCTTTCTTTCTATCTTTTTCTTTAAATTATTTAAATTTTTTAATGATTATTTTTTCTTTTTTATTTTAATAACTTCTAAATTTTATTTTATTATCTTTTTCTTTCTTTCTTTTTTTCTCCCTTTTGTTCTGAGCCATGTGGATGACAGGCTCTTGGTGCTCCAGCAAGGTGTCAGGGCTGTGACTCTGAGGTGGGAGAGCCAAGTTCAGGACATTGGTCCACCAGAGACCTCTCAGTTCCACATAATGTCAAACAGCAAAAAATTCCCAGAGATCTCCATCTCAATGCCAAGACCCAGATCCACTCAATGACCAGCAAGCTACAGTGCTGGACACCCTATGCCAAACAACTAGCAAGACAGGAACACAGCCCCATCCATTAGCAGAGAGGCTACCTAAAATCATAATAAGTTCACAGACAACCCAAAACACACCACCAGATGTAGACCTACCCACCAGAAAGACAAGATCCAGCCTCATCCACCAGAACACAAGCATGAGTCCATTTCACCAGGAAGCCTACACAGCCCACTGAACCAACCTTAGCCACTGGGGGAAGAAACCAAACACAACAAGAACTATGAACCTGCAGCCTGCGAAAAGGAGACCCCAAAAACAGCAAGTTAAGCAAAATGAGAAGACAAAGAAACACACAGCAGATGAAGGAGCAAGGTAAAAACCCAGAAGACCTAACAAATGAAGAGGAAATAGGCAGTCTACCTGAAAAACAATTCAGAATAATGATAGTAAAGATGATCCAAAATCATGGAAATATAATGGAGAAAATACAAGAAATGTTTAACAAGGACCTAGAAGAACTAAAGAGCAAACAAACATTCATGAACAATACAATAAGTGAAATTAAAAATTCTCTAGAGGGGATCAATAGCAGAATAACTGAGGCAGAAGAAATAATAAGTGGCCTGGAAGATAATATAGTGGAAATAACTACTGCAGAGCAGAATAAAGAAGAAATAATAAAAAGGATTGAGGAAAGTCTCAGAGACCTCTGGGACAATATTAAACGCACCAACATTCGAATTATAGGGGTCCCAGAAGGAGAAGAGAAAAAGAAAGGGACTGAGACAATATTTGAAGAGATTATAGTTGAAAACGTCCCTAATATGGGAAGGGAAATAGTTAATCAAGTCCAGGAGGCACAGAGAGTCCCATACAAGATAAATCCAAGAAGGAACACGCCAAGACACATATAAATGAAACTATCAAAAATTAAATACAGAGAAAAAATATTAAAAGCACCAAGGGAAAAACAGCAAATAACATACAAGGGTATCCCCATAAGGTTAACAGCTGATCTTTCAGCAGAAACTCTACAAGCCAGAAGGGAGTGGCAGGACATATTTAAAGTGATGAAAGGGAAAAAGCTACCACCAAGATTACTCAATCCAGCAAGTATTTCATTTAGATTTGATGGAGAAATTAAAACTTTTACAGACAAGCAAAAGCTAAGAGAATTCAACATGATCAAAACAGCTTTACAACAAATGCTAAAGGAACTTCCCTAGGCAGGAAACACAAGAGAAGGAAAAGACCTAAAATAACAAGCCCAAAACAATTAAGAAAATGATAATAGGAACATACATATTGATAATTACCTTAAAAGTAAATGGATTAAGTGCTACAACCAAAAGACATAGACTGGCTGAATGGATACAAAAACCAGACCCATATATATGCTGTCTAAAAGAGACCCACTTCAGACCTAGGGACACATACAGACTGAAAGGGAGGGGATGGAAAAAGATATTCCATGCAAACGGAAATCAAAAGAAAGCTGGAGTAGCAATTCTCATATCAGACAAAATAGACTTTAAAACAAAGACTATTACAAGAGACAAAGAAGGACACTTCATAATGATCAAGGGTGCAATCCAAGAAGAAGATATAACAATTATAAATATTTATGCACCCAACATAGGAGAACCTCAATACATAAGGCAAATACTAACAGCCATAAAATGGGAAATCGACAGTAACACAATCATAGTAGGGGACTTTTAACACCTCACTTTCACCAATGGACAGATCATCCAAAATGAAAATAAATAAGGAAACACAAACTTTAAATGCTACATTAAACAAGATGAACTTAATTGATGTTTATAGGACATTTCATCCAAAACCAACAGAATACACTTTCATCTCAAATGCTCATGGAATGTTCTCCAGGGAAGATCATATCTTGGGTCACAAGTCAAGCCTTCGTTTATTTAAGAAAATTGAAATCATATCGAGTGTCTTTTCTGACCACAATGCTATGAGACTAGATATCAATTACAGGAAAAGACCTGTAAAAAATACAAACACATGGAGGCTAAACAATGCACTACTTAATAACCAAGAGATCACTGAAGAAATCAAAGAGGAAATCTAAAAACACCTAGAAACAAATGACAATGAAAACACGATGACGAAAAACCTATGAGATGCAGCAAAAGCAGTTCTAAGAGGGAAGTTTATAGCAATACAATCCTCCCTCAAGAAACAAGAAACATCTCAAAGAAACAACCTAACCTTACACCTAAAGCAATTAGAGAAAGAGGAACAAAAAAACCCCCAAAGTTAGCATAAGGAAAGAAATCATAAAGATCAGATGAGAAATAAATGAAAAAGCAGTGAAGAAAATGATAACAAAGATCAAGAAAACTAAAAGGATGTTGTTTGAGAAGATAAAAAAAAGATAAACAATTAGCCAAACTCATCCAGAAAAAAAGGGATAAGACTCAAATCAATAGAATTAGAAATGAAAAAGGGGAAGTAACACCTGACACTGCAGAAATACAAAGCATCATGAGAGATTACTACAAGCAACTCTATGCCAATAAAATGGACCACCTGGAAGAAATGGACAAATTCTTAGAAATGCACAAACTTCCAAGACTGAACCAGGAAGAAATAGAAAATATGAACAGACAAATCACAAGCACTGAAATTGAGACTGTAATTAAAAATCTTCCAACAAACAAAAGCCAAGGACCAGATGGCTTCACAGGTGAATTCTATCAAACATTTAGAGAAGATCTAATGCCTATCCTTCTCAAACTCCTCCAAAATATAGCAGAGGGAGGAGCACTCCTAAATTCATTCTATGAGACCACCATAACCCTGATACCAAAACAAGACAAAGATGTCACAAAAAAAAGAAAACTAGAGACCAATATCACTGATGAAGGTAGATGCAAAAATCCTCAACAAAATACTAGCAAACAGAATCCAACAGCCCATTAAAAATTTCATACACCATGATCAAGTGGGGTTAATCCCAGGAATGCAAGGTTCTTCAATATATGCATATCAGTCAATGTGATACAGTATATTAACAAATTGAAGGAGAAAAACCAGATGATCATCTCAATAGATGTAGAGAAAGCTTTTGACAAAATTCAGCACCCATATATGATAAAAACCCTCCAGAAAGTAGGCATAGAGGGAACTTAACTCAACATAATAAAGGCCATATATGACAAACCCACAACCAACATCATCCTCAATGGTGAAAAACTGAAACCATTTCCACTAAGATCAGGAACAAGACAAGGTTGCCCACTCTCACCACTATTATTCAACATAGTTTTGGAAGTTTTAGCCACAGCAATCAGGGGAAAAAAAAGAAATAAAAGGAATACAAATCAGAAGAGAAGAAGTAAAGCTGTCACTGTTTGCAGATGACATGATACTATACATAGAGAATCCTAAAGATGCTACCAGAAAACTACTAGAGCTAATCAATGAATTTGGTAAACTTGCAGGATACAAAATTAATGCACCATAGTCTCTTGCATTACTATACACTAATGATGAAAAATCTGAAAGTGAAATTAAGAAAACACTCGCATTTACCATTGCAACAAAAAGAATAAAATACCTAGGAATAAACCTACCTAAGGAGACAAAAGACCTGTATGCAGAAAATTATAAGACACTGATGAAAGAAATTAAAGATGATACAAATAGATGGAGAGATATACCATGTTCTTGGATTGAAAGAGTGAACATTGTGAAAATGACTATATTATCCAAAGCAATCTACAGATTCAATGCAATACCTATCAAACTCCCACTGGCATTTTTCAGAGAACTAGAACAAAAAATGTCACAATTTGTATGGAAACACAAAAGACCTCAAATAGCCAAAGCAATCTTGAGAAAGAATAACGGAGCTGGAGGAATCAGGCTCCTGGACTTCAGACTATACTACAAAGCTACAGTAATCAAGACAGTATGGTACTGGCACAAAAACAGAAATATAGATCAATGGAACAGGATAGAAAGCCCAGAGATAAACCCACGCACATATGGTCACCTTTTCTTTGACAAAGGAGGCAAGAATATACAATGGAGAAAAGACTGCCTCTTCAATAAATGGTGCTGGGAAAATTGGACAGCTACCTGTAAAAGAATGAAATTAGAACACCTGGGAAAACTGGACCACTACCTGTAAAAGAATGAAATTAGAACACCCCCTAACACCATACACAAAAATAAACTCAAAATGGATTAAAGACCTAAATGTAAGGCCAGACACTATCAAACTCTTAGAGGAAAACATAGGCAAAACACTCTATGACATAAATCACAGCAAGATTCTTTTTGACCCACCTTCCTGAGAAATGGTAATAAAAAGAAATAAACAAATGGGACCTAATGAAACTTAAAAGCTTTTGCACAGCAAAGGATACCATAAACAAGACAAAAAGACATCCCTCAGAATGGGAGAAAATATTTGCAAGTGAAGCAACTGACAGAGAATTAATCCCCCAAATTTAGAAGCAGCTCATGCAGCTCCATATTAAAAAGACAAACAGCCCAATCCAAAAATGGGCAGAAGACCTAAATAGACATTTCTCCAAAGAGGATATACAGATTGCCAACAAACACATGAAAGAATGCTCAACATCATTAATCATTAGACAAATGCAAATCAAAACTACAATATGATATCATCTCACACCAGTCAGAATGGCCATCATCAAAAAATCTACAAACAATAAATGCTGGAGAGGGTGTGGAGTAAAGGGAACTCTCTTGCACTGTTGGTGGGAATGTAAACTGATACAGCCACTATGGAGAACAGTATGGAGGTTCCTTAAAACACTAAAAATAGAACTACCATACAACCCAGCAATCCCACTACTGGGCATATACCCTGAGAAAACCATAACTCAAATAGAATCATGTACCACAATGTTCATTGCAGCTCTATTTACAATAGCCAGGACATGAAAGCAACCTAAGTGTCCATCGACACATGAATAGATAAAGAGGATGTGGCACATATATACAATGGAATATTACTCAGCCATATAAAGAAATGAAATTGAGTTATTTTTAATGTGGTGGATGGACCTAGAGTCTATCATACAGATTGAAGTAATTCAGTAAGAGAAAATCAAATACCGTATGCTATCACATATATATGGAATCTAAAAACAAACAAACAAACAGAAAAGGAGTGGTCATGAGTAACTTAGGGGCAAGATGTGAATAAAGATGCAGACCTACTGGAGGATGGACTTGAGGACATGGGGAGGGAGAAGGGTAAGCTGGGACAAAGTGAGAAAGTGTTAGTGTATATATGGACATATTTACTACCAAATGTAAAATAGATAGCTAGTGGGAAGCAGTCTCAGCACAGGGAGATCAGCTCGGTGCTTTGTGGCCATTTAGAGGGGTGGGATAGGGAGGGTGGGAGGGAGGGAGATGCATGAGGGAAGAGATATGGGGATATATGTATATGTATAACCGATTCACTTTGTTATAAAAGCAGAAACTAACACCGTTGTAAAGCAATTATACTGCAATAAAAGGGCTAAAAAAGATAATCATAATAAAAGTAATAAACAAGTAAAGCCAAAAAAGTATTTTTTAATAGTATTTAAAATAATAATAATTGGCTAGTGTTGAATTTAAAATAACTGCAAACTTATATGGAAAAAGATCCATTTTGCATCAAAAATGTGACCATGGAGAAAATACAATTTAATATCTAAATTAGGGCATTTTTGACAGTAAAATGTATACTATCCACAGTTTTCCTGGATTCAAATGAGTAAATCAGGACTTTCCTAAGAATCTGGAAGTATTGTGACCCTAGTTATGATACATTTACAAAAATTGTGATTTAAAGGTCTATAGAACAACTGCTTGTGTAGGTAGACTCGCTGCCTGATTACTTATATCTTTGGAAAATTCAAGGGCAACTGATAATTTTCAGGAACCGTCAGTACCATGATGGCATGGAGACCTTCAGTATCTCCAGCTTACCAGTTGTATGGTGTGAATCAGACATACTCAGTGACGTCTACAAATCTGATGATTCTGTTACTGAAATAACTGAACCAGTCTTGCTCTGTTCAGCTCTCATCCACTTACATCTGAGCGCACAGGCTCATTAGATTGCTGCGTTGTTCACATTCCAGACTTTCCCAGATGACACATGGAATTATTCTACAAGTTGGAGTGTTAGCCTAAACAATGTGATTTATCTCTCAGTCAGTGACTAGTACATGCTATTAGTTTCCCCAAAGTCAGATTTTGATAGAAATATTTACAGGGTCGAGTGGGGATACCAAAAAGTAGAATTACGATGAAATTTGACTCAGAAAGGGCTTTCTGAAGAAGGTGATATTTGAACTGAGTTTTTAAGGATAGGTAAGCATTATATAGACAGATAAAAGCTTCTGCCTACTTCTTTGGAACAATCACACTGGAGCCTTTAGCTGCCATGCCAGGTATCTGACTACCCCCAGGCTATCATGCTGTGAGGAAGCCCCAACATACCACCTATAGAAGGACCATATGGAGTAGCTCTGACACTGCATAAAAACAAAGTGATGCTTCACTCATCCCAGTTGCTTCAGTCCCAGTGTTCCAGCTGCAGCCTCCCCTTGACTGCAACCTCAAAAACACTTAGTGCCAGACCACCTTCTAAATCCTGACCTCCAAAAACCATGAGAGATAATAAAAATGAATATTGTTTTTGAAGTCACTTAGTTTTGGGATGATTTTCTATGAAGCAATAGGTAACTGGAAAAATATGGTAAAGCATAAACCCCTGGAAGAGAAATTTGACATAAGTTTAATAAGCAATGAAGGCCCACAAAAAAATCTGTTGGGTAGAAGAAGGATAAATGTGGTATTTTAAGAAGTTCAGACAAATAGCAGTGTTCAGGATCACCTGATACCAGGGATGCCTGGAAGTAGAGAAATGATCTCAGAGTGTTCTGGGCACCAAATGAACAGTCTTTGGCAAGGCTGAGATTTTTCTATTTACAGAAACATTTCTCTTTTTTAAGGTAGAAATGTTTTAGAAAATTTACACATGTGATTTTGGGAATTTATTCATATTTTTAAAATCTTGACCTCTTAATGAACACCCTACTGAGTCATTTTATGAAAAATATATTTACCTCCTTATAAATCTGTTTCATAAATGTGGGTTTTCATTAATTGGTTCAATGACCTTATCTATTAGTCATTTTGTTCATTATTTTAAAATCTCCATTTAACACTGCTACTGTGTAGAAACCAAGAGATTTCATTAGCATCACATGATACAGAATTAATGAGCTAGCATCAAACTTTTTCCCCAAAAATGACTTAAAGCAGCAAGCTTTAATATACATTTCATCAATCAGTATATTTTACAACATAGTACCCTTTAGTCCAACACCATTAGCACATCAGTTATATCAAAGTGGTGAGCTTCTGTACATATTTCTATAACTGTTGATGTTCAATAGAAATCTCTAACTGTGAAGCATGTGATTTTCCAGCACAGATAACCCATGGGTCAGTTTTCCTCTTTCTAATCGAGGATCCCCTCCATCTCTCATCTTGGAAAGAAAAGAGGGGTTGTCTCACTGCCCTCATTGTGTCTGGCATAAGGCTGCTTCCAAACATCACCCTTTCCCTGTTCTCTGCTCTACCATAAACCATCACTCACATCCCTGCTGTTCACCCACTGAAGCTACTCGATCAACAACTCTCAATCTTGGCCATTTCCTGTCTTTGGGGCCTGCTGAGAGGTATATGTGGAGTGGGCTATGCTTCCCTTCATGTCCTGGTGTTTTGTTCTCTAGAGCTGTATTGCAGAAAGCTCTAGAAAGTGTCAGACTCTATCAAATGGTACCAAGAGAACCATTTAAACCAGAAGAGAAATATTTTAAATTGCACATCAAATATTTGATTACTTGTGCCTCTAAAGCCATATTTTATGTTCAGAGTGTTTAGGAATGTCCACCTTGGTCTTGTCTCTGTGTCTCTCTTTTAGAGCAATTTTCTCTTTTTTCTAATCTCCATTATCCAAGCTTTACTCTTCTTTGGGGAAATTCTACTCACTACCCATAGATTCAGTCCCAGTATCCAGCCTCTTATTTTATGTTTTCCAAAGTCAAGAAGGTTTATTTATTCAAAAGTGATTAAGGGTTGGGTGGGGCAGTGCATCAGCAGGAGTGTGTGGTGGCATTTAGCCTTCCAATTTTCGTAGGTGGTTCAGAGTTCTCTCCAAGTCCCCTTCCCCATTTATTCACCAGTATAAATTGCAGACTTTTATTCTTCAGATTAGAGAATCTCCTCCTCTCTCTCCACCCCCATTTCTCAAGGTCAAATGTTAATTGTCAGAAATAATACAACCTAGCTCTGAGCATTGAAAAGCAGAGGCATTCCTAACTGCATTTAAGTTGGAGATGTTACTTCACGTTATTTTGCAAGGTTAGTTCACTCAGTTCAATCTTTGCCTCCTTCCCTTCCACATTTTGTCCCAACATGTCTGTTTAGCATTAGAATAGGTCTTGAGGTGAGCCATTGAATTTTTAAAAATGGCCATTCTCTTTAGCTACAAAAAATATTTAGGGAAATCTAGAAATTAGCTGAATTAAATATTGAAGAAACATAACTGTTCTTTGGGAGAAAGGGGAAGGATAGGTTTAGTTTTCCCTAAAATAGAAGAAATTCCAGAGTAACTTGTAATTATTTTTGCTTAATGCATGTATATCAATAAAGCTTAGTGCAATATTGCTTAGCACCCTATTTTATTTGTTTATCCATGAGATTAGAATATATTAAATGACTAAGGGTTTGCTATGTGAAGATTTGGGATAAGAACATTAATGACTCCCAAAAATGCAGCTGTTGAAAACCCAAGAAGACTTTAGAATGAGGATAAAGAAAGGTCAGCATGACTGGAGTCTAGTGTATATTTTCCCAATGCTTTTATGTTAGAAAATAAAGAATGGAGAAAGCAAGTATGTCTCATATTCAAAATTTTGTATTCTTGCTTAGAAAAATAATGGAGATTAGAAGGATGTTTTAGATCTTTCTTCTCTTGATCACCAACTATGTCCAATACACATCCCATATCAGGGAAGATTGGAGAGATAAGAGAAGAACAATTATGGAGGAGATTTAGAATATTTTGTACCTTTTTAGAATTAAGGAGTAAGAGAAAACCTTTTCAACTTTCTTCACCTGGGAATTTGACCTGGCTTTCTGGCATGTCACTGTGGTTCAGCTTTTGAGGTGCTGATGTTGAAACTGGTACTTCAGCTAATACCTTATTTTCTCCTTTCTGGGAATGCAAGCCTATAATGTATTTAATGGCTCAGATAGAACAGCAGGAAGAGTTTACTAATAAAAGATTTTGGAAAAAGAAGTAAGAGAGAGAAGCTGGCATGAGTTTTAGTGTCAGCATGCAAACAGTCCCCCTGGAGGGCGTTGCTGTCTCCTGCCAATCACAAAGATTCTCCCAGCTGTCAATCACCAGGCTGCCTAGACTCTGCCAGCTCAAGGAACTTACATATTCTGTGCTGGAGGCTTTTTTTTTTAAGCAGCATAAAGCTACATAAAAGTACTGTTGAACTGATAGAAATATAACAACACGCCTGCTTGATGAATTTGCAACCAAATAAAGCATATATTCCTCTTCTAATGGTCAAATTCTTTCCACTGTATTAATTGGTTTTGATGTACTTTATACTTAAGAATGGACATATGTGTGTAGGAGTCTCTGAGGTACAGTGATCTTTATACTTTTTAGGAATCTTGTAGAAAATAAAATAGATTTTCACTGAGGTCATGACTTGACTTTCAATGATTCTTGGTCATCTTTTTCACACACACACACACACATACACACACACACACAATGTGAGTTTTGTTCATGGGAAAACTTTTTATTTTCCTTTAATAAATTTTATATGTAATAAAAATAAAAAGCCAAGAAAGACTGGATGGGTTGGGATAATGGAGTCATTGCCTATGTGGGAAAGTAAAACACCTCTTAAATTTTTATATCTTAAAAATGTCTTATACAGAATATTTCAACTATAAAAATGTATGCAGTTTGAAATATTCAAATCTAAGTTTTTGTTCAACTTTAAATGAGTCAGTTACAAGAGAAAATTTGACCTTCTTCCTTTCCTTGCAACTCAGTAAATATTTGACATAGTTGCTTTCTTAGTTCACACATAGCCTTTTGGAAAGTAATCAGTGAAATGATCAGATACAGAGACCTGTATGTAATAGCTGAATTCTGAGGAATTATCCTATTTACAGAGAAAATTTAGATGTTAACTTGAGGGGCTAGAAAACTGGTAGAATTGCCAAGTGAGAACATGTCGTAGGAGGTAAAATAGAATGAGATGTCCCTGAATCCCTTTGTGGATGGAATGTTTACTTTGCTTGGAGTGGAGATCCAGGACAGATGACTTCTTACTGGGTGGAGAGGAGGAGTCTACTCTCTTTCCCTCTTTCTTGATCAGCCATTAACATAGAGTTGAGTATGACTCTTGCTTCTTCCCTTCTTTCCATTCATTTTTACTTAAATGTGCAACTGTAGGTGGAAGGCTCTCCCCTCTGCAGCCTTGGATTCTGGGGGCCTCAGAGGCTCTCTGACCCTTGGCTCTGCTGTGGCTGCTTAACTCATGATGGTGTCAACATTTGATTCCATCTTTTCATCTATATTTATGAGATTCAAAAATGTATTACATCTATAATCTATAAAAATTCCATAATTGGTGGATGTTTAACATTATTTTACCTACAGGTAAACTGGATGATGTGAAAAAGCCAGAAATCTAGCATTTGAAAAATAACAACTGATATAAAAATACACAGGTAAGATTAAACTCCTATAATGCACAGATATCTCATGGAAAAGTCAAGTTGTTTACTTTTTCATAATTTAAACAAACCATCCAAAATATCTCTAATTAAATTTATTTTTATCCTTCTTATGGGTGAGTTCAGACTTTCCAATATGAATCTGTGAACACAGCCTAAGGAGTAAACACAATTCTGTCTGTTGACATAGAGAAAACAAGCCCTTGCTGATAGCAATCATATCTCCTAATTCAATAACCCTCTCCCACTCCCACCCTAAGAACATAGCACAAAAAATAGGCCATCAGTCAATCCTCAATGAATGCTTTGTATTAGCGTGCAATTTGAAAAAAAAAAACCCTATCATTATCTATCTATCTACCTTTATTTCTCTGTTCACACTTTAATTATGCCTAATGACTGTGGTGGCAGAATTTTATTTTCATAGCAATGTGAATAAACATATTCCTAGAACATCACTCTTGTTAGATGTAAAGTGAAGTAGTTAAGGAAGGAATTATTTTTAACAGGTAATTTGCTTGATATGGTTCTAATACAATGCCATATATAAGTGGAAGCTTAATAAATTACTTGGATTAATTCTATCCTGCTAAAGAGCATTTCTGTTTACCATTTCATATTTTTTGTGGTTAAGATTAGTCAGATGTCCGTTTTTCATTATTATGAAGATGTTGAACTAAGTCCAGCATAACCTTTGCTGGGAGATAATTCTCCATCATTTTTTCACAATTTTGTACATCTTCAAAACAGAAGCACTGACAATCTTTCATCTTAGCTATCTTTTCAAATATACTTGTGTAGCAAACAACCTTGGGAGATAGAAATACTTCACCTCTGGAGCAAAGGTCAGATTTGCTTGCAGCCCATGATATAAAAGATTGGAGTTTTCTAAGCTTGAGGTTCCTCAGCTGTGATGCAAACCCACCACAAACACAGCATCCACTTGGGCCCCTATCTTTCACCCCATGAAACTTTGAGAGCAAGAGGAACCCACACAACCATAAGGTGTGTGCTTCCTTCTACACTGTGAGTAGTAAGTCCTTTGTATCTGTCCCAGGAATCTTGTGTCTTTGGTCAGCTTCTGTGAAAATGTAACAGGCTTACTTTTTATGATTCTAATAGAGTAAAATCTCAGGTCCTTCACAGTTCTTGACACACTTCTGATGGGATAAATAAAACCATGTAATGTGACATTTTGCCAGAAAAAAAGAAAATTTAAGGGGCTCCTGACAAAGTCTCCTTAGTGTCCTTCTTTGTAATTAGACACTCAATTCACTTGTTTTTCTATTGCTTTTTTTAAATAGTCAAGAAAATTTGGCCTAAGGAAGACCAAGGCAGGTAAAAGAAAAGAGTGTTTTCATAAGGTTCAGGAAGCTCTTTTGGGGGAGAGGGGTCAACTCCCAAGTGTACCACTCTAGCCATTAAGTAGCTAGAATGCCAAATATGTATGATTCCTCATAGAAAGAGACATGTTTGTTTTGTTCAATAAATATCTTGCCTACATTTTATTAATATCAGCCCTCTTTTTAAATGGAAAGGAAAATATGTGCTATATCAATATTTTATCTTTGTATACTAATCAGCAGTAGTGCATTTGATATATTTTCCTATAAAGTCAAGTGATATATATATATCAAATATACAAACATATATATATATATATATATATATATATATATAATGTTTCTCCTTTCAAGTTTGGATGATTAACTCTCAGTAATTGATTTATTCCATCCTGACCATTCTTCCACCCACCCTGTTTGGATATACTTGGTAGTAAACAGTTGCCATTTTAATTATAACTTGTCATTTTGACATAGCAAAGAAAGCAGCTATTTAAGCTGTAAGTTTTACATGCCAATATGTGACTAAAAAGCCACAATCACTCTTATTTTTACATATCACAGAAAGTCTCTAAATAACCAGGCTTTGTCAGTTGAATTGAGATACTTGAAGGTAATCTGTCTTATAGCTAGTATTAGTCATTGTTTCAAGTCTAGAAACTGGCATTAACCTTACAATTCATTTTCAGTGGCAGTTTTTGTTTTTAGCAGAAACATTTAGTAAAACGTATTGACAGACTCAAGCTCCACTATAAACAGATCACTCAACCCAGAGAGATCTCTTGTCTGTCATTCTGAGAAAGAAGTAGAAAACTGACAGATGGGCACACAGTTCCTCTAGTATCTACAAGGACAAGGACTAGCTTGATATATGTCCTTCTTAAGCTGCATTTGAAAGACAATTAATTGTATTCCACAAATTGAAACTGTGTTATAATTAAGGAAGAATAATTTATAATCTATATTCTTATCGTCTCAAATTAGATAAAAGGAAAAGCCTGTGTAAAAGTATACAACCCTTAAAAATTAAAATGACCACAGGATACCAGTGTCCACAGTCTTCATTTTTGAAGGTGTTTGTGCTTTACTCCCTGGGTGGTTTAAGACTGTTTTTAGTTCTTTGAGAATCTTTGAAACCAACACATCATCATAGCTGTCCTGCTATTACTATGATCATCTGCACTCCAATTAGAAATCAAGTTTGTTTATTTGTTTATTTAAACTGATCTAGTACACTTTTCATTCCACCATACTTGAGTAGGGCAACATCCAATATGGCAGATAGAAAGTTTCTCCCAAGAGTTGTAAAATGTGTTTGTTTGGTTTTTAGTCTATCTCTCTCCTTTTTGTTTGTAAACCCTAAGAACTTCTATGGGTCATTCAGAGTTTGATCAGAAAAAAGAGGCTCCAGAAGATATGTATATTACAAGGGATTTGACCTTACACAAGTGTGGGGCTAGTTACCCAATCTATGTGAGGCTGATTGTTCTCTGTGCGACACTGGTGGCTGAAGTCCACAGGGCTGGTGGTCCGGAAGGAAGAATAGAAAGAGAGTGGGGGACTCATGGACAAAGTGGAACCAGAAACAGCAGGGCAGGATGTAACCATGAGAACATACAGGAACCCACATTGATCTTTCACTGCTTCCAAGGCTCCAGCTTCCCTGGTGAGGCACCCTGAGAGAGAAGTTTGGGTCATGCTCAGGGAGCTCAGCACAACCTGGGGGAAGCACTGAGATGCTGACCCAGTAGGTCTGGCAGGAGCTGAAGGAGCTGTGGGTGGAGGGAGCCCAGCCTGAACCAGGTGAGCACAGGTGAGCAAGTAAGACTTCTGAATACAGGAACACACTGCTGCTTCACTCCCACCTTCCAAATCTCATGCAAAATGTCACATTAGACTCACACTAATTCGGAATCGTGCAGGGAAGGGAATCCCGGAGAGCAGAGTTCCAGGATAGCTCAGTGGACGACACACTTCAAATCTAGAATTATTCCAAATAAAAGAGTTTTATTTTAAATTATTTATTTATTTATCGAAATATAGAGCACTCACAATATTTTGTTAGTTTCGGGTGCATAATACAGTGATTTGATAGTTTTATAGATTACACACCATACAAAGTTATACTTCACTTATTTCATCCCCTCCTCTGTGGTAACCACTAGTGGGTCCTCGGTATTTGTGAGTCTGCTTCTGTCTTGTTGTATACAAACACTGTATGTTTTCACTTATACCTGGAATCTTAATAAACAAAACAAATGAACAAATTAAAAGTTTATATTTAAAAAGTGAAAATAAACTTTTTATTCTGCTGAGAGTAGGATCATACTAACATACTGCTCCTCTCTCTTCCAGCATTATAGGGTAGATTTTCAGGTCAATACACACAAATCTACCTCATTTTAAAAATGGCTACAAGTTATTTTAAGATGTTAGTTACATATTTTAAAGTCATTCTGTTGAATTGATTCCAATATTCTTGCCTTAACAAGTAATGCTGCAAAGGGCATCTTTTCAAATATATCCTTGTACATTTATATGAACTTTATGTATAAAGGTTCATATAAATGAACCTTTCATGCATGTGAGTGTTTAAAATTGTCAAAAGTAAGAATATTAACATTTTAGATGTCAAATTGTTCTTCAAATGGTTGTTGGAATTTATAAATCTATCAATAGTACATAAGAATGTTTTTTTACTCATACTCTTACCAAACTGGATATTATCATTAAAAAAAAAAATATTGTCATTCTAGTAGAAAACAGGTGGTGTTTCAATTGTGTGATGATGGATGTAGAATGTTAGCCATGTGGCTGGAGAAGGAGAGAAGAATGGGTAAGATGAAATCATGGGTAAATACATAAAAGTACAGAGGGAATGCTACTCTCAAAATGTATTTTTCAGGAAAGCTGAATTTTAGCATGGAGTTGAGGGTCAACCTGATATTGGCAGTCATGAAATGTTTGAATTCATATTAAGGAGACTGAATGTTTTTCAAAACCATTACAGTTTTTCAGAAAGGAAGAACGTACTCAGATTTTTATTTTAGAAATATGTCTATAAATGAAATGTAGGAGTCTGGCTTAACTGGGGCTAAAGCTGGACAAAGGATAATTAGTTAAGAGGTCCTTGATATGATAGGATAAATATTAGCACTAAGGCACAGAAGTGTCTTTGAGAGAAGCATTGAAGACAGAACTACAGAACTTAAAGTCTAATTAGACATGAAACATAAAAGAGATGGAGTAGACTAGATTTTGATAGACTGAAATCTCAATTTTACTTTTGCAAAATTAGAGACTGCATGAAGAGAAGCAGAGCTGTGGAAGAGATGATGAATTTTGTCTTAGATATGTTCCTTGTGAGATGGCTGTAGAGTTCCAAACTGAACATGTGCAATAAATAAAGGGAAATGCAGGTTGCAAGCTCAGTTCTGGCTTGGAGACACAGATTTGAAAGTTATCAATGTATAGGTGGAAGAGGACATTTTGGGCTGGATAATTCTCTGTTGTGTGGTTGTTCTATGCATTATAGGATGGTAAGCAGCATCCCTGGTGTCTATCCACTAGAAATCAGTAACAGACTCTAAGTTGTGACCACAAAAAATATCTCCAGATAATACCAAATGTCCCTTGATGGTAAAATAAATTTCCCCCATTGAGAACTACTGGACTATGTGAAGTGAGAAGGGGAAAAAGTCGATGGTAGATCCCTGGGGAATGTTGGTTTTAGAATGTGTCAGAGAAGGAGCATGGGAGAAGCACCAGGAAGGTAGAAGTAGAAAAACAAACAAACAAAAAAGTGGTACCATAGAAGAAAGAGGATGAAATGTGTAAAAAGAAGAAAACAGACATCAATATCAAATACTGACAAAATGTCAAGTCAGTTAAAGACTAAAATTGTCAAATATATTTGGCAATTTCAAGGTTACTGGTGACATTAACAAGAGTAGTTTTTTGGATGTCAGCTTCAGGTGCCACTGGAACCAGTTGTTCTAAAAAGTCTGATACACTGTGTTTGAGTGATCGCTATCTCATTGTTTTTCCTAGGGTTTTGCTGAAAGTTCTGTTAACTGTTTTTTTACCCATATTCAGTCTGGGTATTTCCTTAGAGAAATACTGAAATCTTTCTACATTTGTCTCTCCTGACTCCATTTTCAGATTTAAACTTTTAATAACCAAATACTATTCATACTTTAAGGCAACAACTCTCACTTTTTACTCTTTTATTGAAGTGTCTTCATTCTAAAATATTCAGAGTTTGTGTCCTGGTGCTAGTTGGTCTGGTGGGAATTTCAGGATGAGTTCTCTCTAGTGGTATGCTGAAGCTGGCTCTCACAGGCTCATGATAGCTGATTGTTAAATTTTCAGGAATTTTTGAGCTAGTCATTAAACATGATCATTATTAGAGATTAAATTATAAAACCTTACACTTGAATAATTTAAGAACAAAAGTAATAAATATTCAGTACTTATAGCTTTCTAATTATTTTACTATTATCTATGTTTCTGAGGTTATGTCTATTGTTTCTATATGGTGAAAATATTATATAATGTGGTGCTTCTATGCACCTCTTCCCAACTTTACATTCAGTGATATCAGGTTGGGAGCTTGAAATCAGCAACAGTTGGAAGTATTTACATTATGGATGTTGGAAAAAAACTACAAATCAGAACCTGAATATATGAATATATACACACACACACACATCGCACACATACATCATTACTGGTTAATTATAAAGGATACAACTGAGAAACAGCCAAATGAAAGAGATGCATAGGGCAAGTGTGGTGGAGAGGACATGGTGTGTGGAGCTTCCATACCCACTCTGGGAACCTAATGCATTCATCAACCTGGGAAGTCCCTAATTTACTTTTTGATTATCTAGACTAAAGAAAGTGATGGAAAAAAATGTTAATAATGCCAATTAAACCTAACAGTGCCTTATGTCAGGAGCTGTTACATTGTGAATAGCACAAACATGGAGGAAATATTCTGTTATCCAAAGACTATTATTATCCAGTCAGCAAAGACGTCACTCAGGACCTTGATGAATGAGCAAAATTCCAGGTCCTTGGTGAATGAGTGAAATTCCAACATATGCCTATGTCATTTCAATGTCATCTTACTCATGAATAAACCAACATTCATATCAACCAATATTCATGTTGGAATTATACTCATTAAATTAATAATCTAGATTGTCCATCAAGAATTTGGCAAAAATCAATGAGAGCATTTTGTGAGAATCAATTTGCTGTAAGAAACTTATAATAAAGAGTAATGTATATCTTATTATTTGCAAGTTGTTTGCTAGACATTTTTATATCAGTTAAATTTATAATAAACTTAGGTTTGCATATCTACATAAATATCTATGTTTACACATATATATGCATATTCACATATTTTTGTTTATTTATTTTCAGAAAGTCAATGGTTAAACATTTACCAGAATTACATTCTTATAAGATTTTCCCACTTAACTCACATGAACTGCCTTATAAAGTTGATATGTGACAACATCTCAGGGGAATATACTTCAGATTTTTCAGAAATTGTTGCTATATGTTGATATTTCTAAAATTGGGCTCCTTTCTGTTCCCACTCACTGCCCTTGCACAAAATTTCATTTTATCACATCTCCAGAAAATTACTCCATCTTTCCCTTACTATATCTACTTATTGTAGAATATTTATCTTGAAATTACTTAGCCAGGAAGGGAATCGGGAAGATGGCGGAAGAGTAAGAGGCAGAGATCACCTTCCTCCCCACAGATACACCAGAAATACATCTACACGTGGAACAACTCCTACAGAACACCTACTGAATGCTGGCAGAAGACCTCAGACCTCCCAAAAGGCAAGAAACCCCCCACGTACCTGGGTAGGGCAAAAAAAAAAAGAATAAACAGAGACAAAAGAATAGGGACGGGACCTGCACCAGTGGGAGGGAGCTGTGAAGGAGGAAAGGTTTCCACACACTAGAAAGCCCCTTTGAGGGCGGAGACTGCGGGTGGTGGAGGGGGAGATTCGGAGCCGCGGAGGAGAGCACAGTAACAGGGGTGCAGAGGGCAAAGCGGAGAGATTCCCGCACAGAGGATTGGTGCTGACCAGCACTCACCAGCCCGAGAGGCTTATCTGCTCTCCCGCCGGGGTGGACAGGGCTGGGAGCTGAGGCTCGGGCTTCGGTCGGAGTGCAGGGAGAGGACTGGGGTTGGTGGCGTGAACACAGCCTGCAGGGGGTTAGTGCGCCATGGCTAGCTGGGAGGGAGTCCAGGAAAAAGTTTGGAGCTGCCGAAGAGGCAAGAGACTTTTTCTTCCCTCTTTGGTTCCTGCTGCGCGAGGAGAGGGGATTAAGAGTGCTGCTTAAATGAGCTCCAGAGACGGACGCGAGCCACGGCTAACAGCGCAGACCCCAGAGACGGGCATGAGACGCTAAGGCTGCTGCTGCTGCCATGAAGAAGCCTGTGTGCGAGCACAGGTCACTATCCACACCTCCCTTCCGGGGAGCCTGTGCAGCCCTCCACTACCAGGGTCCCGGGATCCAGGGACAACTTCCCCGGGAGAACACATGGCACGACTCAGGCTGGTGCAAAGTCCTGCCGGCCTCTGCTGCCGCGGGCTCGTCCCGCACTCTGTACCCCTCCCTCCCCCTGGCCTGAGTGAGCCAGAGCCCCCAGTCAGCTGCTCCTTTAACCCCGTCCTGTCTGAGCGAAGAACCAACGCCCTCAGGCGACCTACACGCAGAGACGAGGCCAAATCCAAAGCTGAGCCCCGGGAGCTGTGCAAACAAAGAGAAAGGGAAATCTCTCCCAGCAGCCTCAGAAGCAGTGGATTAAAGCTCCACAATCAACTTGATGTACCCTGCATCTGTGGAATACATGAATACAAAACGAATCATCCAAAATTAAGGAGGTGGACTTTGAGAGGAAGATTTATGATTTTTTTCCCCTTTTCCTCTTTTTGTGAGTGTGTATGTGTATGCTTCTGTGTGAGATTTTGTCTGTATAGCTTTGCTTTCACCATTTGTGCTAGGGTTCTATCTGTCCTTTTTTCTTAAAATAATTTTTTTTTCTTAATAATTATTTTTTATTTTAATAACTTTATTTTATTTCTTACTTTTTTATTTTATCCTCTTTCTTTCTTTCTTTCTTTTCTTTCTTCCTCCCTCCCTTCCCCTCTCTCTCTCTCCCTCCCTCCCTCCCTCTCTCTCTCTCCCTCTTTCTTTCTTTCTTTCTTGTTTTCTCTCTTTCTACTTTTTTCCCTTTTATTCTGAGCCATGTGGATGAAAGGCTTCTGGTGCTGCAGCCAGGAGTCAGTGCTGTGCCTCTGAGTTGGGAGAGCCAACTTCAGAACACTGGCCCACAGGAGACCTCCCAGCTCCACATAATATCAAACGGCAAAAATCTCCCAGAGATCTCCATCTCAACACCAACACCAGGCTTCACTCAACAACCAGCAAGCTACAGTGCTGGACACCCTATGCCAAACAACTAGCAAGACAGGAACGCAACCCCACCCATTAGCAGAGAGGCTGCCTAAAATCATAATAAGTCCACAGACAACCCCAAACACACCACCAGACGTGGACCTGCCTACCAGAAAGATAAAATCCAGCCTCATCCACCAGAACACAGGCACTAGTCCCCTCCACCAGGAAGCCTACACAACCCACTGAACCAACTTTAGCCACTGGGGACAGACACCAAAAACAACGGGAACTGCGAACTTTCAGCCTGCAAAAAGAAGACCCCAAACACAGTAAGATAAGCAAAATGAGAAGATAGAAAATCACACAGCAGATGACGGAGCAAGGTAAAAGCACAGAAGACCTAACAAATGAGGAGGAAATAGGCAGTCTACCTGAAAAAGAATTCAGAATAATGATAGTGAAGATGATCCAAAATCTTGGAAACAGAATAGAGAAAATGCAAGAAACATTTAACAAGGACCTAGAAGAATGAAAGATGAAACAAGCAATGATGAACAACACAATAAATGAAATTAAAAATACTCTAGATGGGATCAATAGCAGAATAACTGAAGCAGAAGAATGGATAAGTGACCTGGAAGATGAAATAGTGGAAATAACTATTGCAGAGCAGAATAAAGAAAAAAGAATGAAAAGAACTGAGGACAGTCTCAGAGACTTCTGAGACAACATTAAATGTACCAACATTCAAATTATAGGGGTTCCAGAAGGAGAAGAGAAAAAGAAAGGGACTGAGAAAATATTTCAAAAAATTATAGTTGAAAACGTCCCTAATATGGGAAAGGAAATAGTTAATCAAGTCCAGGAAGCACAGAGTGTCCCATACAGGATAAATCCAAGGAGAAACACGCCAAAGCACATATTAATCAAACTGTCAAAAATTAAATACAAAGAAAACATATTAAAAGCAGCAAGGGAAAAACAACAAATAACACAAGGGAATCCCCATAAGGTTAACGGCTGATCTTTCAGCAGAAACTCTGCAAGCCAGAAGGGACTGGCAGGACATATTTAAAGTGATGAAGGAGCAAAACCTACAACCAAGATTACTCTACACAACAAGGATCTCATTCAGATTTGATAGAGAAATTAAAACCTTTACAGACAAGCAAAAGCTGAGAGAGTTCAGCACCACCAGAACAGCTTTACAACAAATGCTAAAGAACCTTCCGTAGGCAAGAAACACAAGAGAAGGAAAAAAACTACAATAGCAAACCCCAAACAATTAAGAAAATGGGATAGGAACATACATATCGATAATTACCTTAAATGTAAATGGATTAAATACTCTCACCAAAGGATACAGACTGGCTGAATGGATACTAAAACAAGACCCATATATATGCTGTCTACAGGAGACCCACTTCTGACCTAGAGACACATACAGACTGAAAGTGAGGGGATGGAAAAAGTTATTCCATGCAAATGGAAACCAAAAGAAAGCTGGAGTAGCAATACTCATATCAGACAAAATGGACTTTAAAATAAAGACTATTAGAAGAGACAAAGAAAGACACTACATAATGATCAAGGGATCGATGCAAGAAGAAATATAACAATTGTAAATATTTATGCACCCAACATAGGAGCACCTCAATATATAAGGCAAATACTAACAGCCATAAAAGGGGAAATCGACAGTAACACATTCATAGTAGGGGACTTTAACACCCCACTTTCACCAATGGGCAGATCATCCAAAATGAAAATAAATAAGGAAACACAAGCTTTAAATGACACATTAAACAAGATGGACTTAATTGACATTTATAGGACATTCCATCGAAAAACAACAGAATACACATTTTTCTGAAGTGCTCATTGAAGATTCTCCAGGATAGATCATATCTTGGGTCACAAATCAAGCCTTGGTAAATTTAAGAAAATTGAAATTGCATGAAGTATATTTTCTGACCACAATGCTATGAGACTAGATATCAATTACAGGAAAAGATCTGTAAAAAATACAAACACATGGAGGCTAAACAATACACTACTTAATAACAAAGTGATCAGTGAAGAAATCAAAAACTACCTACAAACAAATGACAATGGAGAGACGCCGACCCAAAACCTATGGGATGCAGCAAAATCAATTCTAAGAGGGAAGTTTATAGCAATAAAATCCTACCTCAAGAAACAGGAAGCATCTCAAATAAACAACCTAACCTTGCAATTAATGCAATTAGAGAAAGAAGAACAAACGAAACCCAAAGTTAGCAGAAGGAAAGAAATCATAAAGATCAGATCAGAAATAAATGGAAAAGAAATGAAGGAAATGATAGCAAAAATCAATAAAACTAAAAGTTGGTTCTTTGAGAAGATAAACAAAATTGATAAACCGTTAGCCAGATTCATCCAGAAAAAAAGGGAGAAGACTCAAATCAATAGAATTAGAAGTGAAAAAGGGGAAGTAACACCTGACACTGCAGAAATACAAAGCATCATGAGAGATTACTACAAGCAACTCTATGCCAATAAAATGGACAACCTGGAAGAAATGGACAAATTCTTAGAAATGCACAACCTGCCAAGACTGAATCAGGAAGAAATAGAAAATATGAACAGACAAATCACAAGCACTGAAATTGAGACTGTAATTAAAAATCTTCCAACAAACAAAAGCCCAGGACCAGATGGCTTCACAGGCGAATTCTATCAAACATTTAGAGAAGAGCTAACACCTACCCTTCTCAAACTCCTCCAAAATATATCAGAGGGAGGAGCACTCCCAAACTGATTCTATGAGGCCACCATCACTCTGATACCAAAACCAGACAAGGATGTCACAAAGAAAGAAAACTACAGGCCAATATCACTGATGAACATAGATGCAAAAATCCTCAATAAAATACTAGCAAACAGAATCCAACAGCACATTAAACGTATCATACACCATGATCAAGTGGAGTTTATTCCAGGAATGCAAGGATTCTTCAATATACGCAAATCAATCAACGTGATACACCATATTAACAAATTGAAGGAGAAAAACCATATGATCATCTCAATAGATGCAGAGAAAGCTTTCGACAAAATTCAACACTGATTTATGATAAAAACCCTGCAGAAAATAGGCATAGAGGGAACTTTCCTCAACATAATAAAGGCCATATATGACAAATCCACAGCCAACATCTTCCTCAATGATCAAAAACTGAAAGCATCTCCACTAAGATCAGGAACAAGACAAGGTTGCCCTCTCACTACTCTTATTCAACAAAGTTTTGGAAGTTTTAGCCACAACAATCAGAGAAGAAAAGGAAATAAAAGGAATACAAATCAGAAGAGTAGAAATAAAGCTGTCACTGTTTGCAGATGACATGATACTATACATAGAGAATCCTAAAGATGCTACCAGAAAACTACTAGAGCTAATCAATGAATTTGGTAAACTTGCAGGATACAAAATTAATGCACAGAAATCTCTGGCATTCCTATACACTAATGATGAAAACTCTGAAAGTGAAATCAAGAAAACACTCCCATTTACCATTGCAACAACAAGAATAAAATATCTAGGAATAAACCTACATAAGGAGAAAAAAGACCTGTATGCAGAAAATTATAAGACACTGATGAAAGAAATTAAAGATGATACAAATAGATGGAGAGATATACCATGTTCTTGGATTGGAAGAATCAACATTGTGAAAATGACTCCACTACCCAAAGCAATCTACAGATTCAATGCAATCCCTATCAAACTATCACTGGCATTTTTCACAGGAGTAGAACAAAAAATTTCACAATTTTTATGGTAACACAAAAGACCCTGAATCGCTAAAGCAATCTTGAGAATGAAAATCTGAGCTGGAGGAATCAGGCTCCCTGACTTCAGACTATACTACAAAGCTACACTAATCAAGACAGTATGGTACTGGCACAAAAACAGAATGATAGATCAATGGAACAGGATAGAAAGCCCAGAGATAAACCCACGCACATATGGTCACGTTATCTTTGATAAAGGAGGCAGGAATGTACAGTGGAGAAAGGACAGCCTTTTCCTATTTCTCAACAAAGAGTTTACTACTATAATGATTAGGAGAAATTTTGCATACAATTTTTCTATCAAATTTTCTGGTTGCAAATTCAAGGGGATACAGTATTTCTTCTGAACACTGTGCTTGAGATGGGGAAAGAAAGGAAGCTTAGTTGAGTGAGATGTAAGTATCTGATGATAGGGGTCTTTTATTTTCACATAAGCTATATTTACTCATTTTTGGACAGAGCAACAGAATATGTGCAAATGTCTGAGATAGTAGTGTGTGGAATGTGATGACAGCACCATATGTGGAATTGTGTGTTATCAGGATGACATGCCACATTTTAATGTTTAGTTTAAGAAGATCTGATTTTGACAGTAAGAGTTGGGGTTTAAAATAAATCAAGCTAAGGAATAAATATGGACTAGAACTGTGTGATAATAATAATTTAAAAAAACCTAGTTGCTGTACAATAACCCATTATTTTCTATTTTTATATATAATGTTTTTATATAAAACAATATTTCATCCCTCTCATTCACCTAATCTGCATTATAAATGGACATTGTCACTGTACATGTGAGAAATCTGTCCCATTTTTCTCTATTTCATAATATTCATTTCAGGTAATTGTTTTATTGTTGAGTTTAAAGATACTCTTTCTTAACTAATTTTAATGTCATATAAATATATTAAACCATTATCACCACAGAATTTTGACCACTGATTGACTTATATAAATTAGAGCATAAATTAGCATAAGGAGTTATACAAATCAGAATTCATTCCAGAGAAACATATGTCCCTTCCATGTTTGGTGTCACTAACATTAGATAGATAAAACAAATTTGATTACAAAATATTTTTTTCTAAATACATATATATTATCATATTTTTAAGCAGAATATTTTATTCATGAGTGTAGTTAACATATGCATTCATATTTCTGTGCTAATTAATTGTAGTTCTTCCCCCAACATCCCAGCATATCTATGTAATTATGACATAACTTGGTAAAAATACATTTAAGCAATTTGTGTAATAAGGTATTTTAATCTTTTACTAATATACAATTTCATATATGGAGTAATGCAAAGATTCAATTTTGTACATTTATAAAAGAATGAGAAAGTAGTTCTAGTAAGCACATACACACACCAACACACACGTGCACACACGCACACACACAGATACCAACACTTAGGAAATCATTGGATCTAATCATGATGTTTTGGAAAGTAATTTTGCCAAGTCTAAATTAATTAAATTTTTTAAGTTTACAAGACAGTCCTTTAGGGATTTCGTTTTATAGAAGTTAAGATAATTTGCAATTCTGTAAAAATAATTTAAAACAGATTTAAACACTCAAAGCTTTTCTCAAAATTCATACAACCTTGCATAATACATATTTTAAATACACATGAAACTAAACATGAAGTTTAATTTTATCTATTTCTAAGTGATAGATTAAGTACTTAGTATTTAGGAGAGGCTTCAAAACAAAAAAATCTTTAAAAAGAAAAATATCCACACTCTTAAGTATTACTAGGGATATTCTCTGATATCATTTTAAGACCCAGTATGACAAAATAAGAATTGTGTTCAAAAAAAATATTTTGGAATTTTAAAAGTGTAGACTAGAAAGATACAGTTTTATTTAGGGAATCATTTAATAAATTTTAAGCATTAAGATATAAAACTCCCAGGGAAAAGTAGTAAATAAAATGAACCTCTCCTCTGTAAGGCCAAAGAGTTCTTTGTTCTCTGTATTATCCTAGAGCCAAAGAATAATAGTACTGACTAGATGAGAATTACTGACATTGATCACAAAAACAAAGACAGTGTGCAAACCAAATGAAGTCAGATTTTTCTCTGAATGACCTTCCAATTAACCTTGACCCATTCGAGTTGAAAAGTCAGAACTGGGCACAGGTTTCATGGAAAGGCTTGAGTTGTATTAAATAAAATTGAACTTTTCTATAGTTTCCATACTGAGTGTGTTAATTATAAGATACCATTTATAAGAAGCCATACAAATCACCATGCTGAATAATAACACACTGATGGCTATTAAAGGGTGACAAAATGCCTTTGGTGTTCCTTGTGCACTCCTGTCAGGTGTTGGTAATGGATTTGTAAGATGGAATGAAACACTACAAAAGAAATTATTTTCTCTTTCTCCTACTAAACATTTTTCTTTCTTCCTCAATTAAGGAACAAAGTTAGAAAATAATTTTGGATAGACTTTGTGGAACTTTCTCAGATGTGAGCCTGACAGATTATAGGTAGGAAAAAAGATGTTGAAACCATTTACAATCTTCTCTTTGGCTTTTATCTGGGCTTCTCCCAAGCTGACAGCATGTTGAGTTGATTTGTCTAAGTGCCTATCCATTTATTGGGACGAAGAAGTCAACAGTCTCCATGCATCTGTCCCCAAGATTTAGAGTTTGAAAACAATTTTGGAATGGATTTGAGTGGACCCAATCAAAGTACAGAGGCAAGGAAGTGAATGGAGACCCTGGAATAAAATTATCATGTTGTTAGAAACAGGCATCCAGTATGTTTGATTAAGCTGGGAGATTGGGAGAGAAGAAAGGAGAAGTGTTGCTGGTCAAGTCCTGCTGGGAATGATTTGCACCTAGGAAAACTGCTTTGTGTGAGAATAAAAACAGCAGGCAGTCACAGTTGTGACAGTACTTGGGGTTCAGTCAGATTGCCCGGGTGCCCTCTGATGAGCTGAGTTTAACTAAAGAAATGCTTTGGTATCTGTGCCTTGTTTCTGCTGTAAGAGAGATCTCAGAATTTCTCCTGAATCTGTACAGCTTCCAACATTCAAGTACGTGGCATATTTGAAAGAGCTTATCCTCTGGACACTGGCTAGACTGCTGGGAACTCCTTTCCATTCTTTTTAACTGAGAAACCTGTCAGTTGAAGACCTGAAGCTTCGAGGACAATCTACCACCTATCACGCCTCTTAGCTACTGGACCAGGGGAATTTTGTTTAGCAGCAATGATTATCACAGACATTGCTGATCAACAATAAAACAGATGTTAGATTTTGACTAAATCAGCAGCAACTTTTACATCTCAAACAGAAGAAAATATGCTAGAATTCAGAAGGGCAGCGATGGAACAATCATGTCATTAGATGAATTTTAATATAAGTGTAACATAATATATAATTTAAAGTTATTCAACTTGGCAAAAGTATAAATAAAACATAACTCTTGAATAAACAACCTAACCTTGCACCTAAAGCAATTAGAGAAAGAAGAACAAAAAACCCCAAAGTTAGCAGAAGGAAAGAAATCATAAAAGTCAGATCAGAAATAAATGAAAAAGAAATGAAGGAAAAGATAGCAAAGATAAATAAAACTAAAAGGTGGTTCTTTAAGAAGATAAACAAAATTGATAAATCATTAGCCAGACTCATCCAGAAAAAAAGGGAGAAGACTCAAATCAACAGAATTAGAAATGAAAAAGGAGAAGTAACAACTGACAATGCAGAAATACAAAAGATCATGAGAGATTACTACAAGCAACTCTATGCCAATAAAATAGACAACCTGGAAGAAATGGACAAATTCTTAGAAATGCACAACCTGCCAAGACTGAATCAGGAAGAAATAGAAAATACGAACAGACAAATCACAAGCGCTGAAATTGAAACTGTGATTAAAAATCTTCCAACAAACAAAAGCCCAGGACCAGATGGCTTCACAGGCGAATTCTATCAAACATTTAGAGAAGAGCTAACACCTACCCTTCTCAAACTCCTCCAAAATATATCAGAGGGAGGAGCACTCCCAAACTGATTCTATGAGGCCACCATCACTCTGATACCAAAACCAGACAAGGATGTCACAAAGAAAGAAAACTACAGGCCAATATCACTGATGAACATAGATGCAAAAATCCTCAATAAAATACTAGCAAACAGAATCCAACAGCACATTAAACGTATCATACACCATGATCAAGTGGGGTTTATTCCAGGAATGCAAGGATTCTTCAATATATGCAAATCAATCAACGTGATACACCATATTAACAAATTGAAGGAGAAAAACCATATGATCATCTCAATAGATGCAGAGAAAGCTTTCGACAAAATTCAACACTGATTTATGATAAAAACCCTGCAGAAAATAGGCATAGAGGGAACTTTCCTCAACATAATAAAGGCCATATATGACAAATCCACAGCCAACATCTTCCTCAATGATCAAAAACTGAAAGCATCTCCACTAAGATCAGGAACAAGACAAGGTTGCCCACTCTCACCACTCTTATTCAACATAGTTTTGGAAGTTTTAGCCACAGCAATCAGGGAAGAAAAGGATATAAAAGGAATACAAATCTGAAAAGAAGAAGTAAAGCTGTCACTGTTTGCAGATGACATGATACTATACATAGAGAATCCTAAAGATGCTACCAGAAAACTACTAGAGCTAATCAATGAATTTGGTAAACTTGCAGGATACAAAATTAATGCACAGAAATCTCTGGCATTCCTATACACTAATGATGAAAACTCTGAAAGTGAAATCAAGAAAACACTCCCATTTACCATTGCAACAACAAGAATAAAATATCTAGGAATAAACCTACATAAGGAGAAAAAAGACCTGTATGCAGAAAATTATAAGACACTGATGAAAGAAATTAAAGATGATACAAATAGATGGAGAGATATACCATGTTCTTGGATTGGAAGAATCAACATTGTGAAAATGACTCCACTACCCAAAGCAATCTACAGATTCAATGCAATCCCTATCAAACTATCACTGGCATTTTTCACAGAACTAGAACAAAAAATTTCCCAATTTGTATGAAAACACAAAAGACCCCGAATAGCTAAAGCAACCTTGAGAACAAAAAACTGAGCTGGAGGAATCAGGCTCCCTGACTTCAGACTATACTACAAAGCTACACTAATCAAGAAAGTATGGTACTGGCACAAAAACAGAATGATAGATCAATGGAACAGGATAGAAAGCCCAGAGATAAACCCACACACATATGGTCACGTTATCTTTGATAAAGGAGGCAGAAATGTACAGTGGAGAAAGGACAACCTCTTCACTAAGTGGTGCTGGGAAAACTGGACAGGTACATGTAAAAGTATGAGATTAGATCCCTCCCTAACAGCATATACAAAAGTAAGCTCAAAATGGATTAAAGACCTAATTGTAAGGTCAGAAACTATCAAACTCTTAGAGGAAAACATAGGCAGGATACTCTATGACATAAATCACAGCAAGATCCTTTTTGACCCACCTCCTAGAGAAATGGAAATAAAAATAAACAATTGGGACCTAATGAAACTTCAAAGGTTTTGCACAGCAAAGGATACCATAAACAAGACCAAAAGACAAACCTCAGAGTGGGAGAAAATATTTGCAAATGAAGCAACTGACAAAGGATTAATCTCCAAAATTTATAAGCAGCTCATGCAGCTTAATAACAAAAAAAACAAACAACCCAATCCAAAAATGGGTAGAAAACCTAAATAGACATTTCTCCAAAGAAGATATACAGACTGCCAACAAACACATGAAGGAATGCTCAACATCACTAATCATTAGAGAAATGGAAATCAAAACTACAATGAGATATCACCTCACACCAGTCAGAATGGCCATCATCAAAAAATCTATAAACAATAAATGCTGGAGAGAGTGTGGTGAAAAGGAACCCTCTTGCACTGTTGGTGGGAGTGTAAATTGATACAGCCATTACGGAGAATAGTATGGAGATTCCTTAAAAAACTATAAATAGAACTACCATATGACCCAGCAATCCCACTATTGGGCATATACCCTGAGAAAACCATAATTCAAAAAGAGTCATGTATCAAAATGTTCATTGCAGCTCTATTTACAATAGCCCGGAGATGGAAACGACCTAAGTGTCCATCATCAGATGAATGGATAAAGAAGATGTGGCACATATATACAATGGAATATTACTCAGCCATAAAAAGAAAGGAAATTGAGCTATTTGTAATGAGGTGGATAGACCTAGAGTCTGTCATACAGAGTGAAGTAAATCAGAAAGAGAGAGACAAATACCGTATGTTAACACATATATATGGAATTTAAGAAAAAAAAAATGTCATGAAGAACCTAAGGGTAAGACAGGAATAAAGACACAGACCTACTAGAGAATGGACTTGAGGATATGGGGAGGGGGAAGGGTAAGATGTGACAAAGTGGCAGAGAGGCATGGACATATATACTACCAAACGTAAGGTAGATAGGTAGTGGGAAGCAGCCGCCTAGCACAGGGAGATCAGCTCAGTGCTTTGTGATTGCCTGGAGGGGTGGAATAGGGAGGGTTTGAAGGAGGGAAATGCAAGAGGGAAGAGCTATGGGAACATATGCATATGTATAACTGATTCATTTTGTTGTAAAGCAGAAACTGACACACGATTGTAAAGGAATTATACTCCAATAAAGATGTTAAAAAAAAAAAAAGTAACTCTGATGATAAACAAACATTGGGAATTTTGATACCCCATACTAAAATTTGATTTGTAATAGCTTAAATTTCTTTCATTCATAACTTCACATATTTATCCATCAATTTTATGCTGACAGTGGGTCAATGTTCCAAAACTTACTAAATTCCTGAAGTGGTACTTTGTTGTTGTTTTTCTTTTCTTTGAGAAAAAGGTAAACCTGAATTCTTTTATTTAAAAAAGTGTCCCTTATAAATGCTAAGCAAGAAATATTATCAACAATGATATATATATTTTTCAAGCATCTGCCTTTTTTTGTTTGTTTTTTTAATTAATTAATTTATTTATTTTTGGCTGTGTTCGGTCTTCGTTTCTATGCGAGGACTTTCTCTAGTTGTGGCGAGCGGGGGCCACTCTTCATCGTGGTGCATGGGCCTTTCACTGTTGCGGCCTCTCTTGTTGCGGAGCACAGGCTCCAGACGCGCAGGCTCTGTAGTTGTGGCTCACAGGCCTAGTTGCTCCGTGGCATGTGGGATCTTCCCAGACCAGGGCTCGAACATGTATCCCCTGTGTTGGCAGGCAGATTCTCAACCAATGCACCACCAGGGAAGCCCAACAATGATATTTTTACCTTATGTATATATTTATCAAAATGCTATTAAGTTTACATTAAAAGAAATAATAGAGAGAGGGATTTTAAATAAGCTTTCCTTTTCATATGAAGTTTGAGAATGTTGGATTACACTGAAAAACTGTATATGTATCAAATATATTTTTATGGCCAGTCATCACATAATCAACATTAAGATGTATAAAAAACCCATCTCCTCATGATGGCTAGGTTGATACTACACAATCATTTGACTTCAAAATGAAATTTTTATTCCCAAAATAAAGGTATTAGGCAAAATTAATTCTAAAGAATAATACATACTAATTGTGGCAAAGAAATATTTTAATAGCAGATCAGCACAAAAATACATATATCCATTTTGTATGTTTAATTCTAATTCAGAGCATTCAATTTCTTTGTGGAATACTTGCCCAGTCTGGTCTGTTTTTGTACTGCTTTCTCAGTGTAATTGATCTGGGGAGTCTGGTTTGCCATCACTCTAAGAATTGGGTAGATTGGATGAACATGAGAAAAAAATGGAAGGGAAATGAAAGGAGAATATTGAAATGGACAAATGAAATGTGAAATAGGGGAGGGTCATTATTCAGAAAGCAAACACAGTATTTCATTAATTTGAAAGCTTTGGCTCTTAACAAGTCAGATTAGTTTATTAAGCGAATAACCTCTTTGGCAGAACTTCTATCAGCTATACCTCCACCTAAAGCAGTATTTCTCAATAATGACCTTTCATTTCAATTCATTTGGAAGTTTAGTTGGTCATGAAAAACTTCAGTGCCTATTATAATATTCTTTTCCCCTGCTCCTTTTTTTTAACCAAGAGCTCTTACCAAATAATCTGAAGTTGACTCATCGTTATCAGTTTTGATAACTATTACCAGTTTTGTTCCTCCTAGGGACATTTGATTTTTATAGAAATCAAAACTTACATGTTGGTAGTAAATTGTTGATGTTAGTCTAGCAGATTTTTTTTTTTTATTGATCAGTGTTCTTTCTTAGTATTACAGGTAGAATGAAGGTGTACATTTTGAATTGCATATGAAGAAGTGGTGATGGCGTACTTTGGATATGTTTTATTTTCTACTCTTTGGTTCCTCTTGTATGTAACCCTACAGAGGGCTAAGAAGAGTTAGAAAGTGTCTGTATACCTGATACTGTGTAAATATTACTGGCTTCACCTGTAATTAAAGACCCATGGCTTTATAAGACATCTTCTTCAGCAACACATTTGAGAGACTCAAACACTAACTGGGACATAAATATGAATTATAAGGCTAAGGAATAAACTTTGAGTGTCTGCCACACAAAGCATATATTCAGTACAAATATACTGAACAGTTGCATACATGAAGAATGAATGAATGAATAAAAAAATATAGACCAGTGGCTTTCTCATCTCAAAATATTTCTGAACCGTTTTCATGGATAATTATCAGAACCTCAGCACAGATTTTATTTCAAGTTAGACTTTGGAATTCTGAAGTGGAGATAAGAAAGATGGGCTGAGTGGTGTGGTGGGAGAAGGTTGGATGTTGGGCCAAGGGAAAGTGTACTTGCCATTTGAACTGTGGCAAAGCAGTTGAGTATAGGTCCGCACCCCGACCTTTGCAAGCTGGGATGCTTTGCCATCCATTCTTTTGATACTTGTCCTTCCCTTTTCTCTTCTAGAGCTCTCCTGCATTACTTCTGAAAAGATTTCTCATTGTTGGGCACTTGCTTCTAATTCAAGGGAGCATATGACTCATTTGGAGGGCTGTGGCTCTTCAGAGGAGTAGAGTTCCTCAGAACTTAGAAGCCAAAAATATTGACACTACATCCTGCGATGACATCTGTATACAAGGAGGAAATAAGATTTGTGCACTGGTTTAGAAATCAAAGTATAATTTATGATACTTGTTTCCACGGGAAAATGTGGTCTGAGGTTCATTTAGCTTCAAGGCATTTTTAGAACATGACACGTTGGTGAGTTGGAGATAATGATTTAGAATTCAGATTTAAGGAGAAATTAATTATCAGAAACGTCTGCAACTCTTTCTATAGTATAGATACAATTATTTTCCTTGCTTTTTTTATAAGTATCAATTTAAATTAATAAACAATACTCAAACATCTTTATTAAATCTAATTTTATCCTTATTTAATTGAAGAAAGGAAATTTTAAAAAAGGTAACTAAAAGAATGAGTCCTATGTTTTATGTAAGCATTTTTCATATTCTATTATTGTTATAGATAATAATAGATAAGAGTTTTAGATACATCTGAATAACAATTGGTGTTTGAAAGTTAACAAACATAGGAAATTTTTACATTCTTGACAAATTCCAAAACAGGGAAAAAAAAATTAGACTGAAAATCAGAATACCCATGCTCCAAAAAAGTCATTTGTAAGTCATTTTAAGTCTCCAATGTTTTAATTTACTAAAGAAGGATTTAGGATGGTGCACTAAATACTATAGAATTATGCAGATTAAACAAACAAACAACAAAACTTGGATGAAACTAATTCCAAAGGAGAATTCTAGTAGCAACTTTCCTCTAGTGTGAAATACAGTGATCCCTTCCCAATGCCGAAGTCACAGTTCTATCCTTATAGGAGGAGTCCCATTGAAGATATTAAACTTCATTAGAAAAATAGGCTAGAAGGTCAATAAAATAGCTAATTCTATAAAGGCACATAGAAATATTTTGATTGTCACTGAAATAAAATAATAAATAACAATTAAGTGAATAAAAATACTATTCTCTGTTTTGTAAAATAATAGGAGCTTTGCTACCAATATTCATTTATCTCCCCTTGGTCAGTAGGAACTTGCAGAATTTTTCTTTCCCCAAGTTTATAAATGTATGTATGTGTGTGTGTTTGATAATGGCCACAGTCAAAGTTTATTTTCCCTCTCATTTACATCTCAGATTTGTTGCTCAAAAATCCCATTTCATCCTGTCAACAATCCCAGACACAGAATAAATTGGATGCTTGAGCTGAAAACATATACCACACACACACACACACACACACACACACACACACACACACACACACACACACACATAGGATAGTTTGTACTTAAACTTCTTAGCAGAAAGGGAGTGTTTTTGACCCTGTACTCAGACGGATATTTTCCTATGAAAACTTCATTCTAGAGCTTGTGTCATCACCTTGTTACACACTTTCTGGCTTCCTCCTTTTTAACAGAGCAAAGAGTACATTATAAGACCAGAGTTTACTTTTCTATGTCTACCTGTCAAGCGGTGAAGTTCCTAAGAAGCAGTTACTACTGAAGCTGCTAGATGGGTGGGCCACACTCCAGGGTTAAGGAGACAATGGGTCCAAGTGGATTTAGACAGTTTGTTACTAACAGCACAGAGGAAGGCTTCCTGTTTACATGCTTCCCCTTGTCCTCCAGTTCCCAGAATGGTGATAAGGGACACAATTGATCCTGGCCACACCTGAGGAGCACTGACCTTAAGAAAGCCCAGTCTTAAAAGGAAACTGCTAGTCTCTGCCAGTCCTTCCCTCCAGAGACATCACCATCTTTATCACCCTGGAATGTGTCGGGAGATGAGAGGGAGTTTCTAGCTTTATAACCCTGGAATTTAAGCAAATCTGTCCCCTGCTAAGAAGCAGCTTTGTAAAACATCCTTGAATAAAGTTATCAGTGCTTTTTGCTCAGAAGATGTACAGATACAGCACATCCTTGGAGAATTATCTCCCAACACTATCTTTCTCCTTTGCAGAAACTTTGCTCTTGTTTTGCATTTTGCATGTTTTTAATGTATTACAGAAACAAAATTTTGTTATTTTCTTAATTATTATCCAAAGCAGCAACTTCACGTGCTTTATTAGCTAGAAATAAATGAATAAGCTGGCATTTGAGGTAAAGGGATTTTCAGTTAAGGAAGAATAAAAAAATATTTTTTTCTTGAACAAAAAACTTAATTCTGATTACCTTTCCACGATGGGGCGGTGTTAGCAGGGCATTTGCTTTACAGATAGAGATAAATTTGGAAGTATGCATGCCACTTTGGAAAATGCTAATATAATGATGACTTTAAAGACATATAGGTATCTATGTACCCCTAAGGGAAGAATGAGAAAAAACAAAAAAAAATGTTGTTTATATGAAATTAACAGATACTAAATTACTAGGTACAAAGTCATTTTTCTTACCTTTGTTAAGTCAAGCTCAGGTTAAGTCAAGCCACCATCAAATGTGCTTTTTGATTAAATATTCTTCCTCATGGCCAGACATCTTGGGATGATGTGGCGGCCATGCTCCATGCCTTGCAACAAAGTAACACTGAGATGGAAGTTGGAATTGCATGTGTCTAGCAGCTAGCACTCACATATTTGTTGCCAGAGTTTATGAGAGCGTTTGAATGATGAACAAACATCTGGCAGAAAACCTGCTCATACTGGTACTTTTGCCTTATAGATTCTTGAGAATTTTTACAAATGCCTAACTTTACTCACTGACAGATATCTACAGGGAAACTCAGAATTAATACTTTGTAGAGAATCAAAAAGTCAGGATGTGTTCCTTGTTTCAAATTTGGCTAGGCAGTTGAGCAAAGGGTCTTAATCCTTCTCAATATTGGAAACTTGTTGTTTAGGTGCAAAGCTAGATTTGGGGCTCCATTAAAGAAGATACTTGCTGTTCTACTAAGCAAGCAGTAGCCAACACAGTATTCTGGTTCTATCAGGAGGTGGAATATTACATGATAATGCATCTGGTCCTTCTTCTTCTAGCAGCAATGCTTGGAGAAGCACCTCTGCTGAAGGACTAATTCTAGGTGGACTCTGGTTGGTGTGCTGGAGGATGAACTCATCTTTGTGATGAAAACCTCATCTCTCTGAGCCCTTGGAGCTTTATGAAAGGCTAAATGTCAATCCAGGATAACTGTAAAGACTAGTCCTACTTGCTCAGCAAACGGCCTCCAAAAGCATAAATGTATGGGCTAATACCTATATGAATCTGGGGAAATCCTTCTCTGTTTGTCATCCCTAAACTGAGAGTATAATGCTCATCTTTTTCAAAGTTAATGAATGATGATATGGAATGTGTTCATTAATGAGAAAAGTGGTTTGAAAATATTTAATGCGGTATGTAACTATTAAGTATAATTAAGGAGGCAGTACAATCCTCAATAAAGTCTAAATATTAAGTTTAAATGTAAAGCCTTCATTAGAATTTTTACACTTGAAATACTCAGTTACATTATTATGCATTCCTAAAAGGACACTGCAGTTAGACATTGCAAGACAATGTCACAGTTACCAAAATACAAGGTCATGAACCCATGCTCTTAAAAACAATCGCAATATGTATCTGGAATATATGTATCAGAATTATTCAGTTTAAAATAATATACCAGTACTGATGTTAGGGTTTCATCACATTTAACTCAGGGAAAGAATGTTTTGTTTAAGATCATCAACATGTGGTCAGCTTGAAATAAGAGCTTCTCAGTGGCATGAAAATTGTGGTTTTATAATGGGTAACACAATCAGACTAAAATAAGCCTTACTAAAACCACATTCTGTAAGGGTACTTGTGCTTGATTTTGCTTATTCTGGACACCACAATCTTGATTTTAGTGGCTAGGGAGGTTCCACCTAAAGCAAAACAGGAGCATGGGTAGATTCAAATTGCTTACATATTATTCAGTAGAAACGCTATATGCAGCTTACTTGATTATTGGATATACACTTGCAATTGGTAAGACACACGTCACCAGAATACAGTGCAGTAATAACTGTATCTCTCTGATTTCAAAATTAAAACTGGTAGAGGCCCCGTTTTCTAGATTAGGAGCAAATCTTGGATTTTTCTAGAGAAATTCCCTTACAGCCTGAATTGCTGCAGTACCACAGACTTATTCGATACTGTTCCAGCTTTCCAATTCCATTTAAAGGCAAGCTAGAGAGTTCCTCAGTGCTCAGGGGACACCAGGTGTTTGTTTCCACCCTCATTGCTGCCATAATAAATTTCTCCTGCAAGCTGTCCCCATGCTGCCCAGTGTGGAGACAACACGCACAGGCTGGCATAGACCCCTGCCTGACCGGAAGGTGGAGGGACTCATGCTTGGACTTTTCCAGTCAGAATTGCTGGTTAATACTCATGTGCTCAGACATTTTCCCCAGAGCATGTGTTCTTAGCCAGGATGGCCTATCCAGACTGGCTAAGAACCAGCCTGCAGGGGCTGGTTCTGGGAAAACCGGGCGACTGGAGTCACAGCCCTGATCTCCCCTCCCGCACACTGAAGTTCCCTTTGGGGGCTCTTGAAGTCCTTTTCTGCCACTGTGGTTGGGATGATCTCAGTCTAAACTAGAGGGTTCTCATTTTTACCGATATGTTATTAAATCTTGGTCCTGGTTCAGGAGCAATAACAGAATCCTCAGCTCTTGACAAAAAAACAAATTTTCCATTTATAAATCTAATTTTTAAGCATAGGTGAAAGATACTACTCTTGAATATTTTCATCTGCTGGATGTCATTAAGGAGATTTTGAGGGATTTGTGAGGGTGACGGGGGTATGAGACCATGAAGGGCAATTTCCCAACATGCAAGAAAAGTCACAATCACTTTCAGCATGAGTTAGGTAATTTTCTAAGGGTAGAAAAAGAAAAGATTCTGTTTTAAAATGACAGAGCCCTGGAACTCTCATCTAAGGAAGTGGAAATAACTTGTCAGTATTTTTTGTTTCTTTATGCTCTAAATTCATTTTTAGTAACAGTGGAAGCAATTTGAAATGAAATACAACACTTAAAGCAAATGAAACGGAAAAGAATGCCAGCAGTAAATGGCAAGAAGAAATATAGTTCAGTGTGTTCTTCAGAATCCTGTCCCTTGGGACTAAAGGTTGAAAGTTTCTTATTTTTGAAATTTTACAATCATGAAGCTACATATTGATATTAAAATTAGTTCTATTACATCATGTACATTTGTCCTTTTAATAGAACAAGTTTGGCCTCAAATAGATCTGAGCTCAGATCAAATCCTTTAATTTCTCTGAGATATTTTCTGTTTCCTTAGACTTAAAGTTGAAAAAAAAATCCTTGTATTTTATTTATGAGGATTAAAGACAAAGTATCTGATACTGAACCTTTCCTATGTGGTAGGCACTTAACACATAGTAGCAACTATCATTATTACATCTGATAATAGTAAGATAATAATAATTATTATTTTAGTCATTGGGGTGTTCGTTATTTCTAACCTTTGTAGTAAATGCTTCTTAACAGAGTTTTTATCAATAAGTCCAAGTATCCAAAGTTGTTAGAAACAAAGGTATTTGACAATAACATAATCATAATCAAAATGGAAAACAAAGCCATCTGGCAATAAATAAAGATGTTCTCAGCCTATGTGATAACCACACTGGCTGGAGGGTAAATTGAATGGAATCATTTTGGGAGTCAGTGTTTATAATGAAACTAAGCAGTTTATCTTAGAGAAATATTGAAGTAGACACAGTTTGCTAGAAACAATGCCTACAGTTAGGAAGAAATTTGTTGTCTGGCATCTCCAGTTTCTGTGTTTCTTTGAAATCTCTGTTGCCTGCCTTCTATATCACTCCTTGTGTCTTTTCCTTGTAGCTAAACTTAAGTATTTTTCTTTGAATTCTATCTTCTGGTCAATTGTGCTTTTGTCTAATGGACTTCCATAGACCCTCCCCTAATGGGTATTTTAGCAAACATTTATTTGATACTTTCTGTATAACCTACATTGTTCAGAGTCCTAGGATACATACATAAATAAAATTTGGTCCGTGCTCTCAAAGAAGTTGGTCTACTTTGAGAGACATCAAGGAAACAAATGATCTTACCATAATAATACAATTTCATACTAACATGTTCTCTTAGGGTGATATGGATGTGGGGAGAAAAAGACAGAAAATGTTTCTTGGAGGAAAGTGAAGTTATTTCAGTCTTTATGAATAAAAAGTTTATAAGAAAGAGAAGAGTGGGGCTGGAGTTCCCAGAATAGGGAACAGCATGAACAAAATAACAGAAGCAGGTATATGGGTGATGTGTGTGTGAAACTGAAAATATAGTTTGTAAAGTAGAGGGTTAGGAGTAGCAGATGATAAAGCTAGAGAGATACACAGATGCCTCCTGTGTATGCAGCTAAAGTGCTTCAATTTCATCTCAAAGACAATTGGGAGCACCTAGAAAGACAGGGTAAGTAGGAAATGACATTTTATTTAGAGATCATAAGTACTGAGTGGTAGTCACTAACAATACAGACTAACTCTGACCCCTACTAAAGACGTTGAGAGTTCAGAAAGACCTTGACAAATATAGAAAGAAGCGTTCAACGTCTATATTAATCCATCACATGGATCCCATCCCATTCACCCAAAACGCAATATTCCCTGAGAAAAATCCAGAGGAGTCACTCTTTACCAAGGAATTGAGAAAATATTGAGGAAACCATGTGTTTTGTTTAGAATAGTGCTTTACTCATTGCTGTCTCTGAGCCAGAAATGCTGGTGGAATACTCTACAAATGAAATGGACTGTTAGCTTGGATTCATCTAGAGAGAAGAGCCTACAGCAAAAGATGCTGTTGAGGAACACAAAACCAAAAACACAGGGATGAGACAGAGAAGAAGAGAACAAATATCAGGGTGTGACAACAAACTGGTCCCTGTTTGGAATCACATAAAACTGACAACTAGATCTTTAGAGAGTGGGTTATAAACAACATCACAGGACAGTGCATCCAGGGTATGAAGGGAGAAGAATTTATCCATCAACTACTGTCTCCCTTGCACTCCTTCATTTTGCCTTTGAAGTCCCCAAGACTGTCGACATGGTTTCACATCTGAAATTTCACAGGAAAACCCTTGGGCAGGAAATGAGTCACATGTGGTAATGTTGGCATGAAGTAATACACTATTGGGTTATACTAACATGAGGTTAGTCAGAGCCCATACAGACTTGGTCATTTCTGTTGTGGCCTGGTGTAGATGGTTGCGGTCAACTGCCCTACTGAGAAGAATCTGCAGACTCTATATGGGTACCCCGAGGTCAACGGGTATGAGACAACCACCATGTGGCAGAGATGAACAAGGTCATATTTGCCAGCAAGGGCTAAGTGGGTATAATTTTCACAACAGAAGGTGAGACTGGCATTATAATTAGACCTTTGAGATTTGTATAACCTCCTAAGCTCTTTCACATCAGCTAAATAATGGTAAGGTATCTAGGAGTGATACTGATGGTCAACTCAATATCCTCTTTCTTCAGTTTTTTTTTTAAATGACCCAATTTCTTTTATTTTTAAAGGAACTCTATTTATTTATTTATTTATTTATTTATTTATTTATTTATTTATGGCTGTGTTGGGTCTTCGTTTCTGTGTGAGGGCTTTCTCTAGTTGCGGCGAGCGGGGGTCACTCTTCATCGTGGTGTGCGGGCCTCTCACTGTTGTGGCCTCTCTTGTTGCGGAGCACAGGCTCCAGACGCGTAGGCTCAGTAGTTGTGGCTCACGGGCCTAGTTGTTCAGCGGTATGTAGGATCTTCCCAGACCAGGGCTCGAACCCGTGTCCCCTGCATTGGCAGGCAGATTCTCAACCACTGCACCACGAGGGAAGCCCTCTTCAGTTGTTTTAATATAAGTATCCCGACTCTCATGAATAGAGGTCTGGCTTGAGCAAACATAATTGAGAGTATATGGCACTTCTTCCAATATTAGATAAATCCTCAGTGTGTTCATGCATACAGAATGTTTTGAAGGAAGAAAGAAATTGAGTTTCCCTAGGGAAGAACTCTATAACCTGACAAGAATATCCAGGAAGCTTCTTCTTAGTCTTCCCCATATGACTTTTGGTTATTTGCACAGATGGTAGATAGTGTGAATGGAAAACACCCAGACTTTTCAGGAGTGACTTGTGTTGGCTCTGAAGTGACACTAATATCTCAGGACTCAGAATATCAAGAGATCAAGATGTAGTGTCTTCCAAAAGCCATGTGGGACCCTAACCATATCCTAAGCACACCAGGTTCATAAGGTACCATTGGAGGTAGATGTCCTTCACACCAGGAAGAATCTTCACAACGATCAACATTTAAATTATGCTCCTGTAAATTCTCTAAATCCTCTTCTCTAATCTGTTGTCTCATCTAGAAAACTGTGTCATATGCATTCCCACCATCATCATTGATGAACCCAACAATCTGCCTTGCCTGGGTTTACATCTATGAAACAGAGCAGCTGGTAGAGAGAACATACATACACATATACACAAATCAGACTGATGTCAATATAAATTAGTCTTCAATACTGTATTTCTTTAGACGATTTGCTTTCATGCTACTCACAGCAACAACTTCAAATCTTTTCTGATCTTCCAAAACCTCAAAGAGCCCATTTTAATCAGTACTTTCTGGGAAGAGAACTTTCCCTCCTTCTTGAATAACTCAATAAAAGTCACCAGACAGGAATTCTCTCAATATTCCACCAAAATTATGAAAGTCAAAGTGTGTCTATACTCACACTTCTCTTTTTCTTTCACATCACAGCACAGAAAGTGCCCCTTCATGTTTCAAAGGCTAATTTTTCCATGTATGACGTGGAATCTAATTCCCAGAAAACTTACACTCACAGTGATCTCTCTCATGTGTTCTCCACCTTTTTTCCCTTCCAGACCCTGCTTGAGTCTCTCCCAGTATAGGAATACTCCCCTGGACTCGATATTATCCTCACACTGTGCTATCTCTGCACCCCACCTCCTTCTCTTTGTAGCTACAGTTTAAAAGGGGGTTTTCATAAGAGTAATGAGATAAAAACACTTGAAATAAGGAATAAGGAAGATGTAGACCAACCTTCTCAACCCACAGTTACATGGGGTATGAGGAAATGAGCAGCTTTACTTGAGAACAAGTCAAGGGAATATGTGTCCTCAGCAGAAATTCAGGTTTTCATGAAGTCAAAACATGGGCTTAACATGGAGGAAAGAGCCTGGCAAGATAAATTTTAGTGGGCACAATGTTTAGCAGGTGGGAAGAAAGTGAGAAAGGAGAGAGAGAGAATGAGAGCACGAGATGAATTTGTCTTAAGTCGAGAGAACACAGTGAGTTATGGGCATGAGATTGGTAGAACGGTGTTTCCTAATGAGAAAATTCAACTGCACTTGGGTTAAAATACATATTCCTAGTTTTAACCCTAGCTCTAATCCCCAGAACTAGAAATTTGAATTTTTAACAAGTGCAGTGGGTGGTTTTTATGATGAAGCAAATATGAGAACTGTAGCTTTAGAGTGTGTGTGTATGCGTGCATGTGTGTGTGTGTGTGTGTGTGTGTGTGCGCACCTCAGAAGGTTGCAGGAACTTCAGTCCAGCAGCGGTGTTTGCAGGGAACATCTGGGTTGATATTCTTGTCTCACCCGAGTAGAAAGCTTTTATCATGTTCAGCCAAAACCTTGTTATAAGGCTAAATTAGGGCTGTGGTGGTGGGAAGATGAGGGACAGAGTCAAGAAATATTTGAGAGGAGCTTGTAATTGATTTTAAGGGAGAGACAGGAAGACACAAGAATTTTCTGTCTAGGATGAGGAACAAATTTGCCAAGGTAAGAGAGATGAGTTTTGGATACCTTGAGTTTGAGATGTCTTAGTTACATTTACATGAAGATGTTCAATGTTATCTATTTCTAGAACTTAGTAGAAAGACATGAGTGGAAGATTTGGATCCCATAGTCTGATGGTTAATTTTATGTATCAATTTGGCTGGGCCATTGTGCATAGCTATTTGGTCAAATATTATTCTGAATGTTTCTGTGAAGGTGTTTTTTAAATGAGATTAATTTTTCAATTGATGGAGTTTGAGTAAAGCAGATTGCCCTCCATATTATGGGTGGGCTTTATCCAATCAGCAAAGGCCTGAATAGAACAAAAGGCTGACCTTCCTACAGCAAGACAGAATTCTGCCAGCAGACTGCCTTTGGACTCAGACTACAACTCTTTCCTGGGTCTCCAGCCTACAGTCCTACCCTGTATACACACACATTCTGTTAGTTCTGTTTCTCTGAAAAACCCTGAGTAATACACATAGTAATCAGTATTTAAGAATTATTAAGTAAAGGTCTTACAATGGAAGAGGTTAGCTTGAGAAAAAGAGTGGCCTAAAAAGAGAAGTGGTCTGAGAATAGAATCATGGCTGCAATAACAAGGTTTAAATGATGAACAACATAAAAGCAGCACATAAAGGAACCTGAAAAGGACTGATCAGGAAGACGTGAAGAGTGTCACAAGAATGAACTGAACAATCTAAAAGAACATAGAGTGTTAGGACAAAACGAAGTATTGTGTACAGTATTAAACATAACAGATAGAACTGAAATGTGGTCTTATGATTTGGCAATTAGAAAGTCCTTGGTTTTCTTAGCAAGAGTAATTTTGGGAAGCAGAATCCTGTTTTCAGTCTGGAAAGGAATTAATTAAGAAGTGAGAAAGCAAAGAATTATCTTGGAAGATTTGAAATGAAAAGAGAAGGAGGAAAATCAGTAGCTAAAGAGAAACTTAGGTCCAAGAGAAAAGTATCTACCATTTCTTTTTGTTTTACTTTTGCTTTAAATCTATGACACCAGCAGCATATTTTCTAGCTGGAGGAACATCTTCACAGAAGGAGAATGAACATTTGAGCATAAAGGAAGGATGCCAGTTCCTTGAGGAGATGATGCAACTGAGATTAAGGTTATCTCGAATATGAGGGAATATATAATCACTTTGGAAATTAGAAGAACGCCTAAGAATGTAGATCAGATATAAAGATATAGGCATGGGAGGTATAATGATGAAGAAAGTCATAGAAGTAGAACTTCACATGAGAAAGAGGTGGTAAGTGTTAGTGTGGGGAATTCATCCAGTGGCAAAATTTTAAAATTGCGAAAACATGGATAGACCTTGAGGGCATTATGCTAAGTGAAATAAATAAGAGAAAGACAAATACTGTATGATCTCATTTATATGTGGAATCAAAAACAACCACCACCAAACTCATAGATACAGAGAACAGATTGGTGGTTGCCAGAAGTGAGGGGAAGAGGGTGGGAGAAATTGGTGAAGGGGGTCAAAATCCACACAATTCCAGTTATAAAATAAATAAGTTATGGGGTTGTAATGTACAGCATGGTGATTATAGTTAATACTACTGTATTGTATATTTGAAAGTTGTTAACAGAGTAGATCTTAAAAGTAATCACAGGAAAAAAAATTGTAACTATGTACAGCAACTGATGTTTGACTGATGTTAACTTATTGTAGTGATCATTTTGCAGTGTATACATATATTCTATCATTATGTTGTACACCTGAAACTAACACAATGTTATATGTCAGTTATACCTCAATAAAAAAACTAAATTAAAATTAATAAAATTGTTGCTTAATAGAGGGAATTGATTAAAGACAAGAAAACAATTGATAGATTATAAAGAAGGGTTCAGATGGAAGCAACCTAAATATCCATCAACAGAAGAATGGATAAAGAAGATGTGGGAAATATATACAATGGAATATTACTCAGCTATAAAAAGGGATGAAATAGTGCCATTTTCAGAGACATGGATGGACCTAGAGACTTTCATACAGAGTGAAGTAAGTCAGAAAGAGAAAAATAGAAAAATATTGCTTATATGTGGAATCTAGGAAAAGGGTACAGATGAACTTATTTGCAAAGCAAAAATAGAAACACAGATGTAGAGAACAAACTTATGAACACCAATGCAGGAAGAGGGGTGGGGATGAATTGGTAGATTGGGATTGACATATATGCACTACTATGTATAAAACAGCTAACTAATGGGAACTTACTGTACAGCACAGGGAACTCCACTAGATGCTCTATGGTGACTTAAATGGGAAAGGAATCTAAAAAAAGAGGGGATATATATATATATATATATATATATATATATATATATACGTATAACTGATTCACATTGCTGTACAACAGAAACTAACACAACGTTGTAAAACAACTATACTCCAATAAAAATTATTGGGTTGGCCAATAAGTTTGTTCGGGGTTTTCCATGATATGGAAAAATCCAGACGAGTTTTTTGGCCAACTCAATTGTTTGTTTGTTTGTTTTTAATTTTTTTTAAGAAGGGGTCAGATTACAAGAAAAATCTGTACTAGCAAAAATCCTTGGGTTGTACCTTTTTCTTTAGAGTACTAAGGAGCTTAAATTAAGGAGCAGAATCAGTGTTGTGTTTATCCATTGTTGTAACATAAGGAAACACCAGCAGGTTAGATGAGGCTCCTTGTGGGGAGAAATTAAGATAATCATCAGTGGGGTCTAGGCTGAGTGAGGAATGAAGTGATGACAGAAGGGAGCTTGTAGAAGGGATAAAAAGGATAAATTCAAAAATCTTTTCCCCTTACTTTTAAATCCAACCTATATTCTTAAGGCAGACATTTTCCCTTCCATGACTTGAAGAGTCATCCCAAAATCGACTACTGGTACTTGCTAATTGACTCAGAGAATTATTCCAGGTGGCTATAATCCTCACCATCTGCTTTAAACCCTCTCTCCAGTCTGGGCTCCTGGATTTCTCTGCCATTGGCATCATATCTTGGAAGCTGTCTCTCTGCCCATCCCGAACAGATTGATTACCTATTTGGACAGTCTTCTGTTCTTTGGACAATTGCCCCAAATGTGCTGCTTCTCAAATTACCCTGAAGGCAGCTTTGACAAGCAGTGAGTGGTGGCCCACATTTCGGCATAAGCTCCCAGGACACTAACTGTGCTGGCTTGGACTGGGGATGAGGAACGTTGAAGGTTCAGGGTATAGTCTTACGTTAAGCAAAATTTTGCCCAAATTTCTCATGAAACCTGAAACCTGATTAATACATTGGTGATATTTTATAGTATCCAGGATGATATAAGGATAAAGTATGAATGTTAGAGGGATATCAACATTAAGCATTTGTAATGCTTGAAAATTAACATAGCTATTTGGTTATATGAAATATAGCTCCTTTCAGAAGATAACTTGCTGGAGGTTAATTTCCCATATTTTACATACAATTCAGCTAATATCTATCCTGAGCTCTTTTATGTATTGAATAATCATTGTACCTACTGTAATGTAGGAGCATGCCTGGTTAGGGTTATCATTATTTTGGGGATCTATTGGTTTTTGGGTAAATTTGGAAGTAGGAAACAATTAAGTTTTGTCAGATGGAGTTTTGTAGAGGGGCCAGTTGCAGACTTGATTCTGCCTTCTTTTTCAAAAATTATAACTTATTTGTTTTACCAGATCTTTCGTCTAATACAGAAGTTCCAAGGAGCATGTTAGTGCTTTGTGTTGCTGTGTAATGAATACTAGAGATACCATTCTTCATTTATCACAGACATTTGAATAATCATTATTATATGTTGGAAGCAATAAAGCACTTGGTGTCAGAAACATCTAGGATTTGTTTCTTCCTCTGTCAATAATTCATGCTGCCACCTTGAGAAAGTATGCCATTTTTAGGTATCTAGCTTCTGTATTTGTGTTTAGAAATAATAAATTTGGTCTATTGCTGCCATTCTTAAAGTAGATGTAGTCATTTGCATTAAGTTATAGTCAAATGTTATCAATTTGACTGTTTTAGTTGCACAGTAATGTTAACTATACATAAAATTTACATAGTGATTCTTCTTCTGTAATTTTTTTCAATGATGTTTAAGCAAAGAGAAACTTTTGATAGAGTAACTACAAGAATGCCAACACTTCTATTTTAAAGTGTTTTCTGGCTTTTGTTTTACACGTAAAAGTGATGAAAATTCTTTATGTTACAAGCATGTAGTAGAAGCTAATGGCAGAAGAAAAGTCCAGTGCTGTCTTCATTATAGAAAAAATGAGGGTTGAACATATCAGAAATTCTCAAGCTGTATACTTGCAAATTCTACTCAGTTGTAACCATTGCCTCATAACTGAGAAACCATCTTTCACTAGGTCACCATTGTTGTTACAATCTATTTTAAGACAAATTAATTTAAAATCTATTTATTTCCATTTCATTAATATCATTAGAAGAATGATACCACAGAAAGAGTCACTCAACTGTTGCAAACGAATTTTGTTTAGTTAAATGTTTTCATATTTATTTTTGGAAATATATTTTAATATTAAATGGAATAATACAACTTCCCTTCTCAAATTTCTTTATCCAAGATAAGAATTTTCTAATAAAACACTAGTTATTACTATGCTTATTTCAGCAACGTGTGAAGTTCATTTAAGTACTTTGATAGTTCTAACTCTTCCTGCTAGACAGAAGATAAACCCTCTATTTTAAAACATCACATAAATGTTTTTGGATGCAAAAGAACAAATATGACTTAGAGCTTTTCAAAATTTGAATATTTGACTGTGGAAGGCAAACTAAGTTTTCTATTAAAAAATGACAATGTAGTCATTATCAATTTCTTCATAATAATTAAAGAATAGGTAATGATGTAATGATTTAAGGACGTTTACTTCACTCACAATGGTGGTTAAGGAATCCTACAATTTGAAGGAAAAACTTTCTAGAAAGTGTGTAACAATTCAGCATACATCATGTGATGCCGGTATGTGACCCATCTTCCTCTAACTGGGCAACATATTATTTTTTTTCTAGTTGCCTCAACAGTAGAATTAGGTCAGACTAACTAACTAACTAGCTAGCTAGCTAACTAACCAACTAACTAAGTTCAACTAAGTTTTCCTGTATGATTCCATAAGAAATCTCTGACTACAAAGGGCACAAAAATCATTGCAGTGGTTCACAAAATGATAACTCTTCTATGACCATTATCAATAAATACAACAACTGATTTTAACCCCAACACCAGTAGATCTATGAAAATGAGTGACCATTATAAGAGTACTAACATTGGTATCTCCTATTCTATGAGATATCTTGTCTGTCACAAGTTTCAGACTAGATCTGGTAGTTAGGTGAAAGAAAATATTATGTTCATTTTTGCATTTGAACCCCAAAACCTTAAAAAAATTCTAATGCATAGGAGTCACTTATTTTTTAGCTATTGTATGCAGCTTCCTGTTCTTAACGTACAAATAGACACCTTGTTAGAATACTTTGTGTTATTCATGAATAACATATAGAAATGTTAACTTTTTCTCTTCAATATTTTCCTCCAATTACTTACATTATAAGACGTAATATGCCTCAAGGAAGCTAAGACATTACAGAAAATACATAGAGACTTCGAGCTTTGAAAATCTAGGGCTTCATAAGAATTAGGACATAGAGGAAACGATGAATCTTAATGTATAAATAAAGATTTCCCAAGTTGGTAGAAGAAAAGTGGAGTCAAAAGAGAAATGAGGATATCTGAAAATCTGATGGGTCGCCATACCCTGAGTACCACTTCATGGGTCTAGATCTAAATGGCAAAGATTCTGGAAGTACACGAGATTAACTTGTGGGAGCTGTGTGTATAAAGACCTGAGTCAAGATCCTTGAGGACAGTCAGTTAGACAGACAGATCTCAGAGTAGAAATGGCTGCAAAGTGTTCCTGAATAGTCTTGAGGAGTTTTTCATAGCCCAATGTAAATTGCAAGCAGGGAGATAAATTCCTATGTGCCAGAGAGGGACACAGAAAGAAAAAAATAAGTTGTTTTTAATCTAGACACCTTAAGAAAGTGATGAGCAGCAAAGAGTGACCTGTATGGGCAGAAAAACTGGAGGGAATTATAATAGTTTCAGAAGATACCATCAGGGAAAAATGGTGGTACAAACCAGAAATTCCACACCGACTCTTCAGAAAAAAAAAAAAAAAATATATATATATATATATATATATATATATATATATATATATATGTGTAAAATCTTAAACAAAACTCCTGGAAATGGGACTCTAATAAAAATTGACCAAAATTATTATTTTATTCCACTTAGGAGTTTGAAAGAAGAATTAGGGTGAGTTGTAGAAAAAGAATAGCATTTATTTCATATTGTACTCACTACAGCAAACATGTTCCCTCCATTTTTCTAAGATTCATTGTATGCTTGAGATTGATTTAAAATGATAAGACACAGAATAGCCAAAAACATTTTGAAAATTTGGAGGACTCATGCTTCTCAATATCAAAACTTATGACAAAACTATAATAATCAAAACAGTGTGATATTGGCAAAAGACTAGACATATAGATCAATGGAATAGAAGTTAGAGTCTAGGAAAAACTCCTTACATTTCTGGTCAAATGATTTTTGACAAGTGTTCCAAGATAATTCAATGAGGGAAAGACAAAAAGAATGTTGCTGAGATAACTGAATAATCCACATGCAAAAGTAAAGTTGGAGTCCTTCCTCACATGTTATACACATTAATTCAAAATGGATCATAGACCCAAGAATAAGAGCTGAACTATAAAATTCTTAGAAGAAAACTGTAAGAAGAAAAATTCTTAGATGAAGGAGTAAATCTTCCTGCCTTTTGTTAGGTAAGAGTTGTTGGTTTTTTATTTCCTTGTGTATTTGTTTGTTTAGCTATGACCTCAAAGCACAAGCAACAGAAGAAAAAAATAGATTAATTGGACTTCATTAAAATTTAAAACCTGTACTTAAAAAAGACTCCATTCAGGAACTGAAAGAATAAATCATGGAATAGGAGAAAATATTTGCAAATCATTTTTCTATTTGAAACTTTTATACAGACTATGTAAAGAACTCTTAAAACTCAACAACAAAAAGACAAACAAAGTAAAAATAGGCAAAAAAATTGAATATACCTTTCTCCAGAGAAGATATACAACTGGGCAACAGACACATGAAAAGATGCTCAACATCATTAGTAACTAGAAAAACACAAATTAAAACCATAATGTGTGATATCATTACACATCCTCTAGGATGGCTAAAATTAAAAAGATAGAAAAATAACAAATGTTGGCAAGAATGTGGAGAAATTGGAATCCTCATATGTTGCAGATGACATTTTTAAATGTTGCAGACACTTTGGAAAGAATTTTGGCAGTTCTCCAAAATGTTAAAAATAGAGTTACCACATGACCCAGCAATTCCACTCCTAGGTATGTATCCAAGAGCAATATGTCCACATAAAAACTTGGACATGAATGATCATATGGGATTATTCATAATGATCAAAAAGTGGGGACAATTGAAATATCCATCAACTGATGTAATGGATAACCAAAATATCATATATCTACCCAATGGAATATTACTCAGCAATAAAAAGGAATGAAGTACTGATGAATGTTACAAAATGGATAAACATTGAAAAAATTTTACTAAGTGTAAAAAGCTGGTCACAAAAGCCCATGTATTGTATGATTCCATTTATATGAATAGTACAGGCACATCTTTAGAGACAGAAAGTAGATTAATATTTGCCAGGGGCAAGAGGAAGGGAGAATGTGGAGTTATTACTAATGGATACTAAATTTCTTCTTTGGTGTGATGAAATGTTCTCAAGGTAAATAATGGTGATGACTGAACAACCTTGAGAATATTTTAAAAAGTACAAAATGTAAAAGGATGCATTTTATGTTTGTAAATTATATGTCATAAAAATAATAGACTAGAATGAAAACAAAAGAATCTTACATCATTGCCCATGATTCTGTCAGAGAATTGTTGCCAGTGATGGGGTAGACTCTAAGAATTCATGGCTAACTTGAAATTTCCATGGTTGAATGATGAGAAGAAATTTGAAGTCATTCTATAGACTGTTTTGAACATCCTGGGAAAAATAAAGTGTGATTTTCAGAAGCAAGGGAGGATGAGTAAAAACTGGCAATATTCAATTTTCCCAGTGACAGTTCTGAGAACACTTAAACAAGGAGATCTGTGGGAGGTGATTTTTAAGTCTATATCTTGAAATAGGAATTTCTAAAATAACCAAATCTGTTCCAGAGAGAGAATAGAAAAAATCTAGTAATTATCTTCTATTCTATTTTCTATTCTAGAGAATAGAAAAAATCTAGTAATTATCTTCCAAATGAGGTAGAAACAAGTCAATTAGCATGCCCCTTAATATCACTAAGTAGTGGATTGTGTACAAGTACTACAACCTCCTCTTCCCCTTTGTCCCCTAGTCAAAGGGAGTGAGGACATTATTTATAGCCAGCTGTACTTACCTAGCAATGAAACTCTGGATATACATGTCTGCATCTATGTATGTTAGCGTTGGAGTGGAGCTAATGATATCTAGAGAGTCACATGTTGATGTGCCTGTAAGTGTTAATATTTTGGAAAAATGGATTCAGAATACAGTTTCAGGATATAGTACCAGCTACCAAAGATATTTTACACACACACATACACACACACACATACACACACACACACACACACATCACTCTTCCCTGGATATATGAATCTTAGATTCAATTGGATCTCATATTCAGTTAAAGAAAAATGTATTGGGAAATGAACAGACTAAAATTGTTTATTCTATATGATGGAACTGATGCTTAAAACAGAGTTTAATATAAGATATAGAAATCATAACGATACACTTGAGTTATGGTCTTAGGATAGTTGATCTGTAAAAAGGGCTTCCTAAGTAAAGCAAATGTAAATGACTTCAAGATCCTGAATATAACCATCAGCATCACCATATTGATTTGCTGTAATGTCAAGAGACTGTAAATAAGTGTTTGTTTTGACAATAAGTTTGAGTGTTTGTACTATGATATTTGTGCTTCTTGTATGCCCATTACACAAGTGAGTCCCTAAGTGTGATATTCCATTCTTATTTCTTTTTTTGTGGCTGGGTGGTGAGGGGATATGAGAAAAGCGACATACAAAAGCTACAGAAGAGCAATGCAGTTTTGATGTGTGTTTATGGTAAGAAAGATTACCTGAATTCTCACAAAGAAGAGGACCAATGAAAATATCATTTGAAGATGCAACAGAAATGATGATGTAAATAAGCCATGGCATCCAAATCTATGCAAGCACCTCAGCATTGTCTTGTGTGTGACAGCATGTGTCTCACTCATGCTGGTCCAAAGGATCAGTTCTTGTGAGAAGCACTCACTGGAACATCAGGTTTACAGGCTGCCATTTCAATTTTGAACCCCTGGGAACTACATAAACCTTGGATTAAGGACCGTTGGTTTAAATGAACTCTAAAATCCTTTTTAGTTTGAAAATTTAGTGACTCTATATTGCATATGGGAGGAGGCCTTATTAAGTTGACACTCAAATGTTATTTTACTTGAACTTGAAGCCTTGTTAGATAAATTTTTACTTTGATAAAATGACAATATTTAGTTTTACAAGCTATTTTTTTCCTATAAAACTGTTGAGAAAGCCATTTCATTTATGATTCAGTTAGAGAAAATCTTTTCATTTCATTGACTCTTGCAAGTGCCAATTTGATAGCAATAGTTTCCTCTAATGGTATGACAATAGTAATTTCACTAGGTCTTTTAAAAAGCAGTGTGGTGACTCAACTTATCAAAACTTAGAATAGAAAAATAAGAAAATGTTGTTAAAATGATTACCATCAGGGATTTTCAGCTTCAGCTTTCCCATGCAAAGAGGTTAGATCATCACTCCATCCTTTAAGCAAGAAAAATCTAGACAAACTGAAAATCAATGATTTTTTTCCTTGAATCCATTAAAAAATTGAGATTATCGACTAAACCTACACCTGCAAATCTGGATAGACAGGTGCATTCGGAAAAGCACAGGTGACATCTGCTTACCTGGAGCAGAAGCTGCTGGAACTACAAACTTGTAGGAACGTGAAAATAGTAATTTTGACCAGTTGTTGGAAGCTGAGTGTGGATTAATATGAAAGTGAGAAACTCGTGGGGGTGCCCATTCTTTTATGAGGTTTACCTCCAGGAGCCCCATCAGGTTCTAATGATGAAGAGTCAAGAAAGATTACTCTGTGGTGTTGGCAGAAGAGGTATAATCATTGTGAAATACACATAGAGCTTTCTCCATGACAAAAGCCTAGTCCCTAAGAAAAGGACTTTATTAGAGCTTTACCCCGGTTGGGGGAAGGGGATTACTCCCACTTCAGTTACTACTGACTTCATGTTTCACCTAAGGGAAACACAAACAAACAAACAGTCACAGGGATCAGAGGTTCAAGGAAATAGACTTGGGATGTGGTAGCCAAAAAAGAGAGTAGGCAGCAGGAGGAAAAGCTATATCACTGGAAAAGCATTTCTGTTGGTCACAGCTCTAAGACACATGACCATTAAGAGACTGAGATTTAATCAGAAGATTACAGAATTCCCCTTTCCCTCCTCCACGCATGGTTTACCACCATCACCTCCTCTACATCAACAGGGCTACAAAAACCAGCAGTTCTGCAAGATGTAGAATCTCTCTGAAGAGGAATATTTAGGGAAACTCAAAGATCAGAGAAAAGACAAAAACAAAGGCACTCGAGGAATATGAAGTCTTTGTCACCTAAAGCTATAGCAAACATTCAACAAAGCTCAACTCCTGGCCAGAATGAAGTAAATCCTCACACTAAAAGACTATTTATCTCAGTTCTTATTACCTGAGTGTCTGGCTTTCAGCAAAAAATTACAAGGCATGCCAAAAACATGAAAGCAACGCAGTCTGAAGAGAAAAAGCAAGTGCCAAAATTAAATACAGATAAGACACACGTGTTGAAATTAGCAACAAGGAATTTAAAATAACGATGGTTAACATGCTAAGGACTTTAATGCTTCAATGGAAAAAATAAGCTACATGTAAGAATAGGTGGGTAACATAAGCACAAAGGTGAATTACTAAGGAAAAATCAAATGGAAATGATAGAAATTGAAAAAATAACTATAATAGAAATAAAAAATACCTTTCAGGGGCTCATCAGTAGATTCAACATGGCCGAGAACAGCATCAATAACTTTGGACACAGGCCAGCTTGTATTTCCCAACCTGAAACACAAAGAGAAGGAAGACTAAAACAAACAAAACCAGAACAGAACCTCCAAGAACCGTGGAACAATAAATGCAAAAGTAATATAATATGCAATTAGAATACTAGGAGTTGAAGAAAGATAAAATAGAACATAAGAAATATTTGAACTAGTATGGCCAAAATCTTTCCAAAATTAATGACAAACACAAAACCACAAGTTTAAGAATGTCAGAAAAGACCATCCATGATAAATATCAAAATCTATACCAAAGCCTAAACCCAAAAATCCCCTTACACATAGGCATATTACATTTAATTGAAAAAATTCAAGGGGACAGGGAGAAAATTTTGAAAGAATCCAGAAGGAAAAATCACCTTATCTATAGAAGAACAAGGACAAGAGTAACTTTTGTACAGAAGACTTCTGGTCATAAATCATAGAAGCCAGAAGAAGATGAAGTAAAATATTAAAAGTGCTGAAAGTAAACAAACACTAACCTAGAAATCTATATCTAATTAGTTTCTCTTTCAAGAGTAGAGGAGAAATAAAGACTTTTTCAGACAGACACCGAGGAGCTTCATTACTAGTAGACATACTTTGTAAGAAATGTGAAAATTCCTTGAGGCAGAAGGAAAATTATATACAATAGCAACTTGGATGTGCACACATAAAGAACATCAGAAAAGAAATAAATGAAAGTAAAAATAAAATATTTTATTTTCTTATGCTTCATTGATTGAAAATACAACTTTGTTTAAAGTCATAATAATAAAAAACTATTGGATGATCCTAGCTCATGGATAAGTGAAATAAATGAAAGTAATACCACAAGAGATGAGAGAAGAAATTAGGAATACTATGTTATCAGGTACCTGTACTACAGGTGAAATAGTATAATATCAGTTGAAGGTGGACTTAGATTAGTTAGAAATATATATTAGAAACACCAGGGCATTCATTAAAATTTTTCTAAAGAGCAGCTCAGCTTTGTGCTCTGCAATGACTTAGATGGGTGGGATGGTGGGGGGGGGGAAGGTCCAAGAGGGAGGAGATATATGTATATACATAGCTGATTCACTTCATTGTACAGCAGAAACTAACACAACATTGTAAAGCAATTATACTCTAATTAAAAAAATGTAGTATTATTTATATGCTGAGAGGAGATAAAATTGTCAGTTAAAAGCAGAGACAGAAAAAAAAGGTGTAGGAACAGATAATGCATGAATAGAAAACAGCTACAAACATGGTATATATTAATCTAACTATAACAAAATCATTTAACATATGAATGGTCTAAATACACCAAGTAAAAGACAGGGATACTCTACACGGATATAAAAATGAGGCATAACTACTATGTTGTATACAGGAAATCCACTTTAAAAAAAAGGTCCAGATTGGTTAAAAGTAAAGAGATAAAATAGAGAAATATATGTCATAAACAATAATCAGAAGAAGCTGTAGTAGTTATATTAATTTTAGACCAAGTTAATTTTGGAACAACAAAGATTACCAGAGATAAACAAAGGCAATGCATAATGATAAAGGCATCAGTTCTCCAAGAAGCACAATCATTCTAAACGAATATGAACTTAGTAACAGAATATCAAAATAATTGAAATATTTATCAATTGAATTCTGTAAAGATAAAACAATGACATAAAAATATGTTTTTCAGTATACATATTGAAATATACTTTCACATTATCAATCATTACATACTTACAATTTTAATTTTGACTGAAATTGTTTCTAGGGATTAGAACCAAATACATCTACCAATCTGAGAACAGATCAAACTGTTTCATTGCCTAAAATGCTCTCTTTCATATAAGGTGAATAGAATCAATGAGCAAAAGCTAGATTCAAGAAAAATGTGAAGCAATTATAACATGAACTTAAATAGCTGGAATATATAAACATATAACTATTGTTTGCATCTGGTAAGAGAAAGTAATAAATAATGGTATAGTGATCATTATTTTGTAAAGGTACTAATTATTTAAAAGCATGAACATTTGGTCAATTCAATATAGCATTACAAGCATAGCTTTATGCCAAGAATGCAAATATTTACTTATTAAATTGATGATTAGATCATGTAAAGCTAATAAATATATCCTCACAGTGATTGGTTCTCTGAACAATAAGTCCTATACAGATGATAAATGAAATTATAGATGAAGGTACTATAATTTATATCAAAATTTTTATTCAACAAATACTTATCAAAGTCCTACAAAAATCCTTGCCCTTTTATAGTATACATTATATTGGGAGAGGTATAATGCAAATGAACAGGAAAATTGATAAAGAATAAGTATTAATAAAAATAGTCTTAAAGCATTTCAAATAACACTTTGACTATCTGTGGCCAAGACCAATAAATTTAAAAAATATATACTGCTGGTTTAACACAACTTCTGGGAATAAATGAGTAAATTTAACTCAGTGTTAAAAATTCATCTACTTTTTGGTTATGGATGCCTGGACTCTGATATCACTATTATTGTGAAATGGAGGGAGGAGGAAAAAAGGAAAAGAACTGGTAAATGGAGAAAAATTTCAATAAGTTCCTCTCTATGGCCATCTACTTAAGTAAGCATTCTCTAAATCCACCTTTAAAGGAATTTCTTTGGTTTCAAGGAAGTAGAATAGAGAAGACAAAATTACTAGTTTGGATATAAAGATTCTCTTTTTATTTACCCAGTGTTTTCATTCCCAGTTTATCAAGCAATGAAGCAGAGTTACAAATTTCTTGATTGGATAAACCTATAACAACTTAGAATACATTTGTTTTAGGAATGTGATTAAATTATTTTAATAAAGTTTTGATACATCTAGGACAAAAATCTTTGTATAAATTATACATATTTTCTTAGGAGAAGAAATATTGAATAATATTATTTGTGAACTGCGTTAATTATATAAGGCTAGTTTTTTTCTAATTGTTCAGGGTTTTGGTTAAAAATCTTAGCTTAATCTTCTGGATCCTTGGATTTAAATAAAATTTGAACTGAATAACTGTTTTACTATAATCCCAATAGCCCAATAATAACATAGTGTATAATGTCTTTGGAGTTAAGTTCATTTGATGCTGTTATAATTTCATATCACCCTAAATAGCTTCAATTGAATAAAAATGGAAATGAGTTATTTAGGACATTCAATGGTGACATGAAATCACATTTTATCCATTATCTTTGATTAACTTTATGTAAAGTGTTCAGGCAGAGTTCTTGAAAACCCTCTTTCGGAAGTGTGGTTAACCTTTTTAAGGGAGGAAATAAAACAATTTCCGTTTGGGTCACCAATCAATAAATAAGCAGCTTGGTTCCAATTGCTACTGTACTGTCAGGTAGAAGAAGTTATTAACCAGTCCCTGAACAGAATATCTTATTTCCATTACTTTCATCTCTCCTGATGAGCAGATAAATGGATAGGAAAAAACGAGTTGACCAAAATAAACAGAGCTGGAGAGGATGTATTTGTGAGGCATCAAGGTGTAAATGAAATTCCTAACAGCTTCCATTGTGTCTGAACACAGTTGAGTAAAATTAAGTCAAAGGAACAGACTGCTTATGCGTGAGAATATGGCCCAGTTCATGTTCACTTTGGATTCAGGAAAGCTAACCACAGCAGAAAAAGAAGACATAGATCCTAGTCTCAAGGATCTCAAGGCTATGAAAACAGAGAAAGAAAGAGTCAACTGAAAGTATATGAGTGTGATATGTACAATGACATAAGGAAACCCAGGCTGTTCTCGAGTATGTTAACAAGGAACCGAACCCGTAATATTAAAGACAGGAAGGCTTCTTGGATTGTTTTTAAGAATTCAGGAGGATTAGACAAGTGAATGAGAAGGAGATGTTATTTTATGTAGAAAGAAGAGAAGGGCAAAAGAAAGATTTGTAAAAGCAAGACAGGAAAGAAAACTATAAATATGTTGTTTAACATGGCTTGTGTATAAGGTTTGGATAGTTATGAAGTAAGAAATGAGGTGAGACTTTTAGAGAGGATTATAAAGATTGACTTTCCAGAGAAGGTTAGAGGAAAGGTGATAGCTAAAGGAGATTCAGAACTGATAGTTATTTTATCAGGGTGAACCAACCTACATATAGGTTAAGGGAAAGCAATTCAATAGAGAGGAAAAAATAAAGGACACAAAGGTTTGCAAAGTTATTTCTCAAAATGAGAGTCCTACCATTTGTGTCTCTATGTGAAGAATGTGAAGGGGTATTGAATCTGTGGCTGTGGGAAAAGGAAGGTGAAAAAGTTCTTGACAAATTGTTTCTGGTGGTTGCCAGCCAGGAACAATTTTGCCTCCCTGCTGGATATTTGGCAATATCTGGAGACATTTTTGGTTGTCACAACTGGTGGGGCTGCTACTTTCATCTAATGGGTGGAGGCCAGGGATGCTACTGAATGTCCTATAATACACCCCCCCTCCCAATATCAATAGTACTGGAGTTGAGAATCTGGCTTTAGGAAGTAGTAGATGATGTTATTTGTGGATTTAGGCGTTTAAGGATTAGGTAGGAACTTCAAGAGAATCGACAAAATTTGGAATAGTGCTGAGTGGATAACAGAAGTGCTTAAAATGACCACGGGGTGGAAAGATATTTGTCAAAAATCTAGTGCATCTCAGCTAATGGGCAAAACTGAACTGAATTATCAAAGAATATGGGAGAAGACAAGCATTGTGCCATGGCTACAGCAGGGTGGGCACCAAGTTTACTTTCTGGGAGGAAGAGTTGTGCCACATAATGGTCAAGATGAGGTTGGCGCCATTCCACTGTGTGCCTGTCTCTACTTGTTTACCAGCCACTCAGACATCAACCCACTTGCAATCTGCCTTCTGCCACCTCTTCTTTCATGAAACTGCTTTCCCCTAGGTTGTCAATAACTTTATCCCTTATTCAAGACACGTGCTTCAGCACTTAATTAACAGTTCAACATTTGTCACTGTTGACCACTTGATCCTTCTTGAAATGAGCTCCAGTCTTGTCTTTTGTGCTGTCAAAACTTCATGGTTTTCTAGCCTCTATTTTTAGTGTTTTTCTTGACTTCTATTTCTTTAGAAGATTGTTTTCTATTTTCTTTTTAAAAGTTTCTATCTTAGGTCCTCTTCTTATCTCACTGATATCTCCGTCCGACTGTTTCATAAGAAGCTTAAATACCAAAGCCCATACAATCAGAATTGAACTCCTTTTTCTTCCCCCCACCCCGGAGAAACTCCTCTTCTTGTATTTCTTACCATTGAATGATGTCAGCATAAAATAGAGATATTAGTTAAGATAATGAATGTGACAGAAAACCCAAATTGATGTAGCTTTCACAATCCCAGATTTTATTCTGTCATATACAAAGGTCAGAAGTCAGCAATTCTGGGCTTGTATGACAGAGTCATGGACTTTTTAAAAAATATTTTCTTCTGTATTATCCCTCTGCCACCCCTATATTGTCCTCCCAGTTTGCATTGTCATAGATAGCTGGTGGAGTTTCTGACAACACATCAGACTAATCATCAGAATAAAAATAAAGAACATATCTGCTCCATTTAAGGGCACCTCCATTTATGTGCACACATCACTCCTGCTTATAGCCCACTGACCAGAATTTAGTCACATGACCACAGGAAACTTTAAAAATCTGGTTTATGTAACCATTATGCTAGGCAGCCGTGAGCCAGCTGAACAGATGATTGTAGTGTCACACAATGGACACTGGAATACTAGCTGTCCCTGTTACATAGTCCAAGAATTAAAAATCTGGGCACAATCCTACTTTCTTCTCCCATTTTTACTTCTCATGTCTACTCAGTCCCAAAGCTACTGATTCCAGGTCTCAGATTCTCAAATATGTGTATTTTTTTCTTCTATATCTACTGCTATATCTTCTTAACCAGTTTCCTTGTATGTAGACTTGGATCTAACAAATCTATTCACAACATTGAAGACAGATTATTAACACAAACAATCAAACTCCAAAATTTAATGTTACTCTGCTTTAACAAATTACCAGTAACTGCAAGATAATGTCCAAATTTATTAATGTTATGGGCCTTTATGTCTTTTATAATACCCTTGAACCTTAAAGTACAGAAACGTTGTTTCTAAAATGCTATATCATGATGTTTTAAAAGCCTAATAACTTTTTAAGATTTCAGTGTATTTCCAGAAAACTTAATTTCTCATGATAAACTCTGGCTCAAAGATTCTGCTTTCCAGTAGTGGTTCATTTTAAAAGTGGATGGATGGATGATATTTCTGTTTATTTCTGGGTCTAGTGCAGGATGTAGAACTCAGCTACTTTTCTTGAATGGTAGATTAAAAGTAATTACAAAGTAAGCAAGTTTCAAAGATTGGACCAGGGCTGGAGCTACAATTTCCCACTTGAGGACTGCTACAAGGACTGCTCTGACTCACATTTGTCAGACATGTGGCCAAGAGAGTGAAGGAAGAAGACAAGCTAAGCTCACCTCCTCTCATGGGCACACCAAAATTTCAACTACAGTAAGTCCCGTACATAGAATGAGTTCTGTTCTATATCTAAGTCCAATTTGTTTATAAGTCCAACAAAGTTAGCCTAGATACCCAACTAACATAATAGGCTGTATAGTACTGTGCCATAATAGGTTTATAATACTTTTCACACAAATAATACATAAAAAACAAACAGACACAAAAAATAAAGAAACTATTTTAAATTTTACAGCACAGTACCTTGAAAAGTACAATAGTCCTACAACAGCTGGCATACAGGGGCTGGCATAGAGTGAACAGGCAAGAAGAATTACTGACTGGAGGAGTGAGAGGTGTGGGACGTGGTAGAGCTGAAGGATTGTCAGCAATAGGAGATGGAGGGCAAGCTGCAATTTCACTCACACCTGACATTGATGGTACAGGTTCCGGTTCCTTGTTGGATTCAATTCTATCTACTCTTTTGAAAAAATGATCCAGTGATGTCTGAGTAGTAGTTATTGTTTCCTCATCATGGATGACACGGTAGCACTGGAGTAAATTCTGAATGGCTGCTGCAACCTTCGTGTACTGTTCTATGGTTAGGTCCTCTGCCTCAAAAACTAACAGTGCCTCCTCAAACAAAGAAAATCCCTTTGCCATTTCCTGCGTTGTGAATCGCTTTGGTTCTTCAGTTACTTCTTTTTCCTCTTGTCTCTCTTCGTCCTTTCTTGGGGCCTCCAATTCCTGGTGATCCTTAGCAGTATCAGCTACACCACTGCTGCTTTTACGCTTGTTTCCAGACATCCTGGGTTTGAAATAAAGATACTGTACTACTGTACTCTATACAGTACTGTACAGTAAAGTACACAAAAGCACAACCACTTGTAGAGGATGAACGCACGTGACAACATATGCCAGACACCTGAACTAACTTATGTGATTGGACATGCAAATGCATGTTTGCATATTTGAAAGTTCACAACTTGAAGGTTCATGTGTAGGAGACTTACTGTATTTACAGAGCAACTATTTATGAGAACAACCTGAAGACTAGCAGAAAAGATTTTCCACAGTTAAAGATATAAATAAGTAACCACAACAAGAAGTGTAGGAGGGGTGGAGACATGATATAGTCAAGACACATCACACTCAGGTAAGCAACCCACAAATGGGAAGATAATTAGAATTACAGAGGTTATCCCAAAGGAGCAAGGGGTCAGAGTCCCACATCAGGCTTCCCATCAGGTACTGCATCAGAAGGACAAGTCTCCAGAATGTCTGTCTTGGAAGGCCAACAAGCTCTTAAAGGGCACACACAGAATCTCACATACCCCAAATCCCAGTAGTCCCAGTGCAGAGGCAGTAATTTGAAAGGAGTATGATTGGAGACTCTTGCTGATCTTGGAGACTCTCCAATAGAGGCAGGAGGCAACTAGCATTCCATCTGGGCAACCGTTTTGGAGAGCTAACTCTACCAGAAGAACACAGGCACCAGCAAATGCAATTTTGGAATCCTCCCTCTACTCTATTTGTGCTGGGGCTTAACTGTCCACCTGAGGGCCAACTGTAGCCCTGGGCCCTCCTGGGGCCAGCTACAGCAGAGCTGGCCTCACCCACCAGCTTCACCTACCAGAGGGCCAGTAGCTACCACATGAGGCAAGGCCTGGCAGTCAACCAGGCCAGGGACTTACCAGTGCACCACAGTAATCTGCCCTACCACAACAAAAGGGCACATGCAGGCTACATAAAGGGCACTCCTAGAGCATATATCTCTGGCGACCAGAAGGGACTGTGCTACTAGGCACCATAGGAATCTCCTGCATAAGGCTACTTCTCCAAGATCGGCAACATAACCAATCTATCCAATACATAGAAGCAATCATAGAGAATTAGGCAAAATGAAGAGACAGGAATATGTTTCAAATTAAGGAACAAGACAAAACCTCAGAAAAAGAGCTAAACATAGTGGAGATAAGCAATCTATTTGACAAAAATTTCAAGGTAATGATCATAAAGAACTCAATGAACTTTGGAGATGAATGAATGAACACAGTGAGAATTTTAACAAAGAATTAGAATATATAAAGGAGAGCCAACAGAGCTGAAGAGTACAATATCTGAAATAAAAAATACACTAGAAGGAAACAACAGTAGATTAGATGATACAGAGTAATGGACCAGTGAATTGGAAGACAGTGTAGTGGAAATCACTGAGGCTGAACATAAGAAAGAAAAAAAAATTAAAAATGAGGACAGTTTAAGAGACTTCTTGGACAACATCAAGGATGCAAACATTTGTATTATAAGGGTCTCAAAAAGAGAAGTCAGAGAGAAAAGGGCAGAGAACATATCTGAAGATATGATAGTTGAAAACTTCTATAATCTGGAAAAGGAAATGGACATCCATGTCCAGGAATCACAGAAAGTCCCAAACAGGACCACCTCAAAGAAGACCACACCAAGACACATTGTAATTAAAATGGAAAAATTAAAGATAAAGACAAAGTCTTAGAAGCAGCAAGAAAAAAGCAACTAACTAAGTATGAGGGAGCTCCCATAAGACAATCAGCTGATTTTTCAGCAGAAACTTTGCAGGCCAGAAGGGAGTGGCATGATATATTCAAAATGATGGAAGAAAAAAACCCACAACCAAGAATGTTCTATCATTCATTTTAGAAGGTTTTCCTCAGATTGTTGATAATTATTAGTTTTCTACTTATTTTCAATGGTGAAGAGCACCTTTCAAGAGCCAACTTCTTTAATCCCCTAGATAAGGTGAAATATACTCAGTAAAGAACCTGGTAACATTCTGTATTTCTTTTTCAAAATCACCATACTTTTAATTACATGCAAACCCAGTACCTTATTTGAATACCATGGGACCTGAGAGAGAAGGAAACAAACTTAACATTGGTGCACCTTACATTGGAAAGTAGCTGACCTTCTTAACCCTCTTCTGACTGAAACAATGGTAACACGTTTCCCAAGGACAGTACAGCTGGAAATGCTGTGCTGTCCTCTCAAGGCCAGGCTAAATTTGATCAAGAATACAGGGAGAAGAAAAAGGTGAGTTTATCTACAAAGTGATTTTACAGGGCAAAGTAAAGTGACTAGTCAAAGATCAGCTATAAGAAAGGGCATTCTGATGGAGATAGGAGAGACTTACACTGAGAATGATGGAATTTTCATTTTCTCTGGCTCTTTCAACACTAAGTCATTTATTGTTGTTTGGATCAATTTATTTCGCCACCTCTTTTCTGACCAGCTTTAACACTAAATAATCTCCCTCCTACTTCCCACTATTGTAAGTACATAATAGAATCACAGTAAATACTTGCTTATTTTCTAACTAAATAGAAAAATAAAATCCTCAATTAATTGTATAGAAGGAAATTAATTCCTGTGGTTGGCAATGCTGAGTAACCTACAGGGAAATACAATAGGACAAGATAGAGAATTATATCATTAATAATAATTAAAATAATAACTGTATGGAACTAACTAAATGTCAGTTACTGTCCCAAGTGCTTTACATATGTTAATATATTTCTTCTTCATAACAACCTTATGAAGTAAGTACTCTTATCCCTTTTGCATATACAAGGAAATGCAGGCACAAATTTTAATTTTCAAACAAAAATATTTCAGATGAAGTAATACTTTTTACAAAGGAGAAATGTTCAAGAAGTGTTAGATATAAATGAATCTGAGATAGTGGGCACCATTTTAATAAATAGCCACAAATACACATTATTTGTGCATTTAAGATACATTCTGAAAACTTTTAAAGACTTTTTAATGAAAATAATGTATACTATAATCTTAAGAATCCCTACAATGAATTGAGTTTTTATCATATCAGGTGTGCCTCTAAGTTCTTTCCTTGTACAATCTAATCTGATCTTTTTGGTACCTGTGAATACCCTGTATGAATCAGGGTAGGCGAGGTTAAACTGCCTTCATGGACAAATGGAACAGCTTAGTGGCTTAATAAACACAAATTACTCTCTTATATTATGTATCCAAGGTGGGCTTTCTGAGGCTTTACCCCATGTTGTCTGAGGACATGGCCAGACCTGTGGCAGAAGGACAGAGCCCATGTATACCTTGTGCTGCTCCCCTGATCCGTCAGTTTGAAAGTGATGCTCATGTAATTTCTGTGCTTACTTCATTGGTCAGACAAGGTCATGTGGTCATGACTGAATTCAATAGGTTGGGAATGTATAGTTCTTCCACAGCGAAGGAGACCAAATTAGAGGCATTGAATTAAGGAGACTGGAAATGCAATCTACCACAGCCTCTTCCTCTATGTGAGGAAATTTGGACACTATGAGGTTAAGTAACTTGTCCAAGGTCACACAACTGGTAAGCTTTTAGATCAGGATTCAAACAGTTTGATTGCCAAGGCATATTACAGTCGTGGTGTGTGCCTCTGTCCTGTCAGAATGTGGTTAAACGCTTTGAGATTCCTGTGGCATTGAGAAAACATGAAGAATTAGGTTTCCCAAAGGTATTTACAGAAAATCCTTGTTTATTAGAATTATTCTACATTAATAATGAAAGTCAGTGGTTTGTTTCTTTCGTTTCTCCCTTCATTTGGCCATGTCACAATCAAAACTTCCATCTTTGCACTCAGTTCTCATCTGCTTCATCCTGCATAACCAAATCTACCTGATTATTTGGAGGTAGAAATGCTTAGGAAAAGAATGGCAGTATTTAATGAAACATAAGACACCATGAGGTCATGGGAAAACAACATATAGTGTTTCCTAACTTTGAAAACAGATGACAATTTTGTTCCAATCACGGTGGTTTTAGTTCCTGAGATCATTTTACATTGTTATGCTTTCTAACTAAAGAGTTTGGGTGGATTCTGGAATTACTCATTTTTCTTTAATTACTATGAGATACCATAATACCATTTAATTGGACAATCTTATACAATGCTTGAGGACAAAATCTTTTATGCATACTTAATACTCAGAATAGCATTTGTGACATTTATATGGTTCTCTCTAGAGAAGTTATAGTATATAGACATTATATAGATTATTCCTTTATATGGAATAAATTTTACATGAATTTGGATAATTCTTCCCTCTCCATAGCTATGTACCTATGTTTCAAATAATGAATATGTTCTTAAATATATTTTTAAAATAATGTAGAAAATGTTTATAACCTTAGCCTTTCATATTATTTCATTTGTTAAATGTTCTGGGAACATAACAATTGTAATATAAAACACATACTTGGGGGTGCCTGGGATTAACTGTTTAATCATTTTACTTCTGACTTTTTGTTGACTGCATATGGCAGTGGGGTTGGAGGAAGACAAAAGCTGAGAAAAAGATTTTGAAAATGTAAAGTAAGAGATAAATGAGGGCTTATTAAGAATACTGTTCCTAGGATGTTAAAATCTGTACAATGCTGCAATATTTTATAGCATTTGAGACTGATCAAATTAAAAATCTTCTTATAACATTGGCACCTCTAGTGTATATTTTTCCCCACTTGAATATCAACTTCCTGAGGGTAGGGGCATATATTACTACTGCCCAGCACAACACTTGGTGGGAAGTATCAATGTATACCTTATGTTATGTATTGGATAAATAAATGAATATATCTTAAGAAAAATAACAAAATTCCTGTTACAGAAATTATATTGAAATTACTATGGAGAGATTTATTTGCAATAAGTATAAACATTTATAATTTATTGAAGATTCTTTTATTAATGCTAAAAGAATATATTATTTTGAGATAAAACATACTGAAAAAGCAATTATACTTTAAAATAAATTTTAGGAAAAACAGTCATGGAATAGGAAAGTTATTTTGAGCTATTTTTTCTTTTTATACTTGACTTTCCTGGTAATGTTTGATAGTTTTACAACTCACTCTTCAGTAATAAATGCTCACTATTTCTGTTTTCAGAAGATTAACTGCATTGTAGGATTCTGTTAAACTTTCCAGTCACTGAGTTCAGATTTCTACAGTCACAACAACATCTAGTTGGAGAACAGATTTGCCTTTCTTAAATATTTTCTTTTAAATGTAAGACAATCTCACTTCTAGGCTATGTCTAATTCATATTATTTTCATTGGCAATACAGTCATCCAAGAACAAATTAAACTTTTTTTATTCCAAGTTCTTTTCTGATGTATTTACCAGATTCCTTCAAAGTATTTAGTCCATTTGGCTAGATAAACATGCATTTTTATAATGAAAATTCAATATAGGACAATAAGGCTGTGTTCAAGTGAACATAATTATTGTTTGACCTTATAGCTTCCTGATACCTAAAAGTATTTTTTTAAAATTGTAGTTATAGAGTTTCCTTTTGTTTCTTTCCATGTGCATGGATATGAAGCTGGATTTATTAACTATGTATTTTTATGTAATGATATGCATTTGAACAAGAAATGGTCCCTGGACCCCATATTTTCAGAAGAGCTTTGTGGTTCATTAAACCAGTATGACAGAAACAAATAATTTTTTTGTGAATTGCAATTTATATAACATTTATTTTTCTCGTGTAATCCTCTCAACAACCATATGTTGCAGGCAGAATAGTTCTTAACTTCTCAAGTTAGTAAGACTAAAACTTAGGTTGACTACAGACGTTTACAAAGTTAGTGAAAACACAGTCAAGCCTTCCAAATTCAACTCCACCTTCTTTTCAGCAGGGCACATGATCACTGAAATATAATCCAATCAGCTATTAACTTTTTTTGGACACGGGACAAATTCCAGCTTGGCATTGTTAATATAGATCTTCCTTGACTTACAATGGGGTTACCTCTCATAAACCCACTGTAAGTGGAAAACATTGTAAATCAAAAATGAATCGAATACACCTAAACTACCTAACATCATAGCTTAGTCTAGCCTACCATAAATGTTTTCAGAATACTTACATTAGCCTACCATTGGGCAAAATCATCTAACACAAAGAATATTTTATTATAAAGTGTTGAATATCTCAGGTAGTTTATTGAATACTGTACTGAAAGTGAAAAAAACAGTATGGTTGTCTGGGTACAGAATGGTTGTAAGTATTTTGGCTCTTTACTCTCGTGATCCTGGGGCTGACTGAGAGCTATAGCTCACTGCCACTGCCCAGTATCATGAGGGGATATCATACTGCATATCACTAATCTGGGGAAAGATCAAAATTCAGGATTTCTACTGAATGCATATATTTGCACCATCATAAATTTGAAAAATCATGTCAAACCATGTAAGTAGGAGACTGTCGGTAGTCTATTAACTTTCCTCCTTAAACGTTTTGCAAAATTCTACAAAGCTAACGTTCCTAAAACACAGTTCATTAATTCATTTATTGTTCAAAACAAAATTTTAAATCTTAAACTCCAGGATATTCTAGAGTCTGGTATCAACCATCTTTTTTCCCTCCCGCTTTCTTCCTGCTATTCTAGCCAGGCAAGAGTAATTCTTCTTTCTTACACATAATTACCTGATTATTTATTTTTGCTCAATCTCTTTTCTCTCAAGTCCACTTTCTAGCATTTTATCCCATCAGTGTTCTAGCTATCAGTGGAAGCATTACTCAAAACATCACTGCCTATACCACAACTTTTCCTGATTTTCCATCTCCTGTCCTCTTCCACCCTCTCACCCAAGTAATCTTTTCATACTATGTACTCTGGTAAAATTTTATCTATTTTAGTTTTCTTATGACACTTCTTCGTTTCTAAATAAGCGCCCCCTACTTTGTGGCAGTCACTTTCATGTAACCCAGGGTGGTGGTGGGGAGAGGAAAATAAAATTTAATCTCTGAATTTAAGGAGATGTAAGTCTAACGAGAAGACTGGCGAGTAAATCAAAGACTAACACACAGTGTGGTAGATGCAATATCATGCCAAAAGAAGTGAGATACCATGGGCAACTTGGCAAACAACTGAAGACTGAAAGAGAGAATGTAGAAGAGAAAGTTGAAGGCATAGGGGTTACGAAGGGAGAGGAGTCAATGCCAAGCTGAGCGACATGTGCCATGATATGGAGTTCAGGATGCTTTTCAAACTCTCCCTTACACATCTTACTACCACTACAAATTCTCTTTTACAAACATGTAAGGCAGTTTCTCCCTTGCTAACCTGAGGGAACTATTCAGTCCAGTATATTCAGCCCTTAGTTTTGTTTAAATGTCTTTTTTAAAAATTATATCAAAACCTGCTTAAAGTTTGCATATACTGTAATATGATATGAAGTTGAAAGTAACAAGAACTAAGTGGTCACACTTGAGAATTTTGGGGGGGCTTAATTGTATAGTGGTAGTGAGATCAAAAGAGATGAGATGGAAAAGTGAGACCCAAATTACACAGCTATTTTATCACACTCTCTAGGAAGCTTCTTGGTATTGGCTGGGTCTGTGAGAAGCAACTGTAATTTTCAGGATCAATTCAAACTTGTAAGATGTCAAAAAATTTGAAGGTACTTTTCTTCCAATTGGCATTTTCTTTTTCTGTGCTAAATAAAATTTTGTCCTATCACTTTTCAAATTATCACATCCAGGAAAATGTAAATGAATGATATTTCATGAAATTAAATACAGTTATAATATTTTCTCTGCAGTAAAAATAAAGGAGGTCACAGATTCAGTCATATAAAACAATGATTAAGATTACTTGTGAGATTAAGCATAACAAATTTCAGAATTTGGCAGAAAGTGTAAGTCCAAATAATGTATCTAGAGATTAAAAAATATACGAATGAGAAATTGCTTTAAACCTATAGTTAAAATTATACATAAGGGACTAGGAATTTGGATTAAACAAACAAACAAAAAAATTGGTTCTAGTTCTTCTTTGCTTATCAGATAACTTATTTAACTTCTCTGGACCAGTTTTCTACCTATACAATGGAAGGACTGGGCCAGGTCAGTGGTCTTTTAAAAATAACAAAATGTATATATATAAGTAGTCTGTTATTTCCATTTGAAAATGTGACACTATGTCTCTTAGAATCACACACACTGAAATTTACCATTAATGTCCAGACTTTGCTCTTTTTGAGGAAATCTATGAAGTTTCTTCCATCTCCTTCTTCGAACTTCCATAGCTTTATAAATTAGGGCACCACAATTTTGCGGATTCTAGATTGTATGAGAATTTATTTAACATATTATTTTATAAGAGTCTTATTTTGGCATTTAAAAAGCTAATACATTTTGCCTTCAATGAGTAAACTCAATTAAAATGGTGATTCCTTAGGAATTTGGATACTACAATTCCAAATGCTCTATAAATTCAAACTCTATAAAATACTGAATCTTACTCAGTGGTAAGATTATGATATGATTACGATTATGATATAATGTCTCATACACAAGGAAACCCTCAAGCTATTATAACTCATATTTCAGACAATGCAAACTTAAAGCGAAAATCCTTTAAGTATTATGTAGAAATCAGAACATGTTTCTTAGTTACATACTATATTACCATGATATAACTAGATACTTAACATATGAAACAATTTTGACAGAGGAAGTGTTTTTCAGCTTCTACTGTAAGAGTTTACTGAGCTCTAGGAAGCCAGCTACTGTCCAAAGCTTTGAGTGTACGGGATTTGCAGCTCTAAGACAGCTATACTATCCTTAAAAAAATAAACAAGCTATCATTAATTAAAGGATATGGTTATTTTCTAAATTATATGTAATGAAATGAAATAATCTGGTTCTTACAGAACAAATGAAAACAATAATACATTTATCTAATAAAGACACATATTCATAAAATGCCATAAATGAATCCACATAGTCATTACCTTAGTTTAAAATGTGTATCTTATTACATACAACAAATAATCAATTCAGATTATCCTTATGACTATGCTATAATGCAAAGCAGTAGAAGGTCCACATAAAGAATCACTTCATTTCATTTTTTTCTAACAGAAGATATATTTAAAAAGCAATGTAGCCTTTCTCACCTTCTGAGATGGCCCACACTCTGTCTGTGGCGTGTGTTTCTCTCTAAATAAATCTACTTCTTACCTATCACTTTGTCTCTCACTGAATTCTTTCTGCCACAAGACATCAAGAATCTGAGCTTCATTAAGTCCTGAGACTGGGTGTGTGACCTCACTTAAAAGATTGTGGGTTCAAGTCCCAAGTTGGGTTTTGGCTGGCTTTGAGCCCCGGCCTGTGGGTCCAAGCCCCGATCTGAGTTGCACAGTTTCACCTGCACCCCAGACTCCATTAGCCGCCCCCTCCCATGTTCCCACAGCCTCTGTGCTCACCCCATCCTAGTGTGACAGAGGAAGCCCACAATTCTTCGTGACAACCCAAACCTGATCCTGGGGCTTTTCCTGAGAGAGGAATCATGAGGCACATGTATGTTATCAGGAGAGAAATGAATCATCTTTGTGGGTGGGAGGGAATAGACCCCAGCCTCCATGACCTTCCCTGAATTCCAAAGGGCAGATCTGAACAGTTGCTAATCAAGGGAGGAACAGCCAAGAAACCACCCGAGACAAGATTAAAGGGACTAGAGAAACTCATCAAGATTAGGAGACCCACTACCTGAGACAAGATTAAGGGAGTGCAAGCCCAGCACACACCCTTAGGAGACCCACTACCTGAGACAAGATTAAGGCAGTGCAAGCCCTGCACACACCCTACTGTTTTCAGCAACCCCACCCTTGAACTATTGCTATAAAACTCATCAAATCCTGCTGGGTTGAGACACACAATTTTGAGATGCACGAGCCTGCTGTGTCCCCCTTTTTCTGGCAAAGCAATAAAGCTATTTTTTTCTACTTCACCCAAAACTCTGTCTCCAAAAAAAAAGAAAAAAAAAGCAATGTAAATATATACGTTAAAGTTTTTCAACAAAGTTGATTACTGAAGCTGAAAATTCTTACCAGTACAAGTGATAATACCTATTATGGCATTAATCCAAGTAGACTGAAATCTAATGACCAAATTAGTTTTAAAATTAGATGTCAATTTTCAAAGCGCGTGGAGTTTAAAAGATAACTTAACTTGGTGGGTTGAAGCCTTCTGTGAAGCAACACTAGCTGGGTTTGAATGCTGGCTCCAACACTACTGCTGTGACCCTCTAGCTGTGTGGTCCTGGAAGGACACTTGAATGCTCATGTCCTCATCTGTGAAAGGGAATGATTATGGTACCTAGTCTCTAAGATTATTGTAACAGGTAGATACGGTGATGTGTATGAAACACTTAGAACAGTGTCTGGCAGATGGTAGTTGCGATAAAAAGTTTATTGTTATTATTATTATTATATTTTATCTTGACCAATGAGTAGGTTTAAATTTATATTAAAACCACACATAATTTAATGTTCCAGTTTTCTTTAGCACCAAGGCACAAAATTCTGATTGAGAGAATTAAAAAATGAGATTTAACGTAGTTTCTCATTTCATTACTTGCAAATGCCAAGTGGTTCTCAATTTTTTTAAGTTATAGACTCCATCAAGACAAAATTTACTGATATCTTGTTTTTAACCAGAAAATAATATATCTACATTCATAGATTTGCAACCTATTTTAAAGGATTTGAGACACTAGGCTAAGAAATTCTTATATAGTTAATAATTTTTGAGTAAGGTTTGTTTATTCTTTCTCTGATGAAAATATTGAGGAATTTCATATGTTTAATAAAAATTCATCTTCTCTATGTATCATCTCTCTATATAAATAATTACTTATATCATCACATAACATGGTAAATGCCTCATTATTCTTTCTCCATGAAATATTTTAAAGCTTTAACAGTTGATTAGACAGTTATAGGTATAAAATTTTAAGCTAAAGACAGCTCTGAGATGCTAATTGAAAGGTCACATAAATATGGATGCCAACTCAATTGGAAAGGGTTGGAAGAGACACTGATTACATCAGTCACAAGTTGATGACACTTATAGCACCCATGAAATATTTATTTAGAGCAATTTAGGTGTGAGGTTTTCTTCTCCCCAGCAAAACAATGCCTGCTGAGTATATAACATTTTTTGCCTCTAATGTCTCTCTGCTGTGATGGTCACTGCAGTGATTTAACTTGGTTTTATATAATTAGTTTGTGTTCTAGAGAGTAAAAGTAAAATTCTCATTTCGTAGTTTAAAAATACCAGTGAATTTAATTTAATTGATTTTCCTTTCCAAGGCTATGGGTGTGGGTAACAGAATACTCCTTTCTGTACTCTGCCTAGTGTAATCACAGAGCTTCATCCCCTTCCAAATTCCTCCCATTTATTATTGCTGTCTTCGGGGAGGGCTTAGGAATTGGTCCAAAATGTCTCTAATGAAAGATTATCTGAGTGTCACCACTCCATGTGTCCTCAAGATAAAGTACTTTTTTTTCAGCTGTTGGCACCATTGCAAGTTTATGTATGTAAATTCATTCCTTATCTATTTGCTACTTTGGGGAACACACGTGTTTAGAGTACTCAGCTTTGGGTTCACTCTGTTGCATGAGTCAACATATACAAGGACTACCTTTTAGATGGAAATAGAAAACTTCATAAAACTTGCCTATTCTTTGAAGTCAACCCCCAAAGTCAATGATTTATGTGTAAAAGTCAATGAATATTGACAAATGTCTACAGCTCTGTACTCACTACAACTATCAAAAGGTAAAATATTTCTATCACCCCCAGAAGATTCTCTGTGCTCCTTTGCAATCATTTTTTTGTTATCCATGGTTCTAGCAGACACTAATATGCTGTTACTATATTTTTACCTTTTCCTATAATTTAATTTAATGGTATTATAAAGTATGTAGGGTTTTGTACCTGTCTTCTTGTACTTAGCAAAATTCTTCTGAGATTCATCCGTATTTTTGCAGGTAGCTGCAGCATATTCCTTTTAATGGCAAAGTAATATTTCACTGTGTGAAGATACCGCAGTTTGCTAATCCATTCACTGGTTGATAGGTATTTGGTTTGTTTCCAGTTTTAATTATTATAAACAAAGTTTCTATGGACATTCATGTAAAAGTTTTTTTGTGGACATATGTTATACATTTTTCTTGAGTCATTTCTAAGAGTGTGTTAGATAGGTCATATGGTAGCAGTATCTTCAACTTTATAAGAAATTGTCAGGTGTTTTCCAAAGACTATCATGCCTATCCCACCAGCAATGTGTGGATATTCCGTTGTTCCACATCTTGCCAACATTTGTTACTGTCACTCTGTTAAATATAAAGTAATTGTAGTTGATGTATGTCTTATCATTGTTTTAATTTGCATTTTCCTAATGAATACTGATGTTGAGCTCCTTTTCATGTACAGCTTCATTATTCGTGTACATTCTTTGATGAAGTGGTTGATCAAACTTGTTGCCCAAGTTGTTACTGGGTTTTTTTTTCCACTGGGTTGTTTTTCTTCTTAATTTCACATTGTAAGAATTCTTTCAATATTCTGGATTCAAGTCCTTTATCAGATTGAGGTTTTAGACATATTTGCTCCTGCCTGTGGTTTGCCTTTTTATTTTCTTAACAATGCCTTTCAAAACTCCAACATTTTGGATTTAATGAAATGAAATTTATTAATTTTCTCTCTGATGGTCATGCTTTTTGTGTCCTTATCTATCTTTGCCTAATCTAATGTCATGAAAACTTTTCCCTACTTTTATCTGTGCATTTTATAGTTATCGTTTTAAAATTTGGGTCTATTATTCATTTTGAGATAAAGTTGAGTTGCATTTTTAAAAACATGGCTGTTATGGACTGAATAGTGTCTACCCACCCCCTAAATTCATATGTTGAAGATCTAACTCACAGTACTTCAAATATGACAATATTTAAAGATTGGGCCTTAAAAGAGGTTATTATATTAAAATGAGTCTGTTAAGGTATGTTCTGACACAATCTGTCTGGTGTCTTACTAACTTCTTATAAGAAGTAATGATAGTGGGTGTTATTACTTTGCTCTGCATCTTAAGGAAAAAGTCTTGTCTATTTTGCCACTAAGTATGATGTCACTGTAAGTTTTCATAGAGGTTTTTTTCATATCAAGGAAGTTCCCTTCTATGTCTGCTTTTCTGACAGTTTTCTTTTTTTTTTGTGGTACGCGGGCCTCTCACTGTTGTGGGCTCTCCTGTTGCGGAGCACAGGCTCCAGACGTGCAGGCTCAGCGGCCATGGCTCACGGGCCCAGCCGCTCCACGGCATGTGGGGTCTTCCCGGACCGGGGCACGAACCCGTGTCCCCTGCATCGGCAGGCAGACTCTCAACCACTGCACCACCAGGGAAGACCCCAGTTTTCTTTTTTTAATCATGAATGTTTATGATATTTTTTAAAGAATATTTTGCATTGATTGAGTTGATCATATACTTTAAAAAATGTTTAGCTTAATTCTATGATTTAGGATTGCATTGATTGATTTTTAATGTAATACAAATTTATCATTTTTGACATTAAACCCAATTGGTCATGATGTATTATAATTTTTATATATTACTGGGTTATATTTGGTAAAATTTGTTTAGAATTTTCATATCTGTTTATGTGGGATATTGGTCTCTGGTTTTCCTTTCTTTTAATGTCATTCTCATTTAGGTGCCAGTGTGATTAAGGCTTCATAAAATGAATAGTATTTTATAGAAGGCTTTCTGTAAGGTTGATAGCATTTTTCCTTAAGTGAATAGTACAATTCACAGGGAAGCCATCTGGACCTGGAGTTTCTTTGTGGGTAGGTTTGCCAATTATGTATTCAATTCCTTTAATAGACATAAGGCTATTTAGGTTATTTATTTCTTACTGAGTGAGTTTTGGTTGTTTGTATCAAGGATTTGGTCTATTCCACCTTAAATTATTAAAGTTATTGATGTAAATTATTTATAGTATTTCTTTATTATTATTTTAATGTCTGCAGGATTCACAATGATGCCCCCTCTTTTCTTCCTGGTAATAAAGGTATTGGTAATTGACAGCTTCTCTCTTTTTCTTAACAGATAGCTAGAAGTTTATAAATTTTATTCATCTTTTCAAAATGGGAGCTTTAGGTTATAAGAATTTTTCTCTATCTCTTGATCACTTTCTAATTCATTGATGTCTTGCTTTTATCCTAATAACCTTTTCCTCTGCTTGCTTGGGTTTTATTTGATGTACTTTTTTCAACTTCTGATTGTGGAATCTTAGATAATTGATTTAGACTTTTCTCTTTAGATAATATAAGCAACTGATAACTATGAACTTACCTCCAATCAACATATTGTTGCATCCCACAACTTCTGATACTTTATACTCTCATTTTCATAGAGTTCAAAATATCTTCTAATGTCCCTTGGAATTTCTTTTTTGATTAATTGATGGCTAAAGAGTAGGGTTGCCTAATTTAGAAAACTAAAAACACAGATGTCCAGTTTGAATTTCAAATTGACAATTTATTTTCAGTATTAGTATGTGCCATGTAATATTTGAGTTCTATTTATATTAAAGAACTCATTGCAAACCTGAAATTCATATTTAACTGAGTGTCTTGTATTTTATCTGACTACCTTATTTAAGAGTGTGTTGTTTACCTTGTAAATATTTAGGGATTTTCCAGACATCTCTCTTCCTGAAAATGTATTTTATTTTCATTTGTAAAAAATATTTTCACTAAGTATATATATCTGGTTTGACCATATTTTTTTCAGCACTTTAAAGAAGTTAGTCAATTGCCTTCTGGCTTGCATAATTTTGACAGGGATTCATCTATAATTTTATCTCAATTTCTCTGTATTAAATGTATCCCTTACTACCTTTGATGGCTCTTATGATTTTCTCTTTGTACACAATTTTGATAAATTTTCTTACAATGTACCTTGGTTTGGTTTTCTGTTTATTTCTTATATTTGGAGTTTCTTGAGCCTCATAGGCCCCTTGGTCTCAATTTTTTATAATATTTTAAGGAAATCAGCCATTATTTCTTCTTTCCCCCTTTCTCTCTGTGTGTGTGTGAGTGTGTGCACACGCACATGTATGTGTGTGTTATATTCTTCTCTCTCTCTCTCCTCCTTCTGGGATTTGAATTACACATATGTTAGACTTCTTGATATTTCCCACAAGCCATTTATGCCTTTCTCATTTTTATTTTCTAGACTTTCCTTTTTACACTTTATTTTGGGTAATTTTTTCAACTCCACAGTTATTTTCTGTGTCCAATCACTGTTAACCTCTTTCAGAATATTTTTTATTTAGGTATAATATTTTTTATCTCTAGAGCTTTCATTTGGGTCCTTTTCATATCTTCTATTTCTCTTAACATTTCATGCCTCCTTTACATTCGTTAGAACATTTATAAGATTTAAAATAGCTTAAGTTCCCTGTCTACTAATTTTGTCATCTCTGTTATGTGTGGTTCTCTTTCTGTTTTTTTCTCCAAGTTATGGGTCATAATTGGCCTTACAATTTCTAATAGCATGCTAGATACTGTGAATTTTATAATTTTGGTGGCTGGATCCCTTTAGTTATGCTTGGCTTTTTTTTCTAGCCCAGAGTAAATTTGTGAGGGGGATCATTTTTATCATTCTGAAGCTTTCTGTCAGCTTTTTAAGATAAGCAGACTTCATTTTAGGGGCAATTTAATTTCACTACTCAAGTCAAAACTTCTCAAAACTCAATTCAGTGCTACACATGCTACAAAGTCTCTTTCCTCTGATATTTACATCACTTCAAATGTCACAGGACAGGTTTTTGAAAGTTAAATGAATACCATTTTAATTATAATGTTTAAAACCATAACAAATTGCTTAAGATCTACACTTCTATTTAGGAGAAAGTTATGATTAGAGATAAGCAATGCTCTTGTGTCCAGGATAAGTAGAACTCAGCAAATATACATGTATTTCTTTTCATGTCCCAACCTCCCTTGTAATCAAGCTGTAGCCATGTAACTGAGTCTGGCTAATGAAATGTGAACCCTACCTCTGGTCTAAGGCTTAAGATTCTATATGCTCTTCCATTCCCCATTTTCCTTTTACCCATTGATGATGAAAAACCACATTTTGAGATGGTGACAGTGACATAACAGTATGGAAGCAGCCTGGACCCGGAACCATTACACACAGCACAAGTGACTATGGTATCATCTTTCCTACATCAGATCATGTGTGCTTGAGAGTTAAGTTTTTGTAGTATGAAGCAACTTATATTTTAGAATTAATTTGCTACTGAAGCATAGTGTATCAAATACTGCCTAATAGAGTCCTTAAGCTGAAAGATTTAGCCAATATTTAGGATAACTGAACCCAGTGTTGGTTAGAATGCACACCGGATATATATTGAACACTCTAATTACTTGCTCCTGGCATCCTAGTGAGAGGACTTTTGGTGCTCTAATACCACACTGATACTTTATGTTGTTATCACTATAATTAACCTTGAAATAGAGGTAAGTAGCTAGTATCATACAGTATTCTGCTTGAGCAAACCAATGTTTTCTTCCTGGATAGAGCCGTATCCCCAGCTCCAGGGAAATATCAGTTGATGGAGAGAAAATTAAGTCAAAGTTACGGAAAAAATCCATACATGCAAAACCCTAGTCATTTTAGGGGGAATGATTAAATATAAGGGGATAACTGAGGAATATGTGATATTTGAGAAAAAATCCTTTAATCCAATGGCAAACATCAAAATGAACAAATAAGAAAAGGAATTTGGAAAGAAGTGTCCATTTTCTACATTGCTAACAAATTCTAACAAACTTAGTGAGTTAAAACATACATATTTATTACTTCCTGGTATTTATGCAGAGTTGAAGTCCTGGCATGGTGTGGCTGGATCCTCAGCTAAGGGTCTAACAGGGCTGCAGTTAAGGTGTTATTGGATGGCATTTGTATCTGTGAGCTTGGCTGGAGGAAGCTTCTGCTTCTGAGCACACTTATGTTGATGGCAGAATTCATTCACATGTAGTACAGACTGAGGGTCTTAGCTTCTGGCTGGATGTTGACTGGAGACTTCCTAAGCTCCTAGAGGTTTACACAGCTCCTAGGGTCTGCCCACGGCGGCTGGCCCATGATTTTTCCCAGCACGACCATTTACTTCATCATATCAGCCTGGAGAGTCTCTCAGTAAGTCTGCTAGCAAGAAGGAGCCTTATATATTGTAACATGATCATGGGAGGGAAAATACAAGGAATCCAGTGCAGTAGAGGAGTTAAGGGTATTTTTAAATGGTAATTACAGCACTCCCTCAACTGTGCTTCTTGTTTCGGCAAATGCAGGCTAAACTGGAATAAAAGAAAGAGGGCTCCAGAAGAAATACCTGCCCCCCAAAAAGTCAGTTAAATGATGTATTCAACATAGTAAATAGGCAAAGCAAAAAAGATGCAACTATTAATTCCAGTGAAAACAAAAAGCTGTACAAGAAAGAAAATAAATGCTAAATATTGAATTCACCAAAATTACAGTAAAATTATTTTGGAAGTTGGACAGAGGAAATATGTATGTGTGAGTCTGTGGTTGGCATAGGAAAAAAGTTATTTGAATCTTCATATTCTGTATTAGAGAATCAATAAATTACTATCTGAAACTTGAAAAAAAAAGAAAACAGTATAAGTACATTATGTACCAATCTGACGCTAAGTAGATGGAGTAACGAAGGAGCTGAAAACCATTGCCTATAGTGGGTAAACAGGAAGATGAATATATGAAAGACAAGGTCTACTGTTTTATGTTATACTTTGCCTAGTTTATTTGATTTTTAAAACTATGTACTTGGGTAATCATGATAAAAATAAAAAGAAGCATGAGTATAATGAGAACCTTAACATTTTACTCCATATAACTTAACATTGTTTGAATTTTTCAAAAGTCGTATGTCTTAAATTTGTTATTAAAAAACAATAAATCTCTCTACTTCCTCCAAAGCCTCTACAGCTATTTTATTTTTGAATTTTATTTATTTTTTATAGAGCAGGTTCTTATTAGTTATCTGTTTTATACATATTAGTGTATATATGTTAATCCCAACCTCCCAATTCAGCCCACCACCTATACAGCTTTTTTTCAGTGAATTTTGAGGAGACAGAGAGAATCTCCTGTGAGGATGAGAAAGAATGGGAGAAATAGTAGGACTGTTTGTGGGAAAGGGAGCTTGTGTACAGTTAGGAAGAATGCATTTCACTGGTTTTGCAATTTTTCCAGTCTAAGTGTTATATTAGAAGAAAGTAGGAAGTGGGCAAAGAACTTCATTAATTGCCTACTTTGTGCTAGGCACTGCAGAGGTGCTTTACCGACATTTCTTCACTTACCTCGCCTGACAGCACTCTGAGACAGATATTGCTGACCCCGTGTCACAGAGCAGGGGCCTAATGATGAGAAGTTAAATAAATTGCTTAAGTAAAACAAGCCTCTTAGTGTCAGAGCAAGAACTAAACCCAAGGGCTTCTCTGACTCAAAAACCCTCAGCAATGGGTGGCTCTAAAATGAAGCCCTGCTTAGCACCAATCCTTTGTGTGCAAAACTGGCTCCATTTATTAAGTGAAAACCTCCTTCACTGTCTTAATTCCATATACCCTCTGCAATCTTGTTTATATTAATTCAATTAAAAATCAACAACTCGAAGGTAAATTTCAGTTTTGCTCTTGTCAAATGTTCAAGACCAGAATTTTATATATATTTTCATTAAATCTGATGTAGTCAAACAGTACAGTAGGTTATTGAGTGTAGGTGGTTAATTAAAAAAAAAACTGTTGTATTGAATTCTTATGTAGTTTTTAGCTAATTATATGGCAACTTGGTTTATCTGAGGCTATTCAAATAAATCTTAACACAAGATTTTAGCAATAAGTCAATTTTAATAGAATCATTAGCATTTATTTGATGCTTTGCTAAATCTTTGTGTAAAACCTTGCTCATTATTAGTTTAAACAGATATATTGCTGGTTTTGTGTAGCATATCTATTTTTAAGAGGAGGGATTTTGTTCTAACTAGTGTTCATGATGGAATCCATATTTTTTTTGGCTTATTTAGGATTCAGATGAGCAGATTTTTGGGGTTTTTAAACATCTTTATTGGAATATAATTGCTTTACAATGGTGTGTTAGTTTCTGCTTTATAACAAAGTGAATCAGTTATACATATACATATGTCCCCATATCTCTTCCCTCTTGCGTCTCCCTCCCTCCCACCCTCCCTATCCACCCCTCTAGGTGGTCACAAAGCACCGAGCTGATCTCCCTGTGCTATGTGGCTGCTTCCCTCTAGCTATCTATTTTACATTTGGTAGTGTATATATGTCCATGCCGCTCTCTCACTTCATCCCAAGTCCATTCTCTACATCTACATCTTTATTCCTGTCCTACCCCTAGGCTCTTCAGAACCATTTATTTATTTTTAAGATTCCATTTATATGTGTTAGCATATGGTATTTATTTTACTCTTTCTGACTTACTTAACTCTGTATGACAGACTCTAGGTCCATCCACCTCACTACAAATAACTCAATTTCGTTTCTTTTTATGGCTGAGTAATATTCCATTGTATATATGTGCCACATCTTCTTTATCCACTCATCTGTCAATGGACACTTAGGTTGCTTCCATGTCCTGGCTATTGTAAATAGAGCTGCAATGAACATTTTGGTGCATGACTCTTTTTGAATTATGTTTTTCTCAGGGTATATGCCCAGTAATGGGATTGCTGGGTTGTATGGTAGTTCTATTTTTAGTTTTTTAAGGAACCTCCATACTGTTCTCCATAGTGGCTCTATCAGTTTACATTCCCACCAACAGTGCAAGAGGGTTTCCTTTTCTCCACACCATCTCCAGCATTTATTGTTTGTAGATTTTTTGATGGTGGCCATTCTGACTGGTGTGATGTGATACCTCATTGCAGTTTTGATTTGTATTTCTCCAATGATTAGTGATGTTGAGCATTCTTTCATGTGTTTGTTGGCAATCTGTATATCTTCTTTGGAGAAATGTCTATTTAGGTCTTCTGCCCAGTTTTGGATTTCCTTGTCTGTTTCTTTGATATTGAGCTGCATGAGATGCTTGTGAATTTTGGAGATTAATCCTCTGTCAGTTGCTTCATTTGCAAATATTTTCTCCCATTCTGAGGGTTGTCATTTCTCTTGTTTGTTTTCCTTTGCTGTACAAAAGATTTTAAGTTTCATTAGGTCCCATTTGTTTATTTTTGTGTTTGTTTCCATTTCTCTAGGAGGTGGGTGGATGAGCAGTTTTAAAGAATCTCAGAACCAACTATGTTGGCCCTAGATCCTCTGCATTTATTGCTGTAACAAAAACAGAGGTGTTGAAGAACGGTGATATTGAAAAATCATAAAGGGATTAACATCTAAATGCTGAAACAGTTCTATTCATTGGTCTATTCCTATGCAGAAAAACCGTCTTGCCTACAAACAATGGGGAAAATGATCAGAGCTCTGTGCTGCTGACCCCAGCATGGCTGTGTTTTCACTGTGCACCAGCAGGCAGAACATAACAACAGACCGTGGCCTCTGCTCTTCCTGGAGGCCCCTAGTCTTTAATGCAGAGGATAAGAATGGCAACAAAATGCCTGGGTGTGCCTATGTGTGTGTTTTCATTAGCCATTTTATCTCTCCAGTTGCCAAATGAAAAATATATCTGTTTGGCTGATTATCGATCACAAACAATCTCATCAGAGTTTTGTGGGTGACATATACCTAAATCTTTAAGCATATTTTGAAAAGAAATGATGAATAAAAATACGAATATTTCAGACTATAAAATATCAGCTTTTATGAGAAAATAGTATAAAATTAGATTTTCCATCTCTATCTGAATGGATACTGAATTTTCCACGACATTTACATTTCGTAAGAGGACTTACAAATAAGTTGAAATGTGAAAGTTATAGATATTTTTTGCTCAAGTACCCTGGCTCTGGTGTTCAAGCAGAAGGAGTGCATGTGTGCACATGTGTGTATGTGCATGTGTGAACATGGAAATGAAGGCTTTCATGTGAATGAGCCTGAGGGGGCACAGGTTTTGCACTAGGTCTGATTGATGCTCTCCCATATGGTCACTAACTTGATGGACTCTCACCAGCCTCTTTTCCTGTCTCCTGGGCTGGAGCTCATTTAACTGAAAGCATGATGAAGGCGACAAAAAGGGACCAGCTGAGCCATATAGCCTTTCTTTGGCCCTAATAGATCATGTTAGCGTTTTGCAGATGTTGGGTTTCCAAATCAATAATCCTGTTGACGGCAGCTCCCAGCAGTAGCTATTAGATGATGTAATTTGGAATTTGATTTGCTTCTTAGGTTAAGACAAACAAATCTCATTTGCAGTGTAAAATATCTAACATCATGAAAATAGTGCCTTCTGTTTTGCTTTCTCACCCAAGGGCATTTTATAGAATGGAAGTCAAGGTCATTGTGACAGTCTTCTCACTGCAGAAAACTGCAGCCACAGACTACATTTTGAAAGACTGCTTTTTTCACTTATTAGGTTATCACAAGTGGTAACCATGCTAACAGAGGTATCTGTAGTTTGCATTGTATTAGGAGAAATAGAATTACCCGATATTGCAGCTGCACTTTTGATTTGTCATTTATTTGGAATAAATAGAGGGTGGTATGCCAGTTGCCATGGAAACCAGTTCTATTTTGGAGCAGTGTAAGACCTTTAAACACGTTTGAAATTGCTTCCTTCTCATTATGTTTCAGCACTGAAGAAGGTGTAGTGTGCAATTAAACAGAAATGAAGTTTTAATTAAAATATTAAATTACATTTTATGGATTGTCCTTTGTGTACAATAAGCTTAAGAGAGGCTTGCTACCTGCAAAGCCGACTGGATGTATATTTTGGAAAGAGAAAAGGATCATCCTCTTACTGCTGTGTGTGTGTTTCAGTGTGTGTGTGAGAGAGGGAGATTCACGATGATTTGTCTCTTACTCTTAGAAGTTTATTGCAAAAAAACCCATTCCATTTAGAATGTTCTGGAAATCTTGGTAAATGTCTGCAGGGTTATAAAAAGAAAAATATATGTTTGGATTTGTTTGTAGGGTATAAATCAAGAGCGTTAAATATTATGCTGACACAAAAAGACAACATTTAATTGTTCAGGTTTTGAAAGATCTTCTTTTAAGGAAAATTAGTGAAAATAAAAAAAATGCTATATAGTCTGGGTCCTGATATATAGTCATTACAAAAACAGAAATATATGCACACGTGGCAGCCAAAATCTGAGGATTTTACATGATGAAAGCTAAACGTAGGTTTATATTTTTAAAAGTTAAGTGTATTTTGTACATTAAAAAGTGAAGTTCCTCAGCTTCTGAAATTGAAAAATATGTTGAAATGTTAATTTAGACTTATGTATCAATTATATAAGTTGTCCCAGAACTATAAACATAGATTATTCAGAAGCCATCAGGGGATTACCTTAGTTATAGCCAAATGCTAAAACCTCACCTTTTTACAGCTCTTTATGATATATAAAGCGCATCCACATACATTATTTCATGTGCTCTGTCAACAATTCTGAGGTAACAGTATAGCAGCTATTGTTTCCATTTTAAATATAATTGACTTGCTTAAAGTTACCCAGGTATCAATGGAACCCCTGAGAATCAATGTCTTCTGATTTCTAGTCTTATGATCTTTCCATTTTGAGAATTATATTTCACATCAGACTAAATTTACAAAACATCCTGTTTTCTCCTGAGTCATTGAGGAAGGTATTATAAAGTGTTTAGGGATACAATTTAACTGCTCTTCAGAATTACAGAAAGTGTGTGATGAAGTGTGATTTTAAATTAAGCTTCTTTGTCTTCTAAGCATCCTATCATAGATGTTTATTTTTTGCAGGTTTAAGAAGAGTTTACTGGTTATTTCACATTGTGCAGTCATACTGGCCATGATTCAATTTTTTTGCAGTTGAAATATTCCTGCTATACCACTTACAAGATTGTTATTTTTGCATGTATGACATGTCCACTTAACTAGGTGTTATTTATGTTTAGTAGTTGTCTGCTCAATCAGTCCCTTACTGGCAATGAGCCCCTGTGGCAATGGAGCCCCATACTATAAAAAGATTGTATGAAGAACTGAAAAAAAACGTGCTCTGTAATAAAAGGAGCTTCATTGGTGGTGAGCAGCTGCTGGCCCAGCAGTCCTGGGACTTTCATGAGGCTGCTATGAATATGTTCACAGCATGCTGAGGCTACTGCCATGCTGCTAAAATGCTACATCGCCAAATCCCGTCTGCTGGAGAGCATTGGCTTCGTCCTACTTAATACAGAACCTTTCTTAAAGGAGATACGTTTCACTTCTACCAAATAAAATTATGCTCTTCAGTGTATAATCAATGCCTTCATAATATCCTGTACAGAATTTAGCACTTGGAAGATATTATGTGAGTTCTTTTTTTGTTGTCAAATGTGAAGGTTCTCTTCTATCACAGATCATTGGTTAAGTAGCTAGATTTCCAAAGGAACAAAGGGGGGATCTGCTGTGAAATTATTTTAAGGTCTATTGTCCAAGTCTTGGAAGATTTAACAAAGTGTTAGCTCATGGCCAAGATGACCGTCATGACAAATGTCAACAAGCTGGAAAGAGTGGGAGTCTAGACTATTCTTTGGTAAAGGGAGCTTGACCAAAGCACCAAGCATCCAATCTTTCACACTGGCACCAATTCTCATTTTCCTGAATCTCAAAGCTGGTACTCTGACCTAAAATGGCAACAGATTGTCAGAGATTTTATACTGATGCTAAATAACGACCCAGGAAGCCAACACTGAAATTTAAATAGGTTGTATGAATTTTTTAATAATAAACTTTTAATTAAGTGTAAAATGTAACAGAAAAGTGCACAAATCCTAAGTGTACACAGTTCAATGAATTTTGTAGAGCAAATAATCTGTGGAACCAGCACTGTGAACAACACAAACTATTACTCTGATTCTCACAGGCTTTCCTGGAGCCCCATCCCTAACTATCAGCCCCAAAGGTAGCCAGATATATTATCTCTTAACAACATAGATTAGATTTGCCAAAGTTTGAACTTTCTATAAATATAGCCATACAGTACATATTTTTGTGTGCTTCGCTTCTTTCACTTAAAGCTACATTTGTGAGATTCATCCATGTTTTTGTGACTAGCTGTATTTTGGGACTGCTTCATTTCTATTACTGCACAGTATGTCATTCTATTATTGCACAGTGAGTGTATCCTGATTCATTTAATGATTTTTCTGTAGAAGGCTGTTGAAGTTGTGAAGTCCGGTGTGGGACTTCTATGGACATTCTAGTGCATGTATTTTGGTGAATATATCTACTTATTTCTGTTGGTCATGTACTTTAGGGTCATTGAGTTGGTATGTTTGACCTTAGTGGATACTGATGAATTGTTTTCCAAAGTGGCTGGACAAATTTACACTCCCATCAATGGTGTACAAGAATTACAATTGCTCCACATCTCACCAACATGCAATTTTTGACTCCACTTTAATTTTAGCCATTTGAGTGGATGTACAGTGTATCATATTGCAGCTTTAATTTTCATTTCCTGGATCACTATTAAAGCAATTTTTCATATATGTATTGGCCATTCATGTTTTTTTAAAGTTCCTCTTGAAATATTTGCAATTTTTCTTTTGACCTGACCGCCTTTGTCTTATTGCTTTGTTGGTACTGTTTCTGTAGTCTAAATTTGTTTTTCTCTGATACATGTTTTGCTCATATTTCTTCCCACTTGAAAACCTGTCTTTTTACTCTCATAATGTGGTCTTTTCATTCATGGCGGGCACTTTTTTACTTCTACTTAAAAAATCTTTAAGATTATTTAAGAAAACCACCCTGTTTTCTTCTAGGAGATTTATTGTTTTAACCTCTCACACTTAGATCCACAACAAAGCTGAAACTGATTATAATTTATTGGTAAGTAGTTTGGTAAAAAAAAAACAAAAACAAAACCCCAAAACCTACAGAAGTTTCTCCATTGCATTGCAGTGTCAACTTTGTCATAAACTGAACAATCATATATGTGTGGATTTATTTCTGTACTGTCTGTTTGGTCCTAATGGACTATTTGTCATTTCACCAATACCATCTTGCCTTTATTACTATAAATCTTGTATGGGTCTTTTTATGTGGTCATGTCAGTTTTCAAAATTTGCTCTTCTTTTTTCAGATTGTCTAGACTATTTTGGTTCTTTACATATTCATATAAATTTTAGGTTCAGATTGCCAATTTCCACAAAACAACCTGCTGGAGTATTTATTCAGATTGCTTTGGTCAATAAGATCAATTTTTGAGGAATCACTAGCTTTACAATCTGAGCATTTTACATACTCCATTTATTTGAAAGGTGATACCTTAAAGAATAATTCTTTAAATAAATTATTCTGTGCCAATTGAATAACCGTAGGGATAAAGGTTAACTTTGACTTCTATACATTAAAACCTCACACTATACATTAAAGCCAATTCTAGCCACGTTAGATTAGAATGTTATTAGAGCTGAATGTTCAAAGTGAAAAATTACATCTCTATAAAATAATACTTGTGACTACATTTACGATCTTGAGATGGAAAAATTTGAGTACAAAAATATTTCTTAAACAGGACACTAGAAGCACTAAACAAAAGGAAAGGAATGAGGCAAAGGATCTTGACTAATTTTATTTTATCAAAATACAACATTAAGGGTATAGGACTTAGAAGAAAATACTTTGAATATATATTACCAACAAAGGACTCCTTTCTGGAATATATAAAACACTTATTCAAGTCAATCAGAAAAATATTACTCAAGAGGGAATTAAAGGAAAACTTTAATACATGTTTTGCAAAAGAGAATATCCAAGTGTCCAATAAATATGTGAAAAAGTGCTCATCAGGGAAAAGCAAAATAAAACTTTTTCATTGTTAATAAATGGTATTAATTATCTAACAGAATGATAAAAGTAAAAATAACGTTAGTATCGAGTGTCAGAAAAGATGTGGGTCTACAGGAGCTCTCTCATACACAATTTGTGGGAATTTATTTTGGTAAAGTCGCATTGGAAAGCTGACATAACTTCTTACAGTTGAATATACACAGTCCTTAAAGCCCAACAATCCCATTCATAGGTATTTACCCAATAGATATCCACACCTATACACCACAAATCATGAACGAGGATAGCAACATTAATTACTTTAGTCAAAGAATAGAAACAGCTTCAACAACATAGATAAATATGGCAAATATAATTGTTGAGAGAAAGAAACACAATCCAAAATATGACTTGATTCATATTAAGCTCAAAAACTGGCAAAACTAATCTATGGCTTTAGAAATCAGTATAGTCATGATATTTAAGATAGAGGCAAGAGAGGAGCTTCTGCAACGCTGCTGTTGTTTAATTTCTTGATCTGAGTGGAGATGACACAGACACATTCATTCACTGATACTCCTTTGAAGTGTGTATCTATGATTTGTGCACTTTTCTGAATGAGTTTTAGGTATCATTAAAGATATTAATGTGTATTTATATGTTTATTATATAAAGCTATATATATGTATATATCTATTTGTTTAAGTATTTCAGTATCTCTCCACTTTATGTGTTAGAATACAACATTGAACACACAAAAAAAGGGTCTCTATTCTTCTGGGTTATACTTTCTTACAATCTCTTCCCCCCTCCCCAGGCTTTATTGAGATATAATTAACATATAATCTGTGTAAAGTTAAGGTGTACAATGTGTTGATTTGATACACTTATATATTGCAAAATGATTACCACTATAGTGTTGGCTAACATTTCCACCATCTTACAAAATTACCTCCTTTTTTTGTGATGAGAACATTTAAGATATACTCTCTTAGCATCTTGCAAGGACATATACTTTATTAATAACTATAATCACCATGTTGTGCATTAGACCTTCAGAATTTATTCATTTTACATCTGGAAGTTTGTACCTTTATGGTCTTATATGGATGCATACATATCGAGAAAAATATAAAGATGTAGATGGAAAAGATATAGCAACTTTAGTGTAGTGACTGAATTTGAAAGGAAGTTAAAGGCATGGGGTTAGACAGGAAAATAAAAGAGGACTTCAATCATAGATCAAATACCTAATATTGCAAAATGTTAACTTTCTTGATTTGCAAATTTGTTAATTCATGCTGAAAGGTGCACTTTTATCTGTAACTGTGTTCTCCTAAATTTTCTACCAGAGTGAACAACTTTTACGTAAAAGTATTTAAAAGCACATATTCTAGACATCAGGAGCACACGAATGAAACGAAACAAAATAAAAAGGTACCAAAACACAGTATCTTAAGGCTCTCACCAGCTAGTGTCAGAGTTACAAATAGTTGACTTGGGGTAAAAGGTTTGATTTGACAGATTCACAAGAGCAGTAAGCAGGCACCTTGATCATAAAGTTTCTTGAATGCAACATTGGGGAAAGAGAACATTGTCTAAGAGCAATTGAAGAAATTCAACTAGCTTCACCTTTATATCTAGAAATGCCTCAACTGACTGTACTGTATATGGGGAACTGGACAGGAACAGCAGAGGGACCATGGACATGAAAAGAAAGGTTGCAGCAGACATCTGGGAGAGATGATAAATTTCAGAACTACAGTAGTGATGGTGGGAATGTAGAAATTTGCAGTCGTATGAGAAAAAGAAAACACAGGCAAGTATGCTATATATGATAACTGATTGAATATAAGCATTTGAAGTAGATAATGAAGTCAAGAAAGATATCTAGGTTTATGAAGTTAGCCATCAGTGTAGACAAGGAATCCTGACAAAATTCAGTGGAAAGGCTCTGCCTCAAGTTTGCCTTCATCATTGAGGTTCAAAGCCTAGATAGAATAAAATATAATTCTTGACCAAAAAAGTTTTCAATCTAATGGGATTCAAGGGATATTATTAACAAATAACTGTATTATTTACAATTCACAAAAGAATAGGTAATTTAGGAGGACAAAATTTGTCCTATGAAACAGTCTCTGTGACCCTTGGTTATGTTCTTGCAAAAGGGTAGTGCTGTCTGAAGGATGTGGTGAAGAAAATGCTCCCATTTCATTACATAATATTTTCCCATCCATTTTAAATATTAACTTGCCAGGTCAGCATCATGAAATAAATCTTTCTGAGTCCTCAATTTTTATATTACTTTAAAAATGTTTAAAATATTGTGTGGGTCCCTTCCACTTTTACATGCACAGTAAAAGAAAAAGAAAGCCTTCTTTGTAAAGTTTATTTTGATATTTTGTTGGACAATCTTAACAATTCTAAGCACAAAACTCAAAGTTATTTAAGGGTTTGTACTTTTTTGATTTTTGTATTCTTAGTGACTTCACAGTAACTAGTTTATTCACAATTTCTGAATAAACAAAAAGCTTGTACCACAGTGCCTGCTACCACATGCAAATGTTTCATTTGACCTCATGCTAGACAAGGTAACTATTCAAATTAATTATATTTTTGAAAGAAAACGTTAATGTGCAATAAGGCTTGCATCTTGTTAAATAAAAAGTGTCTCTGATTATAAAATCATTTATCTAATAAATTGATTCAGCTAAAACAGTTTGAAATAATCATAAGTTTTGGATCAGTAATGCACATTCATCAGTCTGCTAAATAATTTGCAATTCTTACTTCCCTTAAACACAAGAATTTCCTTCTCCCAAAGCCTACTGGTTATAATACAGACATTTTCCAGGCAACCTATCTTCGGGCACTGAATGAAATGTGACCTATCCTAAAAGGTAGCACAACTGCTAAGCTCAATAATGAGTGGCATAATTCTATAGAACCATTTAAAATATTATCTATTTATTTCCCACTGAGTCCAAATGAGCAAGTACACAAATGAAGAGATCATTTCAATAAGGAAGAATGTTGAAAATTTATAGAATAACCCTTATGGAAAAGCATACAGAACAATATGCCATATGTTGGCAATAACTGATCATTAGTTAAATATTCTTATTGTATATAAATATTTGGTTTTATTTTGCGATATCTGGGGAATAAACTTTAATTTTTTTATATACTTAGATGTACATCATGGCAGATGTTTTTAGCTGGTATTCCCCCATCCATGTATCCATTTCCCAGAAATTTAAAGCTGGTTTAAGCCAACAATGCAGTCCTATTATCCTTTCATAAATACTAATTTTTCTAGCTAATAAAGCTTTATGCAAGTGAGTATAATTTAGGAGTGCAAGATAAATGATTGAGAAATTATCCATAACCATAATTTTAGTTTTTTGCACTTTTAAAAGTAATAAATTTATTTAAGTGACTGACTTTAAGCTGTAATTCTACTTAGCAGAATGTATATTGAAAGCCCTCTTTTCTTTTATTTTTCCAAAGACTTTATATTTAGTTCTCTAAGATGGTCAACTGAGGAATCCAGATGGATGGTAGGAATTTATTTCATCAGATTTTGTGACTCACGCTTAAAATTGCTCATTACCATTTTGCCCTTTTATAAAGAACAATAAAGAAAGACATATGAGTCCGGTTTTGACCAAACAGTTGAATGACTAACCAAGGATTCACTTGTCAGTTCCTTCAAAATAATTTTTAATAAATTATACATTTAGTGACTGCCTTAGCCATTTCTTAAAATAATAAATCAATCTATCACTTTTAAATAGTTTATCTTAGGAGGTAATTATTTGTAGCAGCCACTGTTGGTTAACTATCTAGCATACAATTCTTTCTACCTAACACAAGTGTAATTTTGTTTGGGACCTACTCCTGCCCCACACAGACTGTAGATCTCATGGTAATAATAAACATAACTGTAATATCTATGCTATGGAGCTCTTATGTATGCCAGGTCAGTTTTATCCACTGTAAATTTAGTTAATCCTCACAAACTCTATGAGATACTATAATTATCACTAATTTACTGAAAGGTTGAAGTAATCTTCCATGGTTTCACAGGTAGCAAGTAACAAAGCTGCGATTCTAACCCAGGCAGAGCTAGGGTCAATGTAGGCGATGCCCGCTCCAGCTGCAAAGATGTGCTCTAATTTTCTAAGCCAATTGTAGTAAGGATTTTCCAAAAATTGGAACACAGACCTAGTTTTAAAGCATTAGGGATACAGCATTCCATTGGAAGCTCTTAGCAGTACAGAGATTGGTTTTGACTTTGAATAGCCCAATCAGTTGGATTTGGAAGAAAAATCCTAAAGAGAAGACATTTATTCCAGGCTTGAATTTCTTCCTCTTTCCCGCTGGACAGGTAAAGAAGGTATGTCGTTGAAGCACCGTATCAATTATATTACAAGCGAAAGGCAAGCCAGGCTCATTGCAAATCCTAAGCACAGAGGAGAACTATAGAGAAGTGCCATATTTATTAAGAATACTCTGTGCAATAAGGAAATTTTGAGTACGTACTCTGCCAAACACTGTACAATGCAATCAGCACATACAGTAAAATAAAATACTCCCTATAACAGATGTTCCAGTGGCATTGAGAAATGAGATTACAAATTAATATGTTTAGTATGAGTCCATATAGGCTCACTATTCATGGATGTGGGTTCCTACTCCTATGTACATATAGACAGGTTCATTTAAACACACATGTGTCTGGCTAGTCAATATTTAATTACATGCTATTACATGCACATGTACCTATTTCACTTAATAATCTAATATGTATATAATATGTATTAACAATAATACTATTATGTTATTAATATATAATATTAATATACATTATTATTTTATATGGCTAATTTATATTAATATACTGATATGTTATTAAACACCTAGGAAGAAATATCTTTAAGGGCTGCTTAGTACTCCAATGTATGAATGAGGGTTTACTTAATTTTGCTCCAACTTTTACTAATATATAAATAATGTTTAAATTAATAAATGCACATAGCTCTTTGTATTTCACACACACACAATTACTCACTTAGGAAAAAGAAATATGTACATTTTAAGAATTTTGATGTCAATTGCTTTTGTGAAGCATGAGAAAGTATATGTCTTCATACCTGTCCATCACTTGACATATATTTTCTTTTTCATTGAAACAAAATGTATACAAAATGAAATGTTCATATCTTAAGTATGTGATTCAGTGAATTTGGATAAGTGTATATACATCCTGTAAATACTACCACAATTAAGTTATAGATATTTCCATCATCCCAGGCTGTTTCTTCGCACCTTCTTCAGTCAACAACCACCCATGATGGCCCCCACTCTTCTGATTTTTATCATATTAAAAGGATATTTTTTGTTCTGCTTCAGATATGCAGAACCCTATAGTATGTTCTTTGTGTCTGACTTCTTTTATTAAAAATACTATTTTTGAGATTCATCTATATTGTTTGTGTATCACTAAGTTGTTCCTGTATTGTGAAGTAGTATTTTATTATGTGAAAATACCTTGAATGATCATTTTATTTTCCTGTTCATTTATGAACATTTGGGCTTTTTCAGTTAGGAGCTATTATAAAAAAAATTACTATAAAACATTCTTATACAAGTTTTGTGGAAATGCTTTTGTATCTCTTAAGTAAACATCTAGAAGTAGAATTGTTGGGTCATGTGGTATGTAAATGTTCAACTTTAAAATAAATTGCCAAATTATTTGCTAAAGTAGTTCTAACAAGCAATTTATGATGGTTCCAGGTTTCAGTTTACAATAGCAATATTAAATTTAGATATATACTGCTAAAAATAATTTTAACTTTTAAAGATAAGAGAATTTATATGAATATTCAAGATCTAGACATCTTTAGATATATTTGACTAGACCACAGAAAAGTACATAATAACTTCAATGAAAATGCCCTCTGACCTAATTGCTAGAGTGAATATTATTAGATGTTCAAAAAGCATTCTTAAGACTTTATATGTCATCTCATAATTTTAAAGTAGGCTCATTTGCTTTTGTTTTTAGAGTTCTTCACACAGCTATATTTGTTATATATTTTTTGAACAATATGTTTGATTTATTCAAATTTTTCTGAAAGTCTTATAAACCTTGGTATTTTTTGCTCTAAATACAAAATAAATTGAAAAAAAACTAGAGGAAAACAAAACAAGTGCATCTTGGATTTTTGTACTGGTAACAAACTTCTCAAAATAACTTTAATTATCATTTTTTAAGAATTTTTAAGTTTTGGAATTTCTTGAAGATATAGGGTCTTTATGATGAACTAGAAACTTTTTCCAGAATGTATTAATTACAGGTCAAATGCATATTATAGTGTAGAAAAAACATGAGAGAAAATGACCTTTAATCACCAGAAGTAATGTAATGTGGTGGTTGATGTCACTTTTCTCATTAGCTTTGCTGTACATCAGGAAAATAGTCAAACCAGTGTTCTTTACCCACACAGTATCTGCTGCCCTTTATTCTTGTAAGAGATTGATTCCTCTATGTCAGAAACCCAACAATTTAACTGAACTCTCGGCTGAAAGTTGTCATGAGATTTTCCAGACAGCTCCGTAATATTGACATCCTGCTGACCTTTTCAGTAATCTGTAATTGGGCTATGTGGACATTTTTTCTTTCATATTTCTTACTTTTGACAAATACATAAAGAGATGATAGAATCTTTTAAAGGTTACAGAGATCTTAAGGGGAAGATAGTGAGCTAACACAAGCAAACCATTTTACGCTAATGATCAATGTAGATCACTAAGAAATGGTTTTATAATAAGAAGGAAAAAAGTTTTTGGCTATCACATTTGACTACTACTATGAAGAATTTACTTCTGAGAACTTTTCATTATTATAACAACTACCTGGAGATTCTTCGTTTATAATTATATATCTGGAATATTAGTGGGTTAGACTTCTTGGAAACAACATTAAAAGAATTTTTGTGAATAGAGTGCATAACCTTTCTAGTTTTTAATGGGTATATTATACAATTCTCTCTTCTTTGCAATGTAATCTGCAAATTAGAGCAGATATATTTAACTTTTTTTTGCCTTTTTATTTTTTGAGATGTGGAAAATTTCAAATGGAGTTTAGGCAAGTTTCCTAAATTATAGCAGAAATAGAATAAGAATCCCAGGTATTTCAATCCAAATTTTTTCCTTTTCACTCTTTCTCTCTATTATCAAATAGTTATACAAAATTAATATGTTGCATTTGGAGAAAGATGTAACTATTAAAAACTACTTAAGGAACTGTTAAATGTTGGAGCTGAAAACTGTGTGAAGATTTCATCCCCTAAGACATTTGTTTCTGAATGAATTGACTGGACCTTTCAGGACCTATGACTAAAAGGAGTTTTCTGTACATGGTGGAGAGAGGTTCTGGAGAGTTCTAACACAGACAGAACTTGGGAGCTATTCCTGACTTCTTCCCTGTCCTTAGTCATCATGTTGCCAATTATAATAAAAGGTATTTTTTAACCTATTCATCCATTCACAAATATTTATTGATTACCTACCGTGTGTCTCTCCTTATTCTACCTGCTTTGTATACAAATTCCCAGCTCTCATGGATGGAGCTGGGGAAACAGATTATAAGCAACATAATTAAATTAAATAGATGGAGTAATACGTAGGAACAATAATAGGGTAGGAAGGAGGATAAAGAAGATTGGAAGGACTGTAATTTTATATTTGATGTCCAGGAAAGGCTTCTATGAAAATTTTATATTTGAGTAAAGACCTGAAGGAGGAAAATGAGTGAAACTTACAGATGTTTGGTGGACCAGCACTGAAAAGAGAAGAAGAAAAATCACAAAGTCTCCGAGGCAGAGGCGATGTATTAGATATTAGACATATATTTTGAAAGGTAAGCCAACTGAATTTGCCAAAGTATTCGATGTGATGTGTGAAAAAATAGGGGAAAGCAGTCAAGAACACTCAAATTTTTGGTTTCAGAAACTGGAAGGATAGAGTTGCCATTCACTGGTATGGGGAAGACTTTCCATGGCCACTGACATATTTTTAATTCAAGCCCTTGTAATTTCTCAACAGGAGGCTACAACAATCTCCTCATTGCTCTCTATTCTACTGTTGACATCTCCCAAACTACTCTCTACCCCATCACCAGTTTTCTCCTTTCTAAAGCACATCTGATCTTATCATGCCTATGTTTGAAATCTTTCAATAACTTTTTTCTTTTTTAAAATTTTTATCTTATATTGGACTATAGTTGATTTACAGTGTTGTGTTAGTTTCAGGTGTACAGCAAAGTGATTCAGTAATACATATACATATATATATATATATATATATATATATATATTCTCCCATTTAGGTTATTACAGAATATGGAGCAGAGTTCCCTGTGCTATACAGTAGGTCCCTGTTGGTTATCTATTTTAAATACAGTAGTGTGTACATGTCAATCCCAATCTTCCAATTTATCCCTCCCCTACACCTTTCTTCTTTGGTAACCATAATTTTGTTTTCTAAGTCTGTGAGTCTGTTTCTGTTTGTAAATAAGCTAATTTGTATCGTTTTTTTGTTTTTTGCTTTTTGTTTTTTAGATTCTGCATATAAGCTATATCATATGATACAACCCAATCAAAAAATGAGCAGAACACCTAAACAGACATTTCTCCAAAGAGGACATACAGATGGCCAAGAGGCACATGAAAAGATGCTCAACATCTCTAATTATTAGAGAAATGAAAATCAAAACTACAATGAGATATCACCTCACACCAGTCAGAATGGCCATCATCAAAAAGTCTACAAACAATAAATGCTGGAGAGAGTATGGAGAAAAGGCAACCTCTTACACTGTTTGTGGAAATATAAATTGGTACAGCTACTATGGAGAACAGTATGGATACTCCTTTAAAAACTAAAAATAGAGCTACCATATGACCCAGCAATCCCATTCCTGGGCATATATCTGGAGGAAACCATGGTTTGAAAAGATACATGCACCACAGTATTTAATAACTCTTACGTGACTGTGGGCACCAAAAAACGGAGGAGAGCTTAAACAAGCTTTATTTGGGAACGCTCCCGGGCGAGGTTCACTGGTCCGAGAGAAAGGGGCCAGAGAAGTCGCTCCCGAGTGCGGGCGCGAACAAAATTTATAGGGGTGGACGCACGCGAGGCGCTTGCTGTGTGAAGCAGCCCCCCTTTTTGGTAATCTTTCAGGTGTTGTGGCAATGTCAGGTGTCAGTTGCATCAGCCTCAGAGCCGTTGGTTCCGCCCCTCGGGGAGCGGGAAGACTGTTGTGGCAATGTCGGGGGTCGGTTGCATCAGCCTCCTTGGCGGGGGTTCCGACTAGCTCCCTGGGCCCTTCCCTGGACCTGCTGGCCTTACACCTTTCTTTCCTTCTTTTTTTCTTTCTTTCTTTTTTTCCTTTCTTTCTTTCTTTTTTTCTTTCTTCTTTCTTTCTTTCTTTCTTTCTTTCTTTCTTTCTTTCTTTCTTTCTTTCTTTCTTTCTTTCTTTCTTTCTTTCTTTCTTTCTTTCTTTTTCTTTTTCTTTCTTTCCTTCTTCTTTATTGTTTAACTTTTATTTTTTTTTCAAGATCCAAATGTGGCTCTTACTCATCCAGCAAAATTTCCCTCAGTTTCTAAAATACATCAGGCATAAAATGTATTATCCTGTATTGCAATTTACCTTTGATTTATGTTACTTAAAGTTCTTATTGAAATGTATAGTTATGTGCAATAAAGTTTTAAAATGCAAGCTTCTCCCTGCTTACAAAGAAAACACTAGATTATTTTATATGTAAAGTATTTTTTTGCTACTTAAAAATTTGTACTCATCACCTAAGTATGAAAGCCTAAATCCTATAATTTCCTTTGGCATATTTTATAATGTCATATAAATGACATCAGAGTAAGAAATTATGTTAGTTATCTAATGCTGCCTAATATATCATCCCATACTTAGTGACTTAAAGCAACAACGATCATTTATTATCTCTCACTGTGCTTGTGGGTTATGAATTCAGGGATAATTCAGTGGGGGAAGTTCTAGTTTGGAGTTTCTTATGAGTTTGCTATTATTTAAAGGCTTGACTAATGCTGGAGAGTCTAATTTATATGGTTTACAAATGGCTTCTCCATTCAAGCCTCACAAGGACACAGAAGCCAGATTTTTCCAGAGTGACTGAAACAAGAGTAACCAATATGGAAGCTTTTATGCCTTGATCACACAAAACTGTATTTACCTATGCATGTTTTTCAGTACTCTTAATAATGTCCATGTTTATTGTGTTACTTACATTGGGCAGCCAGCCATGATTCTGTGTAGGAGGAGACCACTCACATTTGTAAATATCAGTAGACTCGGTTTGTTGTTTATTGGTCTATTTTTAGAGAAAGAATATTATAGATTTCCCTCTGGGCTCCAGTGATTTACGTTCTTCCCATGTTCAAAATATTCTCACCCATAGAGGATGTATAACTCAGTGGTAGAGCATTTGATTGCAAAATACTCTCACCCTCATCCAAGGCTCCCAAAGCCATCTTATTACAGCAGCAGCTCCAACTCTATGGCCTCACCATCTAGACTAACCCAGGTGTGGAAGTGTGTTCCTTATAGTTTCTCAAGTGTAGCCCCTTAAGATAAAAAGACTTGTAAATTAAGGAGATAAATTTTTTGTTTCCCTGTGTGTCATGCACCCAACATAGTGTCCTACCATTGTAGAACAAGAGTAGGATCATTTATTATAAATAGTCTCATTCAGAAAAGGGAAACACAAGAGGCACACAGGAGTTGCTATTCTATAGCAATTTTGAAACCTGCTGGTCATTTCTTGGTACTTCCTTGATTAGGACTCAGTCCTACTACCCTCTGGTAATAGATCTCTATATCTCTTGGTTCCATTCTCTAGGGTTACACCTTTTTAACTCTTAGGGTTTTTGTTTTTTTTTTCCATAAATGACATCCCACATTTACAAATGAGTAGGTATTAATAGACAAAAAATTAATAGTCAATCTAAGAAAGAAATACACAATTTTATTCTACCCAACCTAAGGATTATGACCCAGGAGAAAGTGTTTAAGAAAGCTCTGAGGACTCTTCTGAAGAGGTAAAGGGAAAGGCCAGTATATATGTGATTTGGGGGAAGGGGGTACATTCAATCAATCACACATCTCAGTAGAAGGCCATTGCTATTTCTGAGGAACAGGTATCATAATCGTTTGGGTGCTTTTCTAAGTATGGGAAGATGAGAGAAACTGGGTTCATAAAATTTTCTCCTGAAAATATTTACTGTCTGAGGTTCTGCCAGTTTTCCTGCAGCACAAAGTGCCTCATTCTGATTGTTGCCCCAAATTTCTTTCAGGGTGTACTGTAGGTCAGCAACTGCATTGGCCAGTGACTTGATTCTTGTAGAACTGGATGGTGGGTAATATTCTTTATTTTACAATACCCTCCCTTTTGTTCTTAATTTTGACCAAGATTTGGGAAGCATTTGTCCCATGGCCCTAGAAATGCTCATTCCCAGGTCAGGTGAGGATTGCCCTGATAGGCCACTCGATGTGCTATTACTGGATTAGACCCAGTTAAGAGTAGCCAAAATCTTCTGGACCACATGTCTTACATGTGGTATGTATAGGAAATCACTCCCTGTTGTGGCTTCTTCCCACATCTAGAGTTTCATTATTGCAATCACTGGTCTTATAGAGTTATACATTTGATCAATTGTTTCAAGTCACCTAGTCATCATTATTTTTATTGGAGGCTCAGTCACACATTTGGTAATGCAAGAAACAATAACTTGTAAAATAGGTAGATTACAATTAACATATCTAGTGACTTTAATAACCACATAAGTATGTATTTAAGCTAAAAACTTTTATTAGGTGCAGCCCAGTACATTCCCGAGTCATCTGACCCAGTCTGTACTGTACCAATTGCTATCTTTAAGGGAAATGATATATTGGCATTGTACATAAAGTTCACCAAAGATATCTGCATGTACAAGGTGAGTGGCAGGTCATCGTGACCCCTTACAGCATTGAGAAAAGAATGTTATCTTCTAAGGAGTTACATGGTTGGTGCCAGAAGAAAAATTAATCCTTACAGTTGAGCAGGTATTTCTGCCATGGGGATGTCTGCTTAAATTTTTCTTGTCTTAAAATATGAATTTTATTTCATCAGCATCTTAGTACATTAGAGCTGCTATATAAAACAATACCATGGACTAGATGGCTTATCAACAATAGAAATTTGTTTTTCACTGTCCTGGGGGCTGGGAATTCCAAGAGCAAGGTGTTGTCAGCTTTAGTGTCTGGTGAAGGCCTGCTCCCTGATTCATAGATGGCCATCTTCTTACTGTGTCCTCACATGGTGGAAGTGGCACGGGAACTTCCTGGGGTCTCTTTTTTAAGGGCACTAATCCCATTCATGAGAGCTTTGCCTTCATATCCTAATCACCTCCCAAAAGTTCCACCTTCAAATACCATCATGTTGAGAATTAGGTTTCAACTTATGAATTCTGAGGGGACATAAACATTTAGTCTATAGCAGTAGGTTTCTTAGACTGCTCTCTGTGTGTAGAAGTTTGGGGTTCCAAGACCTATTTTCATCTGGGATGTTTCTGCTTTTTTCAACCCAAGCCAATACAATTCTCTTAAAAACTTTGTAGTCTCTTGAATATTTCTGAGTTTACTCATTTGTCAAAAGACAACACTAACAAATTCCTCTGGGGAAAGCTCTTCTCTACCTTAGGTTTCTGTTGAGACTTCAGAGGGACAACTCTCCCAGCATTCTTAGCTGTGTTGTTTAAGTGAGAAGATATAGTTGGCACACATTTAAAATGTTTTGAGGGCTGAGACACTCCCAGAATGACTTAAATATTTGTTGAGGCTTTCTCTTCTAAGAAATTCTGGTGAAATGTATTTAAATAAAATATATGACTTAAGCAAGTTAATACCCCAGAACCAAGGCATAAATGATTTATAAAGAAAGAAAAGTTACTTACAGAAAGTACACATATGAGTGGAAAATTTAAATTTTGAAAACAGGGAAAGGGAGTTTTTTAGTTCCAGAGGGTGTGTGTGTGCACATGTGTGCATGCATGTGTGTGTGTTGATGTGGGAGGATGGTGATGGGGAAAAATGATGAAATAACATCAGAATACTCAGAAACATTACCTACCAAGAGTAAAAATTATTTATTTTCATTTCCTCTATAAAGATTGTGGGAAATCTCAACTTACATTAGTTACAGGACAATTATAGGGATCCAGGTGCTCTCATTTATAGCTAAACTCATAAAATGCCATAAAGTTAACAAAATAAAGGACTAATTATTCTTCCTTTTTTTTTTTACCAAAACCTCTCTGAATTAGATATTTGTCTGTGTCTCAAAAGACACTAAATAAAATTATCCAGAGAGGTTTTATTTGTATGTATACTTTTGATGCAAATATGGACAGCAGTAAGAAATTATTTTAGCTACGAGTATCAATATATTGTAAGTAATATTCCTCCCCTACAATTACTATGAAAATGTCAAAAATTGCAAATGAATGAATAAAATAACAAGACCAAATAAGCATGAAAACTGGTTTAATAACCTGAGCTATCAAACTAATTGTGAATAACTGGAAACACTTCATTCAGAACTGTTTTATAGAGTGATTAAATGTGATTTGAATAATTTTGTTTTAGAGTAAAAATAGGTCTGAAATACTTTGTAAAATGGAAGCAGAAAAGCACATCTGAACCAAATATTTGACACAACACCGTGGGAGAGTTAAAATTTCATTTTATATAATTTAATGGAAGATATATCTAAAAAAATTATTCCATGTATTTATTCTTCTAGTCATTAAATTGTCCATTCATTCAACAAATATTTTGAACTAGCTCTTGCCAGGTTTCAGCATGGAAATTCTCATATAATTGCCAAAATTCAAATTGGCCTCACTGAAAGAGAAAATAAACAAATAAACATTCTACAAGTAAGTAAAATTTTAAAAGCCAACAATGTGCTGAGTAGTCCACAGGAAATGAATGATTTATTTTATAGCTAGAATTTCAAAGTCTTTAATAGACTAGTAGACTTCTACAATATTAGGTTTTTTAAATTGCAAAATTACTAACACTGAAGAGAGGATAAGTAGTGCAAAAGGATAGAAAATAGTTTTTTTAGTTCTTTTCCGATTTTTTTAAAATAAATCTTTATTGTAGTATAATTGCTTCACAATACTGTGTTAGTTTCTGTTGTACACCGAAGTGAATCAGACATATGCATACATATGTCCCCATATCCCCTCTCTCTTGAGCCTCTCTTCCATCGTCCTGATCCCACCTCTCTAGGTCATCGCAAAACACGGAGCTGATATCCCTGTGCTATGCTGCTGCTTCCCACTAGCTAACTATTTTAAATTTGGTAGTGTATATATGTCGATGCTACTCTCACTTCGCCCCAGCTTGCCCCTCCCACCCCATGTCCTCAAGTCCATTCTCTATGTCTACATCTTTTATTCCTGCCCTGCAGCTAGGTTCATCAGTACCATTTTTTTTTTAAGATTCCATATATATGTGTTAGCATGTGGTATTTGTTTTTTTTCTTTCTGACTGACTTCACTCTGTATGACAGACCCTAGGTTCATCCACCTCACTACAAATAACTCAATTTTGTTTCTTTTTATGGCTGAGTAATATTCCATTGTATATATGTGCCACATCTTTATCCATTCATCTGTCAATGGGCATTTAGGTTGCTTCCATGTTCTGGTTGTTGTAAATAGTGTTGCAATGAACATTGTGGTGCATGTCTCTTTTGAAATTATAGTGTTCTCAGGATATATGTCCAGTAGTGGGATTGCTGGGTAATACGGTAGTTCTATTTTTAGTTTTTTAAGGAACCTCCATACTGTTTTCCATAGTGGTTGTATTAATTTACATTCCCACCAACAGTGCAAGAGGGTACCCTTTTCACCACACCCTTTCCAGCATTTATTGTTCCTAGATTTTTTGATAATGGCCATTCTGACTGGTGTGAGGTGATACCTCACTGTAGTTTTGATTTGCATTTCTCTAATGATTAGTGATGTTGAGCATTCTTTCATGTATTTGTTGGCAATCTGTACATCTTCTTTGGATAAATGTCTGTTTAGGTCTTCTGCTCATTTTTGGATTGGGTTGTTTGGTTTTTTTTTTGATATTGAGCTGCATGAGCTGCTTGTATATTTTGGAAATTAGTCCTTCGTCAAAGGACTATGCAAATATTTTCTCCCTTTCTGAGGGTTGTCTTTTCATCTTGTTTATGGTTCCCTTTGCTGTGCAAAATCTTTTAAGTTTAATTAAGTCCCATTAGTTTATTTTTGTTTTAATTTCTGTTACTCTAGGAGGTAGGTCAAAAAAGATCTGGCCATGGTTTATGTCAAAGAGTGTTTTTCTTATATTATCCTCTAAGAGTTTTATAGTATTTGGTCTTACATTTAGATCTTTAATCCATTTGGAGTTTGTTTTTGAGTATGGTGTTAGGTAGTGTTCTAATTTCATTCTTTCACATATAGCTGTCTTTTTTCCCAGCACCACTTATTGAAGAGACTGTCTTTTCTCCATTGTATGTTCTTGCTGCCTTTATCATAAATTATGTGACCAAGTGTGCCTGGGTTTATCTCTGGACATTCTATCCTGTACCATTGATCTATATTTCTGTTTTTGTGCCAGTACCATACTCTCTTGCTTACTGTAGCTTTGTGGTATAGTTTCAAGTCAGGGAGCCTGATTCCTCTAACTCCGTTTTTCTTTCTCAAGATTTCTTTGGCTATTTGGGGTCTTTTGTGTTTCCATACAAATTGTAATTGCTTTTGTTCTAATTCTCTGCAGATTGCCATTGGTAGTTTGGTAGGGATTGCATTGTATCTGTAGATTGCTTTGGGTAGTATTGTCATTTTCACAATATTGATTCTTCCAATCCAGGAACATGGTATATTTCTCCATCTGTTTATGTCATCTTTGATTTCTTTCATCAATGTTTTATAGTTTTCTGAGTACAAGTTTTCACCTCCTTAGGCAGGTTTATTCCTAGGTATTCTTTTTGTTGCAATGGTAATTGGGAGTGTTTCCTTAATTTCTCTTTCTTATTTTTTTGTTGTTGGTGTATAGGAATGCCAGAGATTTCTGTACATTAATTTTGTATCCTGTAACCTTACCAACTTTGTTGATTAGTTCTAGTAGTTTTCTTCTGGCATCTTTAGGATTTTCTATGTATAGTATCATGTCATCTGCAAACAGTAACAATTTTACTTCTTCTTTTCTGATTTGGATTCCTTTTATTTCTTTTTCCTCTCTGACTGCTGTGGCTAGGACTTCCAAAACTATGTTGAATAAGATTGGCGAGAGTGGACATCCTTGTCTTCTTCCTGATCTTAGTGGAAATGCTTGCAGTTTTTCACCATTGAATATGATTCTTGCTATGGGTTTGTCATATATGGCCTTTATTATGTTGAGGTAGGTCCCCTCTGTACACATTTTCTGGAGAGGCTTTATCATAAATGGGTGTTGAACTTTGTCAAAAGCTTTTTCTGCATCTATTGAGATGATCATATGATTTTATTCCTTAATTTGTTAATGTGGTGTATCACATTGATTGATTTGCATATATTGAAGAATCCTTGCATCTCTGGGATAAATCTCACTTGATCATTGTGTATGATCCTTTTAATATGTTTTTGGATTCTGTTTGCTAGTATTTTGTTCAGGATTTTTGTGTCTATGTTCATCAGTGATCCTGGTCTATAATTTTCTTTTTTTGTGATATCTTTTTCTGGTTTTGGTATAAGGGTGATAGTGGCTTCATAGAATGAATTTGGGAGTGTATTTCCCTCTGCAATTTTTTGGAAGAGTTTGAGAAGGATCAATATTAGCTCTTCTCTAAATGTTTGATAGAATATGCCTGTGAAGCCATCTGGTCCTGGACTTTTGTTTGTTGGAAGATTTTTAATTATGGTTTCAATATCATTACTTGTGATAGGTCTGTTTATATTTTCTATTTTTTCCTGGTTCAGTCTTGGAAAATTGTATCTTTCCAAGAATTTGTCCATTTCTTCATGGTTGTCCATTTTATTGACATATAGTTGTTCCCAAAACCTATGGGATGCAGCAAAAGCAGTTCTAAAAGGGAAGTTTATAGCAATTCAATCTCATTTCAAGGAACAAGAAAAATCTCAAACAAACAATCTAACCCTACACTTAAAACAACTAGAGAAAGAAGAACAAAGAAAACCCAAAGTCAGTAGAAGGGAAGAAATCATAAAACTTAGAGCAGAAATAAATGAAATAGAAATGAAGAAAACAATAGCAAATAAAACTAAAAACTGGTTCTTTGAGAAGATAAACAAAATTGATAAAACCTTAGCCAGACTCATCAAGAAAAAAATGGGAGAGAACACAAACCAATAAAATTAGAAATGAAAAAGGAGAAATTACAACTGACACCACAGAAATACAGAGGATTATAAGAGACTACGTTTCTGAGCTTTAGTTGCTGTCTCAGCCAGGGAAAACGAATAAGCAAATGTATTTCTCTGTATGCCAATTTTATTAATAAAAAGCACTTTCTTTCTAGACTCACTAACTAAAGTAGAACAAATAGCCTGAGAAGACTATTTGGGATAGATGACATTTTTAACATATCCAGGGCAACAAGGTTTATCCTTGTTCTATATTATGTGGGGCTCTAAAGTATTTTCCTGGCACTATTACTCACTTTTCTTAGCCTAGCTCTGAACAAAAGTGATTGAACTTTAGTGCACAGGGATGTGGATAGCTAGTTTCAAAGTTTTGAAGAAATCATAACATAGCAGGAGAAACTAAACAGCAGCTAGGAAGAATAAGAGCTGAAGGATTTGACTGGTCTGTTAACATCTCCCCTTTCTTTGCATTCCTAATACAGACTTTTCAAATGTAGGTAGGCAGTGCTAGTGAATGTATACAAGCTTAGGATCAGTCATCATATGTACTAGCATTGTCTTTATTTGCTTAGTAATAGTTTAAATAACTGTAATTTTAAGTTGCTTGATATTGCAAGGCATTGATCTAAACATTAAAAGTATCTTTAACCCATATGGTAGTTAATTTGATCTTCATTTTGTAGATGAGAAAATTGAATCTTAGGTGAGTTAAATATTTTGCTCAGGTTTCTATGGGCAATATATTGCAGAATTGGATTTGGAATTAAGACTGAACCCAAAACAATTAGGCCACACTTAAGGACAGTTCCTTGTTTTGCAAAATCTAAAACTGAGAGAATTTTGGGGTCCACTTACTGAAAAAGAAACTACAAAACTAAAAACACTGAATTAGATATGTCACAATGCATTATGACCCCTGGCCCTGCACTTTCAGGTCATGATTATGAGTAATTTGGCACAATGAGCAGTAAGAGTGTTATTGGAAATCATGCTTCCTTTGGGATGACCAGCAATTACTTAGGCATACATAGAGTTAACTGCAAATCCCCTCCATATATTCCACTATACCTCGATTGATTATATGCCTTGTTGTGCCCTGGACAATACTCATTCTCATGTATTGTTCCAGTGTGTTTATTAATTATCAAGTGTATCTAAATTTGAATGAACCAAACAATCACCCCAACTAAAACTGAACTGAACCAATCCTAACTCACACCTTAGCTAGAGAGAAAATTCCTTCCAGTTTTAACAAATATACAATAACTAATCATCGTGTGTTGACTTCTAGATACTTAAATAATTTTTCAGTAGTTTAGATTCTTAAAAATATGTTTGATTTCTACAGAAAGTTTGAAGAGTGATGATGAATTTATTTCTGGATTTAATAGAAGAAAAACAACAATGAATAGTTAAATATAGAAATAAAAAGGAAAAGAAAAAGCACAAGCAGCAATAAAAATAAGAGAAAGGATACATCCTCAGTCATCAGGCCATACACTCTAAAAGTAGCAACCAAAGGGATAAAAAAAAACCCAGAAGATTAAAAAATGACATGGCATGACTTCTCATTCCACCTCTACCTTCTAGACATGAAAGTAGATAAAGTCAGTGAATTAACAAAATCCCTACTGTTGTTTCTCAAACCTTCTAATTTGAACAAAGCAAGATGAAGGTCAAAAGAGGCAGCTAGAGGAGTAGCCTAGTGAAACTTTTAGAGTACAAGTTTATAACCAGCATCAAAATCCTCCAAGAGAAGAAAGAACTGCTAGGGGGAACATAATTTTCCAGCACTTTCTACAGATTTGTGGGAACAATTTGAAGTCCAAATATATTACAATATGGGAGAAACATAAGGACACTGATTAGGAGGGATGAGAACATTTTACAAAATTTCAGAAGTGAGTGTGGACCCAACACCCCATAAGGGCTTACAGCTACCCAACTCAGATACTCACTCTTCCTCCCCTTGTACTGTTGGGTTCAAAATGGCAATAACAGCTCCAAAAATCAATCACAGCTCAAAGTATAAGACAAGTGGGTTACATATCATGTAAGAAGTATGTCAAAAATAGTTCATGTGTGTAGCACCTGAGAACAATGTTCATGTGGATGATACTTGAAATAACCATAAAGAGCACAGTGACCATGCCATTGAATTACAACTACAGCAAAGCAAAAAAGAGACAAGAAATAGCATATAGAAGAGAGATAAAGAATCTCATTTAAAATAATTAGTTTAGGGCTTCCCTGGTGGCGCAGTGGTTGAGAGTCCGCCTGCCGATGCAAGATTCGTGCCCCGGTTTGGGAAGATCCCACATGCCGTGGAGCAGCTGGGCCCGTGAGCCATGGCCACTGAGCCTGCGTGTCTGGAGCCTGTGCTCCGCAACTGGAGAGGCCACAACAGTGGGAGGCCCATGTACCACAAAAAAAAAAAAAAAAAGATTAGTTTAAATTTTATCAAAATGGAGGCATGGTTTTTAAAGTGGTCATATAGAGCAGTCTACATCCTGATTCTCATGGAAAAACCTTCAAACACATTTAGGAATTTTTCCCCATATTTAACTTCATTTTTTCAAAATATTACATGTACAGTACAATATAAAGCTTTATAAGTTGTGAACATTATTGACTTTTTCTAATGGTTGATAAGGGTTTTAAGCAACTAAACTACTTTTTCCCGATACATTTGTATGCCCGTTTAATGTTAAAATATTGTTCAAATTTTTTCATTACTATGATTAGGTAAAAGTAGTATGATTATATATATTCTTTCCTTTAGAACTTTACGTTATGAAACTTTTCAGTTTCCTTGAATCTTTGGATAAGTCTTTCTATACTTTCTATCACCCCTTATAATCTGATTCTCCAAAAAAAATTTTTCCAATAACTTGTCTGACAACATACCTGATCCTTTTTATTGCCTCGCAGTATGTCTCCATATACCCTTTATCTTCATGCTTTGATTCTATGCTAGCACTGACTGCTTTCAAGGTCTGCTACAGGATGCCATTCTGGAAAGTCTCTTCATTTTTTTTTCTCATGTTAGGTCCCAGATTTCTCTGATTCTATTTATTACTTCTTCATTTTAAGGAAGCTATCTCTATAGGTTGTTAAAAATGGTATTTGGCTTTAATCCTCTTATAGATGAATCAAAATAAATGGGAAACAGTTATTGTTTAAAGCACACATATTTCCTCTGAACACCTTATTAAATGAAGAGGATATTCAAAGACAATATTCTATTAGCTAATTTCCAGGAAAACAAAAGTAAAAATGCCACTTTTTGTTGTTTATATTAAAAATTAGTTACATAGATTTATAGTAACATATATTACACTATAAATTGTATAAATTGTGTAATTATTTGGTAAGTATAACTAGTGTGAACTGTTTAGGCTTAAGTTTATCTCTAAGAGAAAACCTCCAAACAATAGTGACCTAAGCACAAAAGATTATTTCTCTCTCATTCAACATATCCATCCTAGCATCATATCAAATAGGTAATAGAAGCACACAGAAAATTAAATTTTTATATTACATTTGATCATGTAAGTCTAATTTTACACCTTTATTAGAATATAATCTAAGGACAAATGCAAAGAGTTCTTCCACTATTAACAGGTTTGAGGTGTTGGTGGTATTCGTGTAGAAACTATAGAAGTTTGTGTATAATGTAGTTCGGGAGAATGAATACATATTTTGATGTTTGAAATCAGATTTTTACTGTGGGAGAAGGGTGTATTAATAGAGAGTGGATGATGTTGAAGAACCCTGTGGTGCTGGATTTCAGTTGTAGATATCAATGTGAATGCATGAGTTTTAGAACAGTATATTTCTCATCTCAGTTTACTGAAAAAGGCTCTAAGCAATAACCACATAAACTTATCTAGAGGAGATCATGTTTTCTAAAAACCTGGTCCCACTAAAATGAACCAGTCACTTTAGAGAAATACCTGGTTCCAAATACAAAACATATAAATGATGAAGTGAGCCCAGGATATCTTACCATACCAGAAAGCAAGAGATATTCAAAGAATGATGGGTACCTGTCAAAAACGACAACAGATTTGGTGTGAATATACTTCCGCACTGAACACATAATTTGAGTATAAAAAAGAAAAATGATGGGAATGATTTATAACATATCAAATAACAAAGAATCCATACGTCCTCCATGCTAATCAAAAAGAGAGTTTGCTGAGAAGAGAAAGCTAGTTAATGTGTGTAGAAGAAATAATATTTTTTTAAAAATTACCATCTTGCAAACACCTTTGTATTTATTAATTGACTCAGGCAAGGTTGATCAGTGGATGCTAAAACCATTGGGTGAAAAGTTGATAAAGAACAGGCTATTCACAAAGCCTGCTAATATCACCTCACAGAATGTTTAATGACTTCAAAGTAAAAGGGACGTCTGCAAAAGATAAATCTGGCAGGTTAAATTTAAGTCACCAAACTTAGCATCACAATATATGACCTACTGACATGTATGTTTCATAGAGTGAGGCAATGTAAAGTATGATGTTGAGTACTGTCACCCATGTAATAGCATGCCCAAAACATTTAACCTGAGTCAATTTATGTGGAAAGATTCCAGAATGTTTTATTCTACAAGAAAGATTGCCTGAGCACTTGAAAATAAAAGTCATGTAAAATGAAAACAGAGTGAGGCAATCTATTCTACATCCAAGGAGATTCAGGATAAAAACTAAATGTAATTTGCAATCCTTGCTTGGGTCTTGGTGAGAGAAAAACCTGAACAGGATAAATTTTTGTGATAAATGAAAATGTTTGATTGTGTGCTGTTTTAAACATAACACTACCTAAAATATTCAACAACATTCACTCAACAACATTGTTGACTGTGATGATATTATGGCGGTTATTTAGAGTAATTTCCAGTTTAGGAGGTGTATGCTAATATTTAGAGGTGAAGTTTCATGATGTCTACATCTTATTTTCAAATGTTTGAGCAAAAAATAGTATGTCCATGTGTATGTGTATTTCTTCCTGCATTCAGCTTGTTAAATCATGTTTTTCAAAAAATTTATCTTTATTATCTAAGTTGTCAAATTTATGAGCACACTATCCAATAATTTTTTACATAAATTTTTGGACATACTATCCTCTTATCTTTTTAACAAAGGATCTCTAGTGATATCCCATTTTTCATTCCTAATGCTGTTATTCTGTGTTTTCTTTCTTTTTTTCCTCTGTGACTAGTCTTGCTAGTGGCTTATCAGAACCAGTATTTGGCTTTGTTGATTTTCTTTACAATATGTCTACTTTATATTTTATTGATTTCTGCTTGATAATCTCCTTCTTTCTAAGGTCTTTACAGATAATTTTCTGGATTTTTGTGGTTTCTTAAAATTAAGTATGTGTCATTAACTTTTCTTCTTTTGTAATATGTATGTTTAAAGCTTAAAACATATTTCCATTAGTACTTAACTACATTCTCCAACTTTGGATATGATATATTTCAATATATTTCAATATCATTAAGTTAAATCTAGTTTTTAATTTTCTTTGTGATACCTTCTGTGACATATGGATTTTTAGAAGGGCTTTGCTTAATTTCTAAATATCTGGAGGTTATTCAAAATGTGTTCTATTTTAGTAAATGCTCTTCCTTCATTTGAAAAAAATGTGTGTTCTCACATGTTAGATGCAGGATTTGATATATGTCTATTAAATCAGTGTAATGTGTTTCATGTTAAAGAAGGAGTGTTAGAAGCTCCAATTTTTTGACTTTGTATATGTCCCTTTTTAGATTTCCTGGTTTCTGCTTCATGAATTTGGAAGTAATATTATTAGGTGCATATACATTTACGTTGTTATACCCTCCTGGAGAACTGATCTTATTCATCTTTATTAAACCCCTTGGCTTTAAATTTATTTTGCCTGATATGAATATAGCCAAGTCAGTCCTTTTTGTTGTTGTTATTTTTTTATATAATTATATGGTACAACATTTTCCATAATTTTATTTTTAAACTATCTGTGTCCTTGCATTTAAAGTATTTAAAGCACATAATTGGGTTTTATTTTTTGCATTCATATTAATGATTTTTACCTTTTAATTGGAGTATACAGAGGATCTTGTGTTTGCCTCAAACATTTAGAATATCCATTTGATTCTTTCGTATGGATGTCTGTTAAAAATTGCCATCTTTTTATCAATTATGTCTTTTTCTCATTGTCTTGCATATATCAATAATAATTATATTAAACTTTTCATTATCCACTATCTGGGTCATCTACAAATCTGTTTATATTATTCATTTTTAAAAACAAAATTATTGGTCACATTTTATTGCACTTTATAAGGCTAGAACATTTTGATTATTTGCTAGATAATATTCAAAAGAACCGTGGAGGGCATCACAGATTGGGCTAGGTTTTTGTTTTGTTACCCTTTCAGTAAGACAACTCTTCTCTTTTCTCTCATTCCCTTCTCAGCTGTGGCAATCCAGATTTTGACTGAAAGTTTGGCTGGTCTCTTTCTTCTCAGTCCTGAATGCCTGCAGAAGAGTTGTTTCTGCCCTTTGTGGTTTATCAGCTTAGTTCTTTAGTCTTCCTTCCTATCCATCTTCAAATGATAGCTTACATATTAAAAGAATATTGGTTATATATTTATGGTGGCCTTCTACCCTCTGTGCAAACTGTCTCCTACACACTGTGGGAATGTGGGATATTTCTGACTTTTAAAAACTGTTCGCCTCTTCTCTAGTTTCCCATTTTCCTGAGCAATACCACATGCCCTATAGGGAAAACTGGCTATTTGTTTAGAGTTCTTTTAGTTTCCAATGTGTCATATTAGCCCCAAGAGGCAATGAATAGTTGGTTCTCTTTTGCCCTGTTAGAGGCTGTCTGCCAGGGTTAAGCTTGATCCTCATCTGTGTACCAAAGTAATTAAGGCTGCAAGGCATGAAAACATCCTGTGAACATCCGCTTACTTATGAAGGGCTTTTCTGTGTCTGGAATTTTAATTTCATTCTTCTTGCCTCCACAAGTCTCTGAGATCTGTAAAATATGATTTTACAAAATTTATCTATTTCTTTTTAATAATTGCACTAGGCTTTTTGTTACTTACTCTATTTTACTTAGAAATGAAAATCCTTCCTCTTTCCAAAATTTTTTTTGTAATTACCATCTTACTGTTTTTTTATGTTTATTCTATATGTTAGTAATCCTATTTCTTTTTAATTTTATATGTTCTAGAAATTATATATGAAATTAACTCATATTATACTGTATTTTTGTTTATTTTGTTCAATTTTATGTTAGTGAATAAAGTTCACATTTACATATAGTTGTAGTTCATTCATTTTTATTGTTATTTAGGATTTCATTCTATGAATATGTCAGAATTAGTTTACATATCCTATTGATAATGGAAATATAAATAAGTCCAGAGTTAGCTAGTGTGGTGTTCCAAATCAGGTATGCTGGTTTCTTTCTTGTTGCTTTGCTATATACTATTTTCTTTCCCAAGTTTACCTCATAGTCTCAGATGATTTCTTATGCTCCAGCCATGACATCTACATTCTGGGCATTGGGAAAGATAAAAAGAAGAAGGCACATACAGTCTTTTATGAACTTTTTTTATAAGCTTGGCCATCATTTATACTACTCTCAATGGCCAGAACTTAGTCATTTGGTTTTATCCAGGTACATGGGAGGGTAGATATACATTTTTCATTTTAGGAAGTCATATTTTTAGGTAAAATTGGAGCCCTCTTTTATGGAGAATGGCTATAAGTTGACAATTACCAGTCAAACTCATTAGTAATAAGTAATCTAAAACCACATATCTCTGTATCATTTATAGTTTTGTGTTTTCTTAGACTGATTTCAAAGTACAAGAAAATTTTTGACATTCAAAATTGAGAAACTACTATGCTCATATTGGTTAATTTAAATACATATATTTACTAAGATTTAATTAATGCATGTGTTTTAGACATTTTATTGTTGTTGTTGATATATGATATGGACGGAATGTTTGTATACCTCCTAAATTCATATATTGAAATCCTAATCCCCAATATGATAGAATTTGGAGCTGGGGTTTTTGGGAGGTAATTAGCCCTCATCAACGGAATTGGTGCCCTTATAAATGAGGCTCCAGGGAGCTCCCCTGTCCCTTCCACTATGTGGAGACACAATGAGAAGACAGTCATCTATGAACCAGTGAATGAGCTCTCACCGGACACTGAACCTGCCAGTGCCTTGATCTTGGTCTTCCCAGCCTCTAGAACTGTGGGAAATAAATACCTGTTGTTTGTAAGCCAGTCTGTGGTATTTTTGTTATAGCAGCCTGAATGTACCAAGACAATAAAACATGTTATTTCTGATGACTTTTCTTGTAATGATTATAGTATATAAATGTGCTACTATTAACACTATAATATATGAAGGTAAACTCTGAAGAAACTAAGTGATGAGAAATCCCAATGTTTATTTTCCATCGATAATATGTGATATTTAACAAACTGTGTATTATGAAAAAACCCAGAATAACCACATATATGATTTACTGACATTCAAAAATAGCAACATGTTTTGATTCTGAGTTATAGGGGTATCTTCATTTTAAGAAAAGAAAAACAAAACCCAGTAGTTCTAATTATATATTGCATGTTAAATCATAAGTTGAGATCCTTGACAGTTTTGATTTCCCTAAGCTGTCAATTACTATAAATTCAAAGTATTTACACTCTCTTTTTTTGTATGGGATAAATATGTTTGGTATAACTGTCTTTTTGATAATTACAGGTCATAAAAGATTGAGTTAGCTTCTGGGTATTTAAAATTCTGTGAATGCATAAGAATTTTAAAAATGATCTCTGCATACCTCAGAGTATGATAACATTAATATATGGTATTATATTTCTTTGGTGAGTCCAAAGAAACCAAGAAGATAACAACAACAACAAAAAATACTTGAACTTTATACTTGAGATTAATTTGAAACTCACTTTCAAGCACTGTTGCAGACCAGGTAAAACCTTTTGCCATTAGAATATAAAGACAGCTGGGTTCAGGTGGTGATGTGAAACTCTTGGGGTCATAAGGAGGCTACAAGGTGAGATAAACACTTACCTTTTAATTATCTGCCTTCCCTTTCTAGCAATACTAGTTTGGACAGAAAGTAAGAACCCAGGCAAAGCAAGCAAAGTTGATTATTTGAGATCTGTTAAAAGGCATGTATTAGAGAATGATACTGCTCTTCTTGAGGTGGAAATTATAGTTCTCATTTCTTCTGTGTATTTGGTGGTTTGAAATTGTAATTGACTCTTCTTTCTGGAAGGATATAAAAATGAAGGGCATGTCACAGAGAAATGAGGAATGACAAAAATCTGCCAATCATAGGAGGAAAATGATTGAAACATAAAAATGAACTGAGAATGTGATGTCCAACAGAAACATGTTTTTGGAAAAAAGAAGAGCATGGAATCTGCTGTTAAAGAGAGCTAATGTAGTAACAAGGATTGGTGTTGACTATGTGTCAGGCACTCTTCTAAGTATTGTAAATGATTAATCAGTTTCATTCTTACTAATATGAAGAGGTAGGTGTGTTTCCATAACCCCATTTTACAGATGAGGAAGTTGAGTCATATAGAAGTTAAATAACTTGCTCAAAGTCACACAGAAAGTAACTGGTAGATCCAGTTGAACAAAGATCCTGACTCCAGAGGCTCCTATCTCTGTATCGTTACTGCTTTCATGAAATGGACCAAAATTAAAGATGGGCTTTTCAGGTGTCAGAATTTTCAAACTTTCAGAATGGGTAAAGGAACCAACAAAGGATAATTAGAGGGAACAAAAACAACAAAGACCTAATATCATTGGATTGGGAGTTTAAGTGATTTTGCCTCCCAAAGGATCAAAATGTTACTCAGGAACCCATACCTAAAGAGTAAATTGATGTCAACATTTGAAAGATACCACGGACCTCATTCTGTCATTCAGCTTTGATAAACCAAATATAACTCAAGAGTAATTTGTCAATATCATGATTGAGCTGCCTGCACAGAGGTTGTGAAACAGCTGGTTCAAGTTTTGAGAATTCAAGAGATCTCCTGTGAGACCACCTAATAAGGGCAACTGGGAGAAAGGTAAGAGTAGACAAGTATATTTCTCCGTAAACATTTATTGTTAGGAGAAGATGACAAGTCATAGAGTGGAAAAGTACATGCTTTTTGGAATTTTAAAGTCATAGTTTCTTCTTCCAAATACTGTCTCCAGGATTTTTTATTTTCTGTAACATCAAGGACATAAGTTGTTGGAGTCTGTTTTTATTTCCCATAAAAATCAGGACAAGAGTATCAACTTGATAGTGTTGTTTAAAGTGTTACACAGCATGCTGTACGTAAAGTTTCGGCACAGTGTTTGACTCTATATTATTAATATTTTCTGATTACCTTTGAAACTGTTTCTGCAATTTTAGCTTCCAAATACTATTTCTGATATTTATGCCCTGACTTACAGTAAACTTAGCAAAGCTCATAAAGGAAAGAGGAGAAAGAAAGGAAAGGAAAGGACTTTAGAATCTGTTTTGCTGACAGCAGAGATGAAGATGTTCTAACCCCAGGTACTCCAGGAACAACCAGGGCACGTGGGTGATTTAATCAGAGTCTGAGCATCCTTTGGGATATGTCCCTTGGTCTTGGTCACATGGGTGAAGAGAGCTTTCCAGAACCACATCATGGCACAGTCCATGGACAAGAGACATTTGATCTGACTGTTGCTCTCATTTCATGATCCAGAACTAAGTCACAAGCTGGAAAAACAATGCTAGTATAGAGTGTCTGGAGAGACATGAGCTCAGGAAAAAACCTAATATGTAAAATACAACATTGTAAATGCTATGATAAAGGGATGAACAAATTGCAATGCGAGCAGGGATGAAGGAGCAACTAAGTCAGCATTTTGAAGTAAGGAATATCTTTTCCAGTCTACATTTTTATTGATTGCTATTAGTATCCCATAATGTTGACAAGATACACATACCCTTTCTTATTGATTCATGTGAAAGTGTACTTTCCTGTGTGAATTTTAAGATATGTGTTTTTTTCTAGTATTTTAAAATTTCACTCCCTAAATTTTGATATTTCCCCAGAGATTGCTCTTGGGTCTACCATGCTGAAGTCAGCATAATGGTAGAGTGTGTTCTTCAAGCCATTTAACTTAAGGGTCTCTTATCTGAATATACCACTTTCATTTCTTCAGTTTTTAGATGGTAGTTAAATATAAGCAGATGTTTTAAATCAATATAGTTAAAAATTGGAAAGGGAGAAGAGTGATGAAGTAGATGGCAAAAAATCCTGGAAGGAAGAGAGACAGTGACCCAATACCATTAAAATGAAGGAGTTGAATTGAAGAGAGGAAGGATTCAGGTGAGAAACTACGACACTAAAAGTGGGCTATAAAGTGTTATGAGATGGAGTTTTGTAGGACATATGTTCACTTAAATAACCATTCTAATGGGCAAGACTTTCTGTACCTTCAAACATCATTTGGGGTTCTTGCATCACACCCTCCACCCCACCCAACCATGGCTAAAAAGAGCTAAAAATGTTAAATTAATAAAAGGTATTACTTCTTTTCCTATTGAACTATTCAAGGTGTCTTGTGTGTCTTGAATCTGAATTTCACCCAGAAGCTATCAGTAACACATTTAAGAAACATTAATTGATACCAAGTATGGCCAAAAAAGAAAGAAAGAAAAAAGAAAAAAAAAAAACTAGTTGTAGAGGCGGAACAAAGTTCAAAGTCCAGCAGGGCAGACAGACATATGGGAACTAATTCTTAGGATGGTTAATGTCATAATGGAGACATATGCAAAGTGATATATAAAGTTATGGAGGAGTGGTTTGCATTCTGTGGATTGTGAATCACACACTCAGATGCTCTTTGTGGAAGGGGCAAAAGAATGGAAGTCTGAGGTCTTCACCCTCTCTGTCCTCTCTCCCACATCCTCCTTCCACTGATTCAGTCAGAGCAGATTGTGCTTTTTAACAGTTTATACTTTCAGATTCTAGTTTCAGTTTGTTTAGAGAAAGGATTCAATAGACAACAAGAATTAAACACCATTGTTTCAAGATCACCCAGAGAGAAGCCACTGATTCTGCCTGAGTGTTATGGATGTAGACCATGAAAGGTTTCCTTGGCTAATTCTATATTTTTAATATTTATTGAAAAATACATGTATTGAGTAAATATGAATAAAAATATTATAATAAACCTCAATGTACCCACCACCTATTTTAAAATAGAAAAATGCCACAATTATGGGTTGAGAGCTCTATGTACCCTTTTAGATTTTAGCCCCTTCCTTCCTCCCAGAAGTGACTATTAAACTGAATTTGGAGATTATCATGCTCCTGTGTATGTTCCCAACAATATACTACATAGTTTTACTGAATTTAAACTTTATATAGTTTATTGTCATGTGTTTTTTTCCCCTTGTTTTTTCTCTGCATCTTTCTGTTTTCAATCATTTTATTTTATGGGATCCATCCATGTTGACAAAAGTAGCTTTATTTTATTCATTTTCACTATTGAATACTATTCCATTGTTTGATACTAACATAATTTATAATTAACTCTCATGTTGATCTCATATATTTTTTCTATTTTAAATAAAGCTGTGTGGTAGGCAGAAATCTGAGATGGCCCCCAAGATGTCTAACCTCTGGTGTATACACCGTGTATGATTCACTACTAGCGATTGTGGGCAAGACTGTGCATATGATAGATTTCACTCCGATAGTTAGGTAACTTTCTAAGCCAAAGCTGAAGAGGTTTGGAAATGAACTTAAGGTTGAAAATCAATTGACTTTGAGTTAATCAAATGGGAAATCATGCTAGGTGGGCTTGGCCTAATCTGTGAGCCCTTAAGAGGGGCCAGACTTTACCTAAAGGAAGAAATTCAAAACATGAAAAATATACTTGTGTTGGCCTTAAATAAGCAAGTGCCCATGGTGTGAACTGCCTATGGAGAAGGGCAACCTCTAGGAACTGAGGTCCAAGCTTACAGTCACAAGGAACTACTTCCTGCCAACAATCTAAATAAGCTTGGAAGAGGATCTCCAGCCTCAGATGAGATTCCAGCCCTGTTTGACATGGATTTGAGCCTTGGGAGACCCTGAGCAAAGGATCTAGCTCCTGACTCATGGACACTCCAAGATAATCAATTTGTACTAACTTAAGCCAGTAAGTTTGTGGTAACTTGTTACACAAAAATAGAACACTAATACAGCAGCTACAAAACTTTTGCTATATATTTCCTTGTACACTTGCATGAGTGTGCCTCTGGGTTATGTACTGAGGGCTGCATTTGCAAAGTTGTAGGTTGTATGTGTCTAACTTTGCCAGATAGTGCTAAATGGTTCCCATAGGGGTTAATCCTCTTTACTACAACTTGTGTATAAAATAGCAGCTTACTTTCTCAGGTGGAGAAATAATTTTCAAATTATCCATCTTGTAACCAAGACTTCTCTGTGATACTTCATTCTTCTGGGAAAGCTCTTTACTAACACAGTCTCATAGCATAATAGAATATTACTAACATTTTTTTTTCTTAAGAATGCATATGATAGATGAGCCTCTCACATTGCATAGTGTAATAACCACATTCCTAAAATCAGAAATATTACTAAAATAATAATTAAGGATAAGTTTTAATATGTAACTACTTTTTTTGTTGTTGTTTTTCTATTTTTTTTCCTGAGATACAGCAGGCTATTGGCTCATGTAAAATATACACTGAAAAACAAGACAATACAATGTCTGTGTCCAGAGTGCCCTCCAAATTTATGAGTAATACTAAAATAATCAAAGATTCTTTATACATGTTAGAGGCAAGCACAAAAGAAAGGTCATTAATTTTGCTTCTGCAGATCTATATTTGTACATGTTGCTAGGCAATGGAAGAAAATCACAGCTCTAAAGCTCTAGATTGTCTTTTTCCAACATCCATTATTAAAACAAACTAACAAAATTCCCCCTGAAACAAATATATGCCATGATATAATTTTGCATAATATTTTTGGAATGTTGCTTAACGTTAATACCTATCTTAGGTAATAAAAAATTAATTACCCAGAATTAGAAAATGTGAAAATTTGCTTCTATTTTCTCTTGCTTTTCTTGTGAAACAATTTCAGATCTTTTATTTATTATTATTTTTAGAACAACACAGTTTTCTTCTAAAAGGCCAAAATCATATTCAGTAGTCTTTTGGCATGCATAGGTTTAATATTTGGGACCTTAATTTTTCATGAGTGATATTGATGATTACCTATATTCCTTTGTAATTTCACCGAGGCATACATGTGGGAGTGGGCTTAGATGATCACTCAGCATACTTATCACACATGACACATTTTTCTCTACATAGGCTCTCTTTCCTGTTTCTTTGTGAAATTACCACCACTCGCCTCCACACTCACACATTATTTCAACTCCAGTGGTGGATAAAGCAATGAGGTTTGGTTTAAAACACTTCTAATAATAAAAAAAGAGCCTCAGTAATGGCCAACTTTGAGACTGAATGTTTGAATGTCACATATCTCCTTTTAACATTCTGTGCCATTTACTGTGACATCTGTAGGCAAGGATTTGATGGGCCTTTTTATTTTAGTGAAGGCATTGGATGTACATAAAGCATTCTATAAGGAACACCTTCAAGGTTCTCTCTCTCTCTCTCTCTTTCTCTCTCTGAGAATGGGCACTTCCTGTGCATTTCTTCATCTACTGTGAACCTACTTTTTATTGAAACTGTTTTCAATGTCTTTTGTTTTAGGCCTTCTTCAGCCCCTCTACCTGAGCCTAAATTGGTGTCCCCTACCATACGTTGCCATTATACGCAGTGCATCCCTTTCTGAACTTCATCATTTTATGCTATGACAGCATATTTATTCCCACCTCCATCCCTAGACTGCATATTTCAACATGACAAAGTCCTTATTGATCCACTATCTGTGGTGTTGTTAGGTATTCACACAGCACCTGGAATATAATGGTAGGGTCTTAATAACTGGATACTGAAAACAGTTGTAGTGCGGTAGTTAAGAGCATGAATTCTGGAGTCACACTGCTTGGGATGGAGTCCAAGTTCTAATATTGATAAACCGTATTTACCTTCAAGACCTCCACATAGCATTCCACATCTTACATACTGCTCAAATCTATGGGACATCATTCACATAAACTATAATATAAATGGTCAAACCTGGAGTCCTCTTTGTTGATGATCTGGCATTCTCATCTTTTAATTAGGATAACTATTGCTCCTACATCAAATAGCTGTGAAGATTCAAAGAGTTAATATATGTTATGTATCTAGAATACTGCCTTCTATGGAGTAAGAATCCTGTTAAATATTTTTATCTTCTTATAATTATTATTATATGAGATGTGAAACAGTCACAACTGTTGCCTAGCATTCCATTAAATGAATAAACCATTTACTCTTTCATTACATTTTAATGAGTGAACATTAGGTTTTTGTCCATTTTTTAATCATTAAAATTATTACAAAATAAAAAAAAGCATTCTAATACATGTCTCCATGAGCGCTCATCTCTAGGACAGATACCTAGAAGTAGAATCTGTGGGTCCAAAGACAGGAACATGTTCAATCTAACTAGATAGAGACTAATTGCTTTCTATGAGATCACCATATCAACTTACCCTCCTACCAACACACTAGCTGTGTATATATTCCTGTTTCTCACATCTTCATCAAGACTTGGTATAATCTTGGCCATGCTGATGGTAGGAAATACTTCATTGGTCCTGTATTAGATGTTTATTGTGACCATAACAAATTACCACAAATCTAGTGGCTTAAAATAACAACCATTTATTATGTCACAGTTCTGTAGATCAAAAGTCTAGGTGTACTGTGTCTCAGCTGGTTTTGTGTTTAGAATCTCACAAGGGAAAAATAGAGGTGTTTACAGGTCTGTGTTTTTTTCTACATTCTTTGGATGATTCCACTTCCAAACTCAATCAGGTTGTTGGCAGAATTCAGGTCCCTTTCTCCTTACTGGCTGTGGGCCAAGGACCAGGCTTTGCTCTGAGATGCTGCCTGCCTTTCTTCTCATTCTCCCCATGTGGTTCCCTTCCAGCAACAGTGGGCTCAGTCCCATCACACTTGGAATTTCTTAGACTTCTTATGCCCTATTTCTCTCATTCCAGCTAGAGAAGTTCTCTGCTTCAAGGGCTCATTTGATCAGGTTGAGCCCACCTAGATAATCCAGGCTACTGTCCCTATGGTGAGGCCTATACCCTTAATCACATCTGCTTAAGTCTTTTTTACCATGTAACGCCAAGTGTTTCTAGGGATCAGGGCCTTTGTATCTTAAGGGGTCATTATTCTACCTACCACAGTTCTTTTAATTTGCCTTTTGCTGATTACTATTGAAAATTAGCATATTTTCTATGTTAATAACCCATATTTGTTTCTCGTGATTTGAATTGCTTATTCATATACTTTTTCCAATTCCTTATTGGATCATTTACCTTTTCTTATTAATTTGTTGTGGTTTATTATATATTGTGACTAAAAATATTTATAAGTATGTGCATTGGAATATTTAAAAATTATACCTTAACTTTTAAATGAGTTTATGATGTCTTTTTTTTTTTTGGCTGTGTTGGGTCTTCGTTGCTGCACATGGGCTTTCTCTGGTTGCGGGAAGCAGGGGCTCTTCCTTGTGGTGTGCAGTCTTCTCATTGCAGTGGCTTCTCTTGTTGCAGAGCACAGTCTCTAGGTGTTTGGGCTTTGGTAACTGCAGCACGTGGGCTCAGTAGTTGCGACACATCGGCTCAGTAGTTGTGGCACGTGGGCTTAGTTGCTCCATGGCATGTGGGATCTTCCCGGACCAGGGCTCGAACCTGTGTCACCTGATAGGCAGATTCTTAACCACTGCACCAGCAGGGAAGTCCTATGATGTCTTAAAATAGTCAAAAATTTCAAATTTTAATGTGGTCAAATTTAGCAATCATTTTTCCTAATATTATAAGGACATTCATCTATATTATCTTTTAAAAGTTTTTCAGCGTCCTCTTTACCCTTTTTTTTCCTGTGTCTTTGAATGATTTGAAATTGATATTAATGCATATGGCATTAGAGATAGGTATAATTTTATCTTTAAAAAATTTGCCACAGCACTACTAGTACCAATGTCTATTTTGGTAATGATGTCAAATCATCATATACAAAATTTGCAAAATTTCTGATTCTTGACTCTGTGCTTTATGATTATTCTCATAATAATATATAATTCTTGACTATAGTAAATCTTATTAACTGGTAAGGAAAACCCTTACTTATTAATCTTAAGTTTTCCTTGGTTATTCTTTCCACATTTGCTTATACTTGTATATTTTAGGATCATTTGGCTAAATTTTGTAAAGAACCTTTAGGAATTTTAAATACTGTACTGCATCTGTAGTTCATATGACCAAGAAATATCATCTTCATAAGCCTAAAAATATTGTTCTCCATGTGGGTTTTCTTTCATGTTTTTTTGTTGTTTTTTTTTGATTTTCTGTTTTTTTAATTGAAGTATAGTTGATTTACAATGTTGTGTTAGTTTCAGATGTACAGCAAATCATTCATATATATATATACATATAAAATATATATTCTTTCTCAGGTTCTTTTCCATTATAGATTTTTACAAGATATTTAATATAGTTCCTTGTGTTATATAGTAGGCCCTTGTTGTTTATCTATTTTATATACAGTATAGTGTGTATCTGTTAATCCCAAACTCTTAATTTGTCCTTCCCCCACCCCTTTCTCCTTTGGCAACCATAAGTTTGTTTTCTACATCTGCGAGTCTATTTCTGTTTTGTAAATAAGTTCATTTGTATCACTTTTTTAGATTCTATGTATAAATGATATCATATGATATTTTATGATTTTTGACAGCTGCTATGATCTCAGTGTTTGTGTCATTCCAAAATAGGTTAAAATCTTAGCCTACTAAAGGTGATAGTTTCAGGAAGTAGGGCCTTTGGGGTGATTAGACCTGAGGGAGCCCTCGTGAATGGGATTAGTGCTCTTATAACAGGTTCCATACTGCTCCCTAGCCCCATCTACCACGTAAGAATACAAGGACAAGTCTGCAGCATGGAAGTGGGTTCTCACTGAACCACACTGGCACCCTGATGTCAGACTTCCAGTCTCCAGAACTGTGAGAAATAAACTGTTGTTTATAAGCCACCCAGTCAATGGTATTTTGTTACAACAGCCCAAATGGACTAAGACAATAATTATTTTTTTTCTCTAAAGGTTTTTTTTTTTTTTGTTGTTGTTAGACTAAATTCAAGAAGCTTATGGCTTTTGTTTTTACTCTGATTGATATTATATTTTTAATTACATTATCAATATGTTTTTGGCTGTGTATAGAAATGTTACTGACTTTGTATATTGATCTATATCAGGTAAACTTTCTAAATTTATTTACTTTTAATAGTTTATAGAGCCTCTTTATTTTCTGTGTTGACAAAAATAATAATTATGGATATTTATAATTTTGTTTCTTTGTTTCAAACCTTTATGCTTTTATCTATTTATCTTGTCTTATTGCACTGCCTCAAACTTTCATAAGATTATGAAGAGTAATGATGATGATAGTCATTCTTGTTTTGTTTATTCTTAAGTTTCACAGGTTTTTTGATGTATGTGTTTGATATATACCCTTTTTCAAATTTAAAAATTTCCTCATGTTCTTATTTTTCTCAAAGTTTAAAATTATGTATGTGTATTTGATTTTATCATATTCTTTACTATCATATCTGATTTATTTTTATATTTCTCTTTTAATTGATTAATATTATATATTATATTGTTTTACTATAGTAAAATATCCTTGCATTCCCGCTATTAAACAAACATTTAAAAACCCTATTAAAAATACATTGCTGAATTTAATTTACTCTTATTTTATTAATGGATAACATCTTTGCTCATAAGTGAAATTGGCTGAAATTTTCTCATACCATCTTTGGTTTGAATGCTTCATTAAATGGATTAAAGAAATAAAGACAGTTTCTCTAAGAGTTTGATAGTTTCTGGCCTTACATTTAGGTCTTTAATCCATTTTGAGCTTATTTTTGTGTATGGTGTTAGGGAGTGATCTAATCTCATACTTTTACATGTAGCTGTCCAGTTTTCCCAGCACCACTTATTGAATAGGCTGTCCTTTCTCCACTGTACATTTCTGCCTCCTTTGTCAAAGATAAGGTGACCATATGTGCGTGGGTTTATCTCTGGGCTTTCTATCCTGTTCCATTGATCTATCTTTCTGTTTTTGTGCCAGTACCATACCGTCTTGATAACTGTAGCTTTGTAGTATAGTCTGAAGTCTGGGAGCCTGATTCCTCCAGTTCCTTTTTTCGTTCTCAAGATTGCTTTGGCTATTCGGGGTCTTTTGTGTTTCCATACAAATTGTGAAATTTTTTGTTCTAGTTCTGTGAAAAATGCCAGTGGTAGTTTGATAGGGATTGCATTGAATCTATAGATTGCTTTGGGTAGTAGAGTCATTTTCACAATGTTGATTCTTCCAATCCAAGAACATGGTATATCTCTCCATCTATTTGTATCATCTTTAATTTCTTTCATCAGTGTCTTATAATTTTCTGCATACAGATCTTTTGTCTCCTTAGGTAGGTTTATTCCTAGATATTTTATTCTTTTTGTTGCAATGGTAAATGGGAGTGTTTTCTTGATTTCACTTTCAGATTTTTCATCATTAGTATATAGGAATGCCAGAGATTTCTGTGCATTAATTTTGTATCCTGCCACTTTACCAAATTCATTGATTAGCTCTAGTAGTTTTCTGGTAGCATCTTTAGGGTTCTCTATGTATAGGATCATGTCATCTGCAAACAGTGACAGCTTTACTTCTTCTTTTCCGATTTGGATTCCTTTTATTTCCTTTTCTTCTCTGATTGCTGTGGCTAAAACTTCCAAAACTATGTTGAATAAGAGTGGTGAGAGTGGGCAACCTTGTCTTGTTCCTGATCTTAGTGGAAATGGTTTCAGTTTTTCACCATTGAGGATGATGTTTGCTGTGGGCTTGTCATATATGGCCTTTATTATGTTGAGGAAAGTTCCCTCTATGCCTACTTTCTGCAGGGTTTTTATCATAAATGGGTGTTGAATTTTGTCAAAAGCTTTCTCTGCATCTATTGAGATGATCATATGGTTTTTCTCCTTCAGTTTGTTAATATGGTTTATCACATTGATAGATTTGCGTATATTGAAGAATCCTTGCATTCCTGGAATAAACCCCACTTGATCATGATGTATGATCCTTTTAATGTGCTGTTGGATTCTGTTTGCTAGTATTTTGTTGAGGATTTTTGCATCTATGTTCATCATCAAAAAATCTAGAAACAATAAATGCTGGAGAGGGTGTGGAGAAAAGGGAACCCTCTTACACTGTTGGTGGGAATGTAAATTGATACAGCCACTGTGGAGAACAGTATGGAGGTTCCTTAAAAAGCTACAAATAGAACTACCATATGACCCAGCAATCCCACTACTGGGCATATACCCTGAGAAAACCATAATTCAAAAAGAGTCATGTACCAAAATGTTCATTGCAGCTCTATTTACAATAGCCCAGAGATGGAAACAACCTAAGTGTCCATCATCGGATGAATGGATAAAGAAGATGTGGCACATATATACAATGGAATATTACTCAGCCATAAAAAGAGACGAAATTGAGCTATTTGTAATGAGGTGGATAGACCTAGAGTCTGTCATACAGAGTGAAGTAAGTCAGAAAGAGAGAGACAAATACCGTATGCTAACACATATATATGGAATTTAAAAAAAAATGTCATGAAAAACCTAGGGGTGAAACAGGAATAGAGACACAGACTTACTAGAGAATGGACTTGAGGCTATGGGGAGGGGGAAGGGTAAACGGTGACAAAGCGATAAAGAGGCATGGACATATATACACTACCAAAAGTAAGGTAGTTAGCTAGTGGGAAGCAGCCGCATAGCACAGGGAGATCAGCTCGGTGCTTTGTGACCGCCTGGAGGGGTGGGATAGGGAGGGTGGGAGGGAGGGAGACGCAAGCGGGAAGAGATATGGGAATATATGTATATATATAACTGATTCATTTTGTTGTGAAGCTGAAACTAACATACCATTGTAAAGCAATTATACTCCAATAAAGATGTTAAAAAAAAAAAAAAAGAAATAAAGACAGTTTCTTTTTCTATATCTGAGAATAGTGTGCACATAAATTAAATACTAACATTTTTGTGAATGTTTCATAGAACATATCTGTTGAATTGAATCTTATAGTTTTTTAATTATTTAATATTTCTATTTCTTTAATGCTTTCAGAGGGATTCTTATTTTCTGTTTCTTCTTGAATCACTTTTGATTTATTTAGGAATTTATCAATTTGTTATAAGCTTTCATTTTGTATGAAATATTGTCCTAGATTTCTTTCCAATTTTACTATGTGTGCCTTCTCTGTTATTTCCTTAAGCCTCTCTGTCTTGTGTCTCTTATGTCTTTTCACACTTCCTTAATGTTTTCTGTCTTCATGGCTCCACCTACAACCTCATCCATAAGGAATCTCAACCCTGATCACCATATCCTCCTGAGGCTGTGGTTATTGTACCTGTCATTTACAGTCGCAATTAGACGAGGGTGTTCAGAGCAGCGCCAAGTAAGTCACCTGGTTCTAAACGTTTTCCTCTCTGCCTCCATCATGTACATTCTCCTCCCAATGTTCAGGGTCTGTTAGCACTGGCAAGATAGCAACTCCATTCTTGCCTGCTGTTCCCTGAACGTAAGGAGCTTAAAATGTCCATGTGGGAGCTATAGATTTTAATAAATGGGACTTTTGCTGTGTCTCTCTGTCCCATTCAGTAACAGGATCCAAGCATTGCATGAATGGAAAACACAAATTCTCCCAGCAATGCTAAGTGCGTACAGACACTAAGTGGCCACTCCTACATTTACCCATTGGTTTGTGGACTCTTGAATTCTTACTAGTGGAGAGATAATGCCATGCAGAGGTCTCTGAGTGCACATGTTCTATCCTGAAGAATGGCATCCTATCTTTACACAGTGTTGCCTCCCAACTGGCCACCAACTGGCTGATTGTTGTCCTTGAAGTATGGCCCCATCATAATGGGGACTCAGCTCTGGTCTCTGTGACTGGTAGGTTGGTTCTGCAGCAGGGACAGTACTAGATCAGCTTTAGTAGGTTAAGGTCCATGGTGTTTGTTAAGTAAGTCCTAAACTGGCCAGTATTTCTCCAAGTCATCACCATGAGGCCAAAGTGTCAATAATCTCATGATGGGGGTCCCTAGGTTCATTAAAGAATTTCAGTGTTTCTGGGAAATTATGGAAGTTACTGCAAATCATATTATATCCATTTCATTTCAATCTGAATGTTTTTATTTTATTAGTTAAGCATTCCATTTTAATGAGAACGAAAAACCTTTAATAGAGCACTGATAGGAAATAATCTGTGCATTTTAATTTGCTACAAACCCAGAAAGAGTAAGGCAGTATTCCATAGAGCAATGGGACTTAAATTTTTGTGTGCATCAGAATTACCTGTAAGCCTTATTAAACTACAAATTACTGGGCCGTACCCCCAGTTTCTGACTTAGCAGGTGCTGAGTTTGGCTGAGATTTGCATTTCTTACTAGTTCCCAGCGATGCTAATGCTGGTGTTCCTCCTGGGAACCACACTTTAAGAACCACTGCATAGAAGATACTGCTTACCTCGCTTGCATTTTCTAGATTCTAGGTCCTTTCATTCAGTGGGTAGAACTTTCCATGATGTTCTTTTTTGTCTACAGATCATTTTAAGGGTTCACTAGCAAAGAAATTTTTGGTATGATTTGATTCCTCTTCCTCTTTAATTCTTATATTTTGATACTTCAAGTTTTGCTAATCTTTTTGTATCCTGCTCCATTGTTATTCCATGAAGCAAGAGCTATTGTGTGCCTTTCTTGTCTGAACTGACTAGGCACTATGAAGTCTCCATCCCAGCAGTGACTTGTTAGATGCCTGATAAAGCTCTGCCTGCTTTTATGTTTCAATACCGCAGGGGACACTTTCAAACTCTCTCCTCTCAATCCTCCAAAGCTAAGAACTCTGATTTTTTGTGCCATTGCTTAGAAACCGGTTTTTGCTTTTTGGTCTACCTTTCATTTGAACCACATTTCTTTTGTTTATCAAAACACAGAGTGCACAAACCATAAGAGCAACCAGCTCTGGCTCCCAGTCTAGATAAAAGTTTTTCCTCAACATCTAACATGCTGGCGAGGAGCGTACAGACACTCTTATTAAGGCATTCACAGCAATTTTTATATCTTTTTTGCAGTTGTTCAATGTCTACTATAAATACCGGGTCTTCAAACAAAAATTCCCAAGTAAATTCTGCAAAGTGTCTCAATAGCCTACTTCTAAAGACTTAAAACTTGGAAGTAGCTTATATCTCTCTTTTTTTTTTTTTGGATTGACAGCTTTCTCTCTCTCCCTTACACACATTTTAGGTGCCTGCCAAGCTGTTGAGTGGAAATGTTTTGTTGTGCTAATTCTTTGGTAGCAAGGATAAGATGATAACCCCTGTCAAAGGTGAAACCAGAGCTTTTACTGAGCAGAAACACTGGGACAATGACACCTGGTAATGATCCTCTGGGCTGCCCCAGCTCAAGTATATCACTACTTAAGCAATTTACGTCCAATTTTACGCACACTACATATATCCATTGTTGTATGTAATATTCACATAATAAACGTTCAAAAATATTCATATAATAAACAGAAAACACGTGTTACCATACATTTCTCAGCTTTCTACTTTATGAGCATGCATTCCTTAACATCCTCATTTTATTTTTTTAATGGCTTACAATATAATTAATAACCCAATTGAGAAGAGTTGAAACTTGGATATGAAACAAACCATTTTTTATTTGCTGTACTTTAGGTAACCTCAGTCCTCCAGAGCTAACATTTATTATATCCATTCTTCTCTCACACATTCTGTTTACACCTTATGCAAATTTGAAGATCATAAAGCATCCCATGGAGATGTTAGTTAGGCATGTTTTATGACACTATTAATGCATCTTTGCATGTCTAAAATGACACATTGGCAAAAAAATTGATTAACTACTATGTTTTTACAAACTGAAACTAATTGTTTAACCTAACGGATTAGTTAGAACCTGTTAGCCTCGTGGGAGCACACGTTGAATTGTTTTCATGCTTTTCTAATTTATTATAATAAATTTTCTGCAAAAGAATGGCTTTTAAACAGAGTGCATCTTAATTTATAGGCAATAAGACTATGTCTAGTTTCTCAAAATATATGTTAAACTAATAAAAAAGACTAATGAATACATTATTACACTTTTATGGTGCATATTTTTGCCTGTCACATTAATATAAAACTAGGGACTTGCAAATGATTCAAAATTTTATCTGAAAAGTTTGCTCTGACTATACTCATTATGAAAGTTTGACCTTTTCTCTCCCATCACTTGTAACTGTAGCTCAGGGAAGAAATAATGAATTTCACTTAGTCACTTATCTTGCTATTATGTAGCTTTTAATGGTGCTCACATTTGGGTCTGCCCTGAATTTTGCAGCAGTGAAATCCATCATCATGAGGATAAAATTTTTGTTTTGCTCAGTTTAAGTATATCCAACTTGAGTATTCTTACTTGTGAAGAAGTCTTAAAATAGATGACTTGTTGTGAACCTTGCAGGACACTTTGGCCCTCTCCAAAACATCTGTTAAGACATTTGGTCCATAAGACTTTGGTCCATGCCAAAAGGCCTTTGAGATTTGGTCCTATCTAAAATGTTTGTAAGTATATTAGGTCTATGCCAAGTGATTTTGGACAGGTCCAAATCTCAAGGACGTTTTGGTGTGGACTAAATGTCTTAAGGATGTTCTGGAAAGGACTAAATGTTTGCTAACTGACTTCAAACATATGATTGGTTTTTAATAAACATGGTCTAGATATTTATGATCTATTACCTGCTCACAAGGTAATAGATATATTTTAAGTCTTTTATGATGTCAGTTATCCCATACTCTGTTTGCCAAACTTCCCGACATTTTCAATTTTATATGTTGTTTGTATTACTTAGTGTAGAGACTAAGCTACAGTACCAGGAAGACTACCATGTAGAATCTCAAATAAGGTAGAAGGTTAGTTTTCTCTTATGTAATAGTTCAAAGCAGATCAGTGGTCCAGGGTGGGTAGGCAGCTATATTCTTCATGATCATTCAGTAATCCAGGCTCCTCCTCTCTTGCTGCTCTGTCATGCCCTAGGGTCTTTTCTCTTTTCCACTTTCTGGCTTTCAGGAGAAGAAAGAGTGAAAAGGGAAACAAGTAATTCCTTAAGGAGAATGAGTTTGGGCCAGCAATTGGCATCCTCCTATCTTCCCGTTTGAGAAATGGCAGGTTGATTTTACTATGTCCTTATTATAACTTATAATTATATAATTTATAATTCTTATTCTCTATTCAAAATTGTTTTAAAATATATAGTCTTCAAAATTGCTTTGTGATTAAAATGTAGACATGTGTAATTGACATCTAAAATTACAATGTGGTAAAATACTCACTTTATGAGGATATATAATAAGAAAGCTATCTATGGTACACATATTCAAATCTTTCTGTCTGTAGCTCCATGGGATTAATATTTCCACCTAACTTGATCATTTTAAAGTATTTATATCCTTCAGGGGGTTACAGGAACTGTTAATATTCTTGAACTTTAAAATATGGTATTTAGATTCCTGGCACCATCCCTCTGTAGCATTCCTCATAAATAAGTCAGATATAATAATTGTGACCTCACAAATGCATTTGTTGATTTATAGCATTTACACTTTTACTATAAAAATGTGGCTTTAAAAATGAACATTAAACCAAACATTAAACACTATTGGCATTAATTACTAAGTTTGAAGGAGATTTTAAAATGATGAAATATAACTTGATATTCAAATCATGTTATAGAATTATGTTTATTGAATGGATAAGTCCTAAGAAAACCTTTTTTTTTAATGAGTAATATCCCAGGAAGGCAACTAATATATATATTTCTAATATTTCTATTTTCCCCTATAATGGTCTATATTATATGCCATTTTTAAAAAATTAAATGGATAAATGTGAAAACAGCAGTGGTATTTTTTCCTAGGTAATTCTGCCTACTGGATTTTCAACTTGGACATTTTCCCATCTTTAATTGTGGAATTATTTTTCACCATAGGTAAGTTTTTACTTATAAATGAATTTGCATTAACATGAATTGGGATCTCCCATAGCTGTAATATTTGAAGCTATTTTAATGTTACAATTAGTTTATAAGCTTATTTGTTTTAGTCAAACATCAAGACTTTAGAAAATGTTTTATAATTTTACTCAACATTTTTTGATTTTGTTTATCAGTTTCTTTATTATTCTCTCAGTTAATAATCCAACATGCTATGATGGAAATTGATTTCTCCTAGGAATTAGAAAACTTGATATCAAACTCCAGCTCAGTAACTATTTTTGTTCTGTGACCTTGAATAAGACATTAACAGTCTCTGAGTCTCAATTTTTTAATCTTAGTAGAAAGAGATTAAAAACTCCTAATTCCATTTCTAAAATTGTATAAATCTATCACATTTTTAGAGAGTTTTCTGTCATATTGTTACATTTATAAGATATAAAGATGATTCAGATATAGTTTTGCTTCATGGGGAGCTTATTTTCTTATAAAGTGATCATTTGCACCCAAATAGAACAATTAATACTTAAACTAAATGCCACAAGAGAAATGTAAACTTTCAAATTCTTTGAAAAAACATCAGAGAAGAGCATAAACCTTCTACCAGAATGGTATGCCATTGTAATTTCTCATCAGTTTACAGATTATATTTTCCCAGTTTCAACCAATGTCACTTCCTTTCTATGCAGCCCCATATTGTCCATTCTTCTAACTTTTCTCCATGCATCCGGTTGCTTCTTTTCCAACCCCCTGTATCTTGATAATTACATCTTGATAATTCCAAGGGAAGAAAAAACAAAAATATTTTCTCCTGGAAAAATAAAGTCCAACCTCCCTAAACTGGACTCATATCTTGCCATATGTTGGCCCTATACCTTTCCAACATTAACTCATTATTTTTCTGTACAACTTTCCACTTTAAATAGATGAATCTCTGTGTTATTCAGCTACACAAATGTAAATTACTTGCTGAAAATTTGATTACTGTGGACACCTGTGTAATAAACAATTTCCTATATTTCTTTTATCCTTCAACATTACTGCGGAATAATATGACTCAAGGAAGTACTCATCACTACTCGTCAGACACCACGAGCAATATCTTCTTCCTTGACTCTGAACACTTTTTGAAACATATTTTTTAAAACATAATCTAAAAGACAAATACTGTGTGATATCATTTATATGTAGAATCTAAAAAAAGCCAAACTCATAGAAACAGGGAGTAGAATGGTGGTTAGCAGGGGTTGTGAGTCAGGGAAATGAGGACATGCCTGTAAAGGGCACAGACTACCAGTTATGGGATGAGTATGTTCTGGGGATGGAATGTACAGCAGAGTGACTATCTCTGTTAACTATAGGATAGTTAACAATACTATCCTATACACTTGAAAGTTGTTAAGAGAGTAGATCATGAATTTTCTCACCAAAAAAAAAAAAAAAGAAATGGTAATTATGTGAGGTTATGGTGGTGTTAGCTAACCCCACTCTGGTGATCATTTTGCAATACACACAGTATCAAATCATCACATTGAATCATCATTTTAAACTTGCACAATGTTAAATGTCAGTTATATCTCAATAAATCTGGAAAAAATCTAAAGAGAAACATACTCTAGAGATAAATATAGACAGAGTTTAGGAATATGAGAATACAGTTAATGCCAGACATCAAAAAGGAGAAAAGTGAAAGCGTAAGCCTTCTTTTATTTATTTTTGCCGTGTCAGCCAGTCAAATAAGGCCATTGTGTTTGGTGCCCCTTGACTCTTCTGGAGACATTGATTCTGATCCAAACATACTTTTTCCATGTAAAAAGTTTCCAAGTAACTTTTGACATGTAAAAATAGTCTTCCAAGATTAGATAAAAGCATCCTCCATTGAATCTATTGTTTTACATCAGAAAGACCGCACATGACCAGATAGAACTCTGGCTGTGAAAAGTATCCACCTTCAGAAACTAGAGATTGTAGAAGAGAATAACAATTAAGTTAATTGTACTTAACTTCCAATTAAGTAAATGGAAACAGGCCATATCGGACCAAATAATATTACAAAGCATGAGTGATAGTAAATATAAACACAGAACATTTTTGAAAAAGGTTATTTTGGGAAGTATACTTTAGAAATCAGAGATTTCAAAAACTGGAAAAGTCGACTCCATGAAAAAAAGATTAAAATATAATTTTATATCATAAGACAGATTTTCAGACTGAGATGAAAATACTCTATGAAATAAGGTAGTAGCATAAGTAAACCATAATAAGGTAGTATTGTATATTACATTTGTATCGTTAAAGAGTACAGTAGATTAAGTGAGCTATAGAAGTAGGATAGAACACAGGAAATCAGAAGATAAGTTTTTGAGAAAGAGTGAGAACACGTATAAGAGAATAGAAGCAATAATTTAAAATATATATTTAATCATAAAATTTTTGAGATAAAATTTTAATTATAGATTAAAATGGTCAGTATCAAATGGCCTACCATATGGTACTAGTCAAAAGAAGCAAAACCTGACTTTTGTTAAACATATTCTGGTAAAAATTTTTGCATATCATATTTTCAAATTTAAAATAATTCAAGTAGAATATCATTCCTATGCAAACAAAAATGACCTCATATTTTTTTCTGTCATGACACTAACACATTAGAACAAGGGCACAATGTCTAGAGCAATTTGAGAAGAAAAATCTTTGATGCAAGTATTGTATAGAAATCTATGAAGATCACATAAGGAAGCAAACTTATGTTTTTGGGTTTTTTTTTTCTGGTTTATAAAGGTTTATACCACATACCATTCATATATCATATATTCTACCCCTCAAAAATATGACTGAAATCTATCAAGTGTGCAAACGAAAGCAGAAATTCAAGAATGAGGAAATAATGCTTCAAGGAAGTCACAATAAATATCTTGCTTGACCTAAATAATAACAACTATCATTTACATATGTCAATTGAGTTGAAATATTATACACAATTCTCAAATTACTTAGTAAAATAACTTTAAAGTTAATAAGAATATGTGATATATAATAACCATACATAATATTATATATTATAATATAACATAATAATAGATAATGCCAGATGACATCAATAATAAAAAAAATGATGGGAAGAAGTTTAGATGAACATAAAACCTTGCTAGATTTACTTCTTTTTAGGGGTATTCAATCGATACACTTTTTCATCCTTGACAATAAATTCAAGCACTTAAAACTAAAATTAGATACATCTAACATTAGATGTATCAGTGTATTCTGATATAATTCTGTATTATATCAAAATAGGCTGTTTTATATCAGAATACACTGTATTGTATCAGAAGCCAGAGAAAAAAACAGGTGGCAACTCTAAAATGTTATTGAAGAGAATTTAATGAAAGGATATTTGCAATGGATTGGACAGGATTAATGGGAACCATCAAAGGTTGTTTGAATGATTAATGGGAAACATCATAAGTCAATATTCCAGGGCCAGCAGCAGCAGAAAATCTTCTATCTACTATCTACTGAGGTACTATCACCTGGAAGCTTAAAGAAGCCAGGGGAAGAAACCAAGGGAAGAAGTGGTTCTCACCTTGTTCAGGACTGAAGTTGTAGAAGAGCAGCTGTAGCCAGCAGTAAAGGGGCACAGTCTCTGGCAAATAATGGCCCACTGTGGAAGGAACCCATCAGAGAAGTACCCCAATTTCTCTCTCCACCTGCTTCTGATTTGCTGCTGGTGCCTCCCATTGGCCAAACTCAACTGGAACCTGGGAGTGTTGTGGCCCAGGGAATGCAATTCCAAAGTACAACTTCTTGGAACAGAATGTAGGGTAAAAATGGATAGAGAGTACATCCACAGGGGCACTAACCAAATGGAATGAAATACAATAAAGGCTTTAAAAATCAGTTGAAGAGCTAAATAAATAAGCCTCATTCTATACAAATATTAAAAAAAAATAGAGACATGAAAGGCTGAGGTTATTTCTATTAGGTTAACTGGTATGGTTTGCTCTCAGTACTCAGATATGATAATGGGAAATTGGTTGTTCAAGATACAATGTTTTTGCTGGTCATTCTAAGACCTGCCCTTTAGTCAACATGAATCACATGTGACTCAGATAAAGGAGACTGGGGATAGAGGTCTGGACTTAAAATATTTTATAGCAGATACTGAATCCATAACTTATTTCTAAATCTGAGATTAATTTCTCTGCAATTTACATTTTGTGCCCAGACAAGGGGTTTTGGACTCTCATTTAGGAACCAATTGCTGAAATCAGAATGCAAAGAGTAACTTTTTATTTAGGTGTTTGGGGTATCTTAGTGCAAAATTTAGGCTTGTCTAAACTGGGATTTGCATTATTTTCTATTCTAGGGCAACTTTGAGCTATTGATCATCAGGATTCATTTATACTGTTAAGTAGGAACATATTAGGGATGCTATATGAGGTAGATGGCAAGACTGAAATAAAAGAAGACAATAGTAAAAGACAGTAAAAGTCTATTAAAGGTAAAACAGGGGCTTCCCTGGTGGCGCAGTGGTTGAGAGTCCGTCTGCCGATGCAGGGGACGCAGGTTCGTGACCTGTCAGGGAAGATCCCACATGCCACGGAGCGGCTGGGCCCATGAGCCATGCCCGCTGAGCCTGTGCATCTGGAGCCTGTGCTCCGCAACGGAAGAGGCCACAACAGTGAGAGGCCTGCGTACCGCAAAAAAAAAAAAAAAAGCAATAAAGTTGATAAAACCATTTGTTAAAAAAAAAAGGTAAAACAAAGGAACGATAGAATTGCCACACCATCGCGTCATGTTTAAACAAGGCAATATAATAGCTGGGTAAATATATGCAATTACTATGACTCCAAATTTTTATGTGAATAAGAGCTCATAGAAATGAGAAAGATAAGCTAAAATTTCCTCCACTTTCCAAAAAAGACAAAGGACATAAACGAAAATTTGCAAAAGAAACACTACCAATAAACTTGCAAAAGTATTCAATGGTAGTAGCAGCAGAAAATGAAAATCAAAGGAATAATGATAGTTTTTTTCTTTAAACTCTTAAATGATTAATAATAGGTATTTTACTCATTATTTATAAAAACGACAAAAGTTACTTTCTCCATGATAATCAAGGTATAATTTTATCATTGCTTGAAAGTAATTGCTCATCAAATGCATTATGAAATTTAACTTCCTTTTGATAAGTAATTTTAGATGATAATTGCTGTTTTAGGAAACACTGAGAATACAAACTACAATAAACATTTTTACACTGAGATGTTCATCATTGTGCTATATATATATATATATATATATATATATATATATCTCACACTAAATGTAATCTAGATCCCTAGAGATAAAGTGTATATAAATTATATGAGGAAATATGCTGTATCTTTAAAATGTTGGTTTTGTAAATTTCAAAAGTGAGAAAATCGTTGTGACAGTGCTTTAATGAGGGACAAAAACTTGTGTAAAGAAAATATAATTATATACATATATACATATATTTATATATATCATATATATACTTACATGTATTTGCATGTATATACATGCATAAATCTGTATATTCACACATCTGTATGTGTATTATATATATGTATATACATATTCATATTTGTATCTTCATACATACAGCTTTGCATAATAAATACTAGAAAGTATGCAAAGCTTCTAATGCTAATTTTGTTGGAAAGGAATAAAATATTGCATGTACCATTCTATCATTCTGCCAATTTTGGCCTCTATGGCTACAAAGTTATTTTCTTCCTTCTTCAACATTTCTGAGAAATAACTTTTATCCTCTGAGAGTATGTTAAGCAGAATAAGGTAAATTCATATATATTAGAACAGATGCAGTACGTTGATCCACTTGGTTGCTGTTACAGAGAAATATCTAATTCTGCTCTTGTCAAGAATTTGCATGTATAAATTTTGTGGCAATGAGAAATGACCTTTACTTGTTTTAAGTTAACTTTTTAGGAAGTATACTGGGATTAACTAAGGACTAGATTGTTTTTCTCAGATAAGAAAATATGTATTTCTGAAGACTCAGGCTTCATTAGTAAAAACTCATAACTCAACTATGTGACATCTGGTTTAAAAAAAGAAAGAGAAAAATATGTGGGATTCAATCAAGTTTGCATACTGCTGTCTAGATAGTGTGGATGCTCATATGTCAAATATAGATTAGAAGATATAAATGGGATTTTTTCTTCTGACAACAGCATACCTCTGATACATGGTATTTAGAGGAGAAAAATATATAAATCCTCTGGAACTGCTAAGAGTCAAGGGATTGAAATTATTTTCTTTTACAGAAATATATTTGTCAGATTATAGTAAATTACTTCCCCAAATATTCAGGAGTTAAATTAATCTATATACTCCAAAGATAATAGTAAATGCACTACGAAAAAAGGATGAGCATTGTTATTTGTAAATTTGGAAAATATTAGGTTAAACAAAGACTTTTTTTAAAACTGGGAGACTTCTCAGTGCTTTTAATATGATAAATAATAACTAACATTATTGAGGGCTTGCTCTGGGTCAGGTTACCATGATAAAAATCTGCATACGATCTTTGCAACAGTCTTCTGTGGTAAGTATTATTATTATTATCTCCATTTGAGGGCTAAAGATATTTAGACTTAGGTCAAACAATTTGCCTGGATTTACATGGACAGTAACTGCTAAAGAAGTTGTATGGACCAAAGCAGACCAAAGTGGAAGTCTGGATTCTGAATTACCAGGAAATATATATCACCTCTCCTCACTGTCCAATGCTCACTGATGGTCTCCAGTAATAGAACATAGTATACTGTGTTTCTCAAATGTACTGGATCTCAGACCTTATATTTTATTCCCAATTATCTGAGTCCTTCTGGATTGCACAATCCATTTTGTAAATATTCAAGTTTTATGCCTTACCTACAATCTATTGCTACATTATTAAAACTTCTTTGTTTTAAATAGTTCTTTTTTTTTTTCAAAATCAGAGATGGGTGTGGCATGGAAGAAGGAAAATCTGAAAGTAGGACATGGAAAAATTAGATATAGAAGAAAAAATGTATTAGGTAGAGGAGAGAATATCAATGAAGAATTTGGTTATCAATTTTTTTTTTCCTTTTTGCAGTACATGGGCCTGTCACCACTGTGGCCTCTCCCGCTGTGGAGCACAGGCTCCGGACGCACAGGCTCAGCGGCCATGGCTCACGGGCCCAGCCGCTCCGCACCATGTGGGATCCTCCCGGACCGGGTCACGAACCCGTGTCCCCTGCATCGGCAGGCGGTCTCCCAACCAATGTGCCACCAGGGAAACCTGGTTATAAACTTAAATAAAAGTGATATCTTCCCTATTATTGCTATTAAAAATCATTATTTAAAAGTATGTATTTTTAATAGTTTGTTACTTAGATAAGTATCTGGGCCCTGAAGCAATTCACTGAAGAAAACCTTTTAAAAAATTCAAATAAACCAAAATAAAGTCTGAAGATGATTCCCTGCTGCTTTATTTTCTAAAAATTATGAAATAACAGGAGGACCACAAAAGATTTTAAGTAAACCCCAGCATGGGGTATGAATAAAATGAAGAAAATGTCTTCCTTGACTTATTTAAGGCATATATTTTCAAACTTTTTCTTTATTCCTACAGCCTTCTCAATCAAGGAGTTAGTATAACTCAGTAGGAGCAGTAGGTTGGGAAAATTTAATACCAGTTTTGCATAAACTGCAGCTGTTTCTCACTTGGACATGAGAACAATGTAATCCAGCTCAATATAAAAGACCACATAAAAGTATATTAAATTCCTTATTTTGACTCATGGTAGTAGCATAGCAGAGGGTATCTGCCCTTCATGTACATTTATTTGTCTTCAGATTGAATTATTCATGGTGAATATCTTAGTGAAAATCTAGTCCATCTTTTAGAAACCATTTCTTTTGCCTGAATTTTGAGAGGAGTTGAATTAGGTCTACTCAGCAGGACTCAGTCTCACTTTAAAATAAACAGTTGACTTTCATCTAATGATATGTCCTTGTGTTGGGAGCTCCCAAACTAAAACATCTACATCCATGATATAGTGGACTTCGAGGAGAGAGTCCTCAAAATGTTCTCCATCTTGACATAATTGAAATCATCCTTTCTGATAGGATTTTAGGGTCCCCAGGATAGCTCAGATGTCAGTGCTTCTCCGTGTTTGAACCAGTATCTGCAATAACTTGGAGTGAGGCCAACCCTGGATCACTTGCTAACGAAAGAGAAACCTTAGAAAGTGATGTCCTTGGAGAAGTAATTCACATGGACATGAAATTTCTTGTGTTCAGGTTTTGATTTGAAAGTAGGAGAGTGAGAAACCCATAGAGATAGAATAAAACAAGGGAGCTTAGGAAGTACATTTTGGCACAAAGTAGTCATTTACTGATGCAAAGATGGTAATGTGAGATTTTATTTTCTTTACAATTGTGATATATTTGTGGTAATATTTTTTTCATCAAGCCAGGCCTAACTATGTGGAGTCTAGATCAGGGTTTATTATATGCACAAGTGCCAGGCAAGCCCCCTAAGAATCATTTTTGTTACCATTAAAAATGCAAAATGAGGCCCCATCCCAAGAAATTCTGATTCAATGGAATGGGGATAAGATTCAACAAGCTTAACAACAACAAAAACAACAATAATAATGTAATAATAAATCCTTAAATGGTCTGGTACAGAGGCAACCACACATGTCAGTCCCCATCAAACTGAAATAAATGAGATACCATGAAATAGGTCAGGCTGAATCACTAAATAGTTAGGTTGACCTAACATTTTAAGTCCTGGAAATAAAAGTGGGTCAATAATCCAGGTTTATAATTTCCCTTAACACTAATTCTCCCATCATTTCATTTTAATAGAATTTTTAACTCAGCAGATAAACAACAAAACAAAGTTATATTTCTCAATCTTCCTTGTATCTAGATGTGGTCATGTGACTGAATTATGGCTAGTGGGTGGGGAGAGAAAATGTCACATGGCAGTGTAGGAAACGTTTTGCCTAATTCTTTCATCATTCTTTTCTCAACTTTGGCTGTTTGGATTGTAGAAGCAGCCAAATTAGATCCTCAGAAAATGAGCCAATCTTGCAAATGGTGATGTGGTGGCTGGAAGGAGCCATAATTCCTGAAGACTTCATAAATAAGAGCTACCACACCAGCAACTAGACCAGATACCCCTGGGCTTCTTTATTAAAGAGATTCACAGATTTAACTTGCCTTTCACATTATTCTTCACCTCCAATATTTTTAATTTAAAAATTAAATGCACAAGAACCAATGTTGAGGGCGCATAGTATAGAAGAGATGTTAGCCTGGGATGCCAAGAACAGGATACAGAATAATTCAGAAACAATGCCTTCCTTGAGTTGGTCCTATGTCATTTGAAACATTAGAAAGCAATACTACTAAACATCAAGTTTGAGAAATGTGTAGTTTAAAGATATAGCACTGAAAGAGTGAGATTGCTAAGGGTTTTAGAGCATTGATAAGATGTGCAAAAATAGATAACATGTCAGTTTGCATTATTACTGCCTGAGGACAATTTTGATTGTTCTAAACAAGTTTTAAACAAAACAAGGTTGCCCACTCTCACCACTATTATTCAACATAGTTTTGGAAGTTTTAGCCACAGCAATAAGAGAAGAAAAAGAAATGAAAGGAATCCAAATCGGAAAAGGAGAAGTAAATCTGTCACTGTTTACAGACGACATGATACTATACATAGGGAATCCTAAAGATGCTACAAGAAAACTACTAGAGCTAATCAATGAATTTGATATAGTAGCGGGATACAAACTTAATGCACAGAATCTCTTGCATTCGTATACATTAATGACGAAAAATCTGAAAGAGAAATTAAGGAAATGCTCCCATTTACCATTGCAACAACAAAAAAATAAAATACCTAGGAATAAACCTACCTAAAGAGACAAAAAACCTGTATGCAGAAAACTATACGACACTGATGAAAGAAATTAAAGATGATACAAACAGAGAGATATTCCATGTTCTTGGATTGGAAGAATCAATATTGTGAAAATGACTATATTACTCAAAGCAATCTACAGATTCAATGCAATCTCTATCAAACTACCACTGGCATTTTTCACAGAAAGAGAACAAAAACTTTCACAATTTGTATGGGAACACAAAAGACCCCGAATAGCCAAAGCAATCATGAGAAAGAAAAACAGAGCTGGAGGAATCAGGATCCTGGATGTCAGACTACACTACAGAGCTTCAGTAATCAAAACAGTATGACACTGGCACATAAACAGATATATAGATCAATGGAACAGGAGAGAAAGCACAGAAATAAACCCATGCACATATAGTTACCTTATCTTTGATAAAGAACGCAAGAGTATACAATGGAGAAAAGACACCACCTTCAATAAGTGGTGCTGGGAAAACAGGATATCTACATGTAAAAGAATGAAATTAGAACACCCCCTAACACCATACACAAAAATAAGCTCAAAATGGATTAAAGACCTAAATGTAAGTCCAGAAACTATCAAACTCTTAGAGGAAAACAGGCAGAACACTCTATGACATAAATCACAGCAAGATCCTTTTTGACCCACCTCCCAGAGAAATGGAAATAAAAACAAAAATAAACAAATGGGACCTAATGAAACTTCAAAGGTTTTGCCCAGCAAAGGAAACCATAAATAAGACCAAAGACAACCCGCAGAATGGGAGAAAATCTTTGCAAATGAAGCAACTGACAAAGGAATAATCTCCAAAATATACAAGGAGCTCATGCAGCTCAATATCAAAAAAACAAACAACCCAATCCAAAAATGGGTAGAAGACCTAAACAGATATTTCTCCAAAGAAGATATACAGATTGGCAACAAACACATGAAAGGATGCTCAACATCACTAATCATTAGAGAAATGCAAAGCAAAACTACAATTAGGTATCACCTCACAGCAGTCAGAATGGCCATCATCAAAAAATCTACAAACAATAAATGCTGGAAAGTGTGTGGAGAAATGGGAACCCTCTTGCTCTGTTGGTACGAGTGTAAATTGATACAGCCACTATGGAGAACAGTATAGAGGTTCCTTAAAAAACTAAAAATAGAACTACCATATGACCCAGCAATCCCACTACTGGGCATATACCCTGAAAAAAACATAATTCAAAAAGAGTCATGTACCACAATGTTCACTGAAGCTCTATTTACAATAGTCAGGACATGGAAGTAACCTAAGTATCCATCGACTGATGCATGGGTAAAGAATATGTGACACATATATGCAATGGAATATTAGCCATAAAAATAAATGAAATTGAGTTATTTGTAGTGAGGTGGATGGACATAGAAACTGTCATACAGAGTGAAGTAAGTCAGAAAGAGAAAAACAAATACCATGTGCTAACACATACATATGGAATCTAAAAAAAAAAAAAAAAAGTTCTGAAAAACCTAGGGGCAGGACAGGAATAAAGACACAGACATAGAGAATGGACTTGAGGGCAAGGGGATGGGGAAGGGTAAGCTGGACAAAGTGAGAGAGTGGCCTGGACATATATACACTACCAAATGTAAAATAGATAGCTAGAGGGAAGCAGCTGTATAGCACAGGTAGATCAGCTCAGTGCTTTGTGTCCACCTAGATGGGTAGGATAGGGAGGGTGGGAGGGAGATGCAAGAGGTAAGAGATATGGGGATATATGTATATGTATAGCTGATTCACTTTGTTATAAAGCAGAAACTAACACACCATTGTAAAGCAATTATACTCCAATAAAGATGTTTAAAAAAAATGAATGTGTGTATGTGTGTGAGTGTGCATGTATGCATTGACATTTAAATACAAAAGTTTAAAGAACAACCTTATAATGAAAAGTAGAACCTTTAATTTTTGTATTGACTTGCCATTTTACGGGGGCAAATGACAATAAATATCATATTTATTTTGAGAATTAAATTATGTATTTAGAAGACATGAGCAACTTTACTCGAAGTATATGAGTAGCAAATGATAATTCTGCTTAGTTTTTTTTTTTTTTTTGCAGTACGCGGGCCTCTCACTGTTGTGGCCTCTCCCGTTGCGGAGCACAGGCTCCGGGCGCGCAGGCTCAGCGGCCATGGCTTATGGACCCAGCTGCTCCGCGGCATGTGGGATCTTCCCAGACCAGGGCACGAACCCGTGTCCCCTGCATCGACAGGCGGACTCTCAACCACTGTGCCACCAGGGAAGCCCTGCTTAGTTATTTCTGATACCATGATTCTAAAAACTTCATAAAAGCATCAGTGCTAAGAACAAATGTTGACTAATGATTTTATTAAAATTAAATCCTGGTAAGAATCTAAGATGACATTTTTGTGACTTTGAATTCCAGAGAAAGTATTTCTGGTTTTGAAAATAGGTTCTGACCATTTATTTGAATAACCTAGAATTTAATTTCTCTTTCTTCAGTCAGCTCATGCTGATTGTTGCAAGGAAATTGCTTGGATTTCATAGTATTTTCAATGTATTAACACTTTCTCATGGGCACATTTTTAAGAATAAAACGTTTTTCTTTACATAATTCATGTTTATAATAATGAAAAAGAAATTCAGACAAGCACAAGGAAGAATATGAGAAACACTAAAATAAAACCTTCCTGATAGAGTCACTTTTACAATCTTTGTTTATATTTTATCTATTTTGTTGCCTTTATTTTTTAAAAGTCTGTGTTAAAGTGTGTGAGTACTACAAGCTCATTATATAAAGTCAAAGATTAGATGTAACAAATTACATGTAGTAAAATATTAGTCTTTTCCCTATGCCCAGCCTCTTCAAGTAAACACTGTTAGCAATTTACAGTGTGTCTTTGCAGACATTTTTCTGTGCACTCTCAGATAGATAGATGGATAGATAGGGTTTTAACACACATACACACACACAGAGACACATATACTATACTTTCATAGGCACATTTTTACAATATACATGCGGTAAGTCTCTCTCTTTGTACACAAATATATATTTCTGTGACTCAAATTTTCTAGCTAATAATATACGAAATTTCAGACCAGGTGAACATTAGTTTCTTCATTTTAAAATTCTCTAATTAATACTGGTCAGATCCAGTAATAGAAACCTTAATTCTAAATTCCAAATCTAGTGTTCTTTTGAAGTACTTTGAAAAGTGTGAAAATAAGAGCGATTATGGGAAACCAATTCAACACTGTCTTGAAACTCCTAGACAGTTTAGAAAGGTTAAAAAAAAAAGATATGAAAAATATTCAGATTGTAGAATAAAAATTAAAACAGTCTTTATTCACAGATGACATTATTGACTATTTATGTAGAAAATTCTATGAAATCTACAAAAATGTTACCAAAACTAAAAAGTGAGTTTGGCAAGGTCACAGGACACAGGACCAACATACAAAAATCTATATACTAGAAATAGACAATCAGAAATTTAACTTAAATTAGCTTTGATTTACCAAAGATTATTCTGGATCTTGTAAACTTAAAAAAATATATTTGGGTTAGTTTCTATAGTTCTGAGAGTATACTTGGTTTATATAAATGCTTGTTTGCCTTTAAACCACTTAAATTGCACTCTTTACAAATTAATTTTGGCAATACCTTCCAGAGGTGGAAAAATATCACACATTTATATCATACATACATAGATATACATAAACATACAGTTATGATAAAAGGAATATTGCCTGCCATATCAGTAAACAAAGGATGTCACAGTCAGTAAACAAAGGATGTCACAGTCATTAGTGATTGCAGCCACGACCAGACAGTGAGCTGGTGAGCCCTGAGAGAACTCAGGAAGGAAAAGAATACCTGCCATCTAGTAGCAATCAGACTGCAGCCACTCCCCACAGTGAGTCCTGAGGAAACTCAGGATATGAAAACGTGAGGATACTGGCCTCAGATAGCTGATGTGCATGTCAAAGGAATGATTTCAGTGAGCCCAGACTCTTGCATCTCCCCATACATAAAAAAGCGCTAAATTCCTTAACTTGACATATCTGGTTTTCTTTAATTAACAATAATATTTTGATGTTCAGACTACCTGCCCTTTGTTGCAAAACTCCTGTATATCCTGGCTCCCCCCTCACCTCCTCGAAGCAGTTCTCTCAGGGTTATTTGAGATTCTGCCTCCCAGGCTTGAAGTCTTAAAAATACCCATGGAATAAAACATAACTCTCAAATTTAGGTTGTGAATATATTTTTTTAGTCTGTAGATAGATGCAGAGATATTATAGCTTTCATTTAAAAATTTTAACCATGAGAGAGGTATGATATAATGCAGATATAATGTTATAGTTTTATAAACCACTAGTTTATAAAAGACCAACTGGATCCAAATTGTGTTTCTGCCAAATAGAATAAGTTAAGGTTATCTACTCAGATGGCTAAAGCTTTGACTGATATTTGTAAGAAAGACTTTTAAAATTTTGTATTCACCTAATTTCCAAATTAGCTGCTTTTTTTTTTTCTGATATGAAGTCTCTCCATGAAATTTGCATTTCAAGAGATGACTCTGTTCCTGGAGGAGATCAAGAACTGATAGAATGGTTGCACCTCACAGGCACTGAGAAAGAATATGTTTCTCCAAGAAGGGCTTTTGTTTCCTAAATCCAGATCTTTTACAATATCCAGAAAACTTTTGACATGACTAGGGGATGTTTAGGGATATGTGGGCTTAAAAGGTTTCTAGAGCCATATATCTGTTATTGTAAAGACTGGATTTGTAAGACAAGTGCTTTTGTGTTTATTTCCTCAAAGAACTGGGTTGCAACCTGAGTGATATCAAGACCCTGCCATTTGACTACATTATCTTTGATTTGCCTCTTTATATCAAGGAAAAAAATCTTCAACTAAGATGGAAATCAAAAGATTCCTGTGGTCTAGATTTAGAACTGTGTTTCTCTGGAATGTTTTAGTAAGTCCTGGAAGGCTTCAGAATGGTTTTATTTCCCTCTGGATACATAGCTTCATTTTAGCTTGAGGAAGAAGGCCTAAAAACAGTCACTGTCAGCTCAATAACAGCTTCCAATTGGGCTAACTTTTGACCATAGAGCTACTTAAAAAATACTTTAGAGTATCTTGTCAGATTTCAGCTGGACAAACAGTAAATATTCCTGGCAGTATTGAACAACCTCATTCACACACACACACACACACACACACACACACAGAAATTTAAATAAAAAATACCATTTATACTAGTTTCAAAATATTATGTACATAGGGATATCTCTAATAAAAGCTGTGTCAACTCATATACTGAAAACTGCAAAATGCTGCTGAGAGAATTTAAAGACCCCAATAAATGGTTACCATGATCCTGAAACAGAAAACTCAATAGTGAAAATATGTCAATTCTCCCCAAAATGACCTCTAAATTCAACACAATTCCAATCAAAATCCTCAGTCGTTTTTGTAGAAATTAACTAGCTGATCCTAAAATTCATATCAAAATGAATAAACACCATTGAAAGAGAAAGCAAAGTCGGAAGACTTATGCTGCCTGATTTCAAGATTTATTTTTAAGTTAGAGTAATGAGCAGTGTGGTTTTGATAGACAAATAGATCAATGGAAAAGAATAGAGTCCAGAGATAGACCTATACATATACGGTGAATGGATTTTTGACAAAGATGCACAGGCAGTTCAGCAGAGAAAGGATAGTTTTTTCAAGGAATAAACAGTGCTGGAACATACGCATCTTTTGCTTCATATACCAATATTAATTCAAAATGACTCAAAGACATTCATATAAATCTTAAAACTACAAAAGTTAGAGAAGAAAACATAAGTGAGTACATTTATGACATATTTTGGTAAATGAAAATGTACTGGAGCACAACAATGACTCTGTTTATTATTGCCTCAGGTTGCCTTTGCAATAAAACAGGAGAATTGAGTAACAGACATCATATTGTCCACAGATCCTAAAGTATTTACTCTCAGGCCCTTTTCTGAAGTTTGCTGACTCCTGCTATAGATTATAAGGAAAAAACCCAGCAAAAACTGTCTTCTTGGCTGAAACAACTGCATGACTGGGAGCAGAGTGGCTTCAGCTTTGTCCTAATGTTGCAGCTCTGAGTTTTTTGAGTCGAGTTATCTTTAGACAGTGGCTACAAGGCTTCAGGGCAGCAAGGAACAGACAGTAACATCCAGAAGGAGAACAAAGAAGTTGCTCCTTCCTGGGGTTTGGTCTTTAGTTTCTGGACACTTTACTCAGATGCTCTCAATAAGCTAAATTCATGTACCCCGGTATAAATGACAGTGTGACAGGGGAGTGATAGACTTCTTCCTGAATCACCCTCTTTGGATGAGCTTATGACTTGGGACCACATTTTTGAATCATCCAGGGATGGGGAATGGAATTACCTGTTGACCACTCAGGGTCATCTTATGAGCAGGGATAGCTTGGTGGGAAGTGGGATAAGGTGATAGTAGTGATTCTCCATGTGTTCTTTCTCCTATTACTCCAAAAAGCACTGTTTGTTTTATTTTTGTAAAACTGGATTTCATTCTAAGTTTTTTTTGTCATGGTGGTTCCATTGCTAAGAATGCTTGTAATTAATTGGAGTTTCATATTTATGAATATCCTCAGCTTTTATAATAAAAATGAACCATCTTTCTACATATAGTATTCTAAAAATTTTAATTAGAAATGTATGTTCAAGTTTTAGATGCCTTTTATTATATTTTTAAATACTATTAAAAATTTAAAATCTAGAGAAATGATGGATTATATGGTTAGATTTTCTAATACCACTTCATTTTTGCATTTCTGGAATGTACCTTTTTGGATTATGGAGTATTTATCTTTCAGTATACTTTTAGAATATCTTTTATTTATGATTTTTTCATCTCTAGTCATAAGTAAGGTTTAAGTTTGTATTTGGGGCTTTCATTGGATTTCGATATTAGTTATATAAACTGTAATATTAAAGCTCTGTAAAATAGTTTTGAAGCATTTTATTCTTATGAATTGGAATTCTATCAACAGAAATGAAATATTTCCTTCCACGAAGGTTTGATATAACTGACTCTTAAAACTGTCTTTGCCAGGCACATTGAAAAAACATCACTATGATTTATTGGTCTAATAACATTTTATTTCTCTATTCAGTCAATTTTAGTAACATATATTGGAATATATTTAAAATCTTAATATATTTAAACCTTTAATTTTTCATTCTTTTATTAAATTTATTTAAAGAACATACTAGTACATAAGCTCAATAACATGTATATACATAAATAATTGTATACAAATAATTATAAAACAATACTAAATGTTGCTTTTTTTCTTTTAGGGACTAGACATATTATATCTATTTTATAAATATTTGGCCTCAAACCTGGACACTTTATTATGAGATAAGTTAAAATTAGGTCTTAAAAGTTTTATTAATCATTAACATGAGAACCAAATGTTTTCTTCTTCTGAAGGAAAAAAAAATACCAATGCCAGTTACACCACACATGAGCTACTATAGAGATCAGATTCCCTCTCTCCATATGCAATTTTATAAATATTTTTTAGCTTACATGTTACTGTAATTATTTTGGGCTTCCTCCTTGTTTTAGTGACCTTGATATAGAAATATAAATATTTAAATAAACTGTTTTGCTTTAGTAAGAATTTAAAATCACCTCTTAAGCATGATTATGTTTCCAACACTATATATTAGAACTGCCATCCATCTCTTAGCTTCCTAAAACTTTTCCTAGACTGATAGTTAGTCCTTAATAAATGGTTTCAGGAAAGAACAGAGTTAGTCCAACTGTTTAAGTTACTTTTTAACCAGAATTTTAATAAGCAGACTGTAAGCCTTCTAGAAAGCTTAAAATTTAATAACCAGACATCCCTACTCAAAGGCAATTGAAATCAGTGTTCCCCTACATATACTTCTTTTATTGCAAAGCTGTTTACTACTTAGCATCCTGAAATGTTGTGAGTTGTAATGAAAAGATAATTTAAACATAGAAAAAACTTCAGGATTAACACAGGACTGCATTGTTTTCCCTTGCAGGAGAGCAGGTGCATTCTGTCAGGCCTAAAAATAAACTTAAGATTGCAGTTTCCCCCTAGAAATCAATTTGTTTACTCTAAATGTGTATGACAATATTATACTCATATTAAAATTACAGAGGATTTCTGGGATTGTGGCTTTTCCTTTGGATGTTTAGCATTTCTTTAAATAGCATAATCCCTTTTTTTAAACCATTACAGTTTATAGAGCTCATTTAGCTGGATGAGATATTGGACTATTAAGTATCATTAAGAAAATAAATTAACACTGATATCAGGAGGCAGGTGTTTATAGCTTCTGAATGATATATTGCTTTTAGTAAAATTGAAAGAATTAATTTTCAAAACACATTAGGACTCCCAAAATTACAATTCCTTCAACATTCAAGGTCATGGATATGAACCCTTGCTTTATGGTGGTTCAGCTGCTTCCCAACCCCTCTTTTTTTTATGCCGGAAGCTCCTGCATACTTTTTATATATTTATTTATTTATTTATTTTTCTTCTCTTGGAGATAACTTGGGAGTTACAAATTGTACCCATTTACTATTGCCCTCAAGCATGTGGCACTAAAACCTCTGTACCCCTCTCTCAAAAAATAGATTTTATGCAGTTATCACAGAATTTCTGTTGAGTCTTCTCTGGTCAAAAAATAGCTACCTAGATTTTTTCAATATTTCTGCTGAGTTGTTTGTAGGGATTTGCCCATTTTATTGGCTTCAAGTGGGGTAATTATTGGATCTCATTATTGTCAATTATTCTTTTTCCTAAGAGAGGTTATAAAGGGGGTGTCTTTGAAATTGACCAAGTTTTAGGTAAAGCTTTCTCTGCCTATCCACACCACACATATCAAAAGTGAGACATGTTTCTAGACATGTTTGGACATAATGATGAAAAAAGCAATATTTTCAACTAAATCCATTGTGTTACCATCTGAATGTTATTTAGTATAATTTTATATAATAAATGACTAGTACACTTTTGACTGTTTTTTGTTTTTTGCGGTACGTGGGCCTCTCACTGATGTGACCTCTCCCATTGCAGAGCACAGGCTCCGGATGCGCAGGCTCAGCGGCCATGGCTCACAGGCCCAGCCGCTCCGTGGCATGTGGGATCTTCCCGGACTGGGGCACGAACCCGTGTCCCCTGCCTCGGTAGGCAGACTCTCAACAACTGCTCCACGAGGGAAGCCCCTATCTCTGTATTTTAAGTTCCATTCCCTTGTGGGATTTTCATAAGATTTTGACAAATACAATTAAGAAAAACAATCAGTGATCAAATAAGTAAAAATGATGAATAGCATGAGGTACTCATGAGCTATCAGTAAGAAATTATTAAGTTGTATATGAAACTGCCTTTTTTTGTAGTTCAAGATAGTCAAATATCATTGATTTCTTATGGTGCAATTTAATAAATGCTTTGCTAATGAAGCTCTTCCCTCAAGGCATTTTTCTGAACTATATCCTGTCCCACATCTCATGTTCTTCATCAAATTAAAGTCATAGTGTGGACCACTTATTGATTTACATATTCTTCTGGTTTTTTTTTATTCATGAGTATGTTTATTTCTTCCCTTATTCAATATTTATTTACTGAATGTCTACCCTTCACCAATCAAAATATATAAGTGGTATACACATTCTACTTTTAGGAAATATTGAAGTTTCTTTTTATAGAATGTCAGCATTGACTCCAAAGTTCCTGCCCTCGAATGTGGGATTTTGAATGTAGGTGTGTATGTGTAAAGTGAAAATTTAGTTTGTAGTATAAAAATAAGAACATGGGAATGGGAACTGTAGAGCCAGCAGTGTGTTTGGTCTGTATCGACTGGATATCATGCAATATTACAGTAATACACTTGATAGAATAAATCTAAGGTTGTGTTCCTCGGAGACATCTTTATGCTTAAGAAGACTGAAAATCAAGAGGTAATGTATTTCCTCTCTCTTGAAGAGAGCACCTAGCAGTCCTCCTGTGCCCTGGTTCTCAGCCCTCGCTGTGCATCAAAATCAAATGAGGAGACTCAAAGGTATATTTTCAGAGATCTGACTTTTCAGGCTTTAGGCTTTAGCATGGATTTTTTTTTTTTAAAGCTTCAAGGTTATGCTAACATGCAGTGCATGTGGAGACAGGCTTCTCTAGAGCAAAACCAACACAGGATGGAGGACACATGGCTTTCAGTAACTAAAGGCAGGGTCAATATTGGGAATCAGTTATGAGGGCTTCATTTTAACAAATGAAATTTGCTGATCAGACTATATTTGTTATTCAAAAACATTGGTAAAGATTGTTGTGCTTGTGATTGGAACAAGGTTTTAATGAAGAAAACCTAATAATGTTCCAAATACAAGAGAGGGCATATAGTAAAAGAAAAGCAAGATCAATAACTTTTATAAGGTAAAATCGTAGTTATTTAAATAGCTATTGATATATACCTATAGGGAGATAAAAACATATCTATTTTACCATTTAATTTGTTCAAAAGCATTTTTATAGTACACATTTTAAGAATGATTGTGTTTTCATGGTACAGATTATTTTATTTATTATTTTAGTGATTTTATTTGGAAGAATGGGCTTTCCATTTGAGGAAGCATAATGCAAAGGAAGGACCACAATCTTACACAGAAGAAGACCTGAAATCAAGATTTCGATGCATTTACTAGTTCTGGGCATGTTGGTAGGCCTTTCACCTCTTTGAATCTCATCTTAATTTTTAATATGGGGAGCACTACTTCTGTTTGTATCACAGTAAAGAGAAGTGCTCTTTAAACTAAAACGTCTGTATAAATAATGCAGTTAAAGGAGGTCTATCTACAATTCTCATGTTTTGTTTGCAAAATGGGTGTACTGTGAAACCCAGTATTTTCCAGAGGTTCTGCCTGGGACCCTAATACACTGTTTCAAGAAGCACATGGTGTCCTATGTTCCTGCTTTTGATAGCTCCTCTCATTTACTATTTGACCTCACAATACTGGTAACTTTGAAAATCTTTCCCTTTCCCTTTCTCGTTTTGAAAGTGGAGCCAAAACTGTTTAAATTCACTAGTTATGAAAAAAGATTTCTTGGTGTAATGGAAAGAGGATTCATTAGGAGTCAAAAGAAACTGGGTTATTGCCTTAATTTTACTAGGTCCCTGTATGGTAACCATGGTTGAGTAATTGGCCTCTCTGATCATTTTGTCCCAAATTTTCAAAGCAATGTGGCTAAATTAGGCAAACTAAAGTGCTTCCTCTTTTTCTAAAATCCTATAATTCTATTGTGGGTTGGTTTACGGTTTTATTTTTGAAAAAAACAAAACAAAACTATGAATGTTGTAAGTTATTTTTGTGCATAAATATTAATCATATCATTGAATTATTGAATGTTTTTTCAGGAAACTATATTTGATTTTATTATTCTGTTTCAAATTTTTCAATATGATTCACTAAAACATAGTATATTTACTATTTGCAATACACTAATATAAAAATCAATCTTCTGCATTCTGAGATGCATCCAAGTTTATGGAATTCCCATAGAATTTTACTTTCTGTATGCTTAAATAAAGAAGAATGGAACTTCAACAAAGATGTGTTTATCTCAATGTAAGGAATTTTTACATAGGCAGAATAAACTATTATTTTAAATTTATTTTTTCATATTTTGTGATATCTATTGAAAGTGAATGTATATTTGATTGCCAGTACAAGTTTAAAAAACATTTATTATAGACCACTTATTGTTTTGAGATGCATTTTTTTACATTAATTCTGACAAATTATTTCTGAAGAGTCTTTTAGGACACACCTCTGATAGATAGAATTCCTGTTTTTAAGAAGCTAAGAAATCAGAGGATAAAAGACATTTGTCCAGATAATCAAGATACAAAGACAAAACTGATGTATCCTTGAAGAAAAGTGCAAAAAAACAAGTCTAGTTTCTAGAGGAATTTTCTCTCCTTTTCACACTTCCCTGGACTCCATGAAGAGAGCTGTTCATAGGTGCAGTGAAAGCTCAAGATGGTGGAGCATTAATAGGAGGGTGTAAATAAGCATTTTAGAGCAATAGCCTTGTTCTCCTCTTTTTTTCTTGGAGGGTTTATATTTGAACATAACTTTTTGTTCTATTGAAGTAGTAAACGATAAGAAAACTACGAAAGCTTTGGTCTGGGGCAAGGGTCCAAATAGGTTGCTAGGGTATGTGTTGGTTTTAAGTCCAGGCCCTCTTGCTGCAGGAGAGAGAGAGTCCCTGTGGGTACTTGTGTTCTAACCTATTTCAGTAGAAAACTATACAAGTGTTAGGTCAAAACGCCTCTAGGACTCAATCATCCTTTATGTTTCTGCATGCCTGGAGAGCAGAGGCATGAGTGCCTTTGTCATCTGTTCAAAGATGTTGGCATGATGAACAGCTTTGGAAGATAGAGATAGCATCTACCTTAGGGGCAAAAAGCAGGTTTTTTACCGTCCGATGTAAGAAAGACAGTATGTCCCTCTGAGGTAATGGCTAACAATTCTTGTAGTCTATTACAAGAGATTTGGGTTCCCTAAGCTCAGGGTTCCACTTCTGTAATACAGCCCACCCTGCTTTCTGTTGCACAATAGGAGTCTTGCTTTTTCAAAGTACCATTTATCTTAGGAAACTCACCTTTTGTCATGATTTACAAAACTACCTTTACTACCTTCCATTCAAGATGTCAAACTAAGCATAATTTTCATCTTCCCTCTTTTACCAAGGACTATTTAAATGACTTAAAAATTGAAAAGAAATATTGCAACATAGAGCAGGAAGGAGACCATCAAAAAATCAAACATGTGGATACATTTCTAGAAGGCAAAAAACAAATGAGATGATATTGGTAAATCTGACAGAAAAAAAAAAAAAGGCAACCACAGCCCAGAATATTCAGAAGAGAAGGCCACACAGATGTAGATATTTTTGTTGGCAGAATCATAGAATCACTCCAGTATTAGTGTGGGAGAGACTGGGAGAATTTTGGGGTTATAGCAAGTAATCAGCATACTTAATTAAAGGATATTCTAGTGAACATGAGTGAAAATCTCCTCCAAATGTAAAAAATAATTGTCTATCATCAGCATTCATCCTGCCATTATAGCTTGAGAACTGTTACAGAAAGAAATTTAACCAAAACTCTAGGAAGAATAGGAATCATAATATGGTGGCTAGTGCTCCAAACTAAGACCTTCATTGAATCCATAATTCTGGACAGCTCACCCCTACTGGTTTGAGCCTTGTTATGCACACTGACATAAAGCTTGTCTATTGACTCACCTTCCTGTACACAAAGCTTTAGTTCACCCTCTCTTTTAGGGGAGAAGTATTATAGGGAAGGAAACCAACCCAAGGGCAATATTCTTCATTTGTATAGATGAACAATCAACCAGGATATCCAGACTTTTGTAAAAACACTAGTAGTTTAAAAGTTCAGCCTCAAGGTAAACGTAGAGACAAGGTTGTTCAAATTAAATAGATATTTCATGGAACACAAAATCTATCTTTCTCTTATTTAGCATAGAGAAAAGTTCAAGATGATAAATCAAATATGGCAACTTTGAAAAAAGACAATGTGAACACAAGAAAGAGTTCTGAAATCAGAAATATAAATGCTGAGGTAACATAATAAATAGAATGACTGGAAAGAAAATTTAGAAAAAAATCTCTCAGGATATTGAGAAAAAAGAGATGGGAAATATGAGAATGGAGTATCAATATAGGTCATCCAAAATATAACAAAAATGTAAAGAATAAGGAAGAGGGAGAAAGTTTAAATGGAGGAACATTTTGATAGTTGAAATAAGACATGCATTTTCAAATTGGAAGGGTATCTGAAATCAAAACAAAATGGAATAAAAATACTGTCACGTAGACATATCTTTGTAAAATTTCAGAACATGATGACAAAAGAGAAGATTCTATAGCCTTCCATAGAGAAACAACCTATCAAAAGGATCACCTATAAAGGATCAAGAATCAGATTTGTTATTAGCAATGCTGGTTACTAGATACTCTCAAGTTTTGAGGGAAAATAAGGGACATAGATTTCTCCTGTCAGCGAAACTGTCCATTTAACAACAATAGGAAGGGCAGAAGAACATATTTTTAGAAATGTAAGGTCTCTATAATTGCACATTTCACAAACTAGGAAAACAAAGAATCATCTACAGAAACAAAGACACTAACCTAACCAGAAAAAAAGAATGCTTTCTCTTCTGCACTTTGAATTCGATTATATTGTAGTTTTGTGCAAATCCTAAGATGCTTCTTTTGCTCCAGGAAAACATGATATCTTTAGGAGATGGAAAAATATATACAGAGAGACATTGAGAATCTGACACTACAACAGTCCCTTCCACGCATGTCACTAGCTTCTGACACAAAGTCAGGCAAGTTGCATCTGCTTGAAGAAGCCTAAGTCACATGTACACATATCAAGTACAGAGAAGTATGGAAAACCAAGTATCTAGAATTTCAACACTTATAGGAAAGACATTATTTTCTTATTTTCTCTCCCTTGCCCAGACTAATAAAGAAGGGATTCTTCAAACATAGGGAAGGATGCATATATTGGGCAGCTTTCTGAAGTGACTATTGAAGGGTATTTTAAAATTAAAAAAGAAATTACTGTCCAATTTTAAGATGAAAATAATTCATATAAGACATAAATTAATCATGATTGTTTCTTCCTTTTAAATAAGAGCAGCAAATTTTGATCAGGGTAACTATATGGCTATATTTATAGACAGGCCCATGGTTTTATACATGGTTATATAAAAGGAGCTTCCATGAATGGATAAAGAAGATGTGGCACATATATACAATGGAATATTATTCAGCCATAAAAAGTATCGACCTAGAGTCTGTCATACAGAGTGAAGTAAGTCAGAAAGAGAGAAACAAATGCTGTATGCTAACACATATATATGGAATCTAAAAAAAAAAAAGTCATGAAGAACCTAGGGGCAAGGTGGAAATAAAGAAACAGACCTACTAGAGAATGGACTTGAGGACATGGGGAGGGGGAAGGGTAAGCTGGGACAAAGTGAGAGAGTGGTAGTGTTTATATGTCCATATATACACTACCAAATGTAAAATAGATAGCTAGTGGGAAGCAGCCGCATGGCACAGGGAGATCAGCTTGGTGCTTTGTGACCAGCTAGAAAGGTGGGATATGGAGGGTAGGAGGGAGGGAGATGCAAGAGGGAAGAGATATGGGGACATATGTATATGTATAACTGATTCACTTTGTTATAAAGCAGAAACTAACACACCATTGTAAAGCAATTATACTCCAATAAAAATGTAAAAAATAAATAAAAATAAAAGGAGCTTTCAAAGAAAGATGGTTAAAGTATAATGATAGCATATTTATTTCATTTAAATGAAGAATTAATGTAAATGAATATTCAGGGCATTCTTTCCATACTTACTTTTTCTTTCCTGTGGAAAGTGAATCAGAGGCATTCAAATACTATTGTATGATTTTTGTCACATCTTCAGGTTTGAGAATGTGTAATTGAATTTGACCACCTTTAACAATGACCTATTCTGTAGGTTCTGAAAAGTTGAGACTGTAAAAATTCTTGCACTTTCCAGGGTTATTATATCTAGTAATATTTCTGTGCCTGGGCTTAAGAGTATGAGGGAAGAAAAAACAAATCACTTTGTTTTTAAGGTTTAGAAATTAAATGTAAGTTTTCAAGTTTGAATAGCTCTTGAAGTCCACAACTTTAATAAAGTTTATGAGAATATAAAGGCTCAAGGATACTTCACTGGGGTGATGTGCTCTGGGAGGTGTGGTAATTTTTATGAACTAAAGGAAAGTGCCCCATATCTTAAGTAGCTCTTTGAAAATATGTCTCCCCAGAGATTGTTGAAAATATGTCTCTCCCACTGAAATGGAGAAAGTTTATTTTAAGTCTGCTATTATCAGTGGCAGTTTGAGGAGCAATTCACATTTTAATAGCTGTTTCATAATAGCATCTTATTCTTTGCCAACTGCACGGTCCTGAAAATCTAATGTGCACCCAAGAAAGAGACTGATATTATAACATCACAACACTAATGCACTTTAATGCCATATTTGACATTTTTATTGAGATGTCATCAGTTGTTACATGAGCTAGCTAAAAATTATAACAAGAAGTGGTAGAGAGTGAAAGCTATTTCTATGAAAATTTTGAACGATCCTATGATTTACCCAAAATGCAGTGTTCTCATTTTTTTCCTCTGTTATATTCTATCCTTCAGAATACAGTAAAAACCTAAGTCAGTATTGTCTTGCATTAATTGCATAGCATATTGTTTATCACATGACTTTAACCTCAGCTTATTAGAATTATAAAACTTTGTTTTTAAATTATAATTGCTCTGTCATTGATTTGGATGACAAGTTTAAGTGCATATGGAACTTACAATATATCCTGAATGCAGTATTTGGAAGGCAGAACTATAATTTACAAACAGAATTTTACTTATTACATTGAACCATATGAGATTAGGTTTGGTAGATCAAAAAATGTCTGGAGAGTGGCAGTTTCATGTAGTTTAACCTATAGAAAAAACTGAGCTTTTTATTAGAATTAGCTGAGTATAAAGATAATTCTTTGCCCTTCCATTTCCTTGAAATACAATAAATTTTGGAAACTGAGGAGACTGTAGTGAATACTTCAACTTGTGCCTTCACAAAATTAGATATTTCCTTTACAAGTTGACCTGAGGAGGCTTACCACACTATAAGAATTAAAAAAAATAAGACCCTGAAAGCATTTTAACCTTTGGTTAAAAATTATGCAGTCTAAAACTCTATGAGTTGTATTAGTAGTAAAGTAGTCTAAAACTCTATTTTTTTAATATGTAAATGACCTTAATTCTGATTGAAGACCTTCACACAGTAACTCTTTTCGCCAATGCTACCTACATCTCCCCTGTTTCCAAGATTTCTCCTGAGCCTCCCCTAAAGCTCTGGCTAATTCCAAACAACTGGGTGGGTGTTTTTGTTTGTTTGTTTTAAATTTATGCATTGTTTTATACCTTTATGGCACTTCTACTGAATTAGTTATTATATGATTTCTTTCATTTCACAGCCTGACTCCTTGAAAAAATGGCTTGTCTCACTTTTTTTTTTGTATGTGATAATAATAGGAAATGTCCTTCTGCATTAGTCATTGACATATTGGTGTCCATCAATGGATGAATGGATCGAGAAAATGTGTATGTTTATACAGTAGAATATTATTCAGCATTAAAAGAGAAGAGAATCCTGTCATTTGTGACAATGTGGACAAACCTGGAGGGCATTTTGCAATGAGTGAAATATGTCAGACAGAGAGACAATACTACATGGTATCACTTACATGGGAAATTTTTTAAAAAGTCATACTCATAGAAACAGGGAATAAAAAAGTGGTTTCCAGGAGTTGGGGGAAGGTGGGGAAGTAGGGTGAAGTTGGTAAAAGGGTATATACTTTCAGTTATAAGATGAATAAGGTCTGAGGTTTTAAAGTATAATATGGTGACTATAATTGATAACACTGTATTGCATATCTGAAATTTGCTAAGAGAGTAGTTCCTAAATGTTCTCATCCAAAAATAAATAAATAAATAAAAAGAGAAAGAAAGAAAAGGAAATAGGTGAAGTGATAGATTTATTAATGAAATCAATGGAGAGAATTCTTTCACAATATATAAATATACCAAATTGTCACCACAATATATATTTTAAGTATATCACAATTTTGTCAATTATACTTCAATAAATGAAAAAAAATCATATACTGTTTGAATTAAATGACATTCTGAAAAATAAATTCTGTTTAAAAAATCCTACTTAAAAATGATTAAATGGAAACTGTGTGTTCTAATGTATATAAATACATTATTATATATATACAGATGCATATAATTGTGTCTCCTCAAAATTCATATGTTGAAGGTCTAACTGCCATTCTGACTATATTTGAAAATGACAATTCAAACAATTGCCTTTAAAGAGGTAATTAAGGTTAAATGAGGTCATAAGGGTGGGGCCTTAATCCAGTAGGACTGGTGTCCTTATAAAAAGAGGAAGAGAGACCAGGGATGCACACACACAGGAAAGACCATAAGAAGGGAGCCAAGGAGAGAGGCCAGTGGAGAAACCAGACCTGCCAACACCTTGATCTTGGACTTCTAGCTTCCAAAACTATGAAAAAATAAATTTCTACTCTTAAAGTCTCCCAGTTTCTGGTATTTTGCTATGGCAGCCCTAGAAAATTAATACACAAAGTAAAACAAAGAAACTCTGAACTCAAATAGTGTTCTCTGGGCCAGCATGTGCCTCATGGACATATTGTCAGTGCTCTTCTATTACTCCAATACCAAAGGAGGTCCATGCAAGCAAAGGACATTAGAGACCTGAATCTGACAGGTTCAGGACTCCTCCAGAAAGAAATGCTACATCTGTGCTTGGGTTTTCTTCTATCCATTGAGAATCATTAGTAAAATTTAGTGTTGAATAACATCTATGATTTCCATGAGTCTGCTTTGACAAGTCAACATTTTATGGTATTTCAAGTGGTCCTGCGAGTATCTAAAAGCTAACACATTACAATTGAAGCAATCATTTCAGACCTGCAAACATGCGTCTAGATAAATAACCCTTGTATTCATTTCTTAGGGCTCCATAACAAAATACCACAAACTGGGTCGCTTTATACAACAAAAATTTATTCTTTGAAAGTTCTGGAGTCTGGAAGTCCTATATTAAGCTGTGGACAGAACCTTGCTCTCTCTGAAGGCTCTAGAATTAAATCTCTTCTGTATCTTCCTCTTAGTTTCTGGTGTTGCCAGCAATCTTTGGTCTTCCTTGGCTTACAGATGCATCACTAATCTCTGCCTCTGCTGTTACATGATGTTCTTCCTGTGTGTCTCTATCTCTATGTATCTCCTCCTCTTCTTATAAGAACATCAGTCATATAGGCTTAAAGGCTCAACCTACTCCAGTATGAACTCACATTACTTGATTATATCTGCAAAGTCTCTATTTTCAAATAAGGTCACATTCATAGGTACCAGGACTTAGCACTTGAACGTATATTTTGTGATGACACAATTCAACCCACAACAGTCCCTAAATCCCTTAGTTACTTTAGTTTCTTAATTCTTCTTTAAAGGAGAAGGGGAACTTAAAGAATAATTTATTCATCTATTTATTCACTCATGCAAGATGTATTTATCCAGTATCTAATTTGTGTCAGGTACTATTTTAGATGTTGGTGGTAAAGTTGTGAAAAAGATGGACCAGGCCCTTGCTCTATCAAAACTTATATTCTAATTATGGGACATCTACAATGAACATATAAACAAGTAGATGAATGGGGAGATTTTTGATAGTGTTAAGTATTGTGAGGGAAACACAGCAGAAAATAGGACACAGAATGATTTAGCAGGAATGAGACGAAAGCTCCCTTACTTAGATAATATGGCTGGGGAAGCCTTCATTGAGAAGGAAAGATTTAAACTGAGACCTAAATGAAGAAAGTTCTGATAGAGAAGCATTCTAGGTAAAAGGAAGAAGCAATTCAAATTCTTTAATATTTGTGGGGTAAAAAGTAAAAAAGATAAATTGGGAGATTGGGATTGGCATATACACACTACTATATATAAAATAGATAAATAATAAGGACCTACTGTATAGCACAGGGAACTCTACTCAATAATCTGTAATGGCCTATATGGGAAAATAATCTAAAAAAGAGTGGATATATGTATATGTATAACTGACTTTCTTTGCTGTACACCTGAAACTAACATAACACTGTAAATCAACTATACTCCAATAAAAAATTTAAAAAAATAAAGAATTTTAAATTCCTTCCCCCAAAACACAAAAACAAACAAACAAACAAAACAAAAAAAGTAAAAGAAAGCTATGATTTGAAACTTAGTGACTGCAGGGGAAGTAGAACCAAATGATGTCCGACAGAAGTAGTCAAATCATATACACCATAACAATAAGATTAGATTTTCTTCTAATTGCAGGGAGCTAGTAGGTGGTTTTAAGCTGAGATTACTATTTGTGTTTTAGAAAAATCTTCCTTGCTGCCTTGTGAAGAATGAAAGCTAGGAAGACAAGAGTGAAAACAGAAATCAGTTTAGAGGCTATTGAATTAGTCTAGGTAAAAGACGACAGTGATGTAGAGTAGAATGGTAGCAGTGGAGGTAGTGAGAAGTGATTGGCTTTGTCATAGATTTATAAATTATTTACTGTGTCCCAAGAACATTACATCTGTGGTAGACTGAGTAATGGCCACCCAAAAATGTCTACATTTAATGCCTGAATCTGGTGAATATATCATGTTACATCACATGCATCATGTTACAAAAGAGACTTTGCAGAAGTAATTAAAGTTCGGACCTTAAAATAGAGAGATAATCATGGATTATTTTATGGGTAAAATCTAATCACATGAGCTCTTAAAAGCACAAAACTTTCTCTGGCTGGAATCAAAAACATGAAGCAGAAGGAAAAATTGGAGAGATGCTAAGCAAAGGAAGGACTAGACCCTCTGTGGCTAGACAAGGGGCACAGAGAAAGCATGGGAAGGAATGCAGGAGGCCTCCAGGGTCAAAGACTAGCCCCTGGCTGATGGCTGTCAAGGAAACTGGGACTTCATTTCTACAACTGCAAGGAACTAAATTCTGTCAGCTCAGCCTGACTGAGCTTGGAAGCAGATTCAAGCCCAGAACCTCTAGAAAGGGATTCTAACACTTTACTTTTGGCCATTTGGGATTAAGCAGAGGACCCATCTGAGCCAAGCTGCACCAGAAATTCAGACCTACAGAACTGTGAGATAACGAATGGTGTGGTGTAAGCCACTGAATTCATGGTCATGTATTACAGTAACAAGTGAAAACTAACACAGTAGCCATATTTCTCATGCCTCAAGTGATTGGTCCATGTAACAGGTCCTTTCTATTCCCATTGTCATAAATCTTGGGTAATGAATTACTTATTTTGGACTTTATTACCACAAATGACCACTGAAATACCTAACTCCAATCTAACCTTATTTTCACATTCAATCAGAGCCATTGTTTAAAATCCAAATCTTATCGGAACATTCTTTATTTGCATGAATAAGTACTTTTTGTCCATGAAACCAATTTAGACAGCCTCCTTCATGAAGCCTTCCATGATGGACTCCTTCTCCAGGAAGGATGTTCCTCTCCTGTGCTTCCAGAGCTCCCTGTTTATCATGCTATCTCATCTCCTATGCCACCGTAAAGTCCTTTTTCCTTTTTAAAATGTTGTACTCTATCTTTATTTATATATTATTTATTTATTTATTTAATTTATTTTTTTTGCGGTACGCGGGCCTCTCACTGTTGTGGCCTCTCCCGTTGCGGAGCACAGGCTCCGGACGCACAGGCCCAGCGGCCATGGCTCACGGGCCCAGCCACTCTGCAGCATGTAGGATCTTCCCGGACTGGGGCACGAACCCGCGTCCCCTGCATCGGCAGGCAGACTCCCAACCACTGTGCCACCAGGGAAGCCCTGTACTCTATTTTTAATGTCGCAAATGATACTTGAAGCAGTTAAAATCATTCATGGTATATAAAAAGTTACACATTTTTTTCTATTGTTATGTAATCTCATATCTAAAAGAAGTCACTATTAAGAGTTTCAATTATATATATTTTCTGTACATATAAATTGAAAATAGATATTTGTATTTGTCATATATATGTGTGTGTATATATACATACTAGTATCCTTCATAAAATGTGGAACACTAATTTCTTGTTTTTACTAAATTTTTACATTAGGCACAATTAAGCTCTCTTTTTTTCCTAATGGCTATAAATTATTCCATTGTTTGTGCTTATTTTGTTGAATTAGATCTCTTTTAAAGAATTTTTATAAATAATTTTTAGTTTTGTCTTGATATTAAAAATATTTCCATAATTAATGTGCAAATACATACATGTGTTTGCACTTGTGGAAATAGGTAAAATAAATATGCAAAAAAAGGAATCAAGGAGTTTATCATTTGAAATTGCCAAATTGCCTTCCAATAATTCTGTGATAATTAAAATTTGTATCATCAATGTATGATAACTGCTGTTTCTTCACAATCTCAGTCACCTGTAAGATTTTGGGGTGTTTAGAATAAAGACAACCACCAGCAGAAAACTAAAAGTAAAAGCTGTGAGAAGAGGTTTCTGGAGAGGGTAAGTTTGTGGTGAGGATTAGGAAAGAATTTTTGCCTGTTTATTATAAAGCTTTCTGTGCCGTTTGATTTTTTAAAACTAAAATAAATCTTAGGAAAAATAATCATGAGAAAGGAATTCTCTTTTTCAGGGATAATGATTATAACTACAAAAATTTAAACTGCACTTGATTTGCTTCTTTTGCTTGTACACAACAAGTAAGAAACAAATATTTAAATCAGACTTAATTTGCTCCAATATCCAGTATTCCAACTCATTTAAGTCAGCTTGTAGCACAGAGACTATTATCATAGTAGAGGTAGCTGAATCAACCTGTTAGACAGCATGACAAGGACTGTTAGCAAAATCAAAACCAAAACCAAAATGCGAAGCCTGGAATCTTACATTCAGAGCAAATGAAAATGGTAGATTTTATGTTTGGCATATGGCCCATTGTTATTAGCAGTTTACATATTTTATTTGTCTCTTGGTAGAGTCCATGGTTCAGGAAAAGAGTTTTTCAATGATACTCTTCTATTTCATAGTTCCAAACACATCGATTTGAGCATATTACATGCTCAAAAAGTATAAGTTGAAGTGAAGTAATTTACAAAATTTAGGTACCAGAAGAATGCTATAAATCTGAAAGAATTGGCCAAGGAAAGTTCACCGAATTAACTCCAACTTAAAAGGGAGTGAAGGAACTATTTCAATTTTCAAATATACTCTGCAGAACCTTCTGGATCAGTCCATCCTGCACAGTGCAATAACATGCCAGGCTGGGTGTCTGCAGATTTGGTTTCCTGTCTCAGCTAGCTGCATATTTTTCCTGAGCCTTAGTTTCCATTTGCAATTGGATACATGTATGTATACATATGTGTATGTGTGTGTATGGATATATACAATGATAAAAGCTTTCATCAGTAACATACTTATTATAACAGTGAACAAAAGATAATCTCATAGGATTAAATGGTCTATCACAGAGTACTTTTATATTGATGTCTTTAAGAACTGCTTGTTTATCTTATAATAAATAAAAAAGAAATAAATACATTTTTAAAATATAAGTTGTTCAATAGCACAATTTGTGGTCAAACCTTTTTAAAAAGCATATTGTAAGACTGTTAAAATACCATGTAAAATGTAAACTTACATAGGACATACAATACCATTTTTTTCCAAAAAAATTTAGCCTAAAGATAGTTGTTTTTAAGTAACAGAATTAAAACTTTGAGTGATAAAATATCCCAGATGCTATATAAAAGTATGTTTTTATAAATAGAAAAATACAACTGATGTGGGAAAATACCACAGCTCAGATTATATGGGTTATATTTGTGTATGTACATATTATGTTTCAAATATTTATTTATGGAATCAATATTACTGCATCTAATCATGACTTTCTTAGTCACAATATATTTGTTAATACTGTAAAGGGTTTGTGGTATTTTATACACACACAAAGTTTTTACAATTTCATAAAATACTTTTAATCTCTGATGTAAAATGATAGGTAAAAGTAAGAGAGGTAAAAAGGGATAAATAATCTATTTCTACTCATTTATTCATCATAAAAATTGAAATAAGAAATCAAAACACTCCCTCAAATTCAAATTAATTTAAAGGAAACAGACTGCTCCCTTTAGTGCATTACTATCTGATATATTTTTTTCCTTCTGGACAGAAGCCTCACTGAGCTGACTGCTGTTTGGTTATTCCAGCAGTTATGATAGCGAGAAAGCTTGCTTATAATGTCCAAGCATTGAAGAATGGTGCTACTTTAATTTCGGACCTCCTGTGTCCTCGGCTGGACTGTAGCCTTAGGGGAACACATATAGATAGGTGAGGAGAAAGGAGACACCCATTTAACTGGCTGGAGCTTTTGAACAAACCCTGACAATCAATACAGCAACAGATGCCATTGCCAGCTTGACCTGACATGCTATTCCCAGCTTGGGAATGAGTTTATTGACTTTGCCATGGAGAAGTCTTTTAGGGCTTCTCCAGTGTCATCTACTTTTATTGCTGTCCAGAGGCAAGATCCAATAAACTGAAGGAAACAGAAGTGTTATATTTCACAAAGGATGTCCTTGTGCTATGCAAATTGAAAAATGAAAAGAAAGAGTGGCTTAATTTGATAAGTCCTTGACCCCTACCCTCTCATCTATTCTTCTTCTTCTTTTCCTTTTTTTCCCTAACATTTAAGGTCATTATAGAGAGCAAAATATAAACAATCCAAAGGTAATAGGAGTAGAAAAATAAGAAGGAAAAGGCATTTAAAAGATGCATGAATATAAAGGTAAAGACAAAATGTAGAGATGAAAAATCACTTCCATTACCAGTCAGCAATATTAACTTCTGATTCAATTGCAAATTTAAGTATCACTTCCTAAGTAAATTTTATGTACTTGTTAAATTAAAGTAAAAATTAGCTGATCAGTTTTCTGTACATCCAGATACAGTTATACTACATTTATAGTTTAGAAATTTCATCCCCCTTTTGGGGACATTTTGTTAACTCAGCAGTTTGAATAATATAATTATTATACAGGCACTATATTTACCATTATTTTATTATATATATTTTTCTATCTCACATATTGAAATGTCAGTTTCATCATCCAAGGAAACATGTCTCTTTTTCGTCACTCTTCCATCAGCAATGCCCAGTGGGTTAGCCAAAACCCAGTGAATACTTGTTGAATAACAGTATCTTATATAATGTGGTTTAGATTTCTATAGAATTAACTAAAATAATTTTCCACTGAATACAGTTCATGAAGTACAGTGTTCAGATCTTACAATATAGCTGAGACATTATTTGGTCAGCATATTTGAGAATCTCATCTCCTTTTGGAGGCCAGTGGTTTGCAAATATTTCTTATCTGTGGAAATTGTTCTTTCAAATAAATGTGTGTGAGGAATCCCAATTTAATAAGAAAAAACAACAGAGAATTATACTTGTTGAAGGGAAATTTGAATGCCTTTGGTCAAACTCATTTGCCCTTCCTCTATTCCCACATAGCAACCCTTGAAGTATCTTCAAAGAAATTAAGGAGCCCAAAGCAAAACATTTGAACCATGTTTTGAGAGATTAACTTTTTCTTTTTGAAGCCTGTGGTTTCTATCATTAAGTTATTAATTTATTGACATATTTATTGACAAAGTAAAATTAAAATATTAATATAGTTAATTTAAACTTCTTATGAATCCTCCAATTATGTCACATGCCCTCCGTAGGCTATCATTTGGAAATAAATGCTTATTATAGGCCTTTATAAAATGTATACTTGACTTCTATTTCCAGTAATAGTGAGCTAATTTTTTAGAATCAATTCTCTTTTATAAATGCTCAATATATTTTCTTTAATTTCCTTACTGGTATTGAAGAGTTTGAAAAGAGTGAGGAACAGCCATGATAATTTTAGTAAAAAGTTATGAACTCAGAGAGGTAAAAAGAATACCAGAGCACCACAGCTGCTTTTGTCCTAAAACCATTGTCTGATACCTTGTAATTGGTTTTAGCTAATTAAGAGCTAGAGACTAATCTAGGCCCAGGACTATCAAGGTGGGGAACCTTGTAAGAAATCCTCCCCACACTTACTTTAAAATCATAGATGTCTTCAGAGTAAGCACGAACCAGAAGTAAACCCTCCTCTCCTCCTACTTCTCCAAGCTCATGGTTCTGAAGAAAAGGGTCATAAAATCAATCACATAAGTAAAAAAATATACTAAGTTCATAGAGTGGAAAAAGCGGAATTTGTATTATCTCAATTTTCTCCAAATTGATGTTTGGATTTAATACCATACCAATCAAAATTCAATTTGGTTTGTGAATGTGTGTGCATATGTGTTTGTATAACCTATCAATCATATATATATATATATATATATATATATATATACACACATAGGATCAAATATGATCATAACACTTTTGGGAGAACTTGTGAAAAATCAAAACATATTGTAAAGCAATAGTAATAAAGCTGGTTTGGAATTGGTACAGAAGCAAACAGACTAATGGATAGGAATAGAAAGTATCATATATTTGACTACAGAAAATATGTCATCATGAGTAATAAAGAAACCAAAGTTTTGGTTTTTGACTTTTTTCCATTAAATGGTTCTGGGAAAATTGAGTATCCAATTAAAATAAAGTTTCAGATTATTAAAGACCTAAAAGTAAAATTTTAAATAAATTAGATAATCTAGAAGTCATGTGAGTGCTTAAGTTATGAAAGAACATCTTAAACTATCTATAAATAGTTCTAAACATACAGAAAAATGCTGATAAAATTTACTATGTTAGTATTAAGAACTTTTGTTCTTAAAATACCTAAGGGAGAAAGGACAAGCCGTAAGGTAAGGGGACTCTATATTAGAAAAATCAGCTTCCCTGGATGCTATAGCCACATAAAGAACATGATTCTGTGAATGAAACACAAAGTGTGTTTCAGCTACCATTTACATCCTTGGCCTCATGCCCTGATGCTTGGTATCACAATATATATGAGGTGATATTCATATTGTGGGAGAAGATAGTCACTGTACATATAGCCAACAAAGAATGGACACTTAGACCATGGAGACAACTCCAGTGTTATTAAGGGCAACACAGAAAGCACAATAGAAAAACATGAGCAAAAATCTTGCAAAGGCAAATCATAAAGGAAAAAAATCTTAAAAGCCAATAAAATTATATATATACTTGCTATCATTAATAAGCAGAGTAATAAAAATGAAAACCATTATCATTAAATCATAAGAAATATCATTACATACCCACTAGGTTGGCCAAAATTAATTAACTTGGAATATGAAGTGTCTGAAAGGTTGTGCGGCAATGCAAACTCATCTGCTGCTATAGGAATGAAAATTGGTACAAGAGTATTGATAAATAATTTAAAGTGTCAAACACCCTCAGAGCAGTTGAACTTTAGGTATAATAGTATAGAGTAGCATATTGCTACTACATATATGAGGATATAATTACAAGAATGTTCACCGTAAATATTACTCAAAGGAACTCCAATCTGGAAACAAACCAAGTGTTCATCAACAATACAATAGATAAGAAAATTAGGGTGCATTCATGTAAACTAATATTATAACTATGCAAAAAAATCATATTTATATATGTGCATATATATCAGAATTTCAATTATATGATATCAAAAAGAAGTCAAAGTATACTGCATAGCAACACATACTCAACAAAGAATACCACAGAAATTATTGATATCAAACTCAGGAAAGTGGTTATATCTAGAGGGAAAGAGGTGTGACTGAGAAGAAACTTTTGAGAAATTTCCACATGCAAGCAATACTCTATTTTCTTTTAAATCTTGGAGGTGATTTCTCTTGTATTCTTTATATTTCTTGTCCATACCAGTTTTTCTTCATATATGTTTTGTATTTGCTTTGTTTTATATATGCTCTCTTTGTGAATAGTTCACATTTTTTAAATAAAGAAAATTATTCTTAATTGGATATTTGGAAATTTACTAATTTACTGGTTGGGGAGGGGTATTGGTTTCCTGGGGTTACTTTTAGAAAGTACCAAAAACTGTGGTGGTTAAAACAACAGAAAATTTTCCACTTACAATTCTGAAGTTTACAGATTCAAAATCAAGGTGTTGGCATGTCCATGCTCTTCCTGAAGGCTCTAGGGGAGAATCTTTCCTTGCCTTTTCCTAGCTTCTGGTGGTTGCCAGCACTCCTTGGTATTCTGTAGCTTACAGCTGCATCACTGCCTGTGTCTTCACATGGTTGTCTTCCTTCTATGTCTGTTTCTGAGTCCAAAGTCTCATCTTCTTATAAGAACAGCAGTCGTATTAGTTTTAGGGTGCCTTCTAACCTAGTATGACTTCATCTTAATTTATTACACCTGCAAACAGGCTATTTCCAAATACATAAGGTCATGTTCTGAGTTTCTGGGTCATGTGAATTTTGGAGGGATACTATTCAATCCAGTACATAGGTATATAGTTTAAAAGTTCACGGCATTTTATAAATTGTTTTATAAACAGTAATATGAAGCTTTAATTAACTATTCATCTCTAAATCATGAGCCACAGAACTTGGCCCAAGGTTTGAAATCTTTCCAAACCAAGGTAAAACACACATACCTAAAACTGGAGGAAGAAAAGATGATCTGGGTATTTTGAGGAAGGAGTTTAATGGAAATTGCATCATGTTCTCTATAGAAACTAGGCCAAAAGCAATAGCGAATTTCTTATTGAGGATTAGAATCATGTTTTGCATTGCCTGAATGTAGCTCAGAGGAGTTTTAGTTCTGTTAATCACCAAATCTATCAGAAGGAACACCCTACTCTAATTCTTTAAAAATCAATTGCTCAAAATTAGATAAACATAATTTGGGACTGAATATCCCAAAGATAATTCATGTGTAGTTAATAATTTCACAATCTGAATATCTGAATTTTTTTTAGTTATAGCTTTTTGTCCTTTATATTAGAGTAAGCATTGGACTTCAACATAATTTGTGCTTTATTTATGTTCATTAAATAATAATCATGCTAACTGATTCACATTTTGGGGTAGTATATGACATCTTTGAATCTAAATACATAACAAAATTGTTTTCTCTTATGGATAGGATAAATAACTTTTTCTTTGCAATACTTTTAATTTCTGTATCCACAGTCTGTCAGCTTTCCATTAATATCTGGAATGTTGCTACTCAATACTCTTAAAATATTGAAATATGAGATTTCTATTGGAAAGTGTGAGTAATTGTCTCCAAAAGCAAATTGTGCATATGCTGTATCTCTTCAGAAGCTCAGCCCGCAAAGAAAAACAAAATGATTTGGGAGCAGAGTGGGAAAGAGAGGAATGATAAATCTGGCTACCTTTCAAAGTTTTAAAAAACAAATTGGCTCCTGGCAGAATCAAAAGCCTGGATTATATTCAAAATATCATAGAACACTAAAACCGGAAGTTATCTTACAAATCATTATCCAATCCAATCCTTTCATTTAATAGATAAAGAACCTGAAACCAAGAGGAAATTAATACCATGCTTGAGGATTCCCAGCTAGCCAAGCATAGCTCTGTTTTATTCTGTCTGCAGGACTCAAATTTGTAAGTATCCCTGCTTTCCCAAACACCCAATCCATCACTGTCCTGGTTTAAAGTCCAAGAAGACCTGCAGCATTAGTACCTAGTGTGACGTTGCTGGCAGCCTCAGGTCAGAGGTAGGAAAGTGAGTGGCCACAAGTGAGAAATTAGTTTTATAAAGATGTTTATTTTTCACTCTTTAGAGTACCACCCTGTATCTATTTAGATTATTCTAAATAGCATGCTAACGAGAGCCTGATAGGTTGAGGATTTAAAATTTTTTGGAGTCCTGTGAATAATTGTGGATAAATGTAGTTAACTGTCCTTAGAATGAGAGTGAAATATTGAAAATTTGCATTAATCAACTTTATTTCTTCTGAGCACTTCTCAGCACAGGTGTCTGTACCAGGCTTCATTCACAGGCATGTATCTACACATCCTAATTTCTACCTTGGTGCCTTTAGGTCACACAGGACTTTTTGATCTTTTTTCTTCCTTACAGGCTTATTTTATTTTAACCTGGGTCTATATTTTGGTGAAACATTTAGTTTATTTGATCTATCAGGATATATTTTTCTTCTATATGGATTGATGGAAAGAAGCAATCATAGACAATACGAAATTTTAAACTAAAACCTTCTTAAAACAGTGTCCCTGATTTAGTATTCTGCATAATTAGTGACCATAAATAGAAAATCTGTTTGATACATGGATTTTTGTCTTAAAGTTGTGCCAACAATACACCCTGAACCTATTTCCATTCATGCACATGATGGGTCATCTTTATTTTAGTGGTTTTTTTTGGGGGTAAATAACGTGCCCCAGTCCAATCCAGATCAATCCTTGAGTTTTCACTAGCTGCAGGACACAACAGTCCATTTAGGACACTTTCAAAGACCCAAATTTCCTCCTCTTAAATGCTCAGATCTCTGGCTTCTTAGCATCTGGAGAGGGGTGGAGTCCAGTCGGTTTGGTCCTACTCTCATGACAGCTGGGGGATATTATTTGCTAAGTAGTAGTTCTCAATGAACCTCAATTTGAAGTTTTAGATGAATTTCATTTTCTGGAAAATGCCATGGTATCTATGAAAAATATTGCCATGTTTGCAGTACTTTTCCACAGGCATTAATTTTTCAGTTTTCTGTCCCAATGAAAAATGAACTTCATGCTAAATTGGTGAATGCCTTCAAGGTCAATGCCTATATCTCAGTCAACCACACTTAGTCCCAGATCACGACAGCGTGTGTTGGTGGCAGGGAATTGGCTACTCTATAGAAAGACCACTGTTTAGCTACTCTCTCTTCCGGCTACTGGAGTAAATCAAGTGAGAACAATCCCCAATCCCCATGTAATTTTTAGTTTATGGGAATCAATACCCTAGTTGACTTGAACACCAGATATGACAACTTTGCTAATTAGCTTTTTCAAGTCTCACATAGAACCAATTCCAAGGTGATAAAAGGACCAATTCCAGCATCAAGCACATCATGAACTGGGATCACTGCCTCCCTTCCTCCTTTCTTGTTGAATGCCAGGATTCATTCAAGACTGCCCTACTTTTGGACCATGATGTGGATGTTCTTTCAGAGATCTCCTTGCACTTCTTTTCACTTACCATAGGGAAAGCAATCACATTCCCTTCACTTTGATTTTCACAGTTGTGAATCTCTGAGAAAAAGCGTTGGGAATCTTGATGTCTACTACACTCTGCCCCCATACGTAAACTGGTCCATGCCCTCCCCAAAGCACTTCATAATCCAGCTGTGCTGAAATTCCTGACTGACCATTATGCATATTTTATCTTCTAAATGGAAGAGTTACTCAAGAACAGCTCTAGAAACCTCCTTTATCTTTACAGAGAGCAGCTAACAGTTTTTGGCTGGAGACAAATAATAGATTATTTTCTAATTGTACACCTTACTATACTTGTTTTATTTATACTTATAAATGTGAAAGAAAGAAATGACCACAACTTGAATTTAATAAACAGCAATAATGTTTGAACAAGATAATATCTCTAAAAGATGTGAAAGGTTATCCCTGATTCTTTGATCAAGGAAAATAACAAACTGTCATGGAATATGTTCACAGTTACTATTTTTTTTAACAGACTTTATTCTTTAGAGTGGTTTTAGGTTTACAGGAAAAAAAAATGGGCAGTTAGTAAAGAGACTTCCCATAAACCCTTTACCACACACACTTTTTTCTATTACTAACATCCTCCATTAGTGTAGCACTAATGCTACAATTATAATTGTTACAATTGATAAGTCAATATTTTATTATTAACTAAAGTCCAAAGTTTAGGGTCCACTCTTTGTGCTGTGCATTCCATGGGTTTTGTCAAACATAAAATGACATGTATTTATTATTACAATATCAGCCAGAATAGTTTCATTGCCTTAAAAATCTCATGCTCCTCCTATTTATCTCTTCTTTTCTTCCTCTAAATCCCTGGAAACCACTGATATTTTTACCGAATATATAGTTTTTGCTTATTCCAGAATGTCATATACTTAGAATCATACAGTACATCGCCTTTACAGATTGACTTCTTTCATTTGGCAATATGTATTTAAGGTTCTTCCATGTCTTTTCATGTGTTGATAGCTCATTTCTTTTTATAGCTGAATAATGTTCCACTGTAAGCATTTACCACAGTTTGTTTATCCATTCACCTACCAAAGGACATCTTGGTTTCTTTCAGTTTTGGGCAATTATGAATAAAGCTGCTATAAACATTCATGTGCAGGTTTTTGTGTAGACATAAGTTTTCAACTCATTTAGATAAATACCTGGGAGTGAAATTGCTGGAGAGTATGGTAAGAATATGTTTAGCTTTGTAAGAAAATGCCAAACTGTCTTCCTAAGTGGCTGTACCATTTTGCATTCCTACCAGCAATGAATGAGAGTTTCTGTTTCATGACTACATTTTATATTTGGAATTCTAATTTAGTAAACTAATGTTTAATAAATAAAGAACCAACTGTCTACACAGTTGCAGATGAAAAATTTTTAGAGGATGGATATCCTGAGTTAGGTTCAACTTAACAGTCACAATTTACCTTCTCTTTCATTTTGGGAAGTAAATTTGAATCTTTCTGCTTCAGTAATTAAAACACTTCTTCTAACTTGTCTCCCAAAATCCACATTGAAATCCTGACCTCCCCAAGAGGAATGCATGCTTTTTTACATACGGTCTTTGTTGATATCTTTTCTTTCTTATGTCCCACTGCAAATTTGGCTAAAACTCATTTAACTACATCTGTAAAGCAGCTTCCAAGTTATTTTTATTATGAAATATTTGATTTTTTAAAGAGAGCTTGAAATAAATATTCTATTATTTGAAATTATTCAATTTTATTCTAATTCACACAATGATTCATAGTTTTATTCTGTCGGTATACATGTCTATTCAAATATACCGACACTTTTTTCAATAAACTATGGAATTTTCTAACTTACAATTCTGAGTCAAGAATATATTTATAGAAATGAAGGACACAGGAAGGATTTGTACTTGGGAGGGCCCCACAGGGTCTTGCTCGGTTTCAGGCCTGCTTGAGCTAGTATGAAAAAGCAAAAGCAATTGAATACAAAGGTTATAGTAAAATAAACTGATCTGGTAAGGAGTCAGATTTGTTCTTCCCGATTACACATTGAATTTCTGCAGTGGACCAGGCATTGTAACAGGCACTAGAGAAACAAGGATATTCTCTGTCCTCAAGGATCTTCCCTTCTGGTTTATGAGGAAATGCCATGTAGCTGACAGGGTCTTGGTGTTCAGGCTGAGTGTCAGACCTAAGCTTCTGAGATGAGGGAGCCAAGTTCAGGATATTGGACTGCCAGAGACCTCCCAGCCCCACATAATAACAATTGGTGAGAGATCTCCCAGAGATCTCCATCTCAAAGCTAAGACTACAAAGCTAAGCTACACTCAACGACCAGCAAGTTCCAGTGCTGGACAACCCATGCCAAAAAACTAGCAAGACTGGAACACAACACCACCCATTAGCAGAGAGGCTTCTGAAAATCATAATAAGTTCACAGACATCCCCAAACACACTACCAGACGCAGTCCTGCTCACCAGAAAAACAAGACCCAAACTCATCCACCAGAACACAAGCACCAGTCCCCTCCAACAGGAAGCCTACACAAGCCACTGAACCAACATTACCCACTGGGGGCATACACCAAAAACAACTGGAATCACGAACCTGCAGCCTGCAAAAAGGAGACCCCAAACAGAGTAAGTTAAGCAAAATGAGAAGACAGAGAAATATATAGCAGATGAAGGGCAACGTAAAAACCTACTGGACCAAACAAAAGAGGAGGAGATAGGCAGTCTACCTGCAAAAGAATTCAGAGTAATGATAGTAAAGATGATCCAAAATCTCGGAAATAGAATGGAGAAAATACAAGAAACATTTAACAAGGACTTAGAAGAACTAAAGAGCAAACAATGATAAGCAACACAATAAATGAAATTAAAAATTCTCTAGAAGGAATCAATAGCAGAATAACTGAGGCAAAAGAACGGATAAGTGACTGGGGAGATAAAATAGTGGAAATAACTACCATAAAGCAGAATTAAAAACAAAAAGAATGAAAAGAATTGAGGACCGTCTCAGAGACCTCTGGGACAACGTTAAATGCACCAACATTTGAATTATAGGGGTCCCAGAAGAAGAAGAGAAAAAGAAAGGGACTGAAAAAATATTTGAAGAGATTATAGTTGAAAACTTCCTTAATATGGGAAAGGAAATAGTCAATCAAATCCAGGAAGTGCGGAGAGTCCCATACAGGATAAATCCAAGGATAAACACACCAAGACACATATTAATCAAACTATCAAAAATTAAATATGAAGAAAAAATATTAAAAGCAGCAAGGGAAAAACAACAAATAATATACAAGGGAATCCCCATAAGGTTAACAGCTGACTTTTCAACAGAAACTTTGCAAGCCAGAAGTGAGTGGCAGGACATATTTAAAGTGATGAAAAGGAAAAACCTACAGCCAAGATTACTCTTCCAAGCAAGGATCTCATTCAGATTCAATGGAGAAATTAAAACCTTTACAGACAAGCAAAAGCTAAGAGAATTCAGCACCATCAAACCAGCTTTACAACAAATGCTAAAGGAACTTCTCTAGGCAGGAAACACAAGAGAAGGAAAAGACCTAAAATAACAAACCCAAAACAATTAAGAAAATGGTAATAGGAACATACATATTGATAATTACCTTAAATGTAAATGGATTAAATGCTCCAGCCAAAAGACGTACACTGGCTGAATGAATAAAAAAACAAGACCCATATATATGCTGTCTATTAGAGGCCCACATCAGACCCAGGGACACATACAGACTGAAAGTGAAGGGATAGAAGAAGATATTCCATGAAAATGGAAATCAAAAGAAAGCTGGAGTAGCAATTGTCATATCAGACAAAACAGGCTTTCAAATAGACTATTACAAGAGACAAAGAAGGACACTACATAATAATAAAGGGATCAATCCAAGAAGAAGATATAACAATTGTAAATATTTATGCACCCAACATAGGAGCACCACAATACATAAGTCAAATGTTAACAGCCATTAAAGAGGAAATCGACAGTAACACAATCATAGTAGGGGACAGTAACACCCCACTTTCACTAATGCACAGATCAACCAAAATGAAAGTAAATAAGGAAACACAAGCTTTAAATGACACATTAAATAAGATGGACTTAATTGATATTTATAGGACATTCCATCCAAAAACAACAGAATACAGTTTCTTCTCAAGTGCTCATGGAACATTCTCCAGGATAGATCATATCATGGGTCACAAATCAAGCCTTGGTAAATTTAAGAAAATTGAAATCATATCATGTATCTTTTCTGACCACAACCTTATGAGACTAGATATCAATTAGAGTAAAAAAAAAAAAACTGTAAAAAATAAAAACACATGGAGGCTAAACCATAAACTACTAAATAACCAGGAGATCACTGAAGAAATCAGAGGAAATAAAAAAATACCTAGAAACAAATGACAATGAAAACATGACAATCTCAAAACTATGGGCTGCAGCAAAAGCAGAGCTAAGAGGGAAGTTTATAGCAATATAATCCTACCTCATGAAACAAGAAATATCTCAAACAACCTAACCTTACACCTAAAGCAAAGAAAGAAAGTTCAGAAATAAATGAAAAAGAAATGAAGGAAACAATAGGAAAGATGAATAAAACTAAAAGTTTGTTCTTTGAGAAGATAAACAAAATTGATAAACCATTAGCCAGACCCATCAAGAAAAAAAGGGAGAAGACTCAAATCAACAGAATTGGAAATGAAAAAGAAGTAAGAACTGACCCTGCATAAATACAAAGAATCATGAGGAATTACTACAAGCAACTATATGACAAAAAAATGGGCAACCTGGAAGAAATGGACAATTTCTTTGAAAAGCACAATCTAAAGAGACTGAATCAGGAAGAAATAGAAAATATAAACAGTCCAATTGCAAGCACTGCAATTGAAGCTGTGATTTTAAAACTTCCAACAAACAAAAGCCCAGGACCAGATGGCTTCACAGGTGAATTCTATAAAACATTTAGAGAATAGCTAACACCTATCCTTCTCAAACTCTTCCTAAATATAGGCGAGAGAAGAACACTCCCAAACTCATTCCACAAGGCTACCTTCACCCTGATACCAAAACCAGACAAAGATATCACATAAAAAGAAAACTACAGGTCAATATCACTTATGAACATAGATGCAAAAATCCTCAACAAAATACTAGCAAACAGAATCCAGCAGCACATTAAACGGATCATACACCATGATCACGTGGCGTTTATCCCAGGAATGCAAGGATTCCTCCAAATATGCAAGTCAATTGATGTGATACACCATATTAACAAATTGAAGGATAAACACCATACGATAATCTCAATAGATTCAGAAAAAGCATTTGACAAAATTCAACACCAATTTATGATAAAAACTGTCCAGAAAATAGGCATGGAGGGAACTTACCTCAACATATTATAGTCCATATATGAAAAACACACAGCTAACATCTTTCTCAATGGTGAAAAAGTGAAACCATTTCCATTAAGATCAAGAACAAGACAAGGTTGTCCATGCTAACCACGGTTATTCAACATAGTTTTGGAAGTTTTAGCCACAGCAATCAGAGAAGAAAAATAAATAAAAGGAATCCAAACAGGAAAAGAAGAAGTAAAACCGTCACTTTTGCAGATTACATGATACTATACATACAGAATCCTAAAGATGCTACCAGAAAATTACTAGAGCTAATCGATGAATTTGGTAGAGTACCAGGATACAAAATTAATGCACAGAAATCACTTGCATTCCTACACACTAATGATGAAAAATATGAAAGAGAAATTGAGGAAATTCTCCCATTTACCATTGCAACAAAAATAATAAAATACCTAGGAATAAACCTACCTAAAGAGACAAAAGACCTGTATTCAGAAAACTAGAAGACACGGATGAAAGAAATTAAAGATGATACAAACAGATGGAGGGATATATCATGTTCTTGGATTGGAAGAATCAACATTGTGACAATGACTATACTACCCAAAGCAATCTACAGATTCAATGCAAAACCTGTCAAACTAGCACTGGCATTTTTCACAGAACTAGAACAAAAAAATTCACAATTTGTATGGAAACAGAAAAGACCCTGAATAGACAAAGCAAACATGAGAAAGAAAAACGGAGCTGGAGGAATCAGGCTCCTGGACTTCAAACTATACTACAGAGCTACAGTAATCAAGACAGTATGGTACTGGAACAAAAACAGAAATATAGATCAATGGAACAGAATAGAAAGCCCAGAGATAAACCCATGCACATATGGTCATCTTATCTTTGATAAAGGAGTCAAGAGTATACAATGGAGAAAAGACAGCCTTTTCAATAAATGGTGCTGGGAAAACTGGACAGCTACGTGTAAAAGAATGAAATTAGAACACTCCCTAACACCATACACAAAAATAAGCTCAAAATGGATTAAAGACCTAAATGTAAGGCCAGACACTTTAAAACTCTTAGAGGAAAACTTAGAACACTCTATGACATAAATCACAGCAAGATTCTTTTTGACCCACCTCCTAGAGAAATGGTAATAAAAACAAAAATGAACAAATGGGACCTAATGAAGCTTAAAAGCTTTTGCAAAACAAAGGAAACCATAAACAAGATGAAAAGACAACCCTCAGAAAGGGAAAAAAATATTTGCAATTGAAGCAACTGACAAAGGACTAATCTCCAAAATATACAAGCAGCTCATGGGGCTCAATATCAAAAAAAAAACCAAACAAACAAACAACCCAATCCAAAAATGGGCAGATGACCTACACAGACATTTATCCAAAGAAGATATACAGATTGCCATCAAACACATGAAAGGATGCTCAACGTCACTAATCATTAGAGAAATGCAAAGCAAAACTACAATGAGATATCACCTCATACCCATCAGAATGGCCATGATCAAAAAATCTACAAACAATAAATGCTGGAGAGTGTGTGGAGAAATGGGAATCCTCTTGCTCTGTTGGTGCGAATGTAAATTGATACAGCCACTATAGAGAACAGTATGGAGATTCCTTAAAAAACTAAAAGTAGAACTACCATATGACCCAGCAATCCCACTACTGGTCATATACCCTGAGAAAACCATAATTCAAAAAGAGTCATGTACCACAATGTTCATTGCAACGCTATTTACAATAGCCAGGACATGGAAGCAACCTAAGTGTCCATCAAAAGATGAATGGATAAAGAAGATGTAGCACATATATACAATGGAATATTACTCAGCCATATAAATAAATGACATTGAGATTTTTGTAATGAAGTGGATGGACCTAGAGTCTGTCATACACAGTGAAGTAAGTCAGAAAGAGAAAAACAAATACCTTATACTAACACATATATATGGAATCTAAAAAAAAAAATGGTTTTGAAGAACCTAGGCGCAGGGCAGGAATAAAGATGCAGACATAGAGAATGGACTTGAGGACACAGGGAAGGGGAAGGGGAAGCTGGAATGAAGTGAGAGAGTTGCATTGACATATATACACTACCAAATGTAAAATAGATAGCTAGTGGGAAACAGCCTCATAGCACAGGGAGACCAGCTCAGTGCTTTGTGTCCACCTAGAGGGTTGGGATAGGGAGGGTGGGAGGGAGATGCAAGAGGGAGGATATATGGGGATATATGTATACGTATAGCTGATTTACTTTGTTATACAGCAGAAACTAACACAACAATGTAAAGCAATTTTACTCCAATAAAGAGGTTTAAAAAAGAGAATATATTTATAATTTGCCATCACGCACTCTACAAGTTTTTCATTTTTTAATTGTTGTTTTTCCAATAGGACAGTATTTAAATATGCATCTGCAACTTTTAATTAATGTTAATTTTGGAGCAATGATTTTCTTGGAAATATTTTCAAAAATACAAATCATGTAAAAAGTGACACAGATAACATAGCAATTAGAATGGTCATAGATCATTAGTTTTCCTATATTAAGATTTTATCTTTCTTCCACTTGCTATTTATTATCTATTTTGGGATACCTCTGTAATATTATTGCATGAATGTTCAGAGATATCATGTATTAGATGCAAATAGCTCAGTATTAGATGCAAATGGCAGCTCCATTTTCACAATCATTTTTAAATGAAAATCTTAATTACTCTCTTACTGTTTTCATGAACAAAGTATTCTTTTCCAGGAGGAGACATCTTGCCATTTTAAATTATGTATACTTTCTTCCTCCCTGGAAGGAAATCAGATCGTTAATTTGATTGTCATGCTGGCAGGAGTCCAGTATTTTATTGGTGCAGTTCCTCTTAGCCAAGGAGAAAATGTGATGTTTGCTGAACCTTATGACCTGTGACTTCCTTTCATTGGGACTTCCTGCCTTCAGAATGTGTCTGTTCTGTTCCAGGTCCCTGCTATCAGGTGACTAGAGCAAGACCTCTCTTCCTTGAAACTAGGCAGCACTTGAATCCAAGTCAAGGATGGAGTCTCAGGAAGAGCATCTGGGCACTGATTGAAGATGCATGCTTAAATCATCAGTCTCTCAGTATAGCTGATATTTTGATCCCCATCTAATGCCTCTTTCTAATTTTCTTTTTTATCGATTCTCAATTCTTGGAAAGATGGGTTGTGATTTAACCTCAGAAGTTTCCATCCCGATTTGGAATAACTGTTAGGAACTACCCATTAGTTACCACATCATTTAGACAGCAAATATCTATCTTCCTCTACTTATTAATCCCTTTGTACATGATAAAACTGTATATCAGTATTCAATTTGATGTAATTTCTTTTAATCTTGCTAGGAATGTATTTCACAGACAAGAGTTCTAACTTTAGCACTAGGATTACTTAAGCATTCTTTCTCGTAGATGAATGGTTAAAAGAGGCTTCCAAAAAATCAAGGAAGCCAAAGATTTTTTGTTGCTGTTGTTTTTATTCAAAAGCAACACAGCATTTTCAACAACTATGATCTATGTTTTTCAAAACAGTCTGATATATTGGTGATAGTAATCCTTGGATTTGGGGATGGAAAACTCAAGACAGGATGCTTTGACTTTATCCAATACTGTGACCACTATTCTCAAAGAAGTATAGCCATTCTATGGCTACAAAAAAGTGTAGCCTTATGTGCTTAGTGCAAGACTGTAGCCTTATGTGCTTAGTGCAAGACTGAAAGAAATTTGTTTCAGCAAAACTAGAAATTAGTTAGAGATCTATTTGTCTATCTATCTATCCATTTATTTGTTTATTCAATAATATAAAGATGTGTCATGTTAGAGGAAGACCAACACTGAACTGTTGCTTCACATTCCATGTGCATATTCTAGTAAGTTAGAGCACAGTGTGACATGATCATTTAAAATAAGTTCAAAGTTCAAAATCTACTCAAAAGTACAAGTATAACAACCACCTTGTATCCAAAGTCATCTTGTTAGACCAAAAGTTGTATCACTTGACATTTGAACATGCTTTTCTACTGCTCATATATTTGTCTCAAAATCTATAGAGCATTTCAGCTGTTGCCTTTAAAAATAAATTCCCTTTTTCTCCAGAAATACAAATAAATACAAAATTATTTAAAATGTGATTTTGTTGCAGTCCATTCTGGATTTGGCAGTCATCTTAATAAAAAGACATATACTCTAGTGAAAACTGGAGTAATCTGTCCATATCCCTTCTTCATGACCAACACAGTCATCCTCAGATGCTGCCGAGAATATTTGTTTTGGATGGCTCATATCTCTGTTTCTCACTAGTATTTACCTTCTGCCTTAGGAAACTGCCTCACATAAGGTTACATCCTTACCAGTAGTAACTTGCATCTATCAATTTCTCCTTGTGCCCAATCTTGAGTTCTTCACTTTCTTAAATGATGTATCTCGCAAGAGCACTCTGAGGTAACTGCTGCATGACATCATTCAACTTAGTGTCTGTTTCTGGGGAACTTGACCTGAGATAGTTTCTACCAAGAGGGAAGACAAGAAAGTAGGATCTTAGAGCTACATTATTCACCCTTCAGCTGGCACTGAGAACTCCACTGCTGATGGTAAGTGGGATATGGATACCACCTGGCATATTAAAGCAGTAAAATTGTTGAACTATATTTTGATGGTAAACTTAGATGGCACACAAGTGGAAAGAATCGTATTTGTTGATACAATATCCCTGGCATCTGAGAAATATGAGAGAAATTGTACTTACAGACAATGACATCGGGTGACTCTTGCTGAGTACCATTGAATCATTAAAGAGAGAAAATGACAGGATGTGGGTGATAAATCACCATTTCAAGAGAAAATGAAAGCAAAGAGTCTTTTTGGAAATATTTAAGGAAACCTTAATTTCTTGCAGCTGGAGGACAAACAAAATGAAGTATTTGGCTTAATCATAAAATAGCAGAGCTACACAGAGGTTGAGCTCTCAGCCCTAGCATTTCTCTTACACAAAAGTCAAGGGCTTAACAGGAAGTGAGTGGGTCTATGAAGATTGAGAATGGGGTATTTGAGCAGATGAACTTGAGATGCTTGATCCAGTATGGTTCCACTGAAACCACTAGGCCGGCAGAAGTAACACACACACATTGGTTAGATAGCACTTCTCCTGCTGCATGACTGGGACTGGGATGAGGCAAGTGAAGTATGTCGAGAGTAACATCTGAGGAGGCTCTCACTCTCAATGTTGGGCAAATGCAGGGTCTCCTAGGATCCCGAGCTCCTCTAGACACCTTACTTGTCTCTCCCTAGTCCTGGCCCTTCTTCCGTGTTTGAAGATTATGAAAAATACTTAAATCAAGCAGATGTCTTTCAAGACAAAGTTTATACCTCTCAGAATGTACCCTACCTCTCTTCTGTCAACCAGACCAATAATGAAGATTGGATCTCAAGATAACCTGGATGATAAGATGCTGAGCTTTCTAGGGGAATGGAAGGATTTTACACGGAAGGGGCTGCAGAATTTCTAATATGTGCCAGCAAGATCTGGGGAAGAGGACATGAGAAGAAATCCTGAGATGTTTTCAAAGGGATACAGGATATTAAGTTAGTTAAGAGAGAGTTAATAGACATTGGGGTAGTCCTGCAATACAATAACACCTTGGCAAGGACACTGATGATATTATGTTGGGTGTCAGAGAAATTGTATAATATCCTCCAAACTGAGAAAGAACCTCAAGACCAAGAAATGAAGTGGGCAACTTAACAAATGCAATTATGAAGTTTATTGTGAGTAACTTACATACAAGCAGGAAGGATTGGGCAGGTGGATGATCCAGAAACATTCACAGTAGCACTTGCATCACTGAAAGGGGTACAAGGGAAATTTAAAGGGATCAAAGTTAAAAATAGAATCTGACTACCAAGTGAGAAACTTGTCCACACAGAATGGAACTGGGGCTTTTTCCTCCCTCAGGGTCTCATGACTAGTAACCATCTGCATCAACAAAAGGTACTCTTCCAGGTTTCATATTCAATGAAGGCAAGGGTTAAATTTGATAGGGAACTTATCTGACTTGGGTGCATTCTTTGTTAGTAGGCTAAAGCTCAGTCAAGCAGAGACGGGAGGGAGCAGGACTATGGGCCTTAGATGGAGCTGACAAAATGGAGTCAGTATGGTTCAGCCATACATGTTACTAATAGGCTGCTAGGATGGCTCTTTGAAATTTAGTAAAAGCAATTGCTCACACTAGGTATAAGTGCCATATGGTAGAGAAATAGGTCAAAAATGGGCATGCCATCTTATGCATGGCTAGAAGACTTACCAGCTGACCCTGTTCCAAGAGCAGATCCAGAAGACACTCCATTTACAGGTAATGTATACAGTCAAACCAAAAATCATCATTTCATAGATGGTTCTATATAAGTTTTCACACTCAGAACTCACCCACTTATTGAAGGATAGACTGAAAGTCTATGAGAAAGGACCTTGCAATGTGACATCAAATGCACTATGGAGTGATTCTCCCAGTCACATCCTCAAGGGATCTATCGCCTTTTAGTCATGTAATTATGCATTGGGGAAAAACTTTTCAAGGACTGCTGAACACTGGCTCTGAATTGACATGGGCTATAGGCTATACTACTCTCCCTTCCTCTGTCATATCATAGTTCAAAGGCACCTGAACCATCTGAATATTCTGCAGAACAACACATTGATCCACTCTATTGCTGCCAACATGTGAATTGCCCCAGATGAGCAAGACATGACCAGTGTACAGGAAGCCTCAGTGAAGACATCTGAGAAGGTGAGAAGTAAATCCTACCAAGATTTAAGACCTACCATATAAGTTAAGTACACTGGGGTCCAGTGGGCTGAAGTATGATGGAATATCATCTCCTAATAAAAGACACATTATTGCATTGCAACACTTCTGCCACCAAGAAAGAAGTCTGATGCTTAGTAAGCAGCTCTTAGTTCAGGAGACAGCATATTCTGCACTTCTCCAGCCCATTCACTTAGCGACATGAAGATCTGCCCACTGTGAATTGGATCCAGATACAGAAATAATTCTGCAGCAAATCCAGGCTGTGGGACAATAAGAATGGCTGCTGGAGCCATACAACCAGGCGGGCATTCTAGTATTAGAGATAAACGTTGTGGAAAAGATGCTGGTGTGAATTTTAAGCCAGACCCACCCCAATAGAAAGATCACAACATAGAACACCTAGGATTCTCAGACAAAGCATATCATCAGTAACATATAACTATGCACTATTTGAAAAGCAGTTCTTGGTGTCCTAGTGGGTAGGATAGAGATGGCTTATTTGACTATGTGATATCAAATGATTTTGTGGCCAAAGATAGATTCTGTCAGACTCACTAAGTTCTAAAGATGGGTAGCCCTACCAAAAGGTTACTGCAAAGGGAAGGGCTACACTTGTGACTGAGCATGAGCAGGACCAGAGGGCACAAGTAAACTACCAAACAGGTGGCCCAGACCTCTATCTGATCATCCATCAATGTGCCAAGGGTAACTCCAAAGAAGCTAGCTTGTAGAGACAGCTCAGTAGGGACTTGTTAGTGAGCAAGGATAAAGGAGCATGAGTTCAGTTAAGAATGCTTTAAGTTTCAGATGCTTTAAATTCATCCAGATAGGAATGTTGATTAGAATCAGAGCTATGAAAGAAACAGAGAGTAGAAAACTGGTTGCAGGGACTGGGGGAAGGGCTGGTGTAGAAAATAGGGAGAGGTTGGTAAAAGAGAGCAAACTTTCAACTATAAGACTGGTAAGATCTGAGGATCTAATGTATAATGTGTAACTCTAGTTGATAGCACTGTATTATATAATTGAAATTTGTTAAGAAAGTAGAATTTAAATGTTCTTAACAAATAAATAAATAAATAAATATGTGAGGTGAGAGATATGTTAATTTAACTCAATGGGGAAATCCTTTCAAAATGTATACATAAATCATCATGTTTGCAGTTACATTTTAAATACCTCATGCCTCACAATTTTATTTGTCAATTATACCTCAAAAAAGATTGGGGGAAAGTGAATAAGAGTTATAAATAGAAGTCTATATTGAGTATATAAATTTGGACATCCTTTGTGTAGAGAGGGCAATTGAAGATATAGGAGTAAATGAATGAGAATAACAGGACTTTGATTCCAGTCTTGAGAGACTCCAATATTTACTGTCTTGGAGGAAGAATATTAGCCTGCAAAAGACACTCAGAAATAGCAACCAGAGGCATAGGTGGAAAACTTGGAGACTGGGGTCATGAAGCTAAGGGAAGAAAGAGTTTTGTAAAGAAGGAAATAACTAAAAAGTGTCATAAGTAAGATGAGAATTAAGAACGTTCACAGAATGCAGGGAATTTAATAGTAACAATGTCAATTATTTCAGTGACAAAACTGAACAGATAACAAATTGAATAGTATTGATGTGTGTGCATGTGTGACACGAAGTAGAGGCAGTGAGAACAGTCATCTCTCTTAAAATATTCAGTTGTAAAGGAGAGAAAAGAAATGAACCTGTGTCTGGAAGGACTATTAGATCAAAAATGCATTGTTCATTTGTTTATTTGCTTATTTTGTTTGGTTTTTGGAATGTGAGCAAGAAATCTCCAGCACAAAACTTCCCAAACCACTTTTTAACACATTCGATCAGTCACAGCACCTTCTCCACGCACTGCATAAATCTTTTTTTGTGTTTCAGTTGTGTTTTTACCTTTCTTGAAATAATAAAGCATAACATGCTGAAAATGTTACTGTTTTTTCTTCCATCTTCAATATTAAAATAGCTACACAAAAATTCACTGATTTTGATATGTCTTTTTTTAAATGCACATTGATAGGACAGCTGTCACTTACAATCTAACAAAATCATTTCGAATGAAGCTAAGGACAACTAAGTGCTACTAGAGCCATCTTATGGAAAAAAACGAACAAACATTTTGGCCAACCCAATAAAACACTTCGGGAAAAAAACCCAGAACTTGCTGCTTTTAGAGCACAAGTGAAAACCTATTGCATCTGGGGAAATTAAATTTTAAAAATTAAAACCCTACTAGTTGGGGGGAGACAGCAAAGAGGTTGGGCCCAGAGCCACAGCCAGGGGCCAGGTCTGATAATTGAGGAAGACCCATACCTGTGACCCAGGGATGCAGTGTCTGCCTAAGACTGAAGAGTAAGCAGAATGACAGGAAGTGCTTCTTCTTCTCCTCTAAAACCACCACCAGGCTAATGAACATGAGGTAACAAGTATTACCAACATTGCTTGCAGAAGGGAAAGAGCATAGAGAAGGACACTCCAAGACATGATGCAAAGAAGAACCAAACCAATGTGGAATGGGCTTTGTGAGGGAGGAACCCTCCTAAAAAACAGTCTCACCTCTAAGATAAGGTAATGTGAGAGGAATTTGATGCATTTGGTTCTTGAGGGTAACTATAGCAAAATGAAATAAAAAAGGGGAAAAAAAAAGCCAACTTCTGACTAGATTGACTCCATCTCCCACACCAAAATTGTAGTGGAAGGAAAAGGTGCCCACTGTAGTCATAACAATTAATTTGCTTCAGTCTCTACTGATCAAGGCAAGATTCCTGCTTTCCACATACACACACACAAATTATGAGAGATAGAAAAAACTAAGTAAAAACAGCACATGTCAAGAATCAGGAACAGACATGGAATTTAAAATAATTCTAATGAATATGTTAAAGTCTCTTGTGCACAAAAGACTTTTTATATGTATGGTCCACTGGGTAACTTCAGCAGATACACAGACATTGTAAGAAAGAATCAAATGGAAAAACACATTAACAAAGATGAAGAATACCTTTGACAGGCAGAGAAAATATCAGTGAACTTGAAGATAAGTCAGATTGAAATCAAACAAACTGAAACACACAGAGAAAATTGTAAAAAAAAATGCAGAGCATCAAAGAAATGTGATACAAAATTAAATCATCTGAAATACATGTCATTGGAAACACAGAAAGACAAGAAGTTACAGTTGAGATTTTTAAAAAATTGTCTATACAGGTAATCCTAAGAATATACCAAAAGATACTAAAGGTAAAAAGTGAGTTTAGCAAGATGGTCAGTTACAGAGTTAATATTCAAAGCCAATTATATTTCTATATGCTAGTGATGAATACTAAGAAATTAAAATAAAGTAAAAAGTAAGATTACCAAAAGTACTAATACATGAAATATGTATAAATCTTCCAAAATATATTCAAGATCTGTATATGTGCTGAAAAAAAATGCTGTTGAAATAAATTAGAGAAGAGGTAATAAATGGAGATACCACACTTAAGCATGGAAGGTTCAATATGGAAGCTCAATATTGTTAAATGTCAATTTCTCCAAAATTGAACTGATCTATTGGCTCAACCCAATTGCACCTGAGACTACTCAATATTTTTTTGTATAAATTGACAAGATGATTCAGCCTATGAAAAAATTAATCCATTGTCATTTTAAGAAAGAAATGGAAAATTTTATTTGAACTGACCTGAAGATTATAACCCAGGAGACAGTCTTTTAGAAAGCTCTGAGGACTGTTGCACAGAGGTAAAGGGGAAGGCCAGTGTATATGTCATTTTGGCAAAGGGATACATGCAATCAAGCACACATCTTGGTAGAAGTTTACTGTTATTTGCAAGGAACAGATATCTTAGTTAATGGTTTTAGTGTTTTTCTAGGTATGGGATGTTGTAAGAAACTGGGTTCATATAATTTTCCCCTGAAAAGATCTAACTCTCTGAAGGTCTGTTCTGCCAGTTTTCTCAGAGCACAGAGTGCCTCATCGTGATCTTCATACTGCATATGAAGCAACTGCAGTGGCTATTGACTTGATTCTTGTGGAACTGGATGGTGGACAACCTTCTTTACTTTACAATCCCCTCCCTTTTGGTCTTAATTTTGACCAAAGTTTAGGAGGCTTTTTGGGACTAATTAGTTCCATGGCCGTAGAAGTGCTCATTCCCAGGGTAGGCAAGGATTTTTTTGATGGACCCCTCAATGCATTATTACTGGACAAGGCCCTGTTAACAGCAGCCAGAAGCCTCCAGACTGTCTGTCTTCCTAGTCTGTTATGGTCCAGGAAATGATTCCCTCTTGCTGCTTCTTCCCATATCTAGACTTATACTATTTCAATCATGGATTTTATAGAACTATGTATTTGGTCAACCGTTTCAAGCCTCGACATAATTTTTATTATTTTTTAAATTATTTATTTATCTTTGGCTGCGTTGGGTCTTTGTTGCTGTGCACGGGTCTTCTCTAGCTGTGGCGAGCGGGGGCTACTCTTCATTGTGGTGCACGGGCTTCTCATTGTGGTGGCTTCTCTTGCTGCAGAGCACGGGCTCTAGGCGCACAGGCTTCAGTAGTTGTGGCACACAGGCTTAATTGCTCTGCGGCATGTGGGATCTTCCCGGACCAGTGCTCGAAGCCATGTTCCCTGCATTAGCAGGCGGATTCTTAACAACTGCGCCACCAGAGAAGTCCCGACATAATTATTTTTATTGGAGGCTCAGTCACACATTTATTAGTGCAAGAAACAATAATCTTGTAAAACAGGCAGATTACAAGTAATACAGCTAATAACATTAATAAGGTCATAAATAAGTATTTAAGTTAAGAACTTCCATTAGGTTCAGGCATCCCAATATCTCCCCAGGTCATCTAACCCAGTCTGTTCTGCACCAATCACTATCTTCAAGGGAAATGATATATGGGCATTGTACATAAAGTTCACCAAAGATGTCTGCATGTACAAGGCAAGTGGTGGGTCATTATGATCCCTTACAGGTTTGAGAAAGGGATGTTATCTTTTAAGGAGTTACATGCTGGCGTCAGAAGAAGAAAATTGATCTTTATAATTGAACAGGTATTTCTGCCATTGAGGAGGTCTGGTTAATGCATAATAAAGATGCCCAATGCACACTAGAGGGGGAGGGAAGAGGTCCAAAGGAGCAGAGAAAAAATTATATATTTTTTCTTATCTTGCCTTGAGATATGAATTTTATTTCATCAATTCTAAAATGTATAAGGAAAGAAAAAAAAAGGAAAAACATCCAATTGCTAAGTGAAGTTGAACATAAGAAAAGACACGCTGATACTTAAAAGTGTTAATTTCTATGTTTAGGAATACTTTGTGAGGTATGTTTTATAGGTAAAGAAAATGAAGTTCAGAGAACTGTATTGCTTGGAGACAGCTAAGCAAGTAGTAGGGCTGATAATTAAATCAGAAATTCTCATATCAAAATGTTTCATTAAATTACATCAAAGCTAACTCTCAACTCTGTCAAGGTGACCCTCTGAGTTTATAGTAAAATTTACAAAACTACATTTGTAACCATGCAAAGAGGCTAAGAGTATGTATTAAAAAATAAATCAAATGTTTGCAACGTTTAATTTTTTTTAAAAAAACAGCTGTTTTGGTTATATAATTTAAAATAATAATTATTATTTTTTTCTCTGACTTCATTAACTTATTGTCTTTTCCAAATGACAATATTTCAAACAAGATATTGACCAATAATGTTTACACTCTCAGAGCCTGGGGCAGACTGTCAGAATTCATTTCCTGGAAGGGGTTAGAATCACTATAGTTTATGGTGACAATTTAGGAGTGAAAAGTTCACTGAGATGGGAGAGGACTCTCCTGAAATCTTCCAGGGACTGAGATAAACTAGTTCATAGTCAGATGCTTCCATCTATAATATAAAAAGTTGGACTCCAAGACAAACAAAAAATAATATCATGGTATGTAGCTACAAAAGTGTTTTAGAAACACTAAATTTTAAAATGATCTGATGTTTTAAAAATAACTTGGGATGAAAAAGAATTTTAAAGGCTGCTGCAAAAAAGTATTTTGAAGGATTTTAAAATGGACATTTCAAACCAATACTATGACATGCTGCTTGAGAGAGAGAGGAAATCTTTAGCTCACATTGTCCTTCATCTTCTTTCCGAAGGAAAAGGATTTTCAGGTTTTAAAAGGAAGTTTAGATATCTGTTAGTCTAAACCAAAGCCTGGAAACCTTGAAGAGATTGTGTGAGAACTTAATTTGTTCTACTGGCCAAGGTTATCCTTTGTTCCAGAAAGAATTTGAAAATATGAGTGCCAACTACTAGCCATGCTCTTAAAGACTGTGCAAATTCAAAGGACACTTGCAAGTGGACAAATACAGACAGATTTATTTATGAGATTATCCTCCATTAGAAATAAGCTAGAGGGCTAACATCATTTCTTTAAGTATTGTCTTAGGAAAATAATATTCTTGTTTTGTCCACAATATTACCTGCAAAGTGTGTTAGTGTCCAATGTTACCAGAGTCAGTTTTACTAAAAAGAGAAGAGGACTTCTTTTTGTGTCAGGAACTTTTAGAGCAATGTGTTAGTGAGATATACATCTCTACTTCTGATGAGGTGGTGCAAAAGTTGAGCCCTTGTTACAGATTGGAGTGGCTGAATGCATGTATTCCTCATTTGGATGATGATTTAAGACAACTCACTCTCTGACTTTCCTTAAAAAGTAGATGAAGCAAAATCTAAGAGAAGCTATGATGTGTGGTCTAGTATCAGACACAAACAGTATACCTGGACATCACAATAACCGGCATCAAACCTCAGGAAAAAGTTGATTGCAGGTGGGGCTTTTTGTTCCCATTGCTTTCTTTTTCACTTCAGTGAAGAGCTTGGCTTGAAATGTTTAGAGGCTAAGAGTCCAAATTTGATCTGCTTACATGGATAAATTAGGGAAGAATGGGATCCATTTTTGCTACTGGGATTGGGCTCACAGTTAGTGGCAAGAAGAAACTTCTGGATTTCCTTGACTTGTGGCCTCTCACTGTTGTGGCCTTTCCCGTTGCGGAGCACAGGCTCCAGACGCGCAGGCTCAGTGGCCATGACTCATGGGCCCAGCCGCTCCACGGCATGTGGGATCTTCCTGGACTGGGGCACGAACCCGTGTCCCCTGCATCGGCAGGCAGACTCTCAACCACTGCACCACCAGGGAAGCCCCCTACTATGCTTTTATATCATCTATTGATATAATACAATCCAAGTCTGAGTTTACCTCTTTGATTTTTCTGAATCAGAGCCTTCTAGAACAAAAGGAATTCTAATTTTCAAAATGAACCAGAAAGTGTATTTCAGTGCCATTATATCAGCTACTATTTTTGCCCTGGAATACATTTAATGCAGGCAATCATTGCTTCATTTATTCCAACAAACATTAAGTGAGCACCTACCTTGTGCCAGGCACTCTCCTAAGTATGAGATTGCAGCATTGAATCAAACACAAAAAACCTCATAGAGCTTGAATTATAAGCATTAGTGAAGAAATATTTGTATGGGAGTAAAATAAGAAGATAATAATCACTGAGAACTCAAATTTTCTTTTATGAGACCAATAGATCAGGACAATGTCAGAGTTGAAAGCAAATGATTTGACAACATTTCTTATACATATCATATATCTTGTATATAAAGCAGAGAAATAAAGACTAAATTGTTATACAGTTGGGGGTAATATTCAATAATTGTAATTAAAGAAAATAATTTCTAAATAGCAACAATAGAGATATTTGCAGTGGCATTTTGATGACCTTGTTTTAGCCAATATTTTACAGTGTTTTTTAAAATGTATAACATTGTATTTTATGTTGGAAAAGAAAAGTGCAGTGCAATAAAAACATAACTGAGATAGATTAAAATGAATGTGCAGAAGTTGCTAGGAAAGATAGATCTAAAATATACTCTGCACATATATGAATCTTCCCATAAAAGCCTCATTCTTTCCATGTCCTTCTCTCGATAGCCCCTCCCAGGTGTCCTATACACTGGCAACTTTCACTTTCTCACTGTTTACTGAGTGATAAACAAAGCCTAGAGGATTTGAGGAAACACTTTTGGATGCTGGAAAATTACAGTTGAAATTCTAGCCTCTACCACATATCTGAGACACAGTAATGCAAGAAATGATGGTTGTTTTAATTTATGATTATTATCATCATCATCATTATTATTATTATTATTATTTTCCGGTATGTGGGCCTCTCATTGTTGTGGCCTCTCCCGTTGCAGAGCTCAGGCTCCGGATGTGCAGGCTCAGCGGCCATGGCTCACGGGCCCAGCCGCTCCGCGGCATGTGGGATCTTCCCAGACTGGGGCACGAACCTGTGTCCCCTGCACCGGCAGGCGGACTCTCAAAACACTGCACCACCAGGGAAGCCCTATCATCATTATTAATTAATATTTTCTTCTTCCCCATGACATGGATTTAGGAATAAGATTCATTTACTTTTTTATCTCTAGTGCCTTATAGTGTCTGGTAAGTTCTAGGATTTCAATAGATGTTTTCTGAGTGAATAAGTGAATGAGATAATATCCCATTTATAAATGATATAAAGTTTAAAAGAGGGTAGTTTTGATAAAATAACAAAGTCATGAAATATTACCTATTAGAATAGATCTAACAGGATAAAGTGATATAAGAATAACTTAAATTTATAAGTATCTTTTAATGTTCAGGAGCAAATGGAACAGATATAGGATAGAAGGCATATGAATTACCTGAACAAATACACATCAGTACGAAGGGTGTGCTGAGTCATATGTAGTTGCATCAAATGAGATATGGGGGGTTTAAGTGGAGAAAATGGGTTAAGTTCTTAAAAATACAAAGCCTGAAACGTTATTCCTGGGTTAAACCCTGGATTTGGAGAAACATTAACTTGCCAATGACTACATCAAAGTCAAGCATGGATTATTAGACACAGATGTGAAACAAGAAAATAAAAGAAGCTGCTCTTGGGTTTGCCTGGCCCAGGCAAGGCTTTGGCAGTATGACATTTTCCTCTTGTTGGAATTGTATGAAAGGATCCCTGGAAGGCAAATAATCCTAATATCTAACTTCTTGATAGATGATTTCTACAAGTGGATTTTCTTTCCTTGATGAATAAAACAGACTATACATGGGGGGAAGCACTGGTAAAGTTCATGAGAATAAGGCTCCTGTCCAAATACTTTTCTGTGAATTTCATTGCATCTCTTAATGTACTGTTTTCCCGAAAGATGTCAGTATTGGTCACAGACCTGATCTCAGATTTTGACTGTAATACTTTACAGTGGGTGCGGGCTCTGTGCAACTTAAAACTCTAAGAGCAGGGATCTTATATATAAAACAGAGGTATGAAAACCTAACATTATTACAGAGATTAACTGAGATAATGGATTATTGTAAAGATTAAATCAGATAATGGGGGCAAAAGATTTAGCTCTGTACCTGACACAAAGAAGGTTCAAAATGGTCTCTACTAGTGTGTTTCTCTTCTCATCTGCTAGGGAAGATACTCATCCATAAGTGTAACTTACCAGACAAGTGTCTTATATTAGGAGTGTTACTCATGAAAAAGAGCTTTTTAAAAGTAGAACTGGATGGAGCTAAATAATTCTAACTTCAATAAAAGATATCTGGGGCAAAATAATTTTAATGCCAACAAGGTGCTTCAAAAATGAGAAGAGTGTGAGATTTTATTTAAATGGTGTGGAAAAGGCAGAGAATATCATTCAAGTATTGGAGGAAAAAGTACTCAGAGAGATGAGATTAAGCTATTTTCCCTTCAAGGAAGGCAATATTGCTTGATATGGAGCAACAGATTTACAGTATTCATTAGGATACTCTTTCTTTGATATATTCCTCCGGTAGATTCTAATCACTAAGTCAACTTTGGAGAATTTTTATTAAAGTTTATCTTTTAAATTTATGTGGAGAATTCTCTAAAATGTTGTCTTATATAGTAACTCTACATGCTTGTCCATGTATTCAAATATTATTTTATTCTCCTCAGTACAGTTATGTAGTTTGTGTCCAAATCCTTGTTCCTTGTTAATAAGATTTACTGTACCCTGCTGTTTATACTAAACCTATTGATTGGTGTGCAACATATCTGAATTTTCTCATTATTGATTCTGATAGTTTTTAGATTAATGTTCTCATTCTCCCTCTCTCTCTCTCTCTCTCTCTCTCTCTCTCTCTCTCTCTCTCTCTGCATTTGTCACACACACACACACACACACACACACACACACACACACACACCCCTCTCTGTCAGGCATTATTCTAGATACAGGGAATTTAAAAGTAAATATAGAAACAGAAATAAGGATGAGACACCTTCACTACTATTAGAATAGTTAAAATTAAAACTAGGACAACACAAAACTGGCAAGGATGTAGAGTATCAGGTTCACTCATTCAGTGCTGGTAGGAATGCAAAACAACTCTGGAAGACATTTGGTAGTTTATTGCAAAACTAAATATACCTTCATCCTATTATCCAGCAATTTCAGTCTTTGGTTTTTACCCAAGTAAGCTGAAAACTTATGTTCACACAAAAACTGCACACAAATGTGTATAGCAGCTTTATTAACAATTACCAAAACTTGGATGCAACTAAGATGTCCTTCAATAGATGAAAGGGTAAACAAACTGTGGTACATTCATACAGTACAATGTTTTTCAGTGATAAAAATAAATGAGCTATCAAGTTATGAAAAGACACAAGGAACTTTAAGTGTATATTGGTAAGTGAAAGAAGTTGATTTGAAAAATCCACATCCTGTATGATTTCAACTTTGACATTCTGGAAAAAAGCAAAACTATGAAGACTGTAAAAAGAGCAGTGGTTGCTAGGGGGCTGAGGGGAAGAATAGAGATGGCTAGGTTGAACACAGTATAATATAATGATTCTGTATTATACTGCAATGGTGAATACATGCCATTCGACATATGTGAAAACCCATAGAATGTACAACATAAAGCGTGAGTCCTAATGTAAACTTTGGACTTTGGATAATAGTTATGATTCAATACTGGTTCATCACTGTAACAAATGTACCACAAAAATGCAAGATGTCTTGCCCTAATGCAAGATGTGTACAGGAGGACATAGGGGAACATTCTGTACTATGCTCAATTTTTCTGTAAACCTAAAACTGCTCTAAAAAGTAAAATCTATTAATTAAAAAAAATGAATAAGATAGATCAGTTCCCACCCTCATGGCACCTGCATTATGGTGAAGGGAGTTAAACAATGAATAAAAAAATGAATGCAGATGTTGATCAATGAGGATTGAGGAAAGTATGCACTCTCTCTCAATAGACTATGGTTTGGCATTGGGTTGGAGACTTTTAGATGTCATGGTTAAAGTTCTCTCTGTCACACTTAAGCTGAATTAAGATCAGCTGTTTCTCAGAGAAGAAGTTTGAATCTACTAGTTTTACTCAAAACTACCTTTGCAACATGAATTTGAGAAAACCTGGCTTAAAACAGGAGAGTTTCTAACCAGTTTTGCTGCTTCTTCACCTACTCATTTCCAATTCTTGAAAGACAAGAAGTGATATTTTGAAAATATTAATTAGATTATATCACTTCCCTGCTTTAAAAATCTTTGTATGGTTTCTCATCTAGAATACAGTATTCCAACAAGATCTCCAAGGACCATTGCTAACTGGAACTTCCTTCCTTTTCAACTTAACCTCACTCTACCCTCTCTTATGCTTCATTAAAATGCCATCCTCACTAAGCTCCCACCTGGACCCTTTTTACCTTCAAATACATTAAGCTCTTCATGACCTCAGGGCCTTTGCACTTGCTCTTCTTTCTCAGGATTTATCTCCCAAGTGTTCTTCTCTGTGACACTTATCTCCTTTCTTGCCTTTTCCCCTTTAGTGTTCAAACTTGCAATTACTTTTCTTGTGATGTTAAGTGTTTGCATTTCTAACCAGAATATAATCTTCATGAGGGCAGGGATTTTTGTCCCTTTTGTTCATTGTTCTATTTTCAACACCAAAGCAACACTTGACCAGTAATGACACTCAATAAATACTTGATGAATGAGTGAATAAGAGCATAGTTGATATTTATAAAATGCCATCTTTTTTTGTTAAAATTATAAAGAGCTTTAAGCATAACCTTATTTTAAATTCTCTCCGAATATATCATATAGCTACTACATAACTCACAAAATTGTATTTTCTTTTCCAAGATTTATAAATGCTTTTAAATATAGGTATTGTTTTCCATTCACTGAAATCTACCCGGGGCTCACATTGAAGTTTGTATTGTGCCAATCATTCTGTTCACTACTGAGAGTGAATAAAATTTTAACTTTTAATATAATAAAGGAAATAGAGAGACTCCCTATATAATTTTTATTCCAAAGTTAGACTTTTAGAACTAGGGTTTAGCCTTTAAAATTTAAATGAAGGATTCTATTCAGTTCTGCATAAGATGGTAAATATAAAGAATGCATTGATTTAGAGTGAAGTCATTTAAGAGAGTTTAGTGAGTATAGGATTTTTTATGTTGATTATTATTGACAAACTAGGGTAATTGGTATTATAACAAAATATATTTTTTGCTGGAGTAGTCAGAGGCAGAATATTGGGTTACCTTTTGGAGTACTTTGGCTCAACTCAAATGAAACCTACTCTAGTGAATTTAAGGAAAAAAAGGTAGATATATCACAAGAATGGTGAGGAGCTGGTCAAATTAAAGGAAACCCTGAAAAAACAGACCTTGGCTAGGACAGATAATACGACAATATCAGGAAATTTTGTGTCAGGAATTGGGTTCCAACCAACTTTTGTGTTTCTCCAATACAGAATCAGACTGAATTGAGGCTTATTCCTACACCCCAGGAGAATTGTGATTGATCAGTCCTGCCTGATGCCCTGGAATGTGGGAGCAAAAGCTGGAAAGCAAGACAGAGGACCATATTCATAAAGGATGGGGAAAGTGTGTCAAGCCAGCCAAACAAAAGAACCCATTCTGCTGATTGATTAAATAGGCCAACGTCTGTACCTAATGCAAAGAAATCACTGAAAAGAGAACTAAAACACCAATTCATAGAGTTACTATTATAATGCCTGAAAAGCAGGGGTTTTGATTTTATTTTTGTTTCATTTGAGTCATATTTAGATGTCTGATAACTTTTAAAACTCAGAAATACTTGTGGATCTAATAAAGCTGGAGATGCCTACCTACAGTCAACTCAGGCAAAAATTTGAAGATATAGCCTAACAATATTCCTGATCTTTGTTTGATAGGTAGTATTGCAAAGATTTGCAAGAGAAAAAAATGACCTCTATTTGTTTGGGGGAATGTCTAAGATTAAAATTTCATTATAATCCCAATGAAAATAAGATTTTCTGGTGTTCATATCCCTAACTTTTAAAACTTTGGCAATTGTAGCAACCTTACCATTGTTAACTCTCACATTCTGGGTAAACATAGTATTACCCTGCTTATATCTGTCACGTACAAGGATCACTCCCATGTCTGTAACTTTTCTCAGTGCTTGTATGGTTATAGGGAGAGCTTTTCTCATAGAAATAAAAAAAATCAAGTGAGCCCTTTCCTATATTAATGTGTTTCCTCCCACTGTCTACAGTTTTATTTATGTGAATGTCCATGAAATGGTTTCTTTGGTAACCAAAAGTAGCCTGGATCTGAGTGGGTATAGTACAGGTTCACACTTTTAGGCATCAATTACTTTTAAAAATTAACTGTTCAAAGGAATAGTCAGTAAAACACATGAAAAATGAAAACCAATTTTGCTACAGAATTGACATCTTGCTAGTGTTTTTCCATTTGAATATTTTAGCATCTTGCTACACACTAGATACTCTTGTAATTAGTTACAATCAGAGAAAATTGTTATTTATTATAGATGCCATTTTAGGAAGCTATGGTAGTGAAGCAGTTTCGCTTTCCAAATCCATTTACAATTAATTGCAATATTCTATAACTATCATCTGAGTAACATCTAACACTCAAATATTTAATGATACCAAATCACAGGATAAACAAAACGAAACTCAATGTGCCATCATGTGCCAGGCTGCCACAGGCAAAGGCTAAAATAAATGTCAGAGGAAATGAAAAATTGACTGATTTTAGTACAATCAAATATGTTTTAAACAGCAGCTGATTATCATTGTTCATTATGAAATACTAGCAAAATGTCTTCATTCTGATTTCTAGCTTATCTCTGTGGCCCTATTTCACATGAAAATAGTAAACAGTATCTCCTGCTGAATTCACTTTTATTGAACTGTTGTTTCTGTTTTATCCAACTGTTCCCTAGACTCTCCCAGACCCCTTTGTCATGCCATGTTTGTTATCTAAAATATTTGGTTTTAATGAAATTTTATATGCAATACTATCACTTTGGTAATCAATGTATGTCACACTTCTGAAATTATAAAATATAGGCTGCTATAAGAGCTAACCAAAGGATGAAGAGAGGTTAATGGATGGAAACTGATAACAGCATGTTAATTTAGAACCTCTTTGGCACCTTAGTGATCATTTTAATAATTATATATTTTTTTCTATCCAACCTCTTAACATTGCCATGCAATTCAGGTAGTAAATAATAAAACTCTGTCAAGCTCATATCCTTCTGTTTTTTCTGGACAGTTTCTCTAAAATATTATAATTAAATTGACTCTGTTTCCCTTGCCAGGAACACTGGAATGACAGCTCATCTGGTGTTTCTATTACATCATCAGCTTCTCCTCCCACCCCCATCCCTTCACATGCAATGCATTGTTATTGGCAGGCTTTGAGTAGCTCTGTCAAAATTACTGAATAACTCTGTCCTATTCTCTTAATAAAATGCTTAAAACACCAGCTCTACTTTCCCTCTGTGGCATTCATTACTCACATTATCTGCCACTACATTTTGAGATTAACTATCAGAAATTAAAAGATTGAAAAAAAACCCTCATTCAAATAAACATCATTTCTGATGCTGGGTCTCTCACTCCTTTATCTTTCCCTTTCTCTCTTCCTTCCTTCCTTCCTTCCTTCCTTCCTTCCTTCCTTCCTTCTTTCCTTCCTTCCTTCCTTCCTTCCTTCCTTTCTTTCTTTCTTCTTTCTTTCTTTTCTTTCTTTCTTTCTTTCTTTCTTTCTTTCTTTCTTTCTTTCTTTCTTTCTTTCTTTCTTTCTTTCTTTCTTTCTTTTCTTTCTTTCTTTTCTCTTAATCTCATATGTTGAAATTATGCTTTATACTGACAAGGATATTCTCTCACCTTGTAAATATTTCCTCAGATTTGAAATTCTGTGGAAAATAATGTCTTTTGAGTTAGTGCCTATAAAAGAAGATTCCTTTGCCTTGATTATGTAAGATCCAAATGTTGAGGAAGATCTTATCTGCCGTGATCTGGCAAAAATTTATTGGCCACATATTTTTCTTCCGTTCTTTTACTGACATACAAAAAAATAACAATTTAAAGTATCAGCATATTCTGAGATATAGTTCTAAAGGTCTGCAAATTCTATGCATTGAGTTAAAAGGCAGTCATCTAGATGATCCAGATTACTATTACACAATTTCACTTAGAACTGCCTCATACATGAATTCTGCCAGTGCTCATGTTGGCAATGGGTTTCAACTTATTGTATTACCAAACAGTTGCTCAAACAGAGGTTTCAAGGAGTTTCTAGCAGGAAGCATAGTTGGCATATTGAGTCTTAAGGCACAGCATTGGTGAATATGCCAAAAACAAAACAATTTGAGCTAAGTAATCTATTTCCTATTCAGGTCAATGATCATTCCAACTGGATCATTGCATGGACGTTTAGCAACATATGACAAATGAATTTTTCTTGTTTCTTCTAAACAAGGGAAAAGAAAGGATTAGGAGATTTAAGCAGAGAGCCTGAGTTGGGAAAGAATTGATCATTGATATGAAGCTGATAAGAAGCCAGTAGATCAGGAGTAAAGTGAGCTGGGTGGATAATACTACCAGATAAGCTAGGATATAAGCTGGATGCAGTTTAAGCAGGGTCTTATAAAACAATTTTAATTTTATCCTAAAGGATGAATAAGTTAAAGAAGCCTTTTTAATATTGAACAGCAATATCTATGTTCAAAGCATCACTTTGCTATTGAGAGGAAAATGGATTAGAAGGGTAATGAGAATGGAACCATGCACATTAAGGAGGTTATTGCAGGGCTGAGGAGAGGTGGGATTTTGAGCTGGGAAGATGATAGTGGAGCATGAATAAGAGGAGATTCCAGATATATTACAGAGAAAGAAATAATAGGGCCAATAGAGGAGATACTGGAGTTAGGAAAGGGAGGAACAAGATGACTCTAAGGCTTGTGGGTTGAGTAGCTTCCTGAATAGTCACATCATATAAACCAGGTGGTAAAAGATGGGACATTGTTGAGGAACTCCGAATTTAGATGTTGGACCAAGAGTGAGAAACAAGGAATAAAACACTGAGAAATGGACAGTGAGGAAGAAGAAAAACCAGGAAAACATGGCATCATGAAAGTCAAAAGAGAAGATTCCAAGAAGAAGTGATCAGTGGTATCAAAGGTTACTGAGAAGTAAAAGGAAGTGAGGACAGCAACAAAATTCTCCTGGATATGGGACATGTAGATCACAGAGATGTCTAGAGATCTTGATTCACTTTCCTTCACTTTTACTGTAAGAGTTTGTGTGGTAGTTATATTTCAGAGTGAATGGGAAGTGAGAAATTGAAGCTTTTGTGTATGGACAACTCTTTTGTTCAAACCAGTTTTGAGTGCAAAAGATGCTGGAAAGAAGATATAGTGTCATGAGAAGGTATTATTAGAATAAGACATAGTAGAGCACACTTGATTCTAGTATGAATAATCCAGAAAAAGAAAGAAGTTAAAGATGTAGGTCAAAACAGAGACACCTGTAAGAGAGTGAAATCCTTGAGAAAGTTATAGAAGATGGGACCCAGAGCCCAAAAGGGATTATCGACCAAGCTTACAAGAATAGATGCATACTGTTGTAATTGGAGGTACCAGAAATAAATAAGGTTGCTAACTGAATGTGTGTGTGTTGAGGGGGTGATGGTGTAAATAAAGGATTTTTAAGGAGAATAAGAGGGAGGGGATACTTAAGAAACAAGGTGTTTCCAAAAACTGTTGAAATTTTTTGATGTTTTGATCAAGCATTTAAGGTGAAACTGCTCAGATAGTTGTATGATCTTCTTTAGGAATATTAAGATTCTCTCATGCACTAAAGGAAAAGGATGTTATTTGGTGTCATCTAGGGATGATTTTTTTTTTTAACTGGAGTGTAGAGGAACAAGAAAGAGGTAAGGAATTAAAGGTTTTCAGTGGAGCAACTATAATAATTGATCATGAAATGTAATCTGGGAAAGGAGAGACATGCAAATAGGATAAGGCTATTGATAATAAGAAATTGATAGAATCGATGGATTGGGTATTTTGATGAGGTGACAATATTGTTGATATGTGAATATAATAAGCAAGTTAGAAAGATAAGAGATGACAGTAGAGAAATTGGATATTTCAAATTAAGATATTTTGGGTGATAAAAATATGTAAATTATAATTATGGAAGTAGAACCTGGAACTGAGTGGAAGTAAAAGTTACTTGACCTCCAGAGGTACAGGATGAGGTTTGTTATAAAGAGATACCTACATGGATTTTGGACTCACCAAGAAACACTAGGAGTTAGGAGTTAGAGTCTTTAACATAAAGAGATGGGAAGGGTGTTGGTATATAGCAGGATTAAGGAAGAAGGATATTATTCTTGAAAGCATGTGGCTCAAAGAGGCAGGTCTTCTTCTTGTTGTTGCCCTAGAGGAGGATAAAGAGGAAGGAATTGCTTAGAGGAGGCAACTGAGCAAGGAGAACACTTTCCACATTTTCTGTCCCTGTATCATTAAAGGACATAAAACAAATCAAACAACTCAGATTCACACAGTGAAAGTCAGTTTTCAGTTAGCATACAAAAATGGTGGAGGTAATATGGGGTCGAAGGTATAAGGACCTTTACCAATAATAGTTAATATTTACATTTACTTTCTGATTTAATTATCATAGTCACCCAACAACGTAGAAGCTCTGATTTTCTCTATTTTACAAGTGAGGAACTCGTAGCACTAAAATGTTGAATAACCTTCCCAAGGTCACATATCTAGTAAGTATTGGTGCCATGATACAAAATCAAGCCATCTGACTTCAGATTCTGAGCTGCAAGTCCATCTGTCCCAAAAAACTGAAAGACTGGCTTTCATCTGGGAGTATACACTACCAAAAGAAGATAACACTGGGAATGATGATGGGATGAATGGAGAGGCTACTCTTAGGGCAGCAACTGAAATACTAAGAATGTGAGGTCTGATAGTTCAATCCTCAGTTGGAGGAGAATGAATATAATCAGTTCTATAACAGTGGTTGAAGCTTATTTCATCATGGCAAGGATGCTTCTGGAATACCTACTCTATAAGTTGCACATATGGATGACTTAATCACAGAAAGCTGGGTAAAAGTTTTAGAGTGCAGTAGACATTTCTAGTCCTCACAAATACCTTTTCTTTTTGGTCATATGAAAAAATATACTTTCAGCCTCCTTGCAGTTAGGAATTGCTACATGATTAATTCTGTCCAAAGAAAAGTGAGATGTGGGGATGTGTGGTTCTTCTAAGCTAAGGCATTTGAAAGTCTCCAAGCAATTCTCCAGGTATTTTTCTTCCAACGTCATGGCAAAAAATGGAGGTCTCACTGGACCAATGACCAAACAGCAGAGAGAAATAATTGAGTTGCCTGGTAGTTGCTGCCATGGAATGCTGCAGGAAGGAGAGTTATCCTGGAGAGTCACCTCCTTTGACAGGGGGACTATGGTGTTGTCACTGAGATAGTCTAACTGGTCCTCAAAAACAGAGGGAGTGAGAGGAAGGACCAGATGCAGCGAACAACATGGAAATAGGCACCAAACTTAGAATGAACAAGTAGCCCTTTTCTAAAAATCAGTGAAAGAGATTTTTCTTTTCTTGTTTTTAAATTAATTTTTATTGGAGTATAGTTGCTTTACAATGTTGTGTTAGTTTCTACTGTATAGCAAAATGAATCAGTTATACATATACATATATCCACTCCTTTTTAGATTCTTTTCCCATATAGGTCATTACAGAGTACTGAGTAGAGTTTCCTGTGCTATACAGTAGGTTCTTATTATTTATCTATTTTATATATAGTAGTGTGCATATGTCAATTCCAATCTCTCAATTTATCCCTCCCCTCCACTTTCCCCCTTGGTAACCATAAGTTTGTTTTCTACATCTGTGACTTTATTTCTGTTTTGTAAATAAGTTCATTTGTACCATATATTTAGATGCCACATATAAGCGCTATCATCTGATATTTGTCTTCATCTGTCTGACTTACTTCACTGATTATGACATTTTCTAACTCAATGCTTCTTACTCTGTTTCTTCTCAGATCACCTGCTATGGTACTGCATATTGAACATCTTTTTTTAGTAACCTTCTGTTTTTTTCATGGAACGCCTCACATCTCCAGAAATTATAATTTAGGAAATGCTTTTCTAAATCTCATTTTTAGTGTGTTCAATTACTATATTAACTATAACTGCAACTCCTAATTATCCGTTCTTACTTCAACTAGATAAATACTCAGAAAGATGATGAACACAGGTGAGGAAGAGATTAGAATGTCTTACATTTTTATATATTTCTCTCTCAGGAGATCCAAACTACTTCAAGGAGAGGTTTAATCCATCCATCCGTTAATCCATGCATATGTGCTGATTGGCTGAGTTACTAGATAACAGAAATAAAAGGTGCTTGAATAACTTGCTTCTCAAGGAGTTTCAAGGAAAACTGCAGCCTAATGGTATGGCTTTGGATTATATATAGTATAAAGTCATCTAACAATATAGTGGAAATTATTCCTACCAATAAGTGTGTTTTTGGTTGTCAATCACAGTGATTACATTTATAATTTTAAATCTGTTTAAAAATCACACCAATACTCAATTTATAGAACACAATAGAAATAAAAATACATAAGCAAAAGTATTTACACAGGCAGACAATATTTTCTTGCTCATGATAAGTTTATATTGTTTTTAGGAAAAGATAAACACATGAGAAGTTAAGTCATATTAAATATGCTCCCACAAGACCTCTTGGTAAATTCCAAAGAAAGACCAGGAAAGGGGAATGTTTCTCTTGTCATTCATACCAGTCCCACTGTGGCTTGATTGTTCTGTAAGAGAAAAGAACTTGCTAATATTCTTGGTCAGAGATGGAGAAATGGATTTTAAAGAGATTACAAGTAGAAATAATCTATTTCTGTGCTCCAAAGGACATGATCTCTCTATTCTCCTACTTTTTTCTTTTCTGTAATGATTTCTCACATTTTCTGTTCCCCCATGTCACAAAGATACCTAAAAAGTGATGTCTCTCTGTTTTCTACCTCCTCTGGGTAGTAGAACAAGTTAGGATTTCCCAAGGAAACCTGGTTCTCTCTCTCTTTCATAATCTCCTTCTTTCTCTCTATTTTTTGTCAGTGTAGGACTTGGAGATTCCTGGAAACATGGCCACAGTTCTCTCTTGGTCTTTAACCTCTAGGATGAGCAGCAAGTAAGTGGTCAGAGATTTAAGACACTCAGTGCTGAGTGGAATCACAGGGAAGCATTCAATGCGGAGCAGGAGATGAGAGCTGAGTTTTGGAGTAGGACAGGAAAATAAGAGGTGGGAGAGTATTTTCAAAATACAGAACAAGAAGTGAAACTATATAATTAAATAGGCATAGGAGCAGAAAAAACTCTGACACAGTATTTGGGGCCCTGTAGCGAATTGGGTGAGGAAATATTGAAATATACAGCCTGGAGGTGAAATGTGAGCTTATAGCAAAAAGAGCGAACTTCCTGCTAGGCAATGAGTCAGTATACCTTTTGTCACCACACACTCCTCTCCAACTCCTGTACAGTTTCACTTTATGTACATCAAAAATATTCTCAGGAAAGTGTTTTATACTCCCTGTCTCCACTTTTTTATTTCTCATCCACTTTTCAACCCACAATGTCTAGCTTCTTCTCATTGCCCTATCAAAAGGTCATATGGCCTAAGTTGTCCCAATTCCTCGTATGATGTGATCTCTCACCTTCATCCCAACCTTTATGTTTCTTAAAACACTCTACCACCCTGAATTTTTTAACACCTTAGATCATTGTTATAACTACTAATTTAATGATCCTCTCCCTTCTCAAATTCCTATGATAGAGTGCCTTGTACTACTTGGCTTCTAAATGTTAGGATTGCTAGCACTGGGTTTAGGATCACATCATCTTTTATATCTACCTTCTTGCCCATTCTTTAATGCACTAAAAAATCTTAAATGTGTCTCTCAGCCCAGACTTTCACATTTCTGACTTTTTATGTCCAGCTTCTTACACAATGCCTCTCCATTTTATTTTACCAATACCTAACCTATTTATCTCACAGTGGTCATCATCTTACCCAGACACTCAAGTTAACAGTCAAGAATTAATCTGGCTTCCTCATTTTTTTAAACTACATACTGAACTAACCATTTCTTAGTTTGACTTCCAAAATACATCTTAATTCCACTACTTGCTTCTATCTCCACTGCCAGAACATCACTGAAAGCCTAATTAACTTTCACCAGGACTCCTGAAATAGCCTTCTTCTATGTGATCTCCTTAGATCCACCCCAATTCTCCTATAATCTCTTCTTTACCAAATGTCTCCACTCAGACTTTTAAACATCCATCAGACCATGCCTTTTTTTTTGGCTTAAAAGTTTCCATTGGTTTACCATTAGAAAAAAATTCAAAGCCCGTTTCAATGTCTACCATGCTCTGTTTAATCTCTCTCAACCTTCACTTCATAGCATCTTCCATGGTTCACTCTAAGCTTCAGTCATACCCAAGCTTTCCAAATACTCCCAAATTCTTTCCTACCTCAGACCTTTTGCTGCTCCCTGTGCCTAGAGTTATACAAGCTCTTGTCCAGTGTTATAGCACCTACTTATTTCCTCTATAGTGCCTATAATTTTCAGAACTTAATTCACATGAACCTTAATTCATATGAAGCTAACATTTATTATTCATTTTCCACATTAAAACGTAAGCTCATTGAGTGCAGGAACCTCACTAGTTCTTACTTACCATTTTATTTTTAGAGCCTAACAAATTGTTTGGTAGATGGTCCAATCAATATTTCTTGAATGAATGAACATTTGTTGTAAGGCAATGGATCATACTGTGGATGGTTAAGGAAAACATTTTCAAAATTATTAATCACTTTCCAGCTTAAATTTCTAATTTTTCTTTTTTAAAAAGTTAAAATTAAATAAATGCCAAACTTGTTACTATTATTTATATTTATTTTTGCTCTCAGGATATTTGGCATTTTACTTTTAAAGGATCATTTTTATTTATTTATTTATTTTTTATTTTTTTGCAGTATGCGGGCCTCTCACTGTTGTGGCCTCTCCCGTTGCGGAGCACAGGCTCCGGACGCGCAGGCCCAGCGGCCATGGCTCACGGGCCCAGCCTCTCCGCGGCACGTGGGATCCTCCCGGACCAGGGCACGAACCCGTGTCCCCTGCACCAGCAGGCGGACTCTCAACCAGTGTGCCACCAGGGAAGCCCGGGATCATTTTTATTAATATGCTATTTTGTCAATCATCCATTTATTGGATCCTCAGTAACACTGTGGTCAACAGTACTTACAAATGGGTACAGAGTATAAAAAGATGCATCATATACTAGGTTGAAAATTCAATAAATACTGTGTATTACCTTGCTCTTTCTCTAAAAGCAATTAGGTGTTTTATAATATTTGCTTAAAGCCTGATGAGTATCAATGCTTCTTTTCACTTTTTATGACTTCTTAAACATGAATTTGAGCACAGGCCTTCTGTGTTAAACAAATGAATAAAACAAATTATTGAAACTTCAGGGAAAAACTCACTCAAAATGCAAATTTAAAGACAGATACATGTGAGTGTAAAATGTATGTGTCTACATATATTGCACACATACATATATATGAAGAAATAAGATTCAGGATTTCCAAAGCAGGTAAAATAGATAACTTTTCAGGTCCTTTCAAACCTTGAAATACAGCCTTTGATGAATTGTATCTATTGTCTAAGAGTGACCAGAAATCACTGAGATCAAGTGAACATTTTCACTTGTTTGATTCAATTGATTCTGTTTTAAAAACAGATTGAAATTCAACAAATTCACTCAACTGTTCGGATGCCTGCTGCGTACCAGGCTGGGTGCCAGGTAATAATGATTCCAAGATGAAGGAAGCATATGCCCTGCCCTGGGGCATTTCATAATCATGTAAATGAGACTGCCACGGCAAACAAAATAGGCACTGTATCTATAATATGAGAAAATTTAAGGTTCAGACATAATAGATGAAAAGACATCTGTGTAGATTTACTTTGTGTGGTAAGGAAATGTTATCAGAGAGGTTTACTTCATGCAGCACAAGTAATACTCTAATTCTAATCACTGGGGTATTTCACCTCTCAATTCAGTTAATGAAATGCTCTGCTTTACATTCTTACCTATTGGTCTAGCTTTTATTTTTCCAAGGATCTGAGGATATGACCATCAGTCCCTTGTTCCTCCAGGTCTGTTCAGTGTCACCTCATACTTAGTCTAATTTGTGAATAAAGCTCAGTGGTGTCCTAGAAACCCCCCTTTCACCAGTGATGGATAGGTTAATCTCGCTGTGCCAAAATCTATATCCAGTACCCTGGAAAGCTGAGTATAAGCAAAGCTGCAGTCTTTTACTTTAATCCCCTCCTGAATTATTTTGGTCCATGTGACAGCCCTTCTGTGAAGAGGGAGTTTCCTCTTCCCTCTACAGTTTCTTCTTTGGGACTAGAGATCTCCTTTATGAGGCATCCATTTGCTTATGTCTAGATAGACTTTCTCTTTCCAGCTCTCTCCATGACAACCTTATTCCCAGAATTGTCAACATTTGCTTTATTCCTAAAATTATGGAATCATTCCAAAATAAAACAGCATTTTCAACTTAACCTAAGCATCTCTATTTCTAGAAAGATCTGTTTAATACTCCATAATATCATATTGTTTCCATTAGAATGTCATATAATTTACTGGACCCATTTAAATATTAAGTACAAGGTTACCACACATTGTAGGACATTATTATGATGTATTGGTCATGATGCAAACAGTTGAACAGTCCTAACCCTGACTATTTGCTTGACGTTTTTCCTTTTCCTCTGATCTGCCTCTGAGTTTCCAGTATACCCAAGCAGCTGTATATGCATGAGTAACAAGTAACAAGTAACAATCCAAAGGAAATGTTTCAATCATTATCAGGTAGGAAAAAAAAGAGTATTATTTAATTACTAATTTAAAATTCATTCTAATAGAGTAAGCTATGTTAAATAATTTATATGTTCAATGTACTTTTAGTTTATGAATAAAATAATTCTTGAAAAAAAACAAGTTGTAGACTTTGTTGTACTTAAAATGATTATTTGACTTTTGGGAAATTTGTAAATCTTATAGACATAGACCTCAAATAGGTTGTGAAAAAGTTTTTTTGGATGTGTGTGTGTTTGTTTTGTTTTTTGGTTAACACCTCCTAATACTTAATGTGTTCTGAGCACTAATGATGTTTTGAAATTTGCATTAAGATGCCTTCTTGTTAGTGAGAACGTAATTAACTGAGGAATGGAAGACAGTGTAAAATAGTGGAAAGGACAACAGGTTTGTTATCATGAGGTTCTTTTGTCTTTTCTGTTTATTCAATAATTCTTAATGATTTGGAAGTTACGTATCGCTTTGAAAAGCTAATAAAAATATAGGCTCTCTCCTCATTAAAAAATATATAAGTATATATAGTCTGTGGCAATTATTAAACCGTTGTCTCTCAGCTTCAACCCTATTCTCTATGCACTGCTTGCTGATTGAGGAGCTGAAACTCGGACCACTGCATTTCTGCTCTGTCAAAACTGTCTGTTTGCCTCTGCCAATAAAGGTATCAGAGGAAGCTTGCAAGTCTGGAGGAGGAAGAGACTTGTTCCTTCCTCTCTGCCTTACATGGGCTTCCTGTCTGCTTGTACTTCCTATGAGCATCACTGCTACATCTTCTCACCCTGGAAGCAGCAGCTATTTTTGTAGCAGCGGCTGAATGCAGTAAGCAATTCTGCCAGCAGTTGCAGAATCAGCTACATCTTGCCTTCCACCCAGGGACACATGTTTAGCCCCTCCTGAGAAGTCTGGTTTTCGGCTCCCAGAGACCCCTCCTTTAAGTTTCTAAGTTGCTGCCACTATCTCATTGTTTCCTGAGCATTTGGGCTTGTGGTTGTTTGTTTTTTATAGTTGTTACCTTCATGATAAATGCCCTAGCATCTTCTTCTCACCCTTTATACTTAGTTAACAATTCCTTAATTCTTTCCATTCAGGTAGCTGGTGTGTTTTCAGTCAAATAGGCTCTGGCTGATATACATTTTCATAAAAACAAAAACATTTTTCTTCTATTTTCAGAAGTTAATTTACCCTAGGTTAAGAAGTGCTTAATCAGTGGATCTCTGAATCTGTGTCTGTTCTAAAATTCAGTGATTCTTAAGGGTATATGATTGGGGACATAATAAAGACAGGAAATGATCAATGAAAATATTAGTGAAAATATAAGAAATAATATGTGAAGATGTAAAACAATCATCAAGACCATTCTGTACCTATTTTGAACTGGAAATGGATTAAAAACAGAAGGCATTATTTATAGGGAAGTAGAAGACTAAAAGGAAAGTTTTTATGTGATGGAAGTGGGGGGAGTAGTCTTGGCATATGGTCCATAGGCATAGAGTACAGATTTTGACCAGCTGAAGGCAACAGGAAGCAGATTAGTGAAAAAAAATCTTTCAGAAAGATTATAAGTGCATGTAATAGAACTGCAGAGGAAAAGTTTTTAAAATAACCAGTCACCTGTGGAGTCACTCCTGATATGCCACAGAATTTCTTATCGCAGCAATACAGTTGTTCAAATTTAGAACCCAAAATAGATTTCTTACAATATTCTGGCAGTAATTCCTGCACATCCGTAACTGTCAGTAAATTGCATTGTCACTATTAGGAGGTGGCTATCAGCACATTGCTTTTATAACAGAGGAATTCCCATTTGTGATATCTCAATTCTTCTAATTCCTTCATTTTTTTTCTGACAGTAGAAAAGGGTCACCATACATGTATAGGGTTAGGGGCCAGAGGTTGCAAAAAAGTGAAAACCAAAATCTAGCCCCTTTCCTCTGAGAGCCCAATTCCAAGTAAGGGAGACAGAATCAAGTTTAACAAAACTTGAATAAGCCACATAAGAAATTAAAGGGAGAAATTAGTGCTAGAAGTAAGAGTGGTCACACTAATGACTGATCATTCTCATTGTCTTTCCAAATATGCTTTCAGGCCTGGGGATAAGAAGGCTCTTTGAATCATCCATTTCATTGTTGCAACTCACTGTTGAAGGTAACCTGCTGCATTCAGTGGGATAAGAAAGAACAAATTTGGAAAGTCTTATTCTGGTCATGGGGGATGGGACTGAGTGATGAAAAGCTCCATGCCACCATCCTTAGGGCAGCACAATTCAAAGTGACTGCCACTGAATGTGTTTCTGCTCCCTTAACTATTATAAAGAGGAAAAAAATATACCAAAAAGAGAAACGTTTAGAAGGGAAACCCAATCAGTACATATATTATTGCAAAGAAAACACTCCACTACTTCCTAAGTGACAATGGAGAGGATAATAAGCTGGTTTTATTATATTAGAGACTGGTTTATTTAATTTAATTTAATTTTCCCCCACTGATTGGGGAGCAGGTGGTGTCATCACTTTTCTTACCGTACTCTGCATCCCTTCCTGTCCTCTTTAGTCAACTCTCTTGAGTCAACACCTTGGATCCATCTATAGCAAGGTCCAAGCTCTGTGGTTCAACATGGTAGTCTCTGCTCACTTGTGATTACTGAAGTTTAAGTTGGTTTAATTAAAAACATTTCTAAAGAAAATTTCTGTTTCTCCATGGCATTGGCTAAGTTTTAAGTGTCCAATAGCCACATGTGTTTAATAGCTGCATCTTAGACAAGCCAACATCCATCATCCTAGTGTTCCAAAGAAACCTTCTATCATTTCAGAAAGTTCCCTTAGACAGTGTAGACTCTAAAGCATTAGCCTAATAAATATTCTATGAAAGTGCCTTTCTTCCATTTTTCATCCCTATTAACCTAGTGTGATAAAAATTAGTGCTTGTAACAAATTTTTTCCCTATTTGCATGGGAGGGACAGAAGATTTATTAATGTCTCCAGCAGCATATTCAAAGCATTAGAGCTGAAGGTTTACAGTCTAGTCTGGCAGACAAGATATTTTCCAAAGCCTTGATACAGAAGATTTGGGAATCATTTTCAGGGACTTGCCTTATGAAGTAGTAGTGCCACCAAGTGTTGGGTGAAAGAGGTTAAATTTTTGAAAAATACTTGATAAAAATTCAGACTTAAAAGGATTAACAGAATTAACCATAGTGGCCACTAAGCCTGTACAGAATCCCATTTCAAAGACTCATATAATTATTCATTTATTTTAGAACATAGTAAGAGTAGATATAGTTACAAATATCCTGTGCTTAATATCCTTTTTATTCTAGATAAAAGAGAGATACAGCGTAACAATTTGGAATAGCTTGAGGGTTTTCTCCTGCACTTTGGCTCAAGTATGTTTAGATACCCTGAAATGTACAACACTGAAATTGTATGTGGCATGCATCTAAGAAAGAATTTTTTAATCAGTGGCATTGCCTATGAGCTTCTATATCTTTCTGGTTCTTTATTTCCCCAATCCCCACTACCTACCTTCTCTTCCTTCACACCTTGTAGATAACAGTCTTCCTCTGTGGAGATTTTCATGTAAATTGACTTGCATTTTATGACTGTAAAAACCATAGAGAGAAAAATGGTGGTTTTTATCTACTGTGTTGTCTTTGTCACAGATTGAGGAAAAAAAAGCCCAGGATTTCTCCACCTTATTTATAACTGCAGAAAAAACCAATTTTACTTGTCCTCCGTTGCCATGGTTACAAGCTTTCCCATTTCAACAGGTCAATACAAGCTTTCAGTTTACATAAGGTCGTGGGTAATTCATCTCAGCATTGCAATAATAAAAAACCTGCTCTTCTCTCCTCTTTCAAAAGAATAATCTATCAAACCCCTGAAAGTACAATTAGTTCTGATTTCCATAATTTATTATTCTCATTCTCATTCTCTTGTTTTTGGCTTTGTGCTTAGGTTCAAGTACTCCAAAATAAGTGGTTTTGGTTCTATAGCAAAACAGTTCTGTATATTACTGGAGCTCTAAACTGGCTATTTTGCTAACAATACTCCATTTATTTTATGACGAATATATTCAACAAAGCTAGCATTTAATTGGACTTCACTTAAAAAGTATAATATAGGTCAGATTGGAGAAATTTTGGCCAAGTACTAAAACATCTGCTGATACATTGTTCTCATTGTTCACCAGCTACAGGTATGTTGTTGGTTTTTATTATGCCCAGTAAAAGAGAATAATGGAAATCATAACGTTAACTACATTGAAACTATTGTCAGGTGGAATTCAGCTTCTTTGGGAACAAATAAAAGACTTTGATTTGAGATAATGGGGGAGAAGGAATGAGAATCCTTCTAATGAGAGGCAGAGGAAAGATTATCCATTATGTGGGAGAACCAAGGTATGAATAGATTTAAAAATCATGTATGTACATGCATGCACACAATATATACATATATGGCCTTTTCTTAGAAAGGGGATGATTTTATATTCATATTTTTTATTTGCATAAAATAGGTATCAGATGGGTAACAAAAGAGAGCACTAAGGAGTACTGAGGACTTTGGTGAACTGGAAGGCCTCATTCATATAAAAATGTTCAGACTGATGTTTTTCAACGTTATAGTAGCTAAAATGGTAGTATGACCATGTATCCCGTATACCTGGGACTGTCAAGTTTCATGCCTGTTGTCCCTTTCAAATGCATCTGGGTTTAGACTATGGATCACATGGCCACCCTACAAATACAACATAGCAGGGGAGCCATTTTGATCTGGGTGCCAGTTTGGAATCCCTTGTATTAAAGTCTCTCCAAAGCGTGTGATATGTGATGACAGGTTAGCCAAAATCTCATGCTAAGATGGAAGTATATTGTAAAAAATTTTGGTTAATGTAAGAAATGTGATTTTCTAATAAGGGGAAGTAGTATCAATAGCATTGCTTTGTTGGGGATTATTTTATTCAAATATTCTTAAGGTTGATAGCATTTATGAATTTTTCAGTTTTTCATGATTTGCCTAAGTTGGTTAAAATAGAGCTTTCCTGTACATATAGTGCTATCTTCTGAACACCCCTATCTGCTTTTTTACTCCTACTTTGTCTTCTTGGGTTGGTTCAGTAACTTTCACACTCTTTTTAGTCATTGAAGCCGCTTTTACAATTAATATTAGACAGAATCCCACTATATAAAAGCAAAGATTCTGTGACTGGAAATATAAGAAGACAGTGGAATGCAGGCCTCTGAGCTCTTGTTCTGCATCCCTTTATCCGTTCTTCTTCCCTCCACCAAGGTGACCCCAAGAAAACTCTTTAAATCTCTAGGGTTCTGAATACATAATCTCAAAGAAACTCTAGTCTAATGGGGAAAATAATGGACTTTAAAGTCAGACTTTGGATTCCCATCTCTACATTTAGAAATCGTGTGTCCGTAGATGCAGCTTAAACTCAGTAACTCCCTGGTAAACTTGAGATGTAGGGATGGTGCACAGAATTAATGATGTAAATTAAATAGTATTCCTAAAGCATGTGGATGTTTTTCAAGGTGTACATTCCTGCTCTCTATACTCCCCCACCCCTGCATTTGTGATTCTCACCCTACCTGTGAATCAGAATCACTAGGGATCTTCTTTTAAATAGACCTGTCAGTTTCTACTCAAAACCTACTGATTGAGGATCCTCAGTGTTTGGACCTATAAATCTGATTATAAAGCTGTACAGTTGGACACTGTTAAGAACAACTGCTCTGTATTCTCTTACTCAACTATTCTTTTCCTCTTTCCAAAGTCTATGAATTTATCAGCTCCCACTCTTTCCTTAAACCTGACTTAAGACATTTATTTGTGGATGGTAAATTGGTTAAGAGCACAGTTTTTTATAGAAGAATGTCTGTGTTCAAGTCCAGGTGTTACCAGTGATGAGCTAAATAACACTGGACACTTTACGTCTTTGGGTTCCAGTTGCCTCATTTGAAAAATGGGTTTGTGAAAAGCAGCAAACAAGCACTTAGATTAGTGCCTTGAACCTACTTAGTAGTTAAAAATATTAATTATCATCATCAGAATTACTTGGGTTCTTTTCTTTATCATTTGACACCCAACCTTGAAGTAAGTTTTTTATTTAATTTTCTTAAAAACAAATGAAAAAAACAATAAAAGCCAAACACAGCTTTTCTCTTACATTTACATAATTTTAAAATTTGGCTATCACTCTCCAGGCAATGCAGATTCAAAACTTTGGAGGCATCTTATCCTTTCCTATTTGGCTTTTATTTGCCACAAAGGATGTGCTCTAATATTTAGCATTTATAGTATAGAAATATCCTGTTGACTCTGCCTGGGGTTTCAGTCGTTTTGTCTTTAATTCCGCTCTTTAAGTCTCTCTCTGAATAATATCCTTAGGTACTATATTTTATAATAATTTCACTTCCTAGATCAAAGAACAGTTAAAATATTTCCAGTGCCTACCAAACAAAACATAATTTCCTTAGTATGGACTTCACATATAACTCTAATAAATGATTCACAGAAGTAGACAAAGCTATGAGAATAGCAGCACTGCCATTGGTGGGCAATAAGAAATTAAACTTTTTATAAATTTGTACTGCTTGATACCTCAGGATAGCAGTAACAGGCTTCTTATGTCAGCAGTAAGTGAAACATTTGTCTCTTTAATATATAATCAGCAGTGTTTTACTTTTATCTGTTACTCAATCTTTGCTTACTCATAAAGTGGGTCTATTTAACACTTCTCCATTTATCTTGTCACTAGATATACAGACGTAGATATTGTTTCTAATTCCACTTACCCTTTCTTTCCAAGCACAATGTCTGATTCATAATAATCTTTGAAAAAATTGTTTGTTAAATGAATACATGAATGAATGTAAGAACAATTTTCACTCTTTATTGAACTTAGTTCATGTAATTTAGCTCTGTTCTGTACATTTTTTAGGTGAGGGCACTGATGTATCATTCTATATAGCTAGTATAGGAAGTATGGCTTTGAGATGTGTTTAGTATTAATGATGCTGAGAAGATTTTCCACCTTTGTTATACTTTAACCGAATAAACTTTCTGTATACAAAGCATTCAGGGTATAAGTATAGATACAGATAAAAGTCCATACCTTTCTTGATGATCTGAGGCCTAATTATAAGTAGGTTAAGTGCATCAAGAATTCTCTATATGTATATGTATTACACATAAGAAAATAGACCCATACACATACACATATATTTGTAAGCATGTATATGTGTATGCGTGCATGATATATGTATAAAATATTATTATTATTATTAAGTATATAATAGTTCTAGACTGGACTAAAGGAAAATTATTGCCTATTTTCTTCCTGTGTTTAAATGCAGAATGCTTACAGATACAAAAATTTTCTTGCTACAAGTATGGTTTAGAAATACACAGAGGTCTTCCCTATAAAATTGTACCTAAAACTGTACAGAAAGTTATAATTCATTGATGAAAATATTTGAAGACAACACTAACAAGTGGAAAGATATACTGTACTCATGAATTGGAGGAATTAATATTATTAAAATGACTGTACTCCCCAAGGCAATCTACAGATTCAATGAAATCCTTATCAAAATACCAATGTCATTTTTCACACAACTAGGAAAAATAATTCTAAAATTTGTATTAACATACAAAATACCCCTAATAGCCAAAACAATCTTGAGAAATAAGAACAAAGCTAGAGGTATCCTCCTCCCTGATTCCAAACTAGACTACAAAGCTATAGTAATCAAAACAGTATGGGGGCTTCCCTGGTGGAACAGTGGTTGAGAATCTGCCTGCTAATGCAGCGGACACGGGTTCGAGCCCTGGTCTGGGAGGATCCCACATGTCACGGAGGAACTAGCCCCGTGAGTCGCAACTACTGAGCCTGCACGTCTGGAGCCTGTGCTCTGCAACAAGAGAGGCCATGATAGTGAGAGGCCTGCGCACCACGATGAAGAGTGGCCCTTGCTTGCCACAACTAGAGGTAGCCCTCACACAGAAATGAAGACCCAACACAGCAAAAATAAATAAATTAATTAATAAACTCCTACCCCCAACATATTCTTTAAAAAAAACAAAAAAACAAAAAAACAAAAAAAACAGTATGGTACTTGCACAAAAACAGACACACAGATCAATGGAACAGAATAGAGAAATAAATCCACATTTATATGGTCAATTAATCTATGAAAAAGAAGGCAAGAATATACAACAGCAAAAAGACAGCCTCCTCCCACCCCTATGTTCATTGCAGCATTATTCATAATAACCAAGATATGGAAGCAACCTAAATGCCCAACCATAGATGAATGGATAAAGAATATGCAATATATATATTACATATATATACTATACATGCACACACAAACACATATATATAATTGTATAATATATAATGGAATATTACTCAGCCATAAAAAAGAATGAAATTTTGCCATTTGATACAACATGGATGGACCTAAAGGGTATTATGCTAAATGAGGTAACTCAAAGAAAAATACCTTATAATTTCACTTATATGTGGAATCTAAAATCAAAACAAATGAACAAATATAACAAAATAGAAACAGAGACATAGATACAGAGAACAAACAAACTATTGCCAGAGGGGAAGTGTCACGAGGGGAGGAAAGAAAAAGGTGAAGGAGATGAAGAAGTATGAACTTCCAGTTACAAAACAAATGAGTCCCAGGCATGAAACATACATCGCCAGAATATAGTCACAAAATATCTAATATCTTTTATGGTGACATTGCAACTAGACATATAGTGATCATTTTGAAATGTATACAAATGTTGAATCATTATGTTGTGTAACAGGAACTAACACAGTGTTGTAGTTCAATTATACTTCAAAACCAACAAGCACATAAGGAAAACATATATTTTTTATTTTTCTTTTATTTTGTATCTATATGAGATGATGGATGTTCACTAAATTTACTGTAATCATTTCATAATGTATGTAAGTCAAATTGTTATGCTGTATACCTTAAACTTATACAGTGCTGTCAATTATATTTCAATAAAACTGGAAGAAAAATTTTAAAAAAGAAAAGCCAAAAAACATATTTAAATAGAAGTTCAATAATGAAAAGGGAAATTGAAAATTTTAATACATATAACTCAGATTAGTATTCTAATTTAAAAATATAAGTTTAAACTTGCTACATAATGCCTTTCCTCTACCTGAGATGTAAGGCAAAGAATTTTCATAGCAATCCACCATTTACAACTAGCTTTACTTTCTGGAAATTAAAAAAATTCTAATATGCTTTTTTCCCTTGTTTTCTTTTTACCTTCAATCCTTTGTTTTTCCTCCGATTATGTTAACTAAATGGCTTACAAGGATCCATTACTCAACCTTATGATGCCTTTAGTTCCTCACTTGATCCTAACTGCTGATATTTAAGGGGGGGGAAATCTAGTAAGAATAAAGATCTGATGATTAAATTTCACATTTAAATTAGTTATTTTAAATATTTCACAAGCTTCATATAAAAAAATAAATATCAAATCATCTACTAATGTTGGATGTTAAAATTTTATTTAGGTAGTCAAATGCCTTCAAGTAGACTTAAATGTAGCAAATCATTATACATCTAGATATCAGGTAATTTTTTCTTCTTAGATTAATTTTGATGTAAATGTACACATAATCAAAATAGATGTTGGCCTAAACTTCTAATCAATTTTTCCTATAAAATTGCTTGATTAATCAATCCAATCCCAATGACATCATTAAGTTTCTCTTACATTTATTAAATAGAAACATGGTCTCTATCTGAGCTATCAATTCTGATATATTTATTTTTTTGTCTCATCTGTAACATGTTAATTAATGTTTTTTTTAAATATGTATTAATATTTTCTAGAGCAGGCCTACTGCTATAACATTTCATTTTCATAAAGTGCTTCCTCTTTAATTGAACCTTGGATATTTTAAGAAATTTAAAAATACTGGATTTTGCTTATAAATTCATTAGCTATTACTAGCTTGGGAATATGATATATTACATTACTCAATTTCTGATTTAAATTCATTAATATCTATTGAACTAGTCAAGTCTCCTTTTATATATCAGAAAGATTTCATAGTTTTATCTTATTTTGTTGCACTCATTTCTTATAATTGTTATGCTAAAATATTTTAATCTATTTATGTAGTATTATTGTAAATAAATATTTGATCATAACGTCTCATTGGTTATTATAAATGTCTGTACATACACTCACATAACACACATGTATTAAATTTGGTGACTTTATCCTGTATATTTTATTATATTGAATTCTGTCCTTCAATCAATTTAATATTTTATTAAATAATGTGAAAAGAAACAAAATAAGATTAGTTTATTAACTGATAATGTGTAGGAAAAATCTACCTGCATTGGAAAAACTTCAGGAAATTTTTGTGTTTAAAACAACTCTCAATGGTTGGTTGATTTTCACTATGAAATGAAAATAGAGTAAGTAAAGGTACATATTAAACACAAGATCATATAAGTAGCTGAATATTTAAATTTTCAGGATAAATCGTGAACATAAGTTTGAAGTATCATATTTGTATCATTTTAAATCAGATTTGTTATAATATAAACTGTAATCAAACTAAATATAGAAAACTGTTATAATCTTAAACAGTTAATTTTAAAACAGAAGACCATTTGATTAAATTATTTCCCCATCAAAGTAAATGTATATATGGAAAAATTCTAATGTAATTTTTTAAAAATTAAAGGTGATATACTTCTTACATATATGCTATGTTTCAGTGTTTTTGTTTTCAAATTATTGGAACATTTGACTTAAGACCTCTGCAAAGTATGACACGTGCAGCTTAAATAATGCTGAACACTAGTTCTCTTTTAAGATAGTTTTCCAGAGTCCAAAATAGTTCATTCTTTCTCTGCATATTCTCCAGTGTTATATGTGCAGGTAATTTCCTACTTATACTCACCATTTCTGAAACCACTTCCTGAACTTGATTTCAAGTACTACTAGCTGCTAAAATCCTTTCATGATACACTTTGTATCAATCAATAATGATTTTAGCTAAAGATAAGACATTAAGCATTAGTGACATTTAATTATCTCACTTAAAAATTTTACAGTAGATAGTTCTGGGTTGATTCAGCAACTTAGCAGTGCCAACAGGATCTAATTTCTTTTTATACTCTGCTACATTATCCTAAGTGTGTTGGCTTTCTGTCTTCCTGCTTGTGCCTCATGGTAACAAGAAAGCTCCTGCCATTCCAGATGTCTCAGTAACATTTCCAGAAGATATATTAGGAAAGAGTAGCATCAGCAAGTTTTTGTCACACATTGTTAGTTGTTTATTTTATTTTTTTTAACACTTAAAAAAAATCAATTTATTTAAGCTAAAATAGAAACCAAAACAGTTCACCCATTTCTGGTTTTAGTTTTGTTTATAATAGTTTTGTTTATAATTAGAGAGCAAAAGACTTAGATTTCTTACATCAAATTGATCAAACCTTAATCACATATTCAGTACCTATAACAGAAGTCAGACTCATCTCCCCTTCTGATTAATGCCTAATTCATGGACAAATTCAGAGTTTGGTTATTAGAGAAGAGTGAATTGTCTGTTAGGTAAGTAGTCAGTTCCTGCCAACACGTGTCTCTTATTTTAGTATTCTGGGCAGAAATTAGGCAATTCATGAAAAAAAGAGCCCTCAAAATTTTCTCAGACCTTACTATATTTGAAAAAGTTAATTTGATTTTCTTTTAACTTGATGATGGTATGAGTTCTGTAAAATGGAACAAAATACAAAATAAAATTTAGAAAAAATGCATATGCATATTTGCTTACACAGGAAACAAAACTGTCAGTGCAAAGAGGGTGGCATAGAAGGGTTATTAGTTCAAATTTAACTAACTTAATCTCATATCTTGCCCTACGAGATGCTCAGTACATCTTCTGAATTGATCCCGTTGGAGGACGGGAATTCTACTGTCAATAGACTTACAGCAGAGGCTGCATACTATCTTCCAAGGCAACTGTCGTAGGTTGGGTTTCCTTCAGGCAGGCCCTAGACAAGGATTTATGAGAAAGTAACTTGCAGAAAAAAACAGTAGGGAAGTAGGAAAGTGGAACCAGAAATGGAAGGAAGTTAAAGAAGGGAGCACTTTCAAGTTGAGTCTCACAGAGGGAAGTTTTGGCTCAGTCTCACTGGAGAACTCTGGATGAAAATCACAAATCAGAGTTGTCTAGATGAGCAGAAGATATCTAGAGTTCCTAGCCCACCACTTTTCCCGGTATTTGATAGAAAATGTGCTGGCAGGGGGAGAGCATACATTCCCAGTCACTGTACTTCTATGTTCATCTAAGAAAAGTGAGATTCAAGGACAACTTTCCAATAAAGAGAGGCAGGTGCCAGCTTTTGGAAGTGGAACACACCAGAGAGGAAATATTGAGGGTATGAAAGCAGATATGGGAATAATACTAATAGATCTGTGCAGCAACTGAAGGTCATGGAATGAGGATTACCCTTCTCTTTATTGCACTGGTCTGGGACTGAACCCGCAATATCTCCAAGTATGCCTGTGCTTGTTTTCAAACTCATTCCATATTATGTCAGCATTGTACCTTGTACGCACTTCTAATATCATTAATTTACTTAATGTATCAATACCACCTTTTATAATATTTATTTATATTTATGTCCATCTCTGCTGCCAGCTTGTAAAGTATCTTAGTGCAAAGTTTGTGTCTTAATTATTTGGAATCTTGATTCTAGAAAAACGCAGAATACATAGTAAATCTCAGAAAACGTGTGTTGATAGAAGGTCTAATTGTGAATAAATAAATTAATAAATCAATGACTGAAATGCAATTTTAGAAGATTTGCCTCAGATAAACCAAGATACGGCTTTACACAAAAAGCTGCCATAACTAGTCTCAAGTGTCAGTGATTTCATGACTTAATCAGCAAACACTAGTGTCTACTCAATATGAAAAATAGTCTGCTTGGTGCAACAATTTCAGATCTCTTGGAACAAAAAAGCACTAACATGTTGACATAAAATTGATTTTACCTTCATAATGTTTTGTAGTAAAATTTTTCATAGTATTTGTTCACCTTATTTAATCACCTCTTCACCTTATTGAATTTTATTGTGTCTATACTGTTTTATCTCCTTTTATTTACATATTTTGAATGACTTAATATTTATTGTGTTGTATTTAATACAAGCTGAAAATAACTTATTCAAATAATGAATCAAGGAAATCAAAAAGATTAATCAGAGAGAGAAGACTTCAGGTAAGAGATAAAGACAGAAATATACAGATTCCACTTTTCCTTCTTCTCTATATGATATTCTTAGAATAAGTAAAAGGAATTAATAACCTTGACTCCCATCAGACAGTAGATAATAAACAAAAGCATTGGGCAGTAATTTAAAAGAGCTGCTATTTGAGAAATTTTAGATTTTCAGAAAGTATTCCAATTTCTTTACACACACACACATATATATATTTTTATAAAAAATGTAGTAATTAAGAAGAGTGCTTTAGTTTAACTCAAGGTCTATAGATCTTAAAGAAAGAAGAAAATATTCACAATTATTTTATATAGCTATTATAATTTGGGGATCAAAATCTGAAAATATAGCCTTTATTAGTCACCACTGTGAACAATTCCACCTTACTAATACAAGTTCAGAAAGGTTACATAAAGGTTTTGAAAACGAATTCCATCTTTACCACAAAAACTTTTTCCCCCTAGATGTATATACTATTTAATATTAAGAAATCTACTAATGTGTTTTGTTATGGATATTAGTCATAAGAGAAAATAAAACATGTAACCATCTTAATATATGATTAAAAGGTATTTGGATTTTATTTCAACGGCCATTCTTTAGGTAGAGTATTTCCAACTTATCATAAAAGCTCAAAATATTGTCAATATTAAGTTTATTGATAAAAGAGACAGGGAAATCCCTGGTAAAGTGAATACAAGCCCAGAGGGTCTAGTATCAATACTATTATTTAACTGTGCTGGACAATAAATTCACAAAGGCAATAATCTGAGAGGTGGAAAGGCAATAGCAAGAGTATCATCAAATCCTAAATTATTTAACTGTCAAGCTACAAAACTCAGTAGAATCAACTCAGCAACTGCTGTTAATTAATAAAGACTGCATAGGTAGCTAAATACAAAACACATATTTCGATCAATAGCTTTCCTTTTAGATTAATAGCTAGGTGGGTAATAGAATGAAAAATATGTTATGTATAATAGGAATAAAATATGTTAATTTGAATAATTTTAAGAAGTTATGTGATAAATCTACATACACAAAGTTTTCCCTGCACACACATCATGCTCACCAGTATAGAGGAACTTGAAAAGATAATTTGAGTAAATAGCAAATGATGACATGCCATATACATGTATTGGAAGACTCAGTTTTGTAAAGGTGGAAATTCTATCTATAGTTCTATATATTTAACACAGTTCTGAGAAACAACGTCCTTTTATGAAAAAAGGAACCATATAAATGTTATCCTAAAATTATATTACCACCCTAAATATATGAGATGAGCCATTAAATAGTTTAAAAAAATGAAGAAAAAAGGAATACATTTAACTAATCCAGTTGAAAATCATGTTTAAATCATTAACTGTAAAATATTATTGTAGTGATAAGAATAGACAGGCAAGTCAGTGGAAAATATTTTATATGCCTAATAAATATGCGAGTATATATTTGTATATTTTATAACATATATGTGTATGTTTATACACACACATAAATTTTATACATAATTAAGTTAGTATTTTGATCTTTGGGACTAGATACATTGATTGTGTGTTAAGACAATTAACTATTCAAAGAAAAAATAGATGAAATTATATCCCTTGATCACACTTAATTTCAAAATAAATTCTGGGAAGATTTCAGAATTGTCTAAAAGTGAATAAAAGCCTTAAGAAAATAATTAGTATTTATGTTAATTCTTACAATGATACCAACAGGAAACCAGAGATATTTAAACTTACAAATTTTAAAATTTCAATTTATAAAAAATACAAGTCTCTGAAATTCAATTTGTTACTATTTAAAAAATAGCTTACTCTATTACTTAATCCAAAATTCCAAATCTAAGAATTTATAATAAGAAAATAAGCAGAGAGTTGTATAAGTATGTATGTGAAAGTATTTATTTGCAGTCTTATTAATAATGGTGGACAAATGGAGACAAATATGACAATATAAATAGGTAAGAAGAAAGCTACATCCACTTACAGCAAATAAAATGATGTGTATATTTATTTTAACGGAAACAGCTATTTTTAAATGAAAATACAGTTATAACAACATCATCCATTTTGTTTATAAGCTGATAGGAAACTTTTGTGAAAGATATATACAAAATATCAATGGTGGTTTTCCTTGATGGATAAAGTGATTTGTATTCATACAGTTTTTATTGAACTGCTATATTTCTTGTTTTCTACAAATAATTTTCATGACTGTTAATAGCAGAATAAAACTAATGATATGAGGGAAAAAAATCCTGCAAAAAAGAGCTATTTATTTAAATCCTGACCTTAAATATAGGCCATTCAAGGTGAGGCTTAGAGTCACCTGGGGCCATATAAAGTTGCTGGAACTTCAGATGAACTAAAAAGGGGCATTAGGTAAAGCCATCCAAGGTAGCATTGCAAAATTTAAGTGCCAACATCAATGCAGAAGTAAATTTGTAGGTTTATAAATGGTTTGCTCTGCTATCCCCATTATTTTTGCTCATCTTTTACTGTTCAACGTCACTGGCAAAGAAGAAAATTATTACTGACCACACTCTATCCATTATACAGTTTCCAATAAGTAACTACAATCCCTCAGCTTTGCTTTTTGTCATTTGTAGCATTTACCACAGTTTGCAATTTATTTATTAAAAAATTGAATGAAAAAAACAATTGAATGGATGTTAGTTGGAAAAAATGGATGAATACATGAATGAAGTCAAAATAGAGGGCAGTGGGAAGAATGGATAAAAAGGAAATAAAGAGAGAAATTTGTGTCTGAGACAAAGAGATATGAGAAACAGTTCAAGGTAAAATGTTCATTATTGAAAGTATAAAACAGTGAACATTGGGGCACTTTTCTTCTGTAGAATCCAGTGAATTTTACGTAAAAGTGTGGCAACTTAAAGGAATTCATGAAGCTGGAAAGAAAATCAAGCAACAGTATGTACTTCAAATTACTTGGTTAAATAGCAGGATAAGATCATGATAGAAATTGTTAGATGTATAAAAAGCTGTAATAATTAATTGATATGTTTTTACTGATAACTATTGCCTCTGAAAGCTTAATATGTTTTTAAAAATGACCAAAGCTAAGACCAAGTATCTTCCAGAACACAAAGTAAATTTATTAGATTTACTAAGAAAGCAAAACTATTATTTCACTGTATGTTCGATGAAATATTTCTTTGTATTCCTAATTTGCTATATGATTCTTAAGAGTAGTATCACAAATTGTTGCTGAATATAATTGAAAGACTTAGCCATTTATTAGTTGATTATGATGTTTTTCTTCTTTAATTTAGTTTATATGTTGAATTGGCTAAGATGTAAATATGTAAATCTTATCTTGAATTCCTGGGATAACTCTAACTTTGTCTTTATGCTTGATCTTTTCTTTTTTTTTGGTTGTTACTTCCTTTTAAAATGAGCTTAATTCTTAGTCTAATGTTATAAAACTGGTAGTATAAAACCACAAATTTAATATAACATATTACTTATAGAGACTTTCCTAGAAACTACCAATCATGTGTGAAGAACTACCCATCAATCAACTACTGATGAAAAAACAAGGAGTCGTGCAATTTTCATGAAGCACATCACAATCACTAAGCCAAATTTTGGAAGTGGCACTGACTACAAAAACTAGGTGATGTTTCATCATCCTACTGTTTTAAACAGAGAGTCAGATCCTCAAATACATAGCATATTGTAAATGCCTACTAATTTTTCAATTTTGTAAAACGTAGATGTGAAGTAACCTAAAAACTGGCAAGAAAAGGGTAAAAGAGATACTTATGCAACTCATACATAAGAAAATGACTACCACCAGGAAAAACCCATTCATCATATTTTTGTATGAGTTTAAACAAAGCATATTAGGTTTTATATTTTAAGAAAATAACCCTTTAATGTGAGCATCAAAGACAAATTATTTTATTTGCTTGAAAATTTAACTTTTGTCCATTTGTAAAAAAAGACAAAAATCTATGAATTTGTAGACACTAATATTTGTATAATTTTATAGGCATTCAATACTTTTCACTATTAAACTGTGAATTGATTTCAATAAAAATTAGTTAACGTATCAGCTCTGAAAATATATCCATTATTTGAAACATTCCTTTCCCCTAGTTCTTTCTTTTAAGTCTTAGGCTATTGGTATTGCCTTAGCTTAATTTAAAATCTGTGCTTGTTAGTCCTCTGAATATTGTACAACCAATTCCTAACCCCTTGGGTATTTTACCATTCTTCCCCCCAACCCTGAGCCTTCTATATTATTTTCTTCAGGAATGAATACATTGGTGGAAAGGCTTTCCTTTAATTATTGACCTTGAACTGTGGAATGCATTAGCGAATAAGAGAAAGGCTTATGCTTCTGAAATGTTGCACAGCTGTCAATTTCTTTAGCATAAATTAATGAACATTGCTGTTTAGACACCTGGGTTATAGTTCCTGCTCTGTAGCCAACTAGCTGAGTGACATTAATCCAAGCCCACATGGGATCTCTATGCCTTCATCTCTAACATTAAAGATTTGTACTAAATTACCTCTAAGATTTTAAGATTTTCAATGGTTTTAATTATCAACTTCATTCATTTTTTAAACTTCCTTCTTTTGTCTGCCTTGTGGATGTTGACACCTCCATTTCTGTATAAATATCCTACAGGATAATAAATAAAATTCAAATTTATAATTTTTGCTGCACAGGGAGCTATGGTAAATAGCACTGCATGTGGAGAATATTGAAATTAGTGGATAAAATAGCCTTTGTATTATTCGTGGGTTTCATTTATCAAAGCTAATTCCCTCTTGTAATGTCAGGTCTTGACTGTAAAATTATTTTACTATTTAGATACGTATAATGGCTCAGTTTATGATTAGCTCCTTACCATAATAACTAAATTAGCAATACAATGACTGAGGTCTTTGTTTTTGATTTAGGTATTTATGAAAAAGAAAAATATAACCTTTATCTCACCTCCTCATGTGGGCATTGCCTTTGCATTTTGTGTACTTATATTTGCAATCACTACATTACATGGTAATTGTTCAATTCCTTCTTGTCTCCCTTGACTAAAATGAAACCCTTAATTGTAGGGACTATGTCTTATAAATCTTTGTTTCCTAAATGTCCAGGGGAATGCCTAGCTGAAACTGGGAGCTTAAGAAATGCTTATTGTATGGATGAATGAAAATCAACTTCATAAAAATACTCAATTACACAACCTTAGTCTTGTTTCAAATATACATTGTGAAAATACAAGTGAATGCCAACTTGATTTATTTATGATTTGACATATTTGTGTAAATAAATGCTCTTTACTAATAAATTAAATATTAATAATGATAGTATTAATCAAAATTAGAAAACCCTTAGAAAGCCCTTAGTAGATACTAGATTAGTAGGTACTAGTTACCTGACAATATAAGACAGTTATACTCCGCATTCAATTTATTGCAACATGTTGGTTTTTTGAAGTATATGAAGAAAATCCAGCCAACACAAATATGCAATTGGAAGAGAGATGACTATTTCATAGTCTTTTTCAGATTATTGTGGGTATTCTTGTTTTGATGCTACACCAAAACTTGATGGTCACTTTTAAAGTTTAACTGAAATGTGGAATCTAAAGCCTCATCCATTAACTTTTTATTTCTTTTGTTAAATTAAAATCAGTTGTTTATCTTGCATTTTGAATGGTTTTACCCATGCATGATTTTGTACCATCATGAACTGACCATTTTGCAAATATTGGCTCACTAAGATATATAAATTTTCCAAATGTTGACATATTTTGTTACACATTATCAGAATATCTCAACAGAGAAATATTTTAAGCACGCATTGGGAAGTATCAAGCTTATATGGTCAGTACAAGTTTTCAGAAAACAATTTTTTTCTTGAAAAGTTGATTGTTATCATTGCCAACAGAAAATATCAGTTTTCCTTGAAATGACAAACTCTCTTTTCATTAATTTTTGAGAAAATATCTGCTGTGAAAATATATGAGTATGAATAACCATAGTTTGTTGCTTGTCCTTTCAAGGAAAATAGTATTCTTTGAAAAAAAGCAGCTAGTTCAGCCCACAATGCAAACAGTTGTCCAAATAATTTTCTTCCAGCCAACCATGTACATTCAGGATGCAGAAGGGCTTTAAACATACTTCCCCATTTCTTCACACAGAATGTTAGAACTATGTGTACTGATGTGTAGAGATTTAATCAAATCAGTAACTTTTCTGCTGCATCAATACTTAAGTGAAACATTATCATTATTATTGTTATTATATAAGGATTATATAATTATACATTATAAGGAATTTTTTGGCCAACCCAATGTTATTAGTTCATCTGTAACAATGGAAAATACAATGACTATTAGTTTAGATTTTGTTCTTCCATTTTGTTTTGTGATTAAGGTGCCAGAAGTTATACCCACCAATGTTTTTGCATGATTGGTGCAAATACCAATTCAATGAAATAGGGAAATAACACATAATATTGCTATGGAAGTGTTTTGATTTTGGACATATCTTGAGAAACTTCAGGGGTTTGAGAACTGCTCGTCAAGTGATTAATCAAAATCACATGCAGGGTAAAAATGCTGGTTAAGAATATAAACTTGGATTTAAATGCCAGCCCTATGTCTTAATAATTGTGTGAATGTGGGTAAATTTCCCTAAGATTCTGATTTGCAAATTAGATGAGTGTTAAAATCTATGTGTTATGGACGTAAATCATGTATTTGGCTTCTGACTTTTATTAATAGAGATATAATTGGCATATAACATTGCATTAGTTTCAGGTATACAACATAATGATTGGCTATCTGAAGGCTGGAGGTATCCAGGAGCATATGGGTTTGCCTGATAGGTGGTGTGAACCAGACTCCTTGCTGAGGAGTCTGGGATATGGGGGCACTCAGGCGTGTCTCATTCCAGGACTCCCCTCCAGCATGTCGAGACCCCAAGATCCTGGGAGATCAGGCTTCCTCTGGGAAGAGTGGTTGGTGCACGACCCAGCACCTGGGACCTGATTCCGCTTTCCTCTGGGGCAACCCTGATGCTCACCACATCCCAGCCCATCCTCTCCTTGCCCTTCTCTCAGGACCCACACTAACTCCCCTCACACACACAAAATCACATAGTGCACCCTTGGGACCCCAACTGGACTCTCTTTGCTTTTCTGCGAAACCCCACACTCCACCCACCTGGATCAGGCCTTAGCTCTATTCCCCAAGATTAAAAAAACAAAAACGACAACTGAAATCTTCACTTCTTTTTATGATGAAGAAATTCTCTGGTTATAGAAGTCTCTTTGGGGAGCAAAGACTGTCTTTCCATATAGTAGCTGGAAATGCTAGACTTTTGTTTTCCCACTCACTCAATCTCCTTTTCAGCTAGACCAGAGGCATCTAATTTATAATCTTCTGATCAATTTACCTATTCTAGATGTTGACTGTGCAGATAGTAGTGTGAAAGGGAATTGGAGAGCTCACTCTGGGATAGGACATGTGGTGCTGGTGAAACATAGGTAGAGTTCCTGGCACAGAAGGGAAGGACTTGTATGAAAATACAGGTAGCAGTTGCAAAAATACTGAAGTTGCTGATGTATAATTGTAACTTCTAATGCTTGGCTACAACAGTTATTTCTTCATCAATGAGTTCTGCTCATGGTTTAGGCAACTATTCTTGAAAGCTTAAGCCCTTAGTCTGCTCTCCAGCTTTCCCAGTAATTCAGAAAACTGCTGGGTAACCTTAAATGGTATCTGCAGCTGTTGCTTGTAGTCAAAATCCTGGGGAATAAAGCATCTCATAATGTTGTGAACTTAAATGAGATAAGCTATGTAACAAACTAGGGAAAATTCCTGATTCATAAATAAATAAATAAATAAGTACATGTTAGGTACCTAAAGATGGGCCCCATATTCCTTTGTTTCCCTATATATATTTCCAATATACCACACTGCTTCTATCAAACCAATTGGCAATGTGGGAAAAGATTGATGAATCCTTAATTCTCTTTGTATTTAGTGGCTATTACACAGAATAATTTCAAACAGTAGGCATTCATATAGTGGTGCCTAGACCCTTTTAACTTAAATTATCTGGAATAGGGATAAGACTAGAGGTTAAATATTATGGTAAATAATCTTGAAAATAATTAATGGCTCAAAAGCAGGAGAATAATTCTTTGTTCACTGATGGGAACATAAGTTCTCTTTTTTTGACCATGGATATAAATAAAAGTTTAGCCATTGCTGCTATAAAAACAAAGAAATACAGGATAGTATAGCAAAGGAAGGAAAATATGTCCAAGAAATGAAAAAAGATGAAAATAATGATTAAGGAAGAAAAGTGGAAAGAGCCAAAAAATGCAGAGATACTATTTCTCTGGTCTTAGTCCACCAGCCTATGTTTGAATCTTCTAGAGGTGCTGGCCATTGTCAGTGGGTATGTCTAGTTTCCCACATACAGGTGGCCCTTGAATTTTATACTTTTGACCTTCAAACGGCCTGAATGTTAAGATATTAAATACTGTCACTCAAACTGTTTTTAATATGCCTATTCAGACTATTTTGACTTATCCTTTGGGGACCTGCTCTAACAATTCATAGTTCCATTTAGGATTTCTGCCATCTTGGAAATCTTGGAGATTTCTGTAAGCCCATATTTCAATATTTCATTGCAGTAATTTCTTACAGGTTTCTCTGCAGCCTAGTGTTTCTGCGAAGTTCCTCAAAGACATCCAAGGGAGACACAGAGAGAAGATGACAGAGGTTCCATTTATATCCATAGTACATATTGTCTCTCCAGATCATGTCTGGATTGAAGAATGTATTCTACTAAAAAGTTGGAATATTGTTTTATCATATTCCCTTTATTATTTTATGAAAATCACAGAGTGATGAAACAATAAAAATTAAAAAGTGACTCACAAATTGATGTCTACTGAGAAAACTTGGGAATCATTTAACATGACAAAAACAGGGAGATTTTATTCTCAGCAAAATGATCGATAGATTTAAACTGCTGAACGGTTTTCAGTTGCTAAGGAAATATATCATATTAAAGAATATGTTCAAATACTGGAAATGTTTTGAAAATATTTGGACATAAATTTCAAGTGTGATTAGAGCCTTATAGTATTTTTACCTCTTTGAGAACCAAAATTATTTTTATAACTTTTTAGTATTTTTGGACTTTTGGACTTTGAAGTTAGTTCATATTTCCAGAAGAAGCCACGTAAGAAAATGAACAATACACCCTGACGATTTTTCCTCCTGTGGTGTGTGCCATTGCCTACACCGCATAGTCTACTGTCCTGAGTTATAGGGGTAGTGCCTTTTTAATTTTTATATTCTATTTCAAAATCTAACAAATGCTTAGTCATAGATGGCATTCAATAAATATTCTTAAGGTGATATAAATTTAATGGTTAGATGGATCATCAGTATCATATATTAAATAAATAATTCAATAATGAAGTTGTCCCCAAAGTGTTAACCAAAAACTCTAAATAGGTGAGGTCACTGTGCTAGGACCTTTGGTGGGTGGTACAGAAGTTAGTTGGAAAAGTGTACATTTTGGAAGCAACAGGCTTGAAATGGGAGCACAGATTTTGAATTCAGATAGAACTGAATGCAAGCCTCCCTGTTACCACTTAAACTTTGGACAATTTGCATAAAATCGCTGAGCCTCTCTTTTTCAAATTGTAAAATGTGAATAACGAGAATATCTATATCGGAGATTGATATCATTCCTTCTCAAAGAAGCTCGTTTCAAATTTAGATAGTTGTGCTCCTAAATTATTTCCATAACTTAATTTCATGATTACATTATCATTTAATTTATCACAGCAGTGCATTCACTATGTGAAAATATATTCAGCTGTACGATTAAAATTTGCATACTTTTTTGCATGTTATACTTCAAGAATATTGACAAAAGTAAAATACATTAAAAAAATAAAGTATACATAAATTTGATGACAAAAGTAGTGGAAGAGGATACCAAATAAAAAATAAAACTCTCCTTTCCTTTGCTCAAGCTCAGTTCCAATCCCAGTCCTCAAGGGATTTTAATTTTAAACATTTCTGTCATATTTTTTTCTAGTGGTTCTCTTTCTAAGTGTAAATGATATGGTTATGTCTCTATTTCACGATTCATCAAGTTAACATATTTATTTTACTTCTTCTCTTGGTTAAATGATATACTTGATTCTTTATTTTCTTTATTCATTGACATTAGACTTTATATCATGACTTGCCCCTATGTGAGATGAAGTATTTATGTGTCACCTCCTTTTCCCCTTCTTCCAACTCCTGTCTCCTGTACTATTTTTATATTGTTAAGCTTTAAAATACTCTGTCATACAGCTGTAGCCTTCTGTGGTTGTCAACTTATTGAATCAATGTATAGATTAAGCATAGAAGACAGATGTACGTTGGACACTTCTCACTGTACTTTTCATAGTATAAGAATTTTCATTTTGTAGCATGTCTTTTTCTCCATTAGATAATGAGCTTCCTGAGATCAGAAATCATCTACTTTTATTTTAATTAATATCCTGACTATTTGGCATAGTTACTGGTTTCTACAAAGCACTGAAACAAATCCCAGAGATAAACCCATGCACGTATGGTCACCTTATCTTTGATAAAGGAAGCAAGAATATACAATGGAGAAAAGACAACCTCTTCAATAAGTGGTGCTGGGAAAACTGGACACCTACATGTAAAATAATGAAATTAGAACACTCCTTAACACCATACACAAAAATAAGCTCAAAATGGATTAAAGACCTAAATGTAAGGCCAAACACGATCAAATTCTTAGAGGAAAACATAGCAGAACAATCTATTACATAAATCACAGCAAGATCCTTTTGACCCACCTCCTAGAGAAATGGAAAAAAAACCAAAAGTAAACAAATGGGATCTAATGAAACTTAAAAGCTTTTGCACAGAAAAGGAAATCATAAACAAGATGAAATGACAGCCTTCAGAATGGGAGAAACTATTTGCAAATGAAGCAACTGACAAAGGAATAATCTCCAAAATTTACAAGCAGCTCATGCAGTTCAATATCAAAAAAACAAAAACCGAATCCAAAACTGGGCAGAAGACCTAAATAGACATTTCTCCAATGAAGATATACAGATTGCCAACAAACACATGAAAGAATGCTCAACATCATTAATCATTAGAGAAATGCAAATCAAAACTACAATGCAATATCATGTCACACAGGTCAGAATGGCCATCAGCAAAAAATCTAGAAATAATAAATGCTGGAGAGGGTGTGGAGAAAAGGGAACCCTCATACACTGTTGGTGGGAATGTAAATTGATACAGCCACTATGGAGAACAGTATGGAGGTTCCTTAAAAAACTAAAAATAGAACTACCATATGACCCAGCAATCCCACTACTGGGCATATACCCTGAGAAAACCATAATTCAAAAAGAGTCAGGTACCACAATGTTCATTTCAGCTCTATTTACAATAGCCAGGACTTGGAAGAAACCTAAGTGTCCATCGACAGATGAATGGATAAAGAAGGTGTGGCACGTATATACAATGTAATATTACTCAGCCGTAAAAAGAAATGAAATTGAGTTTTTTGTAGTGAGGTGGATGGACCTAGAGTCTGTCATACAGAGTGAAGTAAATCAAAAAGAGAAAAAGAAATACTGTATGCTAGCACATATATATGGAATCCAAAAAAAAAAAAAGGTCATGGAGAACATAGGGGCAAGACGGGAATAAAGACACAGACCTACTAGAGAATGGACTTGAGGACACGGGGAGGGGGAAGGGTAAGCTGGGACAAAGTGAGAGAGTGGTAGTGTATATATGGACATATAAACACTACCAAATGTAAAATAGATAGCTAGTGGGAAGCAGCCGCATAGCACAGGGAGTTCAGCTGGGTGTTTTGTGACCACCTAGAGGGGTGGGATAGGGAGGGTGGGAGGGAGGGAAATGCAAGAGGGAGGAGATATGGGGACATATGTATATGTATAACTGATTCACTTTGTTATGAAGCAGAAACTAACACACCATTGTAAAACAATTATACTCCAATAAAAATGTTAAAATATAAAATATATACTATAAAAGAAAATAAAAATAAATCGGGGAACTGGTCTTTAGAAAAGGAGGTTATTCGGTAGCTTATTAAGTCAGAGAAATGTTAACAGGCAATAATGCAGGGCCAAGTGACTGGAGTTAGTGTGATGGATGGTTCAAAGTGGAAGTTTGTTGCAAGCTAGAGAGAGGATAGGATCCGCCATTGGATGCCAGGTTAGACCAGACACGGCAGCAATGTGGACAGATGCTAGGTCTCCTAATCCAGTTGATCCACTGCTCTCATCCTCCCTGCTCACAGGCAGGAATGACTGGAAGCTTAAGGTGGGCATGAAGTTCAAGCATCTCAGTTATCAGGAGTATAGGGTAAGCCATTGATGAGGTAGTGATTTTTTTCTCTTTGAAATAGAAAAAACATTCTATTTTAGTGCTGATATTTTCCCACAACCTGCATACACAGCAAGGTTTCATTTAAAAATATTACTCTAATATGAAAATCGTTGCCATGCTAAAAGGCTTACTTATGTGAAATTTAAATTTTATTTTAAGAAGTTCTTGCTCTCTTTCTCTGAAACTTCAGTAAATTGCCACATAGATTAAAGTGATAACAGATTTAGAATTATTTTAATTCCATTTTTATTGTCTTTCATTTGGAAATGAGCAAAACTATCTTTCTACTACTCATCATTATATACCTGTTGTCATTATATTATGCATACCACAATATTGTGATTTAAGTTATAATTTTAATTATATTTGTAAAGTATTAGAAACTGTATTAAAACAGCATTTTCTTAGGTAAAATAAAGTTTAAAAATGTGTACAGGTATGTGTCTATGTGACAATAAATAAATAAAATAAAATTTCTTCAATTAATTACCAAGAGAGATTGGAATATATCTTTTTGTGAGTGTCTAGTATACAATAATTTAAGCTTACAAGATTGTATACTTCATTGCAAGTATGAAAACAGAACTTCTTTATATTAGCCCCTGATGCACCCAGACATCAGAGTCCTCTGTTCCTGCCTGATCTTGCTCTACCCAGCTGTAGGAACAAAACCCAAAGGCTCAGAATGTTCATATTTAATTATTTCCTCATATATTCATTTTAAAAATCATTTATTACATGCATGCTGTATCACCAGATTCAGTTCCTCTTATTCCATTTTTTACCTCTGCTTTCTTCTCCAAATATTGGTGTCCCAAAGCTTGCAGCTCACATCTTTTCAGTTTGGCAAGCCCAGAGAGAAAAAAAAATGCATCTCTCTGAAGGATTTCAACATGTCTGGGCATCGTGTCTCACTGCCTGGCTTAGGTCATGGGTCCACCCCTTAGTCTATTGCTGTGTGAGTGGCGTAGGATATGGCAAAAAGAGGCACAGAAGAGGATATGCTGTCATCCATTCTATGGTCACAGGTCTATTTCTGTGTACAGAAGGTAGGCTTGACCTGCCTAAAGCACATGTGCTCAGGGTAAGGGGAAAGTTGTTCCCTAAAGGAAAGTCAAGATGCTGCTACCAGAAGGAAGTGGATGAATCTTGGACCACTACCCAAACTCACAGATGTCCACTGCACTGAATATGTAGTCTGAAGTGAGAATTTGGCTCTCAACCCTTTAATAATACTAACTTTAATAGTATAGAATTGATGGTAATACAGATACCTTGTCTACGAAAGTACACATTAATAGCATAATTTCAGATTATGAATTTCAGAAACAATAATTTCAGATGAAGGTATATATTACTTAAATATTTACATTATTTTAAACATTCTTAAAGCAGATGATAAAAATGATTAGCCAGTCACAAATAAATTTATGCATCAATCTTATTTATTCATCGAACTGGATAAACTTAAACCACCTTTCTAGGCAATCCTTTGTACCTGAAATAAGTTATGATTAATATATGAAACTTTATTCAAATATAAAGCTGATAAAATTGACTAAGCAGTTTCTGTAATTTGGACTATTGGGTAAAGGCACAGACTATATCCAAATCCAGACTTTATCACCTACCAGCTGTGTGATCCTGGGCAAGTTACTTGACTTCTCTGTTCTTCACTTCTCTAGATCGTAAAATGAGGCTAATTTATAATTGTACCTGCCTCATAAAAATGTTGTGAGAATTATTATAATAATAGGTAACATATGTAAAGTGCTTAGAACAGTGTCTGGGACCCAGCAAGTGCTAGATTAGTATTAGTCCTTCTTATGACTATTGCTTTGATAAAAATAAATGCTAAGCACATTTTCATTCTCAGGCTCTATAATATAAGCTTTCTAAATGTCATGATAAAAATTCTAAGAAATATACATCTTCTTTTCATCAATGTAGAAATTACTTAGCAAACTTAAACAATTTGCCAGAAGTCAGACATCTTTTAAGTGGCAAAGCCAGAATTTAAAGCCAATATTATCCTATGCCAAACTTTGTCATCTTACCAATTATAATACTCTGCCTCTGAGATAAATAATATAGTGCGACAATGTCTGTCAAGTACCCTGGAAGACAGCGATATATTCTAGCCATCTTAATATTACATTCCTCAATCTAATTTTTCACAAAACTATCTTTTTCTTGAAACAATAAAAATAGTTCCAAATTAAAGGAGTGACATTTGAAAAAGCTCAGATATTTGATGACACAAAATCTAAAAACCCAGTGCATGATAAAGCATCATAACATTAAAAGCACATTGACATGTTACCAGTGTTCACCACTAGGAAGCTAGTGGGAAAGGAGTAAGGCCTGGAGGTGTGTGACCAGCGCCAGTGCTGGAATGCTGGCACTCAAACCCAAGGCAAGACTTTCCCTTGGGAGTCAGTAAAAGTTCCCTACAAATTAGCCAGAGTCACAGACATGAGTCAAATTCTTAGGATCCCAGCAAATCACTTTAGAAAAGAAAAACTTTGCCCATTTAATGCAAAAGCATCCTTTGTAATTGTTGTCGGAAACTTTCTCCTTTTGGAGCTTCTAAATTCTCCCATGGCTACTTGAGGTGCTAGCTCACATACAGGAAATGTTTTAAATGCAAGAGTGCTATGAATTTCTATTGCCAGGATATATAAATCTCACACGCAAACACACACACACTCATTCACACACTCAACCGTGGGGTGGAGAGTGGACAGCTTGGCAGATCAGAACATCTTGTATGGGGGTGGCCTCACATTTCAAGTCAAGGCTGCTCAAGTGGTGAAGATGACAAATGGGGACAACAGATTGTGAAATCTAAGCTCAAGAGAGAAGAATTTTTCATAAGAGGAATAAAATCAAGTATGCAGCTTATGGTTTCTGGCTTGGAAAGAACATTAAATATTAAATATTCCAATACTTTCATTTCAAAAATTAGAGTAAAGGATGAAGTTAAATGACCTCTTCAAGGTTACACTGAAGAGAAAGGGCTAAACTTTAGGTCTCTAGCACTGAGAGTCTTCCCTCTACTAATGCATTTGGCTCCCACTAAGTTTAAATATGAAATAAGCACAACTTAGTTGAAAAGTGATGCTTATTTAGCTTAGTAGGTGGGATTAGATGGAAGAAGAATTTTACCATTTAATTTTTTTTAATAAAAGAGAGAATATTTAAATTCCTACATTCTTTTCTGAAAGGATGTAGCATTTTAAAATTACGATGTCTATCATTTTTTAACTTTTGTCTATCCTGATGGCAATGAAGCATGTTGTAGTTATAAAGCAAGCATTCTAAAACCAAGAATCTTTTGTCTAATTTGGAATGGAAATCAGGAAACTTCCACTTGAACAAAAAACATAATTTCTCCCTTTCAATTGTATGGATGCTACAATGTTAGTAAATACTGTAGTATTGGTAGATATTGTAGTGTTTGTTAGTAGATAGAATGGTGGTCTTAGTAGTTATGGTGCTGTTAGTAATATTATAGTGTTAGTAGATACTGTAGTGTTAGCAGATACCATAGTGTTAGATACTGTAGTCTTGGTAGGTATATTAGTGTTGGTAGATACAGTATTATTAATAGATACAGTATTGTTAGCAGATACAGTAGTGTTAGTAGATATGCTAGTTTTAGTAGATACTGTAGTGATAGTAGATACAGTAGTTTTATTTTATTTTTCTATTTTTTTATTTTTTTGTGTGTGTTATGCAGGCTTCTCACTGTTGTGGCCTCTCCCGTTGCGGAGCACAGTCTCCAGATGCACAGGCTCAGCGGCCATGGCTCACGGGCCCAGCCGCTCAGCAGCATGTGGGATCTTCGCGACCCAGGGCACCAACCCATGTCCCCTGCATCGGCAGGCGGACTCTCAACCACTGCGCCACCAGGGAAGCCCGATACAGTAGTTTTAGTCGATACTGTAGTGATAGTAGTACAGTAGTTTTAGTGGATACTGTAGTGATAGTAGTACAGTAGTCTGTGGATACTGTAGTGATAGTAGATACTATAGTGAGAGTAGATAGAGTAGTGATAGTAGATACTGTAATGATAGTAGATAGAGTAGTTTTAGTAGATACTGTAGTGATAGTAATACAGTAGTTTTAGTGGATACTGTAGTGACAGTAGATACTGTAGTGATAGTAGATACTGTAGTGACAGTAGATACTGTAGTGATAGTAGATACAGTAGTGATAGTAGTGTAATATTTTTAGTAGATACTGTGGTGATAGTAGTATGGTATTGTTAATAGGTACTGTAGTGGTAGTAATGTTGTAGTAGTAGAAGATTCTGTAGTATTCTGCCTTATCAGCCCCTGGTGACTCCCAGCTGACACCTTACTGGGAATTGCTAGCTGCTGCAGGAAATTACCTCCCAGGACTGGCTGATGTGAGGACACAAAGGCCCAGCCATGCTTTAAAGGGCCACTCCAGCTCCAGAACTTGCTCTAGGATCAACTGAGATGTCATTTACCCCCACACTGAGAAGCTCCTCCCTCCATATAGCTCCACCTTCCTGACAGATGTATCTTTTGAATGCAATCCCCAATAAAATCTCTTTCTCACAAGCTGTTTCCAGGGAAGCCCTTCTCAGACAGTTGATACCAGAAATGGTTCTAAGGAACCAACCATAAATTGGGATTTTACTGATGCAACACTCACTATCCAACCAGCAATAGGGATCTCATCACTGATAGCAGAGGTATACTGGAAAGTTGCACTACATGTTGTAATTATGCAATTGTTAAAGCTTTCACCAGTAGAGAACTGGGATAGGATACTGACAGAAGGAGATGCTTTAGCTGGTGTAATATCTCTGACACTGGAGAATAAGGAGGAAAAATGTAACTATAAGGACTATGGAATAAGGTAGCTGTTGCTGGATATCACCGAACCTTGAAAAGAGATGCAATAGGTAGACTTTCTAAAATGGTCTGCTAGAAATGTCCTGTCCTAATCCTAATAACCTATGGATATGAACAGATATCACTCCCATGATTATGTTATATGACACAATTGAGTCTAAGACAGGAAGGTAATCTGAATGGACCTGATCTAATCACATGAGCCCTTAAAAGCAGCTTCTGATGACAGGGAGAGTTGAAGCTGGAGAAGGACTTGATGTGCCATTGCTAGCTATGAAGATAGGGCAACAAGAGAAGGAATGGTGGCAGTCTTACAGAGTCTGCTAGCTGACAGCCAGCAAGGAAATAAGAATCTTAGTCCTACAATAGCGATGAGCTGACATTTGTCAAAAATTTGCATGAGCTTGGAAGCAGATTTTTTTCCCCCAGAGCCTCCAGGGTATGAGCCCAGCCCAGCTCACACAGTGATTTTGGCCTTATAAGGCCCTAAGCTGAGAACCCAGTCAAGCCCACCCAGACATTGGACCTACAGAGCTGTGATAAATGTTGTAAGCTATGAAGTTTGTGATAATTTGCTACAGCAGTGGTAGAAAACTGATATGAGAGATAACAAGAAGCTCAGGGTGTTTAATCTCAATTCACTTTAAGCAAATGTGTTAGCTTTCTGCATATTTTTCATCAGTAATTCAGGCACACAAACTCACAGATTCCTTTGTGTCTCTAACTCATAAGTGATGTCCTCTGTTTGATATTACAGATATTTTTTCAAAAATAAAATTTCCATAAATGTGAAATCCTGCTTCCTCTATGGCTCGCCTTCCCACACACAGCTAGATCAGGCCAATAAGTATATTATAAATTGTACCTAAATGAAATCTTCCTGTATCAGGATTTTAGCTTTTTAGATCAAAATTCCACCTCTTTCTTTTCCAGAATGTACTATGTGTTTCTTGGTAAGTATTACAATGAAAATAGAAACATTGTTCCCTAGAGTTGTGGATGTGTATTCCATTGCTTACATATTTGACAGAGCTGACCTTACCCAAACAATGATAAAACTCTGCTTTTAAGTTATTTGAGCATAGGGACATATTCTGATAAGTGTCCAGGGTCAATTTGGAGTAGCAAGCTCCTTAAGCGTTCAAGAGACAGATGTCTGAAAATTTCCAAACCCTGTAACATAGCCTGCATCTTAATGACACATTTGAATGAGGAGACATATGTAAATTCTGCATCAGTTAAAGAAATATGACTTGAAAGTGAGTAAATAGTCTAACACAGCAAAAAGGATTAAGATCTCATTATGAAGTCTGCTAAACCTTATATATAGGAGGAAGTCTAGTTTTCTTTTTGTTTTCAAGGGATCAGACTACCTTTAAAAACTTCATTTTATAGGAATGTTATCAGTTAGACATTTCTAACACTTCTATAACTTTGTCTTTTGCTTATTTGTTCCATACATTAAAAAATCCTTTGTGACCTGTGCTCTAGAATGAACTGGTCATATTCAGACCAATCGATTTCTTTTGCTGTGACAGCATTGCTCTTCATCCTCAGTAATATGCAGGACCACTCTGTTACAGCAGTCTTTGACAAGTTAAAAATAAGTGTTCAGAATTAAATGCAAAAACATTGCTTCTAATCATATGCAAATTGCTACTGGAGTGTCAGAGATGACTTCTTAACAATATGAGGGAATTCTAGTTAAGGTTATTAAAATAAGATCTACCATGATATATTTTTTTAACTGTTTGACTTACATTACAGAAGAACTATATATATTAATTGAGACATTTTAAACATTTTGATAGGATGCAAAATCTATTTTCTGAGTAAATGTAGCATTTTTTTTCCCTCACCAAATTCCTGTGGGCCTAAAGCTTTATTTAAATATTCTGTCTCTATATAGTATACATATATTCTTCAGTATTTTTGTGATATGGTAGGTTATTATGAACAGTTTTTCAATAAATATTTGCTTTTTACAGACTTCTTTGATCTACAGTGATTTTTAAAAAAATAAAATTAGGAAAGGTACTTTTTTTCACTAAGATGGGTTAAATTAAAAAATGTCTTCCTTTTTAGATTTTAATATTTTCCACTATATAAATTACTTCTGAGCTTATTCCCAGTAAGAGAAAATATCATATTTAATCCTTGTAGCTTGTTTTTTTTTTACTTTGAAATTTATACCATTGTTGCAACTTCACTTTCCTTTAGGCACAGGCACAAATAGACTGTTACTAATTATGATATAAAATCTGTTTAATCAACATTAGAAATATCAGTTATACAGAAGACACCAAGCAAAAATCAGCTAACTCCTCTTTTATTTTTTCCATTATGCTCACACTAAATAAACAAATCATTTTGGAAAAATTATACTCTAATTTTGTTAGTGTTTTTCTATGCCATTTAAGCATGATGACTTGAAGTGGATTGCCATATAAACTCAAATTTTCAATTTTTTGTTCCCCTTATTAACCTGATGAATATATAGGGTCAGTCTTTTTCATTCATATTACTCTAGTGATGTGTTCATTTTCACAGGGAGAACCTCTGTGATAGGTGGCATTATAAGAAGGTCTCTAGGACTCCCATGCCCTGGTATATATGTCTTATAACCTCTCCCCTCCATTTGAGTGTGGACTGGTACTGTGAAAATGGTAGAAATCACTCCCATATCAGTAACATAATATGGCCAAGGTAATAAAACTTTTAAGGTGCAATTAAAGTCTCTAATCAGTAGATTTTAAAGTTAATCAAAGGGGAGATTATCCTGGGTCTAGGATCAGAGACATCCTTGTCCTCCTAGCCTTGAAGAAGCAATCCGCCATGAGTTCTACAGCTGCGCATGTGTGAATTTAGGAGGACCCCCTGGGTCTCAGATAAGAAAGCTGCCCCAGGCAATACCTTGATGTCAGCTGCTTGAGACCCTGTGCAGAGGACTCGACTAAGCTCTTCCTGAGCTCCTAACCCGTGAAAAATGTGAAATAATAAATAGGGTTCTTTTAAACTGTCAAACTTTTGGCAATTTGTTATGCAGTAACAGAAAACTAATACACTCTCTGCTCCTCCTCTTACTTTGGAAAACAAGATTCCACTTTCCAATATGGAAATCACTTTGTATGATTCAGTTGGAGCTGATTTTAAGTTGATCCCTAGAAACACACCCCATCCCTATGAGTATAATGATATGTTCAGAGATAAATGAACCAAGACTGACCAATCAGCATCCTTCACCTTTTCTGTCAGCCTTTGTAAGGAGAAATTTCTCTCCCCACCTAATCTAGTATGATGTGACTGTTAGCTGTAAATATCCATAGGGTCTATCTTCTATATTCTTATAGACTGTTGACATGCAGTGTTGGTTGGCTAATTGAACACCCCTTCCGAAGACCCTTTTCCTTTAAAAAGGCTAAGAAATAATGTGCTTTTATGATGTCTCTTATCATTATGTAAGTGTATGTGATGTGTCCTAGCCAACCAGATGTTAATGTATAATTGCTGGGGGGCTTCTGGGAGAGTTTTTACGCTTTTATTAAACAGAAGTCATCATGTCACTGGACACTTTTTCCCTTCCATTCTTTATTCCTAAAATATAGATGTAAAATCTAGAGCTTGGCTCCCATCTTGGTGTCACGAGGAAAAGATCAATGGTCCTGACACTTCTGAGCTACCGAACCAATGTCAGTGGCTTCTTACCTTTGGCCTTCCTTTCACGTGAGATGTCTTATGTTATGTGTTGAACTATTGAAGGACGAATATGCTTTTACTTGTATCTGAAAGTCTTTATGTATGATTGAAGGATTATATGAAATATAGAGTGAGACAGAGTGTTACTGACATCATCAAAACCCTGTATCTGACTGTGTACAAAATCAGCTTTATCCCTGGGCTTTTCAGTTTAATGAGGCCCCCAATTCCTATTTTGCTTAACTTAACTTGAATTAGGCTCCATTCATTCAACTGCAATTAAAGAATCCCAATGAACACAGAAATTGGTAGGTGGAAGTGTTTGGTTTCTTTTGTTTTTGTTATTTATGTTTGGTTTGTTTGCTTTTTTGTTTTGTTTTTGCCAAGGGTGGGCGATGGAAGGGGCATGCACTAATAATGATAGTCTAAAATGTATGGAATTTTCTGAGTCAAGTATAAGTGTGGGGTCCTAATAAATTTCCAATTTCTACCTAGGAAGTTATTAATTCCTGTTACTTAGTGCCAAAGTAATTGATTTAAATAAGTCCTGATTCAGGCCATGTTGTTTACCAAGACTAGAACTTTAAGGAACAAGGTAGAAAAGTTTCAGGATTTTGTAAATTTTGCCTACTTCATTCTGCAGTTAGATCCTGAAGTAAAGGGACATGCTTCAATACAAGAAGGATGTCAAAGTAAATCACTCATAAATAGCTTTTTTGATGTGCTTCATATTCAGGAACACCAAGACTTACTTTTATTTACAATAATTCTAGTTTCAGGAAGATGAACAAGTAAACCGACTATCTTACAAAACGTAAATTGAAATTCGGGAAAGAGTGTAAATTTAAGAAAATATTGGTAAGCTAAGAGCTGAATGTTTTATATCATTTGATATTAATTTTAGATCATAATTTATATATTTAGTCTTGTTTATCAGCTTTGATTGGGTGTCACTAAGTTGAGGAGCTATGATTTTAGTACAAATAAACCAAAGGAAACAAACAAAGAATGTGTTCATTTCTTTCACCTCCTATCAGGCTGGGACAAACAGTATATTTCATCCTTCTTTTTTAAAAAGAGAAATTGTAATTAGAGCCTTATATTTCCCTAGAACAAAGAGAGGCTTATAAGGGTCATTCTGAAAGCCATGGTGGCTTTTTTGCCTGCTGTTCGCATCCCAGAATGCATGAGATGGAAATAACTGTGCACTGAGCAGAGTGGGTGAAGCCAAATTCTCTATTTTACACTAAAGACTGTTTGAGCAGGGGATCAAATCCAGCTAGCCACCTAATTTTGTGAGTAACGTTTTATTGGAACACATCCATGCCCATTCTTTCCATGTCATCCATGGCTGCTTTGGTGCTCTCATGGCAGACTTGAAAAGTTGTGACAGATATCACATAGCCCTACATCCAAAAATATTTACTCTCTGGCCCTTTAAAGAACATCTGCCAACTTCTAAACTAGAGGAATGTCATGCCCTTCCTATCAAAACAGAGAAAATTGCCCACATGGTGAGAAATTAGGAGTCTGAAAGCAAAGAGCAGATTATCCTGCCCTATTTCCATGGCTCCTCAGAAACAGAATCCAAGAAGCAGATAAACTGTTAGGAGGATAGACAGAGCATTCACCATTCAGTTCAGAGACACAAATCTTAAGACTGGAATTCAAAGTCAAGAACCATGACTTGCAAGTTATCCTTTCTATAATCTTCCTTACTGAAACATGAAGTCTAAAGTATGTAAAGTGATTGTCAACCCATTTAGGTTTAATTACGGAAGGGAAAGCATCAAAAATAGGAAAAAGAGTAGCTGGTGATATTCCAACCCCCTGGGCAATTCTTAGGTCTCCAAACCACTCCAAAAGTAAGTGGGAATTTTTATCGGTGAAGAGTCTGGGAAGGAAGTCCTTGACAAAATCACTTTGAGATGTGAAAATAGAGGTCAATTTTTTAAAAATGAAATTTCTCCCCCCCCCCCGCCCCAGTTACTAGGTCCCTTTACCTTTAGTTCCTGTCTGGGATGGGGAGGTGGGCTCTCACTCCACTGATAAAGATGTATAGATCAGTGGCCACAAAAAGAGTTTACCCCTTCTTTGTTTTACATAAATGTGAGTGTTTATTAAAGCGGTCTTCCATTAATATTTATATCCAGAAAATTGGAGGCGTTCACAATTTGGGATCATTAGCAGCCATAGTTCACTATATTTTTCAAACCTATTTAAAAACAATTTGCCCATGAATATTGAGGATGTCTGCTAACTGGATTTCTGGGCTTTTATTCATTTGTTCAGCAAACATTGGGCACTTATCTTGTGCCAGGCACTGTTCTAGGCACTTGGAATGTCAATGAACAAAACAAAAATCTCTCTGAGTGAAGCTTACTTACATTCTTTTGGGGGGTGGGATATAGACAGTAGACAACAAGCTTAATACATAATTAAAGGTTATATTATGCTAGACATTGAAAAGTACCAGAAAGAAAGAGAAAATAAATTGGAAAGATAAAGAGCATGATAAAGGCAATTGGAATGTTGTGCCGAGTACATTTTTAAATAGCATGGGTCAGTGTAGACCCCATTGAGCAGGTAACACTTGAGCAAACACTGAAAGGAATAGCCATGAAAGCAGGGCTGTGTGATCCACTGCCACTGCTGCAATCACATCTTAGTGGAGTTCTAGAGATGCTATTACAGCATTTCAATTTTGATTCTGAAGGGCTTCATAGGATTATCTCCCTTAAGGTTGTTTGAAATGCTGCTATTATATTGATATTTCCAGTGACACTTTAACAATGATGGGGAGAAATCCAATTTAGTCAGTGCTTTCACTTTTTTTTTTCTTTTTTTGGAAGGGGAATGCACAACATGTATGGGGAATCAGGGGAATGATTTCATTAATTTTGACATAAATGAGCTTTGAAGATTTTCCATTATTGAAAAATATATGTTTTTTCGTACTTCAAAGTGTAACTGAGATGTAGAAAACTGATCTTAAGAACCCCGCCCTTTCTTAATTAATAAAAAGAGAGACTGGAATCCATGTGCCTGGCTTTTGCATATTTTTGAAGTTAATGCTACATAAGTATTAATTAACCTACTTATATACCAGACTTGAGTAAGTTTGACAGCTCACTGCAGTTGATGTTGGACTTCTTTTAATTATTTAATGGGGCAACTGTGATCGGCAGCCCAGTTCCAATATTCTGGCACTGAGGGAGTGATGCTTCTGATCTGATCATTAATGTATTTGAGGAAAAATAATCTGTTCCCACTATGGTTACCCAATGTTAATATGAAAGAATGTTTTCCATGAGCCATAGTTAGCAGCCATGGTTCACTATATTCTGAAGCCATATTTTAGTTGTTGACTGACGGCATCACACCTGGCAGTTGTTAGTATGGTGTTCCTCCTCTAAAGTTATGGGAGATATGCTAGAAGCCCTAGCGCATGGGGCATCCGATGTCTAGGAAGGGAGAGAACAGTGTGAATGATTCCCTCCAGATAAAGTCACATATATTTACCTTTCATTATCTATCCAATTCTTCCTACTATGCTAGGATTCTTTATTCCAAACAAAAGTCTTTTGTAATCAAGGCTTAATCCAGGGAGAGAACTGCTCCTTTTAAACTAATTTTTAAATGGCTTAAATCACATGCTTTTTATTTTAAAAATTGGTAGCTACTATTACTTTAGAAAAAGACTACGTTGAATTTTATGACTGATATCCAATATCAAATTTGTTAAATTTACAAATTTAAAATCTTAGCTCTTCCTTAAAATATAATGTTCAGTTTATAAATTGTATTATATTTATAAGTCCATGAATATGTAACTACTTTAAAGAAGTCTTAGATTAATGATTCATCACACTTATAATGTCACTTTAAATAAACAATTCCCAACAGCTTAAATTGCTTTCAAATTCAAAATATTTTTTTTGTTTGTAAGAATTTTTTAATCACTTGATTTGATAAACATAATCCTTGTGAATCCTTAAACAGTCTTGAAAGCACAGTCAGTGACCATTTTGACTCTACAGCTAAAAGAAGCCCTCATGTGAGAGCACATATCAGCTGTGGACCAACACTTTCTCTCTCAACAGGGGGACTTTCTTTCCTTTATTAGGTCCTTAGGCTCCATTAACTATATTCTGAGTTCTCCACATTTGAGGAGGTTACCTAAGGTTCTAATTGCAATCTTATTCTTTTAAAGAATATCTCTTTGTACTTTAATAATGCAGACTAAGTTCTCTCTTTTCTCTTAAATATTTTTTTCCCTGTGATTTAAAATTTAAGGCTTGGCTAAGTCTTAACATCTTCACTGTGCACCTTAATGTACTTTTTCTCATTTTTACTAATCACCCCTTACTAATTAATTTTGGTATTTTCAGTGGACATCTTTAAGAGAAACAATCCTTTCATGCTTGTGAGCAATGGGTGAACTGGGGCTGGAGGATGTAAAGAAGCTATTTTTCAGTTGCTAATTTTCTGGGCTACTTATACTTTTTGGCTTTTCAAAAATTATTTTGAAATTTTCTAATAATTCTGCATCAACTATCAAAACATTCTTTTTCTTTTATCCTATATACTTTAAGCTATAACTTCTAAAATAGATATGATCAGTTCCTCCTGTTCTTCCTCGTCTAACTTTCATTATGGCTGAAATGTATTTGTGAATAGCTCTAGGTTTTCCCCTACATACATGTAACAAGCAAACTTTTAAGGTGGCCTCAATGTTCCTTGCCTCATAGTGTTAGACTCATATGATTCCTTCCCCTTGATCATAGGCAAGACCTGTGACTTGCTTCTAAGCAACAGAATATTTGGATTATGTGTATGCCATTATATTACACATATTGCATATTGCATTATATTATACAAGATTGCATCGCTGGTCTTCCTGGAGTCTCTCTCTCTTGCTGGCTAGAAGGAAGCAAGCAACTATGTTGGGAAACCCCACATAACAAGGAACTGTAGGTGGCCTCTGGGATCTGAGAGTGTGGCAATAGCCTGCAAAGTAGCTCTCAGTCCAACATTCAAGGAATCAATGCTACCAACAACTGTGCGAGTAGTGAAGTATTTGCAGCCTGATGGAATCAGAGACAGAATACAATCCTAGCTGACACCATGACTGCTGCCTCCTGAGACTCAAAAGCAGAGGATTCAGATAAGTCATGACAGGCTTCTAACTCACAGAAACTGTGGGATAATAAATGTGTGTTGTTTTAGGCCACTAGGTTTGTGGTAATAGTGTTATGTTATATAGCAAGGTATGATGAATAAAACACGACACAAAAATTCAGACTAAATTATTGTAACACATCTACAGTGCCTGACAAATTTTGGGGTATTGCAGCTCATTGAGGTATTTTATACTTTTTAGATGATAATTTATTTAGTTGATAATTTTTTTAAATACCTCATCCTCACTGTGTGAAATATATTGAACTGACATTGTAGATCCACAAATTCACTCAACCCATATTCATTGAGTCCTTACTATATTCCAACAATCTCCCAAGTGTGGAAGATATAGGATTAAAAGAAATGCCTGCAGAGATTGGTTCAAGATGGCGGAGTAAAAGGACATACTCTCACTCCCTCTTCCAAGAACACCGGAATCACAACTAACTGCTGAACAATCACTGACAGGAAGACACTGTAACTCACCAAAAGAGATACCCCACATGCAAAGACAAAGGAGAAGCCACAATGAGATGGTAGGAGGGGCACTATCACAATAAAATCAAATCCCATAACTGCTGGGTGGGTAACTCACAAAAAAGAGAACACTTATACCACAGAAGTCCACCTTTTGGAGTGAAGGTTCTGAGCCATACATCAGGCCTCCCAACCTGGGGGTCTGGCAATGGGAGGAGGAATTCCTAGCGAATCAGACTTTGAAGGCTAGCAGGATTTGTTTGCAGGACTTCGGCAGGACAGGGGGAAAGAGAGACTCTACTCTTGGAGGGCACACACAAAGTAGTGTGTGCATCAGGATGCAGGGGAAGGAGTAGTGACCCCATAGGAGACTGAACCAGACCTACCTGCTAGTGTTGGAGGGTCTCCTGCAGAGACGGGGGGTAGCTATGGTTCACCAAGGGACAAGGACACTGGCAGCAGAAGTTCTGGGAAGTACTCCTTGACGTGAGCTCTCCCAGAGGCCGCCATTAGCCCCACCAAAGAACAAGTGTAGGCTCCACTGTTGGGTCACCTCAGGCCAAACAACCAACAAGGCGGGAACCCAGCCCCACCCATCAGCAGACAAGCGGATTAAAGTTTTACTGAGCTCTGCCCACCAGAGCAACAGCCAGCTCTACCCACTGCCAGTCCCTCCTATCAGGAGACATCCACAAGCCTCTTAGATAACCTCATCCAGCAGACAGCAGACAGCAGAAGCAAGAAGAACTATAATCCTGCAGCCTGTAGAACAAAAACCACATTCACAGAAAGATAGACAAGATGAAAAGGCAGAGAGCTATGTACCAGATGAAGAAACAAGATAAATTCCAGGAAAAAAAACTAAATGAAATGGAGATAGGCAGTCTTCCAGAAAAATAATTCAGAATAATGATAGTGAAGATGATCCAGGACCTCAGAAGAAGAATGGAGGCAAAGATCAAGAAGATGAAAGAAATGTTTAACAAAGATCTGGAAGAATTAAAGAACAAACAAACAGAGATGAAAAATACAAAAACTGAAATGAAAACTACACTAGAAGGAATCAATAGCAGAATAACTGAGGCAGAAGAATGGATAAATGACCTGGAAGACAGAATGGTGGAATTCACTGCTGTGGAACAGAATAAAGAAAAAAGAATGAAAAGAAAGGAAGACAGCCTAAGAGACCTCTAGGACAATATTAAATGCAACAATATTCACATTATAAGTGTTCCAGAAGGAGAAGAGAGAGTGAAAGGACACGAGAAAATATTTGAAGAGATTATAGTTGAAAACTATACATCCAAAAACATTCCATCCAAAAAAAAACAGATTACACTTTCTTCTCAAGTGTGCATGGAACATGCTCCAGGATAGATCACATCTTGGGTCACAAATCAAGATTCAGTGAATTTAAGAAAATTGAAATCATATCAAGCATCTTTTCTGACTACAATGCTATGAGATTAGAAATCAATTACAAGAAAAATTATGTAAAAAATAAAAACACATGGAGGCTAAACAATATGTTATAAAATAACCAAGAGATCACTAAAGATATCAAAGAGGAAATCAAAAAATACCTAGAGAAAAATGACAACGAAAACACGACGATCCAAAACGTATGGGATGCAGCAAAAGCAGTTCTAAGAGAGAAGTTTATAGCTCTACAAGGCTACCTCAAGAAACAAGAAAAGTCTCAAATAAACAATCTAACCTTACACCTAAGGAAGAAGAGAAAGAAGAACAAACAAAACCCAAAGTTAGCAGAAGGAAAGAAATTATATAGATCAGAGCAGAAGTAAATGAAATAGAATCAAAGAAAACAGTAGCAAAGATCAATAAAGCTAAAGGCTGGTTCTTTGAGAAAATAAACAAAATTGTAAACCATTAGCCAGACTCAGCAAGAAAAAGAGGGAAAGGACTCAAATCAATAAAATTAGAAATGAAAAAGGAGAAGTTACAATAGAAGCTGCAGAAATACAAAGCATCCTAAGAGAATACTACAAGCAACTTTATGCCTATAAAATGGACACCCTGGAAGAAATGGACAAATTCTTAGAAAGGTATAACCTTCCAAACTGAACCAGGAAGAAATAGAAAATATGAACAGACCAATCACAAGTAATGAAATTGAAACTGTGATTTAAAATCTTCCAACAAACAAAAGTCCAGGACCAGATGGCTTCACAGGTGAATTCTATCAAACATTTAGAGAAGAGCCAACACCCATCTTTCTCAAACTCTCCCAAAAAATTGCAGAGGAAGGAACACTCCCAAACTCATTCTATGAGGCCACCATCAACCTGATACCAAAAGCAAACAAAGATACTACAAAAAAAGAAAATTGCAGACCAATATCACTGATGAATATAGATGCAAAAATCCTCAACAAAATACTAGCAAACAGAATCCAACAACACATTAAAAGAATCCTACACCATGATCAAGTGGGATTTATCCCAGGGATGCAAGGATTCTTCAATATACACATATCAATCAGTGTGATACACCATATTAACAAACTGAAGAATAAAAACCATATGATCATCTCAACAGATGCAGGAAAAGCTTTTGACAAAATTCAACACCCATTTATGATAAAAATTCTCCAGAAAATGGGCATAGAGGGGAGCTACTTCAACATAATAAAGGCCATATACGACAAACCTACAGCAAAACATCATTCTCAATGGTTAAAAACTGAAAGCATTTCCTCTAAGATCAGGAGCAAGACAAGGTTGTCCACTCTCACCACTATTATTCAACATAGTTTTGGAAGTCCTGGTCACGGCAATCAGAGAAGAAAAAGAAATAAAAGGAATATAAGTTGGAAAAGAAGAAGTCACTGTTTTCAGATGACATGCTACTATACATAGAGACTCCTAAAGATGCGATCAGAAAACTACCAAAGCTAATCAATGAATTGGGTAAGGTTGCAGGATATAAAATTAATACACAGAAATCTCTTGCATTCCTATACACTAATGATGAAAAATCTGAAATAGAAATTATGGAAAAAACTCCCATTTACCATTCCAATAAAAATAATAAAATACCTAGGAATAAACTTACCTAGGGATACAAAAGACCTGTATGCAGAAAACTATAAAACACTGATAAAAGAAATTAAAGATGATACCAACAGGTGGAGAGATATACCATGTTCTTGGATTGGAAGAATCAATATTGTGAAAATGACTATACTACCCGAAGCACTCTACAGATTCAATGCAATCCCTATCAAATTACCACTGGCATTTTTCACAGAACTAGAACAAAAAATCTGAAAATTTGTATGGAGACACAAAAGACCCCGAATAGCCAAAGCAGTCTTGAGGGAAAAAAAAACAGAGCTGGAGGAATCAGACTCCATGACTTCTGACTTTACTACAAAACTACATTAATCAAGACAATATGGTACTGGCACAAAAACAGAAATATAGATCAATGGAACAGGATAGAAAGCCCAGAGATAAACCCACACACCTATGGTCAACTAATTTATGACAAAGAAAGCAAGGATATACAATGGAGAAAAGACTTGGCTTTTCAATAAGTGGTGCTGGGAAAACCGGACAGCTGCCTGTAAAAGAATGAAATTAGAACACTACCTAACACCATACAGAAAAATAAACTCAAAATGGGTTAAAGACCTAAATGTAAGACCAGATACAATAAAACTCTTAGAGGAAAACATAGGGAGAACACTCTTTGACATAAATCACAGTAAGATCTGTTTTGGTCCACCTCTTAGAGTAATGGAAATAAAACCAAAAATAAACACATGGGACCTAATGAAACTTAAAAGCTTTTGCACAGCAAATGTAACCATAAACAAGATGAAAAGACAACCCTCAGAATGGGAGAAAATATTTGCAAACGAATCATCGGACAAAGGATTAATCTCCAAAATATATAAACAGCTCATGCAGCTCAATATTTAAAAAACAAAAACCCAATCCAAAATTGGGCAGAAGACCTAACTAGACATTTCTCCAAAGAAGACATACAGATGGCCAAGAAGCACATGGAAAGCTGTTCAACATCACTAATTATTAGAGAAATGCAAATCAAAACTACAATGAGGTATCAGCTCACACCAGTTAGAATGGGCATCATCAGAAAATCTACAAACAACAAATGCTGGAGAGGGTGTGGAGAAAAGGGAACACTCTTGCACCATTGGTGGGAATGTAAATTGATACAGCCACTATGGAGAACAGTATGGAGGTTCCTTAAAGGACTAAAAATAGGGGCTTCCCTGGTGGCGCAGTGGTTGAGAGTCTGCCTGCCGATGCAAGGAACACGGGTTCGTGTCCCAGTCTGGGGGGATCCCACATGCCACAGAGAGTCTGGGCCCATGAGCCATGGCTGCTGAGCCTGCGTGTCTGGAGCCTGTGCTCTGCAGCAGGAGAGGCCACAACAGTGAGAGGCCTGTGTACCACAAAAAAAAAAAAAAAAAAAAAGAACTAAAAATAGAATTACTGCATGACCCAACAATCCCACTACTGGGTATACCCTGAGAAAACCATAATTCAAAAAGACACATGCACCCCAATGTTCATTGCAGCACTATTTACAATAGGCAGGTCATGGAAGCAACCTCAATGCTCATCGACAGATGAATGGATAAAGAAGATGTGGTACATATATACAATGGAATATTACTCAGCCATAAAAAGGAATGAAATTCGGTCATTTGTAGAGATGTGGTTGCATCTAGAGACTGTCATATAGAGTGAAGTAAGTCAAAAAGAGAAAACAAATATTGTATATTAACGCATATATGTGTAACCTAGATAATGGTACAGATGAACCGGTTTGCAGAGCAGAAATTGAGACACAGAAGTAGAGAAAAAATGTAAGGACACCAAGGGGGGAAAGCAGCAAGGGGTGGGTGTTGTGATGTAATAAATTGGAAGATTGGGATTGACATGTATACACTGATGTGTATAAAATGGATGATTAATAAGAAAAAAAAAAAAGAAATGCCTGCCCACATTGTTTACTTAACTGGTAATTGATTTAATCCAATTAGATTATTTTTGATAATTTTAATAAATATTTAATAATTATAGATAAGCCTATAGCCCTATCCTACTCTGGATAAAATAATGAGACCCAGAATATGTATGTTTTTCCCATAAGTCAACTGATGAAATCCTATTTGTGGAAAATGGTGATAAAAGGATAATTGTAATAATGACAAGCTTGTTTAATGAAAAACAATGACCAGTATGTCAGAAAAAGAACTGGCTCATTAATCTTGTTCAGATTTGTTAGCCAGAAAATCATGTAACATTTTTCTTTTTTTAACCTCTCAGCTGCTGTGAAAGCCAGCTAACACTACCCATTCACACACCTCATCTTACACTACTATCTCCATCACCTATGGGGAGGAGCACATACTGTCCCTATAACTAATTCCTTCCTTTAGGAATTATTTTACATATTTAAAAATAAATCTGGGTTCTAAAGATATCAATAAATCCAGTCCACCCAAATGTTTTCCCATTGTATATGTTTATATTGCCATAAATTTACTCTGCCATATGCTTTCAAGAGTACTGATTAGGGCTCCAATGCTAAGAACTTATTTTCCCACCTGCTAGACACACATATAATTCTTGTGATGGGAAATTAAAGAATCTATTCTTCAATTAGAAACTAAGTTTCAAATGCAGAGTTGATTGTTGAGGTTTCCAAAGATTCAACATTCTTTTTCTATTTTCTCTGTTTTTTAAGTTATCTGTTTCATTTCTTTCTCCAATTTGTATTATTTCTTTCTTCTGATTACTTTAAGTTTAGCTTGTTCTTATTTTTTCTAGTTTCATAGGGTGGAAATTTAGGTTATTGATTAAAGAATATATATTTTTTTAGTATAGGCATTTACTGATATACATTTCCCCTTAAGTACTGCTTTATCTGAATTCCATAAATTTTGGCATGTTATGTTCATTTCATTCATCTCGAGTATTTTCAAAATTTTCTTTGTCTGACCCATTCATTATTTAGGAGTGAGTGTGTTGTTTAATTTCATCATATTAGTGAATTCCCCAAATTTCCTCTGTTATCTATTTCAAATTTATATTATGATTGAAGAGCACACTTTATATGATTTCAATCTTTTAAAATTTAATCTTCTACCTGGTTGTTCTATCATTATGAAAAATGAGGTATTGAAGAGTCCAAATATTGTTGTTGAATTGTCCATTTGTCCCTTCAATTTAGATAGTCATATCTATTTAGATAATTCTAAAATTCATTACAAACTCTTTTTGACCTATTTTCCTTGGAAGTTTAAATGTTTTCTTCAAAATTTGAAACTTGAAGCTCTTTGTATAGAATATACAGAATCTTTTAAATAAGGACATACAATTATCAACATCATGTAAGGAAATGATAATATTCTATATTCAACTGACATTTGGTACAAAAAATTTATAAGATGCAAACCAGAGATGGATCTATTGAAATAAATTTACATTCATGACCCATACAGCCCTATATCTCAGGTTCTAGGAAGGTATATACATAATCTACCTCATTATTTAATAAGGAGCTTTATCAGCTCACTAGCATTGGGTAGATATGACTAGGAATCAAAGATCTCCCTATACCAGGACGAACAGAAATGAGAGACTCATGAGGAATGAGAGCTGTTGATGATTTAGTTACACTCTATAAGAAACAAACGCACAGGAACAGAGTATTATTGATAAATTCTGCACTATATCCTCTATGGTTTATTGTTAGGTGTAAACTGCATATATTCATACTAACATAAATTATTTGCATCCTATGTTGTTTGGAAAAAAAGATAAATGCTTGTAAATATTTGATTGCTTCCTCCCCACCCCCCAAAATCTGGTGTATATAAAACATTTTTATCCATTAGGTGAAAAACCAATATCTATTTTCCATGTATATTGATTTAGTTTTACAGATTATCCAAGTTATTACTCACTTGATGGTAAAATTATTCATTTGCATAACAAGACAGAGATAGGTTATTAAGATGAAAACAAAGATAAATGGTATTTAAGACTGTTGTGGAAAGCTCAAGTATCTGAAACTTCCACAGACCTTGGTAAGATTTTGCTTTCACTGTTATAAACACAATAAATGTTTAAAACATAGATGGACAAGGTCACCATGTTACACAACTTGATGGTGCTGGGGAGCACCATAAAAATCATAGTAAATGTGAATGCATAATGGAATTGTGCAGTGTACAACATATATGTTATGATAAAATATGTTTCCAACCTATTATCATATTTGTGTCTAAGTTATCCTGGAGTTGTTCCAAATTTTTGCTCTTAATTTTAGTTGCGTTGGCTTGCATCATTGATTATAAATTAGAGAATTTTCATTTTAATTTTTGGCTATAGTCAAGAGTGTCATTTTTTTTTGATGGAAAAAACTATGGGCTTGTTATAATTTATATCCCTTCTATTTGTTTCAGAAGTATTAGTAAGAATTTGACACATGAATAAAAAGAAAATTAGAATGCCTTGGTTATAAAAAAAGAAAATATATAGCTTGGCTCTATTATCATTAGCTTCCGGTCTACATGGACAGAAATTGGATAGTAAATAAATGAAAAGCAAGTTCAAAAGGTAAAACATGTTAAATGCAGTTAAGTATGTGTGTGCATAAAAATGTAATAGCATATATTATTTTAAGTGTAAATTGGTCCTTAGATGACAACAAAGAGAAAAAAAATAAGTAGTTTTACCCACGTATAAGTGGTACTTAAATTAGAAATTCATGGAAAAGAAATTACTGTGGCTTCACCCCATCCCCCACCCCACCCCCCATATAGCCTTGGACACACATTTGTGCATGTCCACTAAACACATGTGACAGATGGGGAGGTAAAAACTGATTAATGCTGGTAATAACAGAAATGGAAGGCAGCGCTGTCTTGGGTTCCCCTGGTTTCCCTTAGGAGTCCAGAATGAGTCATACTCACTGTGCCTGTTCACATTCATAATCCCCTAGATAAAATGCTGTAGTTCTCAGTCTTTCTTGCTATGAAAAAATCATTCAATAGCTATGTGTATATGTATATATACCGATATATGCATTATATACGATATTTTGTTATATATGTAACATTCTTTTTAAAAATCTTATTGAAGTATGTTGATTTACAACGTTCTGTTAATTTCTTCTGTACAAAGGTGTGACTCAGTTATATATATATATATATATATATAAGTAACATTCTATTACACATAATATAATACATATTTATACTTTTTTTTTCACTTGCAAGAAAAGTCTGTTACATAAATTCTGTAGTTAGCCTTGGGATTTCACTCATAAAACCTAATTATTTCTTTCTGAATAATTCTTTCTTTCCATGCATATAGAGCACATTTGACCCTACTATCATGTTTATATAACCAGATGGCTCATAAATAAATCATTATGGGATTCAAGATTCTGGGTCCTTAAATATTAGGTTATTTCATTTGCCCTACATTTTTACTTCTTGGGTATGACTTGATAAGATAAACTCATGTAATATTAATGTAAGTTTAAAATTAAAAATCTTCCTCAAAGTAACACAATGTACTGGATAAATTACTGTGCACGTTACTCTTCAATAGAGATCTTATACATTGTAATTTGAAAGCAAAGACATTAAAATAATTCCATTCTTTTTGAAAATATGTGGATTATTATTTGAATCTATTTGTCATTTTTCTTTACATCTATTTTTCTTCCTATGAGTCTCTATCTTGTATATAATTGGAAAGTTGTAAAAAGTGAAATATAGAAAGACTGAATAATTTTTAATCACTTTTACATTATAATGCATATTTTTCCAAACACCAAGGTATAGTTGATTTCTATACAGCCTTTTAGAAAGCAGCTTGTGTGCAGCAAGTAGAATAATATATTCAATAAAAGTCTCATGTTCTGTCAAGTTTAATTATAACTCCTTAATTTCATATATGATTTGTTCTGACTCTAAAGGGACTTTTTTCACATTGGTCAAGCAGGAATACCTTCAGTAAATTAAATATTCCCTTTAATTTATGCTTTTTCCTATGCAAAACCACAGTAATAAAACCTACAGCCTGTGTTGTTCTGAGTATTAAACAAGTACATATATAAAACTTATAGTACCTGTTGCATAATTATAAATATTAATTCCTTCCCTGCTGTCTCTATAAAGTAGGAGTATGGCATTTAATTTACAGAGTTGTTGCTTATAATAAATAAAATTATGTATAAAGGGAATTCAAACTGTGCTTTGAGCCAAACAAATGATACTCTCTCTTGCTCTTCCCTTTACATTTTCTGGGTAAAACCTCTCTCATTCTTTAAAATTCCATTGGGATGCTGTTTCCTCCTCAAAATCCTCCCTAGGTTAATACCCCTAGTTAAGGCAGAGTTACATATTCCTCTTTTTGTACTCACATAGAAAGGCACATGAGTATCTGTGAGAATATTAAGTATATTGTACTATATTTATCCATTTATACATTCATATATATATATATATAATTTAATCATAAAATTTTATATAACATTTTTACCCTATATCTAAATGTTCTCATAACTAGTCTTAATTCCTAGGATGGTTTTAAATCCATTTCTCTTTCTTATTTCAGAGATGGATATTATAATCGATTTTTTCTTCTAAGAAAGTACTATGAAATCTGTAAGTTCTTGATGTTCAATAAACACCTTTTCCTATAAGATATATCAAATTGCACAATAATGTAAAATTTCCTGTATTAGAAATATAGAAAGACTAAGTATAATCAACACTTTTGTGATAGTATTTCTTGAATTCATCCTAAATTCTGAGACATAATTAGACACCATGGAGTTTATATTCTGGTATATAAAATTTACTTATTCAAATAATCATATATCTGAAAGATAAATACCAAAAAGTAAAGGTCTGTGATATTGTATCATAAAAAAGGGAGACTTGATCTAATTAAAACAGTATAAGACAGCTTTAAAAGGAAGTGAGGATTTAACTAAGTTTGAAAAATTAGTAGTATTTTGTGAGATGAGATAGAAGAAAAGAGGTTTACAGGCAGATGTGATAGTTTGTACAAAATTCTGCAGTGGAGAAATGGATAACCAATAAGGAGTGATACAAATATCTTCTATTCTAGTGGGGTGTGCTTGTTCTTTCTTTACCGTCTTTCTCAGAATGTGGGAGAGAGTTTCAGAGGCTTCAGCTTAGTTTTTTCTAGTGAGAAACTCCTGTCCTACAGGCCAAACATCAACATAGGTATTCTGCCAACTCCCTAGTAAGCTCATTCCAAAAATTCATTGGCAGGGAGAAATATTACCACTGGGTCCATCCATGGTCCCAGTAGACCTCGCTGAATGGACTAGCATCAGAACTTTATTACTTGTCTTCCATATGTTCCCACTCTAATAGGGAATTGATGGTGAGTCTCTGAATCCCAGAGAATCTATGTCAACTTCTATGCATGTTCAATCGTCCTTAAAATATCTGGATGTTCTCTTTCCCTCTCTGTACTATAACTCAAGTTAGTCACCGTAGGTCCCTTTGGGAAAAGACTGGGGTATAATTATACATAGTTGCTCTAGTATTTCAGGGTCTTTTGCCTGGGGACATGACACTCCCTTACAAAATGTGTTTTAGGTCTAAAATTTGGTCCACATCCAGAAACTAGGCAAAGGGTCATAGCTTCTTACTAGGGCAACTGTCATCAGCTTCCTGATCATCTTTTCAACCTCACCATTGCTATTGGGGTGCTCATTTCTATACAGAATCTCCTTCCATCAGACCTGCCTGTAGTTTCCCAGTGGTACACATGCCCCTATCACTAGTTCATCCTTAGTGCTTTAGATACCTGCTAGACTTCCTGATCTTGCATAGAATAAAAATTCTATCATGACCAAATCTCTAAACTTTTGACCCTTTCTTCTATTGTTGACCATGATAGTTCAGACATTTTTACTTCACTTAGTTTTGTTCACCATTTTCTTTAAGCTTCTTTAACCCATCCTAATAGCATATTTATTCCATCTCTCAGGGTTCTTGTCAGGCCCTTAGATCCCGTATCCCAGAAGAATATCAATTTGGTAAACTATTCCTTGTCCAACTTTACTTTCCACCACTTCTTGATCCAGCACCCTTAGGATCAAGTCCTGTACAGACTAGCTGGTCTCCTCTGGTTCATCTTGCTTAAGTCCTGTAGCTCCTTCTGCATATACTCTCTTTTCTCCCTAGAAAGGTCTAGGTCTTCTCTAACCTTAGTATGTCATGACCACGTGAAGAAATGTGGAGACAGATATTGAGAGAACTCTTTATTTATTGCAAGGCAGGGTCTTCTGGATCATATTCAAAGAAAAGGGCACTTACTATTCCTCAGCAGTGTGGGTTTGGGGAATGCAAGGTTTTCAAGAGCATTAATCCTGATGTCACCATACCCTGTACCAGGGTCCCATTTTTTTCTATCAAAGTCTTGACCTCAACAGAGCAGACCTGCCTAGTTTGAGAATTTATCCTTATTTGGAACTTTTATGTCTGAGTTCTATGTTTTGTCTTTAGCTTTCTTTACTTACCAGCTTCAGAGGATGAGATATGCTGAAAGGAGGGCCTCTGACTTCCACAACTGTTTTTATTAAATCATAATTATTCACCCTAAACAAGAACCATCCAATTCCATTGTGTTATAATCACTCTTTGCACTATGTTTGTCATTACATTCACCAGTGCCTTTCATCCTACAGATATACAACCCCAAATTGCCACTAAAAAAATTTAAATAATTACACTTCAATCTGCCAGGGACTCTTATGCTCCACATACAACCAGTGATGAGGTCCTCATTGCCAACTGGGTAGTGGCAATCCACCTCCAATATCCCATTGTAACACCCACTTTCTTGGACCGAATCTAGTACAAACTATTGCAGGTCGGATTCCCTTGAGACGTAGATTATTGAGTGCAGGAAACTTATATGTAGTGTCTCAGCGTTAATATTTCTTGAGGAAAGGGAAGAAAACAGGGTGTGACAGAAGGAGGTTTAAGAGTTCAGTGCCATCACAATAAGGCCATACATCACCCACAGTAAGCTCTGAAACTAGAATCACTCTTTACAGGCCTCTGAAGTTTGGTAGAAGGGACAAGGTTTTATAGTCTCACTCTGGTCATTCATTCATGTGGGCTGTCCCCTGGAGGGAGAAATGAACTTGGGCCTGACAGCCCTTTTCAACAAAGGACAAGTCCTGGAGAAGATGGACAGCTGGGGACAGTCTGCAGCAGCATTCCAGGTATCGGAAGAATAAGTCCTTCAGTCCTGAAGGGGATCTGCATGATATGGCTAAGAGGCAATCAACATAGGACACACCATAAGAGAATAATGAGAACAAATGATGAATTTAGCCTGTACCAGTGCAGAAGCAATTATATTAACTGTATTTGAAACAACATTTTTCACTAGATTAAAAGTAAAGAGTAGTTGGTATATATATGTTTTTCTCATAGCTAGATCTCATAATAACATATTCAACAAATCATTTTATAGATTTCACATTAAATCAAGTCATAATGTCCTCATAATATTGTATATATGTAATATATACAAAATATACTATACAATGCAAAATATAATATAAAACAAAACATATAATTCAAAACATTGCATGTGTGATTATGTGTGTGTTAATTGACCCTACCTGTTGCAGTAAATATTTTGCAACTCAAATTTGGCAAAGCAGATAAGCAACAAATTGAGGATTTTATAAGTCTGTTATTGCCTGATAATGTTGTATATTGAAAGAAAAACAAAACAAAATTACTAAATAATTACAGGAGAAGAGAAGCGAACTCTTTAAAAATCTCTTGTTAAAGTAAAAGAGAAACTAAAGAAAAAAACATTTCTCTTTCTTTAAGTTTCTTGCAGTGGGAATAAACAGCCTTTCCAGCTCTCTATAAGATATCACTTTCTTATAATCCAACCATTATAGAATATTCTGATAATATACATAGAGAATAGGTTTAATTAAGTTGTTAAACTGCATTTATTGCTTTGGATCATAGGAGATTGGAAAAAGAACTTGGATCTTAATGCTCTGTCATATTTCAACTATGACCTTCACAAAGAGAATGAAGGTGAAATGTGGTTCATATTCTTTCATCAAAATTGAAAAAGAAAATATGCCTCTTCTCTCTAGAGTAGCATGAAATTCTATAAAATAGATACAAGAAGTCAAGCAGAACAGGAACCTAGTATTTCATTACACTAACCAAAGCAAAGTAAAATTTTTCATAAGGATCAAAAGTAGAAGAAGACATGAACGGCTGCTGTATGTGGATGATTAGTTGCTGAAGGCATTGAGGGCTCTTTGAGACTGCTATGTGAACATGGCCATGAAGTGCTAGGAACATACATTTTCCAATGGCTAGATATATGTCTGCTATGTTTTTTGTCAGAAACATGAAAAGCATTCTTTATATTTTTATCTTTACACACATACTTCTATTAGAGAAATATAATTAGGTAAGTTTTGGAATGGTGATGATTCAGTTTATTCTTTCACTAGAGAATATGTGTTGTTCAGTTAGATTCTGCTATATAAACTACCAAAATACATTGGCAAACCATGGCAGAAACATGGCAAAAAGATGGAATGGGAGAATTGAGACCATTTGAAGCTTGAGCGTAGGTATCACCTCAAATGGAATTTCCTGTTGAATTTAGCAATGGTTCATTGCTTCTGCCTGTATATTGTTTATGTGAAACTGGAGCTAAATAAACCAATCCATGACCTGATTTATCTGCCAAATGGATTGAACATTTATTCTCTCTGCCTCAAAGGCTTGTCATTTCAGTTTAGTCTTGCAGATGGTACATCCATTTCCCTGAAATAGAGCCACTTTACAGCAGCTTGCCAACATTTCCTGTTATTTAAAGTTCACCCTCAAAGTACACATAGCCATGCTTCACTTTCTCAGCCAATACTTCACAGCATCAATGTGACATCTATTTTTCTTTCAGGTCACCCTAGCAGAGTTGAATGCTTCATTATCAAACATTTCTCTTAAGCTTACTAGGAGAAAATTATAGTGTCAAGAAATTGACATATTTTTGAGAAAAAACTTTATACCAAAAACCTAGAGAATCTTTGTGAAAGTGTTTGACAGTAAGTATGGGATGAGAGTTTGTTGGCATCTTTCTAAAATAGTTCATGTGTTCAAATTCAACATGGAAAAGCAGCTTCTGCTTCACCCAGATGCTTTGAGATGGAATACTTCTATTATAAAACAGAATTATGTACCTTAAAATATAAGCAAACAAGACATAGTTTCATTGATGTCAAATACTTGAAAGAGCATCTTGGGCTTTGGTGATATTTTATTATATGTAGAATGAGAATATATTTTGTAAAGGGTAGAACAAGATTGCTTTATGAAGTGGAGGAAGAAATGTTTGTGATATCAGAGAACTAAATCTATTACACTTATATGGCTCTCATTTTCAAAACCTCCAACTCTTGAAATTTAAAAGGCAAATTTGTATTCCTCTGTTGAAATGAGTAATATTTCACATGGAAATATTAATAATCAAATACGTATTTCCACAATTTAAGAATGACTACCTTTCTCAAGCTGCTTAAATGAGAGTAAGTTGATACCAATGACCTAGAGATTGTCATACTGAGTGAAGTAAGTCAGACAAAGAAAGACATGTATCATATGATATCCCTTATATGTAGAATCTAAAAAAAGGGTACAAATGAACTTATTTACAAAACAGAAATAGAGTTATGGATGTAGAAAACAAACTTATAGTTACCAGGGGATGAGGGGGATAAATTGGGAGGTTGGGAGTGACATATAGACACTGCTATATATAAAACAGATAACTAATAAGAACTTACTGTACAGCACAGGGAACTCTACTCAATACTCTGTAATGGTCTATGTGGGAAAATAATCTATAAAAAGAGTGGATATATGTATATGTATAACCGATCCACTTTGCTCTATACCTGAAACTATCACAACATTGCAAATCAACTATACTCCAATAAAAATTAAAAATAAAATAAATTTATTTCAAGAGAATATTCTCTGAGGTGAACACTAGCTAAATTTTGAGTGCCTAAATGAGGTACTCAATTCAAGTTGAAGTAAACGGTCTTTATGAAACTTCCAAAAAACTATAAAACTAAAAATATAAAAAAAATAGACTATAAAAGGTATTTACATGTGAGGTGCTTAATATCAGGGAGCTAGGTTGGGCCAGGGAGCCTGGATTACACAAGGAAAGGAAATAATTATTAAAAGGAAGGAAATAATTGTTAAAAGGATAGTCTCAGGCAACAAAATCACACCTCATAATTCAACCTAGACCAGGTGTAAAATCTAGAAGATGGCTATTGTTGCTATCATATCACCTCTGTTTTCTTGGACATTTTTGTGGTTATGAAATCTATACACTTTAATTAGAGTAATGATATTAGCTGTGCCTATGGATGTCATTGAAGGGAAGTTTTTTTAATAGAAAAGAAAGGAAAACTTTACCAAGAAATACATATGATGATTTTGGTATAGTGCTTAATGCAATAAAACTAAGTGTAGTGCATACTGCTGTATTCTGTATCCCTAATAACGCTCATTGACCCAGTATTTAAATGCTTTGCATACATATTAGGTTACATTTCAGAACTTGTTGGCATTTTACTTGCTTAATTTACATACAAAAAGGTAATTTAAAAATATTTTCTGGTTATTTACTTTATTCCACAATAATAGAATTGATTTGTCCTTTTACATAAATTTTGCTGCCATTAATTCTTTTTATTGGAGTATTTAAAATTTTTTTAATGATGAAAAAAGTTTGCCATTTGTTGCTCCTAACTGACTGAATATTCAAATACTTTTTCACCACAAATTCATTAAACTTGGTTACCCTCTTTTGAAGATAACCAGTACATATTAACTTCAAATCATTAATTTCATATTTTATTTCTCACTGTAATGATCTAATTTCTCGAAGCTGATATTGGAAAATAGGTGTCAAACTGAAACCTACTTTAAAACAAAATGAATGTATCTGCAGGCAGTCTGTGATATATCTATTGATTTTTCATGCAAGTATATCAATGTGCCAAAAGTTCACATACAGATACAAATGATTCTGTTAGCACAAGTTTAATATAATTCTAAACAGGTAGCAGGAAATTGTAATCTATCACTTCATCTGCTTGATTTCAGCTTTGTTCACTTAACATTTCAAAATAATATTAAAGGTATCTGTGTGAAACGTCAAGTTTGTTCACATCTTTTCTATTAGTGTGAAGAGGAAGTAAAGTCTATTCTTAGCATGGTGCTGTAGAAGTCATTGTCAGAGGTTCTTCTGTGGGTCTCTTGCTTTGACTTCACAAAGGCTCCTTATGTAGCTAGCTGGCTGTGTGGCTTCTGAGTTCTCAGACTCTCCAGCCTCTGCATGGCTGATGCTGTCCACTCGGCCCAAAGCTTACTTGGTTTTGTCAGTTACAGAATGGGGATCCTGGGAGTTAAATCTCATTGGTCTAAATATTACCTATTACTAGGCTGGACTGTTTTGATTTATTGCATATTTAGATTTTTATCTTTTATAGGAAATCTCAATTTAATGAGAGGCAGCATGCTATAGAATGTGAGGTAATAAATTTATTGTTTCCTGTGTACAAGTGAAGGGCACTTCCATATTTAGGGCAGACACTGGCTTACAATTCAGTACTTTCTCTGAGAGCATATATTGTTGTTTTCTTTCCCCTCCTCAAGACTGGTGTATTTGGAAATTTACATTTACTGTGAGAAGGGAAAATAAAATGCTCTAGTATTTTATTAATTTCTGTTCAAAGCCACAATCTATCATGGGTATTCTTTTTGACTCAAGAATATTTTAGAGACTATACATGTTAAAATCATGTTTAAAAGAATTGTTCATAAGTTGAATCATGTTAAAAAGAATTGTTCATAAGATGTAGAAAGCAGCAAGAGAACACTCATTCAAACAGAGAAAATTGCAGATAAATTACTAAATCATATTTTTTCTCTAATCTATCAAAGAAACTAATCAACAAAGTAAACAGAAGAAAGAAACTAATCAACAAAGTAAACAGAATTTTAATCTATCAAAGAAACTAATCAACAAAGTAAACAGAATTTCAAAGAGTGACAAGCCCCTCTAAGGAGAGACAGGATACCTTAGCAGAGTACAAGGGAAAGAAGTGACCACCACTCAGCATGTAAGAAGAAATTGGCTAACATATTTGTGAGCTTCTAAAGGCCAGGTATGGGCAAGTGTAGTAGTTTCACTGTTGTAACAAATTATCACAAACTGAGTGGCTTAAAACAACCAAAATTTATCCTCTCTCAGTTCTGGAGGCCAGAAGTCAAATTAAGATGATAGCAGGGGTGGTTCCTTATGGAGGTTATGAGGGAGACTCATGTCTGGACCTCTCTCCTAGCTTCTGGAAGGTGCCAGCAATATTTGACATTTCTTGGCTTATAGCTTCCTCACTTCAGTCTCTATCTCTGTCTTCAATCACCTTCTCCTCTTTGTATCTATGTCTTCTCTTCCATCTGTCTCAACATCCTTCTGCATTCCTCATATAAGGGTACCTGCCCTTTTACCTAGGGCCTACCCAGATAATCCAGGATGATTTCTTTATCTTAATATTCTTAACTTATTTGTATTTGCAAAGACTCATGTTCCATATAATGTAATATTCACAGGTTCTGGAAATTAGGATGTGGATATATATTTTCAGTCACCACTATTCAAACCAATACAGCAAACGTATCAGTTTAGAATGACTGAGAGTCCAGACATTAAGGGACATTGAAACTTCTTGCAAGTTCTTTTAAACAGGCTGCCATAAGATGCTCATAAGAAAGATTGGGAACAATGAGTGAGTGAATGAGGCAAACAGGTGGTGACTGGCTGCCACTGCAGAACAGTCAGGAAACTCTGTTCCTCCAATTTAAGGAATTGAGATATTCTTCCAAATGAAACAAAAGCCTTAAGCCACTGGGAAAGGGACAGCAAACTTTCTTATCCACAGGGACTGGGCAAAGATCCACTGATTTGGAGGGAGAGGGAAAAGCAAATTTCATCTGAGGCTTGAGCTCAAGATTCTGCACCAACATAAAGGACTAGATAGTGGCAGCTTTACCGCTAGAAGTGTTAAAGCTTATGGTTCACTTATTTGGATTTCCTTCTCATTTAGGTCACCACAGAGCATTGAGTAGAGTTCCCTGTGCTATACAGTAGGTTCTCATTAGTTATCTATTTTTTACATAGTACCAATAAAAAGAAGTGAAATTGGGTCATTTGTAGAGATGTGGGTGGACCTAGAGTCTGCCATACAGAGTGAAGTGAGTCAGAAAAAGGAAAACAAATATCATATATTAACATACATGTGGAAACTAGAAAAATGGTACAGATGAACCTATTTGCAGGACAGGAATAGAAAGGCAGATATGGAGAATGGACATGTGGATACAAGAGGGGAAGGGGAGGGTGGGATGAATTGGGAGATTAGGTTTGACATAAATACACTACCATGTGTAAAATAGATAGCTAGTGGGAACCTGCTGTATAGAACAGGGAGCTCAGCTCAGTGCTCTGTGATGACCTAGTTGGGTGGGATGGGGAGGGGGGAAATCCAAGAGGAGGGGATGTGTGTATGCATATGGCTGATTCACTTCACTGTGTGGCAGAAACTAACACAGCATTGTAAAGCAATTATACTCCAATTTAAAAAAATAGTGTATATATGTCAATATATGTATATGTATAGCTCAATCACTTTGCTGTACAGTAGAAACTAACACAACACTGTAAAGCAACTATACTCCAATAAAAATTAAAACAAAGATCAGATCAGAAATGTCAGGTGATAAAATTAGTAAAGACATTAAAATATGCACATAACTATAATTCACATATTCAAGAAGGTAGAGGTAAAGTTGAGCATTTTTAAGTAAACAATAAAGATTTTAAAAGACCCAAACTGAACTTCTGAAATAAAAACTTCAATGTCTGACTTGTGGTTGCCAAAGGGGAGAGGGTTGGGGGAGGGATGGAGTGGGAAGTTGGAGTTAGCAGATGTAAACTATTATATATAGAATGGATAAGCAACAGGGTCCTACTGTATGGCACAGAGAACTATATTTGATATCTTATGATAAACCATGATGGAAAAGAATATTAAAAAAAAGAATGTATTTATATGTATAACTGAATCACTTTGCTGTACAGCAGAGAATAATACATTGTAAATCAACTATACTTCAATAAAAATAAAGATAAAAAATAAAACAATTAAAAATAGCTTATGGTTCACTGAGGTAATGATAGGATCAAGAAAATGAAATCCACTTCAACTACTGAGTAGATTTAATAAACCCCAAAGTTATCAGATTGACAGAAGAATTGTGCTCCTTTCTAAATATATATATACTTAACACTCATCTGTTCATGATGACTAGTATTCAGCCAAAATTTATGAGACACACAGAAAAGTAGAACAAATGACTCTTTTTCAAGAGATATAGGAAATGACATAGCCAGATTCAGAAAAGATACAGATGTTGAAGCTATTAGGGGGATTTTAAAATAATGATCTTAGATATGTTAAAATATCTAGTGGAAATGGTAGATGGCATGTATAAATAAATGGTGAACTTCAGCAGAGAGATAAAAACATGACAGGAAATGCTAGAAATTCTAGAATTAAGAGATATGATATCAGAGATGAAAGATTCCTTTAAAAGACTTTAAAAAATGCTGAACTTGATAATAGTTCAATAGAACTTATCCAAAATTAAGTGTTGAGGACAAACATGAAAAAAAAAAGTAGAACATCTAATATATATGGGACAGTATCAAAATTTCTAACATGGGAGTAATTGAAGTCCAAGAAAAATAAGGGAGAGAGAATGCATAACAAGGGGGGATTTGAAGAGATAATGGTACAGATTTTTCACAGTTAATGAAGGACAACAACTAAAGGTCAAAGAAATTAAGCAAACCCCAAGAAACATTAAAAACTGCTTATAGAGCCTCATCCACCAGAGGGCAGACAGCAGAAGCAAGAACTACAATCCTGCAGCCTGTGGAACAAAAACCACATTCACAGAAAGATAGACAAGAAGGAAAGGCAGAGGGCTATGTACCAGAAGGAGGAACAAGACAAAACCCCAGGAAGGACTTCACTGGTGGCACAGTGGTTGAGAATCTGCCTGCCAATGCAGGGACACGAGTTTGAGCCCTGGTCTGAGAAGATCCCACATGACACAGAGCAACTAGCCCCATGAGCCACAATTAGTGAGCCTGCACGTCTGGATCCTGTGCTCTGCAACAAGAGAGGCTGCGATAATGAGAGGCACGTGCACCACAATGAAGAGTGGCCCCCAATTGCCGCAACTAGAGAAAGCCCTCACACAGAAATGAAGACCCAACACAGCCAAAACTAACTAAATAAATAATAAAAAACACAGGAGAACAACTAAATCAAGTGGAGATAGGCAAACTTCCAGAAAAAGAATTCAGAATAATGATAGTGAAGATGATCCAGGACCTCAGAAGAAGAATGGAGGCAAAGATCAAGAAGATGAAAGAGATGTTTAACAAAGGCCTAGAAGAATTAAACAACAAACAAACAGAGATGAACAATACAATAACTGAAATGAAAACTACACTAGAAGGAATCAATAGCACAATAAGTGAGGCAGAAGAACGGATAAGTGACCTGGAAGACAGAATGGTGGAATTCACAGCTGTGGAACAGAATAAAGAAAAAAGAATGAAAAGAAATAAAGACAGCCTAAGAGAACTCTGTGACAACATTAAATGCAACAACATTCACATTATAGGTGTCCCAGAAGGAGAAGAGAGAGAGAAAGGACCCGAGAAAATATTTGAAGAGAGTATAGTCGAAAACTTCCCTAACATGGGAAAGGAAATAGCCACCCAAGGCCAGGAAGCACAGAGACCCATACAGTATAAACCCAAGGAGAAACACGCTGAAATACATAGTAATCAAATTGGCAAAACTTAAATACAAAGAAAAATTATTGAAAGCAACAAGGGAAAAATGACAAATAACATACAAGGGAACTCCCATAAGGTTAAGAGCTGATTTCTCATCAGAAACTCTACAAGTTAGAAGGGTGTGGCATGATATACTTAAAGTGATGAAAGGGAAGAACCTACAACAAAGATTACTCTACCCGGCAAGGATCTCATTCAGATTTGATGGAAAAATCAAAAGCTTTACAGACAAGCAAAAGCTAAGAGAATTCAGAACCATCAAACCAGCTCTATAACAAATGCTAACGGAACTTCTCTAACTGGGAAACACATGAGAAGAAAAGGACCTACAAAAGCAAACCCAAAACAATTAAGAAAATGGTCATAGGAACATACGTATTGATAATTACCTTAAATGTGAATGTATTAAATGCTCCAACCAAAAGACACAGTCTCACTGAATGGATACAAAAATAAGACCCATATATATGCTGTCTACAAGAGACCCACTTCAGACCTAGGGACACATATAGACTGAAAGTGAGGGGATGGAAAAAGATATTCTATGCAAATGGAAATCAAAGGAAAGCTGGAGTAGTAATACTCATATCAGATAAAATAGACTTTAAAATAAAGAATGTTACAAGGGACAAGGAAGGACACTACATAATGATCAAGGGATCAATCCAAGAAGAAGATATAACAATTATAAATATATATGCACCTAACATAGGAGCACCTCAATATATAAGGCAAACTGCTAACAGCTCTAAAAGAGGAAATCAACAGTAACACAATAAGAGTGGGGGACTTTAACACCTCATTTACACCAATAGACAGATCATCCAAAATGAAAATAAATAAGGAAACAGGAGCTTTAAATGACACAATAGACCAGATGGAATTAATTGATATTTATAGGACATTCAATCCAAAAACTTCAGATTACACTTTCTTCTCAAGTGCGCACGGAACATTCTCCAGGATAGATCACGTCTTGGGTCACAAATCAAACCTCAGTAAATTTAAGAAAATTGAAGTCACATCAAGCATCTTTTCTGACCACAACACTATGAGATTAGAAATGAATTACAGGGAAAAAAACGTAAAAAGCACAAACACATGGAGGCTAAACAATACGTTACTAAATAACTAAGAGATCACTGAAGAAATCAAAGGGGAAATAAAAAAATACCTAGAGAAAAATGACAATGAAAACACGATGATCCAAAACCTGTGGGATGAAGCAAAAGAAGCTCTAAGAGGGAAGTTTATAGCTATATAATCCTACCTCAAGAAACAAGAAAATTCTCAAATAAACAATCGAACCTTACACCTAAAGGAACTAGAGAAAGAAGAACAAATAAAACCCAAAGTTAGCAGAAGGATAGAAATCATAAAGATCAGAGCAGAAATAAATGAAATAGAAATGAAGAAAACAATAGCAAAGATCAATAAAACTAAAAGCTGGTTCTCTGAGAAGATCAACAAAATTGATAAGCCATTAGGCAGACTCATCAAGAAAAAGAGGGAGAGGACTCAAATCAATAAAATTAGAAATGAAAAAGGAGAAGTTACAAAGGACACCACAGAAATACAAAGCTTCCTAAGAGACTACTACAAGCAACTCTATGCTAATATAATGGACAACTTGGGAAAAATGAACAAATTCTTAGAAAGGTATAACCTTCCAAGACTGAACCAGTAAGAAATAGAAAATATGATCAGACCAATAACAAGTAATGCAATTCAATCTGTGATTAAAAATCTTCCAACAGGGCTTCCCTGGTGGTGCAGTGGTTGAGAGTCTGCCTGCCGATGCAGGGGACACGGGTTCGTGCCCCGATCCGGGAAGATCCCACATGCCGTGGAGCTACTGGGCTTGTGAGCCATGGGCACTGAGGCTGCGTGTCCAGAGCCTGTGCTCCGCGACAGGAGAGGCCACGACAGTGAGAGGCCCGTGTACCGCAAAAAAAAAAAAATCTTCCAACAAAGGTCCAGGACCAGATGGCTTCACAGATGAATTCTATCAAACATTTAGAGAAGAGCTAACACCCTCCTTGTCAAACTCTTCCAAAAAATTGCAGAGGAAGGAACACTCCCAAACTCATTCTATGAGGCCATGATCACCTTGATACCAAAACCAGAAAAGATACTACAAAAAAAGAAAATTACAGACCAATATCATTGATGAATATACATGCAGAAATCCTCAACAAAATACTAGCAAACAGAATCCAACAACACATTAAAAGGATCATACACCATGATCAAGGGGGATTTATCCCAGGAATGCAAGGATTCTTCAATATATGCAAATCAATCAATGTGATACATCATATTAAGAAATTGAAGAAGAAAAACCATATAATCATTTCAATAGACTCAGAAAAAGCTTTTGACAAAATTCAACATCCATTTATGATAAAAACCCTCCAGAAAGTTGGCATAGAGGGAACCGACCTCAACATAATAAAGGCCATATATGACAAACTTACAGCAAAACATCATTCTCAATGTGAAAAACTGAAAGCATTTCCTGTAAGATCAGGAACAAGACAAGGATGTCCACTCTCATCACTATTATTCAACATAGTTTTGGAAGTCCTAGCCACAGCAATCAGAGAAGAAAAAGAAATAAAAGGAATACAAATCAGAAAAGAAGACGTAAAACTGTCACTGTTTGCAGATGTCATGATACTATAAATAGAAAATCCTAAAAATGCAACTAGAAAACTACCAGAGCTAATCAATGAATTTAGTAAAGTAGCAGGATACAAAATTAATGCACAGAAATCTCTTGCATTCTTATACAATAATGATGAAAACTCTGAAAGAGAAATTAAGGAAATACTCCCATTTACCACTGCAACGAAAAGAATAAAATACCTAGGAATAAACCTACCTAGGGAGACAAAATACCTGTATGCAGAAAACTCTAAGAAACTGATGAAAGAAATTAAAGATGATACAAACAGATGGAGAGATATACCATGTTCTTGGATTGGAAGAATCAATATTGTGAAAATGACTATACTACCCAAAGCAACCTACAGATTCAATGCAATTCCTATCAAATTACCAATGGCATTTTTTACGGGACTAGAACAAAAAAATCTTAAAATTTGAATGGAGACAAAAAAGACCCTGAATAGTCAAAGCAGCCTTGAGGGAAAAAAATGGAGCAGGAGGAATCAGACTCCCTGACTTCAGACTATACTATAAAGCTACAGTAATCAAGATAATATTCTACTGGCACAAAAACAGAAACATAGATCAATGGAACAAGATAGAAAGCCCAGGGGTAAACCCACACTCCTATGGTCAACTAATCTATGACAAAGGAGGCAAGGATATACTGTGGAGAAAAGAAAGTCTCCTCAATAAATAGTGCTGGGAAAACTGGACAGCTACATGTAAAATAATGAAACTAGAAAACTCCCTAACACCATACACAAAACTAAACTCAAAATGGATTTGAGGCCTAAATTTAAGACCAGACACTATAAAACTCTTAGAGGAAAACACAGGAAGAACCCTCTTTGACATAAATCACAGCAAGCTCTTTTTTGATCCACCTCCTAGTGTAATGGAAATAAAAAATAAATAAATAAACAAGTGGGACCTAATGAAACTTAAAAGTTTTTGCATAGCAAAGGAAACCATAAACAAGATGAAGAGACAACCCTCAGAATGGGAGAAATACTTGCAAATGAATCAATGGACAAAAGATTAATCTTCAAAATATATAAAAAGCTCATGCAGCTTAATATTAAAGAAACAAGCAACTCAATCCAAAAATGGGCAGAAGACCTAACTAGACATTTCTTCAAAGAAGACATACAGATGGCCAAAAAGCATATGAAAAGCTGCTCCACATCACTAATTATTAGAGAAATGCAATTCAAAACTACAATGAGGTATCAGCTCACACCAGTTAGAATGGGCATCATCAGAAAATCTACAAACAACAAATGCTGGAGAGGGTGTGGAGAAAAGGGAACCCTCTTGCACTGTTGGTGGGAATGTAAATTGATAAAGCCACTATGGAGAACAGTATGGAGGTTCCTTAAAAACTAAAAATAGAATTACGATATGATCCAGCAATCCCACTACTGGGCATATACCCAGAGAAAACCATAATTTAAAAAGACACATGCACCCCAATGTTCATTGCAGCACTATTTAAAATAGCCAGGTCATGGAAGCAACCTAAATGCCCATCGACAGACAAATGAATAAAGAAGATGTGGTACATATATATGATGGAATATTACTCAGCCATAAAAAGGAATGAAATTGGGTCATTTGTTGAGACGTGGATGGATCTAGAGACTGTCATAGTGAGTGAAGTAAGTCAGAAAGAGAAAAACAAATATCATATATTAACACATGTATGTGGAACCTAGAAAAATGGTACAGATGAACCGTTTTGCAGGGCAGAAGTTGAGACACAGATGTAGAGAACAAACGTATGGACACCACTGGGGGAAAGCCGCGGGGGGTTGTGTTGGTGGTGGGATGAACTGGGAGATTGGAATTGACATGTATACACTAATGTGTATAAAGTTGATGACTAATAAGAACCTGCTGTATAAAAAAAATAAATAAAATTAAATTCAAAAATAAAAAAAAAGCCTAATACTAATCTTTCTTTGGGTTATTTGTATGGAAATATGTTAATATAAATGTTTCAGATGTTATATGAAATTCCTAAAAATCTTATATATTCTGGTATAATGTTATAAGTCATAATTCTGGTTATAAAAAAAACTGCATATATGTGCAAAAAATGAAACAATTCAATTTACATCTTATACCAAAAAAGAAACCCCTCAGAATACATTGTAGTTCTAAATGTACAGTTTGAAACTATGAAACTTATAAAAGGAAATACAGGAGAAAATCTTTGTGATCTTTGATTAGACAAAACTTTTGTAGGTATATGACTAAAAGCATGGAACATAAAAGGAACAATGTTAAATTGTATTTCATCAAAATTAAAATTTTTCATGTTTTCAAAAGCAGTATTAAGGAAATGAAAAATAGTAGTTATTTACTGGGGGAAATATTTGAAATATCTAATATTGGAGACTTGTTTCTAAGGTAGAAATGAAATTTTTACAACTAAATATTAATAAGAAAAGTGACTCATTTTTAAAAAATGGAAAAGGAATTTGAGTACACCCTTTTCCTAAGATATGGGTGAAAAGTAAACACACAAAAAATGGTGCACAGCATTATTAGTCATTAGGAAAATGTAAACATTATTAGATACCATATACATATATGAAAATCACTACAATTAAGAAATCAGATAACAAAAGGGCCGGTAAGAATGTAGAGCAACTGCAAATCTTTAGATTTTAAAATGCAAAATAATTCAGCTGCTTTGGAAAATAGTTTGGCTGTTTCTTATGAATTTAAGCATTACTTACCATATGACCTAAAAAATACTACTTCTAGCTATTTATTCAAAAGAAATAAAAATAAATGTCCACACAGAAGTCTGCATGCAAATGTGTTTAGGAACTTTATTCCTATGGGATATGGGAACCCAAAAGTGAGGACAACTTTAGTGACCATCAACTGTTGAATGGATAAACACATTGTAGTACCTGTGTGCACTGGAATACTTAGCAATTAAAAAAAAAAGGAACTACAGGGAGATATATGCAGCAACATAGATGGTTCTCAAAAGATTTATGCTAAGTAAAAGAAGTCAAAGTATACACACTGTATGATTCCATTTATACAACATTAAGGAAAAGACAAAACTGTAGAAACAGAAATAAGATAACTGTTTTCCAGGAGCTAAGGTTGAGAGTAAGGGAGTGTCTGCAAAGAGGCACCAGGAACCTTTCTGTGGTGATGGAAATGGTCTGTATCTTAATGGTGGTGACAGTTACATAATTGTATGTATTTGTCAAAACTTGTCAAACTCTACATTTAAAAGGAGTGAACTAAATGTAGTCTATCTCCAATGTAGTTACATTGAACTTTATTTGTAAGAAAGTAAAACTGATAATATATATCACTTACACAATAATAGCTATTTCTAGGGATCTAAAGGGATCTAAAGAAGAAAACCTAGAGCATTTAAATGTATCTATAGCATTTTGTTTATTAAGAAAACATATGAGGGATTCCCTGGTGGCGCAGTGGTTGAGGGTCTGCCTGACGATGCAGGGAACACGGGTTCGTGCCCCGGTCCGGGAAGATCCCACATGCCGCGGAGCGGCTGGGCCCGTGAGCCGTGGCTGCTGAGCCTGCGCGTCCGGAGCCTGTGCTCTGCAACGGGAGAGGCCGCAACAGTGAGAGCCCCTGAGAAAACATCTGAGAAAAATATAATACATTTGTTATTTTTTTGACCATAGAAGACATATTAGTTGATTGATTACTCTTTCTACAGTTTTTTTTTCAAGAAATGAAATGGGATTTAGTCTGATCTTGTGAGCAGAAAGGTTCTAACAATATTATCTTTTTTCTGATAAAATGGACACAAAATAAAACTAAAACAAAACAACGAAGGATATTTTTTGTTCTTATTCTCAGATGTGTTTCATTTTAGCTTACCTTTAATTTTTTTTAAAAAAAGGGGGAACTAAATATGATACACATTGACTACTGCTCACAAACCTGTTTCTTTTGCTGCCTAGCTATACACTGATGCTATAAGTTCCAGTCTCCATAGGCATGAGTGTATCCTTGTCATTATGTTCTGGAACAGCAGGGGTTCACACTAGTTGTAGGTCTACTCCATGTAGAAATCTCTGAGGTCTCATCCTCCATTCTATCTACCCCCTTCTGTATTAATTTAGAGAAGCCCTGTGCCCTTCTGTACTGAATTGAATAACATACCTCAAAATTTATGTCTATCCTCAACATGTTAACATGACCTTATTTGGAAATAAGGACTTTGCAGATGTAATCACGTTAAGATGAGGTCCTTGTGGACATGGGTGGTCCATTAATCTAGTAGAACTTGTGTCTTTATATAAGGACTATGATCCTTATAAGAAGAGAAGAATTTGGGCACAGAGATATAGAGGGAGAATACCATGTAATGAAAGAGGCAGAGATTGGAGTGATGTACTTACAGACAAAGAACACCTAAGATTGCTAGTAACCACCTAAAGCTAGGAAGAAACAAGGAAGGATCCTTCCTTAGAATTTTCAGAGAAAAAGCATAGCCTTGCCAACACCTTGATTTCAGACTTCTGGCTCCCAGAACTGTGAGGGAATAAATTCATTCTGTCTTAAAGCCATCCAGTGTGTGGTAATGTGTTATGGCAGCCTTAGGAAACAAATGTATTTTGGAAACTATGTGTTGAAGACAGCAGCCCCCAAATATGCAAGGAACTGAGTATTTAAATCATCACTTCCAAGAGATTAGCTCCCGGTAAGGAATAAAATTTTAGATTTTACATACATGAGAAATAAAATTTATTGTTAAGCTACTGAAATTTGTGGTTTTGTTTGTTGGAGAAGCTAAGGAAAGTCAAAATAATAGGTTTAAGCTCAGGAAAAGACAGTGCTATGAAAATCAACATCGTTCTCTGTGAGAATGTGTTCCCTCCCTACCTCAATTATCCTAACAGGAAGGCAAACTGAGGGCATGGGTATTTCCTGGCACCAAACATTCCCTAATTCCTATTTAAAAGTCAACAAAATACACATTAAAAAAAAATCTGATCTAAACCTCCATATGCTAAAAGCTTGGAATAGTTTTGCTAAATATGTCTGTGAGACTTGGATTGAAGGAAATAGTTGATCTGTGCCGTTGAGATAGATAGAGAGAGAGAGAGGGGAGAGAGAGAGAGAGAGAGAGAGAGAGAGAGAGAGAGAGAGAGAGAGAGAGAGATTGAGATTCAAACGATGCGTAGTGATTCTTGTAGATTTCATATGACACAGCCATCTCTTAATCACACCTTCCCCAAAGCCTCTAACTTAGAAAAACAAGGGCTGCTCTGGGTTTTGGAGCTGGGGGCTGGGAGTAGCAGCTAATGAGAGACTGAAAAGCCCACCACTTAGAATACTGCAAGGGTTTGTAAATCATTGGCATAGGTAATGCATCCACAGTTTTGACAGAGCCATACATTTTCTTCTAATCGCACAAAATGAGAAATATCATCTCCCATCTTCTTTCAGTCTGAAATGAAATAAACTTATGAAAAATCTGGATAGAAAATGATACATTTTCGAACATTACCCAACTGAACCCCAAATTAAAAAGTGTTTGGCACTGAGAATAATTGCACTCAGTATCTAAGACATAGAAAAACAACAACAAAGAAAAACAACAAAAACACAACATGGGGTGTATGATGCTGTTCAATCAAAACTAGTAGGAAATGTTATCAGGTTTGAATTAGGTAATATCAAAGCAACCCTTTAATGTGTATGTTTTGTGTTTTGCCATCTCCTCGTCTCCTAAATAATTGTATGTGTATGTATGTGTGCTGTAAATGTATAACTTATATTTGGAAAATAAACATGGAGAATGAAGTTTAAAATCACCTGAAAGCATATCATATCAAGAAGTGATTTTAATTCCTGTAGAGTCTTTTGCAATTTTAAGATTAATAGGCAAATATCACTCAAATTTTCATCAAAATCATTAAGGCAATACATAATCAGTGTATTAATGTCATTAAATATTGCAATAGTCATTCAAAACTATTAGGCTGAAATCACTGATAATTATATGCTATTCATTAGGCTGTCTCTGAGACGTGGCTTCAAATCATGCCTTCAAACAACTCTTGATAATGGATGATGAATCTTCCAATAGCTAAATATAAGACTTTAGTCATCTTTGCATTATTCTTCACTCCTTACCTAAATCTTTTTAGCAATTACATACATACTTTTCTACTTTCAATATGTTTTTGTTTTGCTTTGATTTGTTTTGTTTGCAATCACTTTCTTCCCACCAGCTCTACATATAATACCCTGTAGGCTTCCTCACATAGAGCTAGGCTTACTGAAATCATGGCCACCAGCTAAGTTCATGTTTACTATCATTTCAGCTAAATTTATCCTATGGATTATAGTGTTGTAAGATCAATCGTCCTCTAAACATTTCCTTTGCTTATTTCATTAGATCCATATTCCATAGTCTTAATTTTTCAAAATCCTACATGTATTGACACCATACACCTTTCCAGAAATATAGATGACTGAACTTTAATAACATTTATGCAATCTATACAAACTGGAGTAAAAGTATTTCACTAGTAGTTACTCAAATTTTCTATCCTCTGAATTTTTGCTTGGGTAAATATATTTCTTTTTTTCTATCTGAAAAGGCTTTCTTTCTTCACATATTTACCTATCAACTCTATTCATTCTTTAAAAAGTAATTCAAGTATTACTTCCTTCATGATATACACAGGTTTTTACAATGCACTTTGAATTATGACTTTATCAATATATTTTTCCATCAACCTAAGAGTTTATATTCCCTCTAAGCCTTTAATAAAAACTGTTTATATTTATGTGTATCTTCTAGAGAAATCAGCACAAAGTTAAGGACATGAAACTTTCCAAACAACAATTATTTATTTGAATGTAATTTACATAACTTCCCATTTGAAACTCAAAACTTTTCATGCTGAAAAAAAGTCTTTGACAAATAGAAAATATGGATTACATTTATTTTGTAACACTATCTCCAACCCATTAGTGTACAGAAATATATCACTAGAAGCATAATAAGAAACAACTGAGAATTAATTATGAAATATTCTTATCTCCTAAAAGTAGTTGGCAGGAACAAAAATGTCTTCAGGAAATAGCCATAATTGGAAACACTAAAACCCCTTCCACTGAATGGAAGTAACCTTATCCTGTACTCTTCTGAAAATCTCATTGCCAATTTCCTTACATATTTCTAAAGGTAACCATTAGAAGACTTAGGAAACCACTGTAATTCATGATAGGATAAAAGCTAGCTGTGCTTCTCCTAATAGTATTCTCCTAATGCTGTATTCTTGAGATAAAGAGAAACGTTAGATGTTAATAAAGACATCTAATCTATTATCTTAAATGATGCAGATTTTCTTCATTTTATACTAATTTTTAGTTTTAATTTCATCAAGACAATTATATTTGTGTTGTTTGCAAACACACATGTCCCCTAATCAAAGCTTGATGTTTACGTTTAAGGTTAGACCAGAGAACCTAATCAGCTGTTGGCAACAGACTGATGGACTGAAGGAACTGTGGCTAGAACCAAGCAACTGACTGAGATAGCTTTTATATCTTCATTAGTCTTATATTCATGTAAGTATATTTGGTAAACCATCAACATCAGCTTCGTTTCTGAATATTCCTTTCCAAAATTCATAATTTCCTTCTCTTTGAATATTTCCCTGCTACATATGAATATTTAAAACTTTCTCTATTCTTCACTCTATCTTTCTTCCTCCCATCAGTCTCAGACAAAATATCCTCAGAACCTACCACACAATCTTGGTACTAGCCAGGAAACTTACTTTCTTATAAAATAATAAGGAAAGTTCTGATACCCATGGCATTACCCATTGGTCCTATAATGTATCTCATTAAGTAGAGTAGACCCACTATACAAAACAGTGGGATGGCTCAAGATGATTCAGGTGCAGAGCTAGCTGGATGGTTAAACCTAGACTGGGATGCTATCAAATTGGGTGCAATGTGTGCTTGGAATCAGTGAACACTATTTCTCACTATTAGATCTATTGTCCCATTAGAAAAATTTTTCTCTGCTCAATCCCTTGGGATCTTCATAAGTGAAAGGAAAAAAAGTTTTACTTGGTAAATAATAGTGATTTTATTGAATTGAGAGTTAGCATTGCAACCTGGTCAATTTAAGCTCCTAATTCTCCTAAACAAAACAGACAAACAAAAAAAGGTGGGTTATGGTGAAGATTTGAGTGAACAATTCTGCCTATCAAAGGGAAATAGTGTAGCTGCTGCAAAACAGAGTTCGTGCATCCATGTGTTTGTAGGACCTACATATGATTAGAATCCTCAGAAATGGAAGTGAGGACACAGGCAATGCAACCAAGCTACCACAGTAAGCAGCAAGATTCAAGTAGCTATGTTTCTTACAAAAAGTTCATGGGGTGGGTGATACAGGACCAAAGGCACACATACTGTTTACAGCCCTCATACTAGCTGAAGTTACACATTCCATATATATAAATGGAATATAAATTTAACTTTTTAAATTAGCTCAGAGATGACAGAAAATAGACAGGATTTAATGAGTTCAAGGAAACAGATTAATAAATCAAAATTTTAGATTTGGAAGTGAATTCAGTAACTGGTGAGATTCGGGTTGTCTCTTCCAAGAGAAGTGATATGATTTTGGTAATGTAAAGGACACAGCTGGATTATGATAGGCAGGACATTTCTTTGAGAAGTAGAAATACGAGAAGTAGTAGGTGTATGTATGTGAGATAATCAAGGCTATCCTCAAAGTAGGCCTCTGAGGTAAATTTAATTTGAGTATATACTATACCAACTTTCTATATTTAGGGACCATAACATTGTTTGAGTTTTCATGAGAATTGGTCCTCATTTCTTCTTAGGGAATCTAAAGATGCTAGACTGCTGTTTTGCATGAGCAAGGTAGTATAGCATTATAGTATAGTCACTTACCTGAAAGACACCATCTGGGATATTTAATCTAATTTGAGTGATACAGAGAAGCAAAATTTGGTTGATAATTCATTACCATAGCAACAGCATTCTGTGTCCCCAGTAGTGGTTCCAGCAGTTTCTTCTAGGACTCAATGGGGCAATACCACCATGATTGGGTGATTCAAATATCATATATAGTATATATAATATATTTAGTTTTTATATATAGTTATATATTAAACATAGTTATATATATATATATTATATATATTCACTAACATGAATTTAAAAATACATTTAAAAAATGTGGTAGATCACGTCAAGGACTATTAGTAACAGGTTAGGAAAGTTGAAACCCATTCATACATTATACTGTTAAAGTTGGACAGATCAATTAACTCATCTGTTTTCTTATCTGTAAAATAAAATTCTGTCTCAAGAGAATTCTGGAAATTATTCCCTATTCCAGGCACTATTTGATTAAAAAGTTGTGTTTGAAGTAGTTTTCCATTAATGTTGATCCTTAGCTGAAAATGGAATGCGATTAAAAACTCTTTTTTTTTAACATCTTTATTGGAATATAATTGCTTTACAATATATGTATCACATCTTCTTTACCCATTCATCTGTTGATGGACACTTAGGTTGCTTCCATGTCCTGGTTATTGTAAATAGAGCTGCAATGAACATTTTGGTACATGAATCTTTTTGAACTATGGTTTTCTCAGGGTATATGCCCAGTAGTGGGATTGCTGGGTCATTTTGATAGAAGAATTTATTAGCTTTAAAGTTACTAAAATTTCTGATGTGATGGTTACTTTCTATCTGATTAGTTTATTTTCTTAAACTGAATATTAGATTGACAGTAGTTAATGGTATTTATTCAGGGGAAAAGAGTCTTTACCCACAACTCTGAGAAACTAACTTCCTTGAAATGCACCTGGAAATCTTCCCAGACTTTGTAAACCATCTATCATCCAACAAGACTCTAGAAGATGTGTTTTGTTCATGCTGTTCTTGCTATAAATTTGAAACAAAATAAATGTGCATCATCTGCTATGTTAAAAAGGCAGCTAATGTGTATATATATATATATATATATATATATATAATACCATATATTAAGGTAAGATATTGGGGAGCAGTGTTTTATTGTAGAAAACAGTGGCATAAAATAAGAAAAAGTGTATGAGGATGTTATCCAGTTATGTTATGTTTAAAGATAAACTTTAATCTGATATGTTTGTTAAAGAGATTAAGTTTTCTAAGCAGCATGACTGACAGGGTAGGCTGAGGTTGGTAACTTTTGTGTCAGAGGTAAGCTGTCTCCAGGTAAGATAAATGATTCATTTGAAAGCAAAATATAAACGTTGGACATGACTTGCTTTGGGCAGCAGAAAAGGTCAACTTATCAGAGATAACACTTAAGTAAGATTTCTCAAGGAGCTTGAGTTGTACCTGTCTTATCATTTCTAAAATACCTAGAGATGGATGTATTCATTTTGGTATGCTTAGTGATATAATTAGGTTCTGGAGTTGAGCCATAGGTTGTTTTAAACACTGTAAAAGTCTGTATATTTAACAGAAATACTGTAGGAATTGAGGATTGTTCTAAGCTGAATTTTGTCCTTCCCCCAAATTCATATTTTGAAGTCGCAACTCTTAGTATCCCAATATGTGACTATATTTGCATATAGGGTCTTTAAAGAAGTAATTCAGTTGGAAGGAGGTCATTAGGGTAAACCTTAATCCAACACCGAGTTTGTCCTTACTAGGAGATTAAGGTAAAAGGAACCTACAGAGGAAAGAGCATGTAGACACAAGGAGAAGACAGCCATCTACAAGCCAAGGAGAGATGCTTAGAAGAAACCCTGCCAATGCCTTGATCTAGGACTTCTAGCCTTCAGAACTGTGAGAAATTCTTTGTTGTTAAGCCACCCAGACTGCAGCACTTTGTTATGGCAGACCTACGAAACTAATACAAGAATACAGAGCATGTGAGTTCCAGTGTCAACGGTCCAATTACTAGTTATTTTATCTTGCATAATTAATTAAGTACTTTGAACCTCAGCTTCTTCATGTGTAAAAGAAAATTTAGACCAGATTTTTTGTCCATACTTTTTACCTCTATAGTGAGATAGTGGGTCAAGATGGCAAAAGTTTTTAAATTTATCTTTATCTAAATTTTTATATTCAATGTAATATCATTCAACTGTAATTTTAAAATATAAAAATATATTGAGGCACACAAGCCCTCAGAAAGTACATTATCTAGGTACTACCTTTTCTGAAAATCAAATTAAGGATGTGCTTTTACCACAAAATGAAAATGCAAAGATGGAGAACACAAAATACAAGAAAAGTTGGTAAACTAAGATGCTTTCAGATTATGGTAAGTCTAAATGAGTCTTCATAATGTGAAGATTTATTACATTTTATATTAAATGGTTTCAATATAGAGGGCATATATTACATTTCAAAGAAAGTGACATTCTGGACATTTGTGGATAATTTTATCTGAAGTTTTGTTTTGGGGATAGAGGATTAAGAAATAATAATCTCAATTTATGTTTGAATCTCACTTTTTCTCACTTTTGCCAGAAACTTTTACTACCAATTTTTATTTCTAACTCCTTTGTAGTTACCCTCTGTGCTATATTTGTAGCTATTCCTTGGTCTTTGGATACCTTCAAATATTTCCATTAAAAACAAGAATATGGCCAACTAAATAAGTAAGTCTTTTCAATCACACATGCTATTTAATTACTTTTTAAATTTCTTCTTCTTCATAAACTTCTTAAAGAGTTAATTATATTTACTGTCTCTAAGAACCTAATAGAAAATGGGCCAAAACATTAACAAATAATTTTCAGAAAAAGATAAATTAAAGCAGTTAATACAAATACAAAATTATTCAAATCTCATTAAATCTCATTAAAGATTAGGAAATATACATTGAAACATTAATTAGAAAATAGTTTTGTCTTTTAGATTTTTAATAGCACATGAGATTTATAAGAGTAATGGGATAGCATATACACTTTTGATGGAAATGTAAATTTAATTGACCTTTCAAATGGTAGTTTGAACTTATAAATGAACACACTTTTGAATAACAATTTTATTTCTGAAAATTTATCCTGCACTAGTGCTAACATCAATGAAGATTTATGTGCAGTGATGTCCTTTAACATTTGTAACAGCAAAAACCAAACCAAATCAAACCAAAACTGGAAATATCACAAATATGCATAAATAAATAAATTTAATATGTCTGAGTATTTGCACAAAATGGAGTGATTAGCAAAAGTAAAATACGCCTCCATGCTTTCACTTAGATTTTTTTAAAAACTATTGTTTATTTATAAAAGCTGGGTGCAGAACAATATGTAGAATGTGATCTTTTGCGTCGAAAAAAATTGTGTGTGTATATGTGTGTGTATGAGAAAGAGAGAGAGAGAGAGAGAGAGAGAGAATAAAAGTTAAGAAAGATATCTTATGCCAATGAGCACAAAAAGTACCTGGGAATATATAATCATCCTAAAAAATTTAATATCTTCTGAATTGGATAGGAGTGAAATATAAAGATATAATTATACTAATTATATATTGTTTAGATTTGTTAAAATTTGCTGTATTACTTTTCTAATAAACATTTAGACTATTTCTAATAAACAAGACTATTTTGAAAATAAATATATTTAGGTGCACAAATAATATAAAGATACTTTAACAAAATCTATAATTTTATATATATATGCTATATAATATCATTTGAAATACACTGAAATACTGTGCAAATTCCATTACCTTAAAAAGAAAGTATAAACATCAAGATACTTTTGGGAAAAAACAAAAAAGAACATTTTTGAACCAGAGTAAACAAAAATGGAAATGTATTGAAAGGATTCCTGGACTGCTCACAATGTTGAAGGAACGATCCAACAGCTATGCTTTAGGATTGGTTCTGAAAAAATCTGGAACTGGAAGCAGAGATGCTTTTCTTCTCTTCCCTCTGTGTGTCTGCCTCATTCTCTCAAACAGCCTTCCCCCCATGATGATGTTATACATGACTAGTAATGGCTTTTAGTAAGGACCCATTAAAAAATAACATCCTCATTGTCTCTAGTAATAAAATAAAGAAAAAACAAACAATAAAAAACACTCCCCAGGGATGTTCTCTGATTGGCTCTGCTGCATTATAAGGAGACAGGTGCAACCAGTCTATATCACATGTTTAAATAACATACACACTGATTTTCTTTTTCTTCCTGATCCCCAAATGCCCCACCTCTCATTGTGCAACTTAATTATACAGTCACCAACATACTTACCAATGATCACTAGATCAGCTTGTGATCAGGCTCAGAGACCTATCACTAGCCACAGGCAAAAAAAGCATCTCTTACTGAAATCATGTGATAGAAGCTATAATGATGACACATCATTACCCCCACTAGGGGAGAGGCATGGGAGAGATCCTCAGAAGGAACTGACACCTTGATTTCAGACTTTTATCCTCTAGGACTGTGAGATAAAAAACCTCTGTTTTTTAAGTCACTCAGTTTGTGGTACTTTGTTATGGCAGCCTTAGCAAAAGAATACATCCCTCACTCTATTTTCCCTGTAAAACTTTATGACCTCTGCCCCCCAGCTTGTTGAGTTCCCCCGGGGGCCACATTCCTGAACATCTGAGCACCTCTGCTCCCAGCAGCTGAGGTATGCAATTAAGAGCCTGTTGCTTTTGCTTCCCCAGCCTGTTTTTGTCAGTTCATTTGCTACCACCGTAAATAATTAATTTCTATATGTACACCAAATTAGATACATGAGTGTAAAAAGAAATGAGGTTTGTTATTTCTGTGAAAACTAAATAAAATGCTTGGGAAAGATTGATAAAACTAGTCACACGCAAAAAAAATACCCTTGAATTGTGGATATATAAATTAACTAAAATAGTAAAGTAAAAATTATAAATATCTAAAAGCCATCTGAATGCAGATTAATAGCATATTTAAATCTATATTCCACTTTAAAGAAACTAGAAATTTTAAATGATACATATTGGATTTGGTAGATATAAAAAAAAATTGATGCAGAAATCTTATCAATCGACTTGTGCTCAAAACTGTACATTTAGTTTAAAACAAAATATTGAAGACACATATAGGTATCATTTTCTAAGTAATCTCTTTATCCAGTTTCTTAGTTGACTATGGGTTTCATCAGGTTGAATTGCAGTCCCTGATTTTTCTTGGGATGGACAGGCTTGGGCTCAAGTATGTTTTACTTTAGCAGCACTTTAATTAAGAAGTAACCAACACATAGCTGATATATTTTTGCAGAGTCACCTAAATGGCTTTTTGTGTATGTGTGAATACATGCCTGGAGTTTCAAGGACCAGAACGTTATAGTTTGATGATATTGCTTTTGCATGGTCCAAATAGCTCTTTCACCAATCCTGAATGTCTGATACCTCAGCACCTACTCTTACGTCCCCATTTTGTCACCTGTAATGTACCAGTTCTCTTGACAGTTTCTCTATCACTCAGGATTAGATTTTTAAAGATACACAACTCAATCTAAGCCAAAAAATATATATATATATATAAAAAGAGAGAGAGAGAAATTAACTGGAAATATACTAGTGCTTTTCACTGAAAGGAAAGTGTAGAAAGTACACTCAAGTGTAGAAAAGATGGGGGCAAAAAACGTAGCAACTGAAGGCACTGTAAACAGTGGTGTGAGCCTGGTCAGGGCTCTCCATCTCTCATCTTTGCCTCTTTTTTTTTTTTTTTTTTTTTTTATGGTACGCAGGCCTCTCACTGTTGTGGCCTCTCCCATTGTGGAACACAGGCTCCGGACGCACAGGCTCAGCGGCCACGGCTCACGGGCCCAGCTGCTCCACAGTATGCGGGATCTTCCCGGACCGGGGCACGAACCCGTGTCCCCTGCATCGGCAGGCGGACTCTCAACCACTGCGCCACCAGGGAAGCCCTCATCTTTGCCTCTCTTTGATATCAATTTTATTCTCTGCAAAAGAAAGGTGTTACTTTTATGCAAATTTATCAGTTCCACAGAAATATTAGAATAGGTAAACAAATGGTTTGTATGGCTTCAAAGACAAGGTGCAGAAATGAAGCTTTGTACAGCATCTTTAGCCCTTCATTTCTCTGAGTAAATACTGGCCAGAGGACTTGGAAGAGCTCCAAGGACCCCTGGCTGGCCAGTAAGTTCACTGACCCTGAGGAGACCTGGTCAGCTCAGAAAATCTGAGAAATCACTAATAGGCTTCCTCCTATACAGCAGGTCCCTGTATACAAAGCATCAAAAGGGAACATCAGATTGGTAGGTCCTATCTTTACCCATTGTGTTATAGGGTTCATTCGACATCACAAAACACACATTCACAAAGACTTACAATGTATTTATACCTCAGGAGAACTAATGATCAAGTTCCTCCTTATGAAGGGAACCTTGTTGCACCGACCACTATAATATCAAATCTGCTTTCTCCGAAGTGTCAGAACAATAGTTGTCAGAATCTTGGGATTTTCCGGTTTCCAACATCTCCTTTGGGAAAATAGTTTTCTTTGTGTCAAAAATTCCAAGAAAGGATGATGATGGGCTCGTTTGGTTTGCATGCTTACACTTAGATGATTTATTCTTTCCAGATAGGTCAGTGTCATGCATGAAGATAACAGTTTTTTTTCAAGACCGTAAGTAAAATGAGTAATGGGAACGGAATAGCTCTCTAAAAGTAAAGGTGCAGATTATTCAATAGAAGGAAAGGAGTCTAGGCAAAAAACCCAAGACCAGCTACAGAAGATAGGCTGAAAAGAAACACGGACAGCTCAAAACACATAGAAAAGTGTAATAAAATAATAGCTATGGACTGAAATTTTGCTTATATATGAAAATACCCATTTAGGTTTATATAATCACAACACTTTTACTTAGGGTCATTCAAAGTCATGTGTATTTTCCATGGACATCTCTATAAATGACTGTTTAATTTCATCCTTTTTTCCCCTAATTGGCTTAAAACAGACTATCCATGAAACTATTATTTATTAACTACAGGAGAATATTTTTACAAATTCTATTGCTTTCGTTCATCAAGGTGAAAAAAATTCCTTTGTATTCATTTGACTGTGTATTGTGGGTGAAAATAATTTTTAATTTATCTACTGAAATAATTTATGCATGAGTTCATTTTCCCAATTGTTTTTTGCATTTCTAAATGAATATTTACAGTAAAAGAAATAATTCCTTTTTTAGGGTTGACCTATATACATCAAATGCTAACCTCGCTTAGAAATCAAGAATGGTAGCAATTTTATTTAGGAGAGATTCTGGGACACTTTCACAAAATCTTATACTTATGCCCATAAATCTTTATAATCATCAGGCATCTCTTTAGGAGAAACACTCATAAACTAACAAAACAAAATTTAAAATAAAAGGAGAAGTGTTTTTAAAGGTATTTGACACAGTTTAGAAAACTAAAGGCATTTTTTTTATTATGCCTGAAAATTTATTTATTTATTACATCTTTATTGGATTATAAATGCTTTACAATTTGTGCTAGTTCCTGCTGGACAACAAAGTGAATCAGCTATATATATATATATATATACCTATATCCCCTCCCTCTTGAGCCTCCCACCCACCCTCCCTATCCCACCCCTCTAGGTTATCACAAAGCACCGAGCTGATCTCCCTGTGCTATACAGTATCTTCCCACTAGCTATCTATTTTACACATGGTAGTGTATATATGTCAGTGCTACACTCTCAATTCATCCCACCCTCCCTTTCCTCTGCTGTGTCCAAAGTCTGTTCTCTACAACTGTGTCTCTATTCCTGCCCTGCCACTGGGTTCATCAGTACCATTTTTCTAGATTCCATATATATATTCATTAATATACGGTATTTGGAAAACTAGTAGCTCTTAATTTTGAAACTCATAGCTATTGATTTTTTCCTCAAACTGGTGGTTAAAGCCTCTTGCCTAGGGCAAGGAGAGCAGCGAAATAAATTCTTCAAAGTACCATCTTAGGCTGGTTTTGAAACACCAATGACAGTTTGGTATTGCTTGTGGACTTGAAGTTCACAGTTACTCTGTCCCTACTAAATTGATAAAGGATAGGAGAAAATATGTGAAAAGGAATGAGTAGAAGTGTAAAAGCATCTTATTTAGGTCATTTAAAAATGTTCAATTGCTTGTCTGTCAACTTGAATTTTTAACCTACTTTTGTCTACATTTTTTGACAAAAATGTGGGAAATCATACAAAGACAACTAAAGTCATCTGAACCTATAGCCTCACTTGTATTTTAGAGGCTGACAAAACCATTGCTTGCCCCTCATCTTCTCTCCCTCTCACAAGGGAACAACTGAAGAGAAGAGCTAAGAACTGCCAATGATAAAATATTATATTCTTTGATTTTCTGGAGGCAGGGATCTAAACTCCAACTTAATGGAAGTTTTCATGAAATTCTTTCAAGGCTAATATACGATTAATCCATTTTGATTTATAGTCTGACCAAATTTCCTAAGTCCTGACTTCAAGTGATTCCAAAATTTCTGTCAGAGTTGATTACATGAAAGTGGAGAAGAAAAAGAAAAATATTTTGTGTGTGTGTGTGTGTGTGTGTGTGTGTGTGTGTGTGTGTATGAGGAAAGAAAATGGCTCAGCAATAAAATCAGAAATGGATGTAAATGTTGCAGAAAAGGGAGTGGACAGTCAGGGTATGTGAGTGATATGGTATGGGTAGAACTCAGGGCAGCAGCAGGACAGCTTATCAGCTTTCCAGCATGTTGGGTTTGAGCCTTTTCAGCAGGACATCCAGGCAGAAACTTTTGCCTTGTCTTCTGGGCTCATTGAGTACTGTGAATAATTGTGAGTCATAATATTTATTCCACTGAGTTGGAATCATAGGTTTATTTATTTTTTCTTTGATTATACTGTGAGCTGATTAAATCCAGGAACCATGTCTTCTATTTCTTTTTTTTTTAAATCCCATGGACATAATAGGTGCCCCCTGTCATTTTTGTTTGTTTGTTTGTTTAGTTTTGTTTTCATTTGTCAAAGAGAATAGCAAGACCAAGGGATGGTGAGGATTAATGAGTCGAGGTCTAAGAAGTGTTTAGAAGAGGGTCTGAGTCATAGACTTAATAAATGTTAGCAATTACCCTTATGCAAATTGCTCATTCCTCATCATATAGTTTTTACTTTTATGAGAGATGAAAAATTGCCAAAATAAATTTCTTGGTTCCAAAATGATGTTGATGCCATGATAGTTCATTTATGAAGCTGTATTGTTGTGAAACAAAGATAACTAAAGTATTACTTGTCCATTTTATACTTTTTCTATTTTAATCCTTGTGAGGAAATGATATTTAAATAAAAATTGTAAATCTCACAAATATTTACTTATATAATCTTATAACTATACAAAATAGGTTAATCATGTTTCAGATGCTCCAACAGGATTTTCATGATTAGAAATCTTACTTGTGAGATTAGTGTGTCTCCTCCTACCCCTACACTTCTCAGTAGTCTTCTGATATTATCTTCAAATCCTTTAGGGACTACATAAACAGTTCTAGTTTTTAAATTGCTTAATTCACCTCCTCATAATTATTCTCTACATGTATGAAATGTAATTCATACTCAAAAGATAGAGAAAACTATGTAATCACAACGTTTTCTGCTATCGCCATGCTTTTAGTGTTAATGCCACAGCCCAATAAATAGATAAAAAAGTCGCTGGCCTAAATTATCCTAAAAATTTGGCAAAATACTTTAATTCATTCCATTTCCCACATTTTGACTTATTGTTAAGCATCATTTATTTACTCCATAATGTAAATTAATTCCTATGAGGTGAAATCCACTAAGCTTAATACATTTATGAACATAAAGTACACAATCGTTACACAAGAGAATGGAGGAAATGAGGATGTAGGAAAATAAGGCAAGAATGTATAAAATGTTAAGCAATATGAGAAGTAACCAAGCCAAAAGGTAATTAAATAAATGAATGAATGAAATGGTACAGGTCAAAAGTGAAATAGTGTAGGTAAAATGTACTATTAATTCATAAAAACTGGGCTTTCTAAGTCTATTTTTATGGAAGAAATATAGATGACATAAATTAATTGGAAATTATATAACTGTAACATGTTTCAGGGCATCCTAGTCATTTTTTTTTTTACCTGACAATTTGTTAAGAAATTTTTATACCAATTTATTTAATAGTTGATAGTTATGACTTTTTTCTGAGAACTTTCTTCTGATAAAGTTACTGAAGTTTAAGATACGTGACTTGTTTAAGATCACAAATCTTTGAAGGTTGTGGAGGTAGCATACAAATACAGGGTCCTAATATTTCAAAATCTATGTCCAGCTTTTACCACCCTGATACCTTCTCACCTGGGTTGTGAAGAAGTAGCAAAATTTGAAAAGGTAGAATAAAGAAAATAGAGTATTCTGAGAAAAGCAGAATAAGGACTTGAGCAAAGTACAGAGTTGGAAAATACACACACACACAATACATATTATGCTAGGACTTGGGATGCAAAGAGGCAGACCAAAATTCAAGGAGTAGTTGAGGAAAAATACTTAATAAAAATTATGAAATTGAGTTCTACAGTCAAGAGACCTAAAGGCAACCTTTAGGAAAATACACACACACACAATACATATTATGCTAAGACTTGGGTTGCAAAGAGGCAGACCAAAATTCAAGGAGTAGTTGAGGAAAAATACTTAATAAAAATTATGAAATTGAGTTCTACAGTCAAGAGACCTAAAGGCAACCTTTAGGAATCACAACCAAAGTGATAAAGAAGACTCTATGCATCTACATAATCAAGAAAATAGTAAAATCAAGATCAGACCAGGGTGATCAGAGTCACCAAGGGAGGCTTGTCCTCTGTAAGTCAGGTGATTACATGGAGGTATCAGAAGATAGGAAGAAAAGACAAGGTCTGGCCAAGAATTCAGCATTAGGGCAAGTGACTGAGTAATAGTATCAAAGCACTGGCATCAAAAATAAAACAGGAAATTATTTACAAGCTGTGTGGATAATTTCCATTTCCCTAGGCTCCTGGAAATATGAAGGGTTTTTATTACAAAAACACTCCTGGCTTCTCATCACACCCTTCTCACTTTCTTCACCATGGAAAGAAGAAAACTGTCTTATCTGATCAATGACTTAACCTAATTCAGAAGAAATACCTGAGCATGTTCTGCCCAGACCTTCCCATTTCAGAATCAGTGGAAATTCCAGAGGATTTTTTTTTCTCTGTATCTAATGATCTACAATTTCATGTGGTGCAGTGGTAAAGTATTAGTGAACTCATTTGTCTACAGAAGTAAAGCTACATTCTTTGATGAATGTATGATTAATAGAGCTAGCATTTTGATCTCTATCAGATCCGGTTTATTTCTCAAAGGTTTTGAACTTTGGGGAGAGGAGTATAATTTATTGTCTCCATAAAACTCCAACCAAGGAATTCATAGAACAATGAGTATATGCCCAGAGCAAGGACTATGTTGTAACTAGAAGTGATAATTGCCTGGAAAATGTTGATATTTGACATGTTACATAATTCTTTACAAAAATCTATACCTATACATTTATTTTATATGTTTTACATTGCTTTCAAAACAATCAAAAGGCAAGCTGGGTAGGGACAGAAATTCCCTAAGATAACATTTTGACAAGCCTCAATATTTAAAAAAAAAACTATTTCCTCTAGGCAATATATGACCATTCCTACTCCACTGTGGGGTTATTTGAGAGATGAAACAGCAGAGGCAAATAGAGATAAAATTTATAATTTATTTAGATAAACTTGACTGGGAAAAATATTCTGGATCTATATCGACAAGCAATTGGTTGCTGGTACTTCTCCTCTGAATTAGACAGATTTATCCGCCCAATTATTAGCAAACTAGACAGACTGAAAGTTTCCCTAGGGAGACAGCATCACACACTCCTAAAAAGACACATTCTTGCTGGAGACAGGTCAACTGGAAAAGATAGAATCTGGAAGAAACATGCTCAAGGCTTTCTCCCCAAATCCAATCAGATATCACTTTTCCCATACAAAGGAGAAGGTATGGGACTGAGAAAAACTGGGAAGGTTCTTCCTACACATTTTTTGCCCTTTTTTAGTTTTCTCCTGTGGTCCAGAGTGGAAGTTCTCTATCACGTCCAGACATGTGAATACAGGTAATGTGTTCCTTACCAACAGTCAATAAGTCAGTGGGTGACTTCAAGTCTCATTCACCTAATTTTTGTTAAATTCTGCACCCTTCACATGTTAGAAAGCTAACTATTTCCACCATCAAATTACATTGAACAATCTCTTTACCTTGTAGTCATATTTACAGTCTTATTCAGTCATTTTAGTGCTTTTGCCCTCACATTCATGACTCCACATAATTTCAGGAAAACTTATAACTAGAAAGTGTTCTAGTCTGCAAGGCCAACTCATCAGTCTAAAATTTTAGTCCAGAATAAAAGTGTAAAAATATTTCTGAAATTTAAATGTGATCAAAGCCTGCATCTCATTGCAGATGAACTTAATTTGCAACTTTAACCATTAATCATATTGTGAATTATAGGAATAGGTAAAAGAGAATGGGAAGAGTTCCTTGCCTCTAAAATCATTTATAATGAATTAGTTTATAGGAGCTTTCTGTGTAAGTGAAAGTGTATGCAAAGCATGGATTCAGAATCTAATTTTTAAATGAGTTATGTGGCCTAAAATCCAACCAGAGCCTAAAAGGCCATTTGAAAATGTGACAAGTGAATATACTGATCTCAAAACAAAAGTTATGGCTAATAAACGATATACAACTTATCAATTTGTTACAATGTCAAGGTTCATGATGACATTTTCTTTTTCTGATCAGAAAAAGGCTTAACTACATTCCGAAGTGAGGAGAAAAAATTATAGTAGTCATAATTATGTAGCTTGCTATATCTTTAATGTAGAATGAAATACATCATTTGACAACTCTATACCAGATGGAATGCATATTTTTTAGAAAAGAAAAAAAAACTTAAAATGCTAATCTATAAAGTCTTGAAAGAAAGGCTGATATTTTGGTTTGAGACTAACGTGCTGGGAGATTGCCAAAAGAAATAATTGAACCGTTACCCTTCAGCATATCAACTCCATATATAGCCATTTCAATTCATTTCAAATTCAATTTTGGCAGAGCAAATAATTGAAATTGAGTAAGTTGAGGAAGTCTATATTAATTTAGCATTGTTAAACACAAAGTCAGGTTTCAACCATAGTTTCTCACTCAAACTCTGTTTTTCCTTCCAGAAATCCATACCGATGAATGAAAGCAGATACCAACTCTGCAAGTATAACAAGTTGACTAAAGATGAAACAGAAAGCTATACTTCAGAAAATGTACCAATGTCAGACTATTTTTAGGTAGTTTTCTTGGAGAAAATTTTTTTTTTTAAATCACCATTAGGGGTAGAAGTGGGTTGTGATCCTTCAAGGAATTGGTCAATTTTTTTCTCAGGCTTCCTTAAAAAGCTTGATTCCAGAGCAAGATGTGAGGACTAGAGAAGGAGAATCTACATGAGGATAGCACCATAATTATATATTGCTCCCTTCCCCTATCTCTTCTAGTTCCCCCCTACTCCCCCATACCACACTGTCTTTTTGACTAGAAGAAAAGGCAATGTGATTAAAAATTCACAGACCCTTAGATTACCTGTGCTGGACATAACTGTGCCAGTAGGAGACGTGATAGGCAGAGAGCAGGAGTGTGGTCCACTGAGGACACAGGACCTGCAAACACCATTAGTTGACCACCTGCACCCTTTTGCATAAGGTCTCCTTCTGTGCCCTATTGAAACAACTCCCAGACACTTATTTGGATCTTACATCAAGACAGAACTATTCAAATTCACTCTGCTTCAAGTAATTATTTGCTTCACTTTCATATGTTTTTTTTTTTCCATGCATGAGATCTTGTAGAGGATTTCTTTTAATTGATACAGTTGGATTGGGTGACTGCCATTTTAATCTTTGCCAGACCCTCTGCTCTCCTTGGTTACCTCCAACTGTGCACTCACTTAAATCTTGCTTTTGTAGGAATTTTTTTTTTAAACCCACAAAACAAAAAACTAAAAAAAAATCTACAGCTCTTTCCTCTTTTCTTGCCTGTTTCTTTCTCTTTTTTTCATAAATTTATTTATTTATTTATTTATTTATTTATTTATTTATTTTTGGCGGCGTTGGGTCTTCGTTGTTGCACGTGAGCTTTCTCTAGTTGCGATCAGTGAGTGGGGGCTACTCTTCATTGCGGTGCATGGGCTTCTCATTCCAATGGCTTCTCCTGTTGCAGAGCACGGGCTCTAGGCGTGCGGGCTTCAGTAGTTATGGCACACGGGCTTAGTTGTTCCGCGGCATGTGGGATCCTCCCAGACCAGGGTTCAAACCCGTGTCCCCTGCATTGGCAGGTGGATTTTTAACCACTATGCCACCAGGGAAGTCCTTGCCTGTTTCTTTCAATGTCGGACTGAGAGGCACATGGAATAAGTTCCTTGAATTCACTAACTTCACACATCTTAATCCTGTATTTAAGCATAAAACATAGAGCTATATTTATAAATAATTTTAAAAAGCTTATTTCTTTTTTATTGTTAAAATCCTCTCCCTTCCAAATATCCCTTTATCAGAGTCCAAGAAGAGTTAGACTAGACTTAATCTGAAGTGTGAAATGAGAAAGTCGTTCGTGGAGATGAGCCTGCAGCAAAATAAGACACAGGGATAACCTCATAGAAATCTTAGTCCAGGGTTGTCTACATAAAGCATCCTTCTGTGATGCATACTTTACCCTCAATCCATGATACTTTAGTGGAATAGAGTTAGAAGTACTACTTCATTTCAGTTGGATTGTAGTCATTTTTAAAATGAAGGATGACTTGCTTGGAGATAACTGAGAGAGAGAACCATCTTTCTTCACCGATGTCGTACACCTTAGTGAGGCAAGAGCTGATGCTGGAAGTCTGATGCAGAGAAAAGCTGTGCTCAGCAAAACGGGGTCTTGGGAATGGCAGCAGCACCATGAGTATGGATGTTTTGGCAAGGTAGCAGGTGGAAGAAGCTGAGATAACTGTCTCAAAGTGTTTGAGAAACAGCTCCCTAGGGAATGCTTATGTTTCTGGGGAATAATTTAAGGAAGGAGATGGCCAATTTATAAAAATCAAAGTGGTAAGACCTCCTACTAATTGTGACAGAAAGAGAAATTGGGACTATGTTTTTTGTCAGAAGCTGTTGAGACCTGGGACCTAGAATTAATGTACGATTTGATTTGGAAAGCAACTTACTTAGCATTAGCCTATATGAAAGATTAGTATAAGAGGAGTTAAAAGTATATGGCAGCTAGCATTTGGAGCCCCTTAAAAGCCAGATAGTGAGCTTGGCTGCCATTATGCAGGTAACATGAAAAAAAATACAGATTTTTAAGGCAGAGCAGTGAAGCTGTAAGACTGATCTAATTAACCATTTATGTGGAAACTAGGTAGATAGATATGCATGGAAACAGGTAGGAAGATGGACCAACGCTGGCACTTCCAAGATGCTGACATGGTAGCTCAAGCTATAAAATGTATGCTAAATATTCATTAGACATTTACTTACTCTTAACTATTAACCACACATCATCTGAATGCCAGATGATCTGGAAAGATGCAAAAAGAAACAATCATCTACTTAATACAATGAATAATTGACTTTAGAAGGCAAGCATGTAGCTAGGTGTCACTGTTTTGTTGTAAGCATTATTCTCTCACTACTTATTCAGGAAATATTCACTAAATGTCTAGTGTTAGTCAGGCACTTTGCTAGTTAATTGTGATAGGTGTGGAATGAAACAGATGACTTATGTCATGAATTGTACATATAGAAGCAAACTTACCTGAAAATTTGTTGTGATGTTCTCAGTAACAAGCCAGACAGAATTGTTATTTGCAAAATGCTCATGCGAAAATGTATAGCTGGACATACACACACACAGAAGGTAAAAATTCTTAGGCAGTTCTATAACCGAGCAAAAGGCTCATGTGCCTGCAGTGCAGAAAGCCAAACTCTGACAGTGGGAGTTTGCAAAAGTAAGAATTCATTGCAGGGCATCCAGCAAAGGGCTGGGAAACAAGTCTCAGATCCACTCCAACTTGGTCTTTGAGTTAGAGGTATCTGAAAGGGGAAGAACAAAGAAGCTAGGGTTAATCATCATCTTGTGACATTTCTGTGACATGTCTTCATCTTAGTTTTGGGAGTCAGGATGTCTCTGGTTTACAACTCTCTGGCCAGGTGGTCCATGGCTCGGTTAGCCCATCTTGCCCTGGAGAAACAACCTGAGTTTGTAAGTTAATGATGATATTGATAACAGCAATTATAGTACATCAGCAGTGTTATCAACAACAGCAATTTTAGTCATCTGACTCTGGTTAATTAGTGTTCAGTTAGCACAAAGTTGAAGTCAGAGGGGACAAGAAAGACAGTAAAGTTTTGGATAGAGAGAATAATTATAGACTCGGTAAGGGAACTTGATTTTAGGGGGACTCGGTTTCAGTTCACTCTGTAAAGTTATGTGATTGCACCCAAGGTGGCAGAACAAGAGCTAAAGACTTCTGTTTATGAGACAATCAAGTAGATATACTTTTCCCTATTCCCCCAACTAAGTATAAGTAAATCCTGTAGACATTATATAACAAACGTAAGAAGGCTGAAAACCCTGGACAGAAAAAAGCAGACTGATAAGGACTTTGGGGCTGAGAAAGGGCCTGATGGAGAGTTTCTTGAGATTTCTTTTTCCTTATATAATCCTAAAGAAGCTGTAACCTAGCAGGACCCTATGGAGCCATCCAAAGACAGACTCCCTCCTCCTGTCTATTGTTTGCAGAAAGACTTTAGCCTATGAGGCTGATTTTTTACAAAGGCAGAAGCAATTAAATGGAGGAAAGAAAAGCTTTTCAACAAACGGTACTGGAGGAATCAAAATAAGCAAAAAAATGAAACATGACTTAAGTTTTAAACATTATACAAAAATAAACTTGAAATGGATCACACAATAAAATGTAAAACATAAAACTGAACAACTTTTAGAAAAAAAATAAAAAGATACTATCTTCAGGATCTAGGGCTAGGAAAAGAGTTCTTATACAAAAAGCATGACCCATGAAAGAAAACAATTTACTCATAGGAAAAATGCACCAAAAAATAAAAAGAAGAAAAGAAAAACCTATGACATGCTGCCAGGTATGGGTACAGGATGAAACTTTATACACCTAAAAGAAGAATGCCAAACTGAGGTTGTAACAAAAACAAACAGAAAAACAAAGTGGTCCAGGCTGTGTCAAATTACGGGAGCATCAGCTGAAGCAAGCATAGAATTTTATAAGGGTGGGTAGTCAAAGGACAGTTCCTAAGGAGTTGTAAGCTGAACAATTCCCAAGAGTCTCAAACTGCTGGATATGTTTCATTCTGAACAGACAGGGTTTGAGAGACCTCAGAAACACATGGTGGTGCTCATGAAAGGCACCAGAATAGGTATGCTTTAGTGGTAGGGTTAAAACAGTTCTAGGTTACTTTAGGCCCTCCAAACAACAAGAACAACCTGAAAAAAATCTTAGAAAAGATCATGCTGATCTGCAAGTAATTTAACTGTTAAAATAAATGCAATAGCATTTAAAAGATAAAAGCCAAACATTCAAATGATAACATCTACAATGTTCAGCATTTAGTAAAAAGAGACAAAAGACAAGTTCAAATTTGCTTGGGCATAAAATGAATCTTCTCATCTCAAGTAATTTCAAGGGGCAGGGATGTCCAAGAATTCAACTCAGAAGAGGACCCTTCTTCCTTTCCTTCTGGAATCTATTTCCGTGACAGAAGTTATAGCTATTTGTAAGCCCAGGATAAGAAGCTTGGAAGTTTTTTCACCAGAAAAGAGAAAAGAGTAACAACACCTCTTCTAATCCAGGTTGAAATAATGCTGAGAAAAGAAGGCCGTCGATATTCTTGGTTTAGGATATGACATAACCACTTGGATTAAATCATTGTGGCTATGGATGTAAGGTGTTATGACTGAATGAACAGGAGTAGAAAAGTATTGTGCTATGTTAATTACAATGCAGAAAAAAACAGAAGCTTATATAACTTCGTTAAAGAATAACTTCCTTATTTTCTTTCTTAATGTATATGTTTAGAAAATTTTGTCTTGTTAAGATGCCTTTAATCGAGATAATATACCCACAATAACTAATTAAAACATATTCTTAAGTACCCAAAAAGGAACTGGAAGTCTTCTAGACTGTAAAAAAATAGGTCAGTTTCTAAATGTAAGAAGGAAGAGTTGGTGTTTTTTTTTTTTTTTTGAAGGAACATGAATATTATTAGAGAGAAAATGTATTGGACTTGAAAATGATCCCTTTAATTTCTCCCTTGAGTATGTTTATCATGCATGCTGGAAAAATAATTTAGGACTTAAAAATTAAATTGTAAAGTGTATTATATTATGTGAAAATAAGTACATCTGTTAGAATCTTTAAATTTGAATATCTTGCCTGTGTGCATTAAGACTTTGGAAAGATTTGATTATGATGGCTGTTAGGAAGTCTTAGATTTTGGAAGGGACAACTTCGAATCTTATAAGTAACAGAATTCAAAAAAAGAAAAAGAAAAAGAAAAACAGATGCAGACACAAAGCCTTTCCATTATGATTGTTGGTATATGGTTGTGATTAATCCGTACCCTCAATATCCCATGAAATACTCAGAAAATACAAGCCAGATGCAAAAGTCACATTAATGTAATACAACAAGGAAAAGAAAGGATACATGGTAGAGGGTTGCCTGCTTGGTGATTGTAGGAAGTAAGACAAAATACAAGACAAGCAAAGCAATGAAAATGTGGGTTCTAGTATTTTAGGACACTCATTTGTTACTCCTGGGAAGGGAAGAAGTGTGACTGACTCCAGCTTATCATGGAAAATGCATTCTGTGTAGCCAGACAACCAGGAATTGAGAACACATATGAGAGAGACCAGAAACTGGGCTTGAGGCTGTTCACACCTATGGACCCCTGTCTATTAACTGAGAAGAGCAACTGTTTTTCCTCAAATTACTTTCTCTTTTCATGTACATATAGTCAGAATCAAGATTTGAAAAAAAGTAAGGGTAATCCTCTTTAGTTAAAGAAAAAACAGAGCATTCTGTAAGATATGAAGTGAAACTAAATGCTCATGGTAAAATATCAGATCTGTAATCTGATATTACAAATCAGATCTTACAAATCTGTAAGAAACTCCTGAAATGCTAAATATTTTGCTTTCACAGTGATAGAAGAAACTTATCTACGTTCTTTGCTATAAAATCAAAGACCTCGCCTCTCAGGAAATAGAACAGGTAGTGGAAAGTTCCTGTGTCCTGGGAATACAACCTTCTCATCATCCCCCACCCAACAAAGTCATTTGAAAGTCATTTGAGGGAACTCTGTGCCTTTCTGAGTCTGGAACCCACCAGAGGGGAACTCATCCATCTGCATCTCAGTTAACTTGCTTACTCAATGTGGAAAATCCATCTCTCCTCCAAACTGCAAGTCATTTTTTCTCTTCAAAATTTTACTCAAACTCTGCCCATCATCTCTGTAGTAGTTCTCAAAAGCCTTTTGTCTAGCAGGCTGCAGTTCTTCCTAATGAGTCCAATTTTACATCAATTTATTCCTCATGGCAAATGGGGAAAATATGCTCTGGGTGCCAAAATCTCTTGGCTAAAAATATTTTGCAAACATTGCAACTGGAGGAAATTCACTCATAGTACTTTCCTATGCTGCTTTTTACCATACAATTTTACAAAGAGTAAATAGAATAATTAATATGCTTAGGCAAATGTTTCCTGTCAGATTCATAAGAAACAGTTTTGAAAATGACATTTAATTCCAAGCTTTAAGAGATATGATTATCTTTAAGATTGTGATAAGGGCTTCCCTGGTGGTGCAGTGGTTGAGAGTCCGCCTGCCAATGCAGGGGACACGGGTTCGTGCCCCGGTCCGGGAAGATCCCACATACCGCGGAGCGGCTAGGCCCGTGAGCCGTGGCCACTGAGCCTGCGCGCCCAGAGCCTGTGCTCCGCAACGGGAGAGGCCACAACAGTGAGAGGCCCACGTACCGCAAAAAATAAGAAGAAGAAGAAAAAAAATAAAAGATTGTGATAAGATTTATAAACTGGATCAATATTAGCTTCACCGAAAATTCTTTTCATCTTTTGAATGTATATTTCACATTAGCATACAATCTGTTCATAAACAAAGGTTTATTGATATAAATATAATCAGAAATAAACAGAAGCAGTGTTTCTAATGTTCCATATGACTGATGCATACATTTAAATGCTATAGAGATTAACAGGAGAGAATAATTCCGACTAATATGATATAAACCAATGTGAAAATACTGAAGATGTAGTACATTTCAAATATTCCTTAAAGGAAAAATATAGTATATTTCTCTAAACTACCACTTAAATTTTTCAATAATAGAAAAACTGCTTTTATAAGATTATTTCCCTGTTTACATACCTTTATCAATCACTCAAGGAAATCTTCGAAGTTTTAGTGAGGGTTTGCTGGTGGTTTATAGAACTGAGTGTTCTACTCATGGAACCATGAATGGCAAGTGGTAAATGAATGGATCAAGAATCTATATAAGATGATTAGCTAACTAGGTGACATTTCATAAATGAGGAGACTGAGACTGAAGGAATTAACTTTCCAAAGTCAAGGTCAGTCTGAGGTTATAAATCTTCTCTAGGGTGACCTAATTCTCAGGATTTTTTTTTTTTTTTTTTTACTTAAATAAGAATGATGTAAAGTCAAATATCCTTTAGGTATGAGATTATATGTCTTAAGTTTCCTTTACACTATCTGATTTTTACTGAAGTGAATTACAAGGGTAGAAGTATGCAGCTGTTCTTGGGCACTGCCCAAGAGCTTGGGTGCAACAGCAAATACATGTATTTTGACAATTTAAATGGCAGTTTTTAGAGAAAAAAAAAATTTGTTTTTGTTTTATCCAGGAACATTGAAAGATAGCCAATAATGTATCAAGATTAGATGTAGCAAACTATTCCAAACCTTACATTTTGTAAAACCTACTTTTCTTTCTGCTTTGGAATAAGTGAATCCTTTTCTTTACATACTTTTGAATAATTTTTTCTATCATTTGATAGAAAATGATTCTAGCAAAAAATGTGTGTATTGTTCATATAAACATTCTCTATCCTTCAGTCACTGCAGTCTTTAATTCTCATGACAACAGTGAGTAAATAGCTTTATGTTATAGCTTTCTAAACTATACACCTCAGAATATTTTTATCATAATTTCCTAATGAGGCCCTATTGCAATTAAAATTTGAAAACAATGATATATAAATTCAAAAGGCATAAATAAGATATTTAGGAAAAAAAGGAAAGGAAAGCAGTCTAAGGAAGCATTAAAACCATTTTCACAAATTGGATTCTTCAAAAAGGAAAATCACTAAAATTGTAGAAAACTGAGACAACAAATAAAAATTTCAGTTACATGTGTAGTGATGACTATGTACCAGAAACTGTGCTAAACATTTAATCACATTTAAATCTTCAAAAACACCACAGGAAGCCTTTATTATTACCCTGATTTTATAAACAAGAAAAATGAGGCTCAAAGCTGTTTATTCCTCATTCATTCATTTATTCAACAAATAGTCACTGAATGCTTGCTATGTTTCAGTAAGCAAAGATATGCATATCCCCTAAGGTCAAGGAGTTTACAATCTAGCAGGGAAAATAGGCACTAAAAACAGGCATATTTCTAGGTCTCAATAAGGATTAAGAGGAAAATGTAGGCAGAATATGGAACGGTGGGTAATAACGTAAAAGTTGGTGTCACTCTTTTAAACAGGTGATTTGTTTGACAGCTTTAATATGCTAGTATCTGAGTAGATATCTGAGTCAAGTGAGGCAAAGAATCATGGTGATGATTAAGTAAGAACATTTCAGATAGTAAAAATACCAAGGACAAAGCCCCTGTTGGCAGATTATCAAAAGTGACTCCACTGGTAAATAATGGGGCCAAGGCTTGAATCCTTTCCTCACCTGTGTTCTTATCAGCTACACAATAGCACCTTCTGGAATTTTAGTGCCTTCTCAGAGACACGAACTAAAGCATGGCATGTTATGAAGACATATTATAATAAAATGTATGATTTGCTTTAATATAGTGTAATATAATGTATATTTAGCTATATTCTTATTTTATTATAAATCTATTGATATATTTCTACTAATGAGCATTCTATGTTTGAAAATGGTTTAAAATGGTAATTTCCTGTTCCTATGCATTTATATACTATGGCTACATTCTACTCTAAGAAATTTCAGTATTTGATTATTGAAATTTAAAAAAAAAACACATCTTTTTATCTTAAAAGATTGCTTAAATTATAATTTTCAGAAAATATTCATTCCCTTAGTGCATTTATCTTTATTTTTGGTCACTAATGGAGCTCCTGGACCCAATTTCAAAGTGTGTGTGTGGGGTTTGCTCACACCTCCAAGAATTCACACATCAGCTAGGTGTCCTATAATTCATCTCAATTCTGGCACTATCTACCCAGATATAGCATCAGATTCCACAGGTTAAGGGTTCAGTCCTACAAGACTGCCACCCTCCCCACTTCAGACACCAATCGCAGTTTCAGGTTGTCATCTCTACTTCTGACCAACTGGCTATAGATTGAGGGTTCCAACAATACCCTCCTTGGACTTCAGATGTAGTCAAAGTTCAGGTTGTTAGATCATAGGTTTCAGCCACCCTTTCCCTGGGTTTCTTTAATTTGGTAGGGAGGCTCACAGTACTCTGAGAAGCTTTGTTCCCAGTGAATCTGAGGTTCTTGATGTCTCGTCGCAGAAAGAATTCAGTGAGAGACAAAGTGATTGGTAAGAAGTGGATATATTTAGAGGGAAACACACTCCACAGAGTGTGGGCCATTTCAGGTGAGAAAGCCTTAGGAGAAGCACACTGACAGGCAGAGTGTGGGCCATCTTGGAAGGCAAGAGGCCTCAAAATATGGCATGGTTAGTTTTTATGGGCTGGATAATTTCATAGGCTAATGAGTGGGAAGATTATTCTAATTATTTCGGGCAAAGCACAGGGATTTCCAGGAATTGGGCCAACTCCCACTTTTTGACTTTTTTTTTGTTTTGTTTTTTGCAGTACGCGGGCCTCTCACTGTTGTGGCCTCTCCCGTTGCGGAGCACAGGCTCCGGATGCGCAGGCTCAGCAGCCATGGCTCACGGGCCCAGCCGCTCCGTGGCATGTGGGATCTTCCCTGACCGGGGCATGAACCCGTGTCCCCTGCATTGGCAGGCGGACTCTCAACCACTGCGCCAACAGGGAAGCCCACTTTTTGACCTTTTATGGTTGGCCTCAGAACTGTCATGATGTTGGTGGTTGTGTCATTTAGCATGCTAATGTATTATAATGAGTGCATAATGAGGCTCAAGGTCTACTGGAAGTTGAATCTTCCGCCATCTTGGACCTCATTGGTTCTAACCAGTTTCTGTCATGTCCTGTGGCTATGTCATTCTTTTAAAGGTTGTGCCTTGCCCCATTCCTTCCTGTTTCAATTTTACTTACTAGGTCACTGGTTTATTATAAAAAATATATATAACTCAGGAATAGTCAGATGAAAATATGAATAAGGCAAGGCAGGTGAGAAGGGCCTCAGAGCTGCCCTGTCCTCTCCAGGGTGCCACTCTCCCCACATCTTTATGTGTTCATCAATGTGGAAGCTCTCTGAACCTTACCCTTTATGGGTTTTATGGAGGCCTTATTATGTAGGTATGATTGATTAAATCATTGACCATTAGTGGTAGAACTCAATTTTCAGCTCTCTCTCCTCCCAGGAGGTCAGGGGGTGAGGCTGAAAGCTCCAACCCCCAAATCCCAATTGGATACTCAGGCAACCAGCCCCCAATCTTAGGTGCTTTCTTAAAGTCACCTCATTAAAATAACAAAAGACATAATTATTTTTCTCAACATTTAGGCAATTCCAAGGATTTGGGGAGCTGTAAGCCAGGAACCATGGATAAAGACCAAATATATATATATAATATTTTGGTCATCTGAATAACCAAATATATATTTTTCTTATAAATCACAATTTCACAGTCAGCCTGCTATTATGTTTTCAGTGTAAAATATGCAGGGTGTAAGAGGTAAAAAAAATTCTTCCTCCTTGTTGCTTGTCACAAATCTCACTCTGGAAGAAGTGTTCATTTTAACAGGTCAAATACCTGATAGAAGATGTTGATAAATGGTGGATTCTAAATTGGTCTCTAAAAAGTACTATTTTAGACTCCTTTCTGCAGTGAAATTTCTCTGGTTTCCCATTACTTCATCAACATTGGATTACTTTAGACGTTTTAATTTTTAACAATTAAAAAGCAAAATAATAGCTTCTGTTCTTTTCCCTTTGCAATTCATTATTAGTGAGGTTGAACTTTTTTTTAATAAATATGTCAGTCATTTGTATTTCTTTTTCTGTAATTGCATATTAATTTTTTTTTCTTTACTGGCTTGTTCACTTCTTTAAACGTAGATGTATGTGCACACACACACGTGTATAATACATGCTTACATATATAATATTAATACTTCAGATTATTACTAGTATTAAAATATATTTATCAATATTTTATTTATCATTTAACTTTTTAATGGGATTTTGTACAGATATTCCAAATTTATTAATGGATAAATATTTCAAATTTCCAAGGTTTAATATGGATAATTACAAATTATGACCAAATACTGATTTTCCTACAATGTTCCAAACTAAAATTTTCACCATTATCTGTCATCTTCTGTTTCTTCTATCCATGAAAATAACTTTTAAGGTCTTCACTCTCAGTTGGACAATTGCTGTAGAGCCCAGTCAACATTTTGAATTAATCTTTTCTTTGTAAAACATTTTATACATTGTTATTTAGATGGATTTTCACATGGTCATATCATTTATGTACCAATGTTCATGGAATATCTTATCATTTTCTTCAGTAGCTTCTCCCCACATGTCTTTATTTATTTTTCAAAAATGCTAGGGAAACATCTCACAAAAAACTAAATGAAAAATTAAATGAGTTTTATGGTCAAATAGGTTGAGGAATTATTGTATAATATATCTGTTCTCTGCTCTTATTTTGATCATTCCCTGAGACAGTCACAAGTCATATTAAAAGCTCTGAGAAGTCTTGCAGTAGAAAAATGAGTTTACCAAGCATTTCTCAAATTTATATAGCTATAATATTTTTTCTCATTACAGTCATAGACACCTAATACAAAACCTTTGGAAAGATTAGTCTGAAGAGAAAACTTATTAACATAATGGTAAATGTGCTCTACATTTGGCCTCAAAATACCTCTCCATTTATACCACCTTCTATGTTGCCAATACATTAACATCTAATCATGAAACACCTACCTTTCTTTGCTTTGAGTCCTTTCTTTATATGATACTGGTTTACCTGGTGCTTCATTTCTCCATGTCTCCTTGTTGGACGAATCTGACCTTCAGTAGAGGCTCCATGTAAGCAACAATCCTACATGAAGACATTGTTTCCTCAGTTGAAAAGTAATCTTTCTTTCAACATGTGTAACATTTTTAGAACACTCGTGGTATCTAATACGAAGTGGATATTTATTGGTAAACCATCTTGCCTACAAGTTCATTTTTTGCAGTATTTAGGTCATTGTACTTATCACAGCACATGGTAGATGTTCAGTTGGTTTTAGAACTAACACATTGTATGGTGGAAGGAAGGTAGGTAATACAACTGCCTTGACTTCTCTCTCTGTGTATTAACTCTTCCTTTCTCAGTTACTTATTCTTTTTCTGATTAAATCTTCTGATGTGAGAAGTATTTATTAGTTCTAGTTGCTTCCTTTGGGAACAGATAAGAGACAGAAAGCAATTTTTTTCTTCCAAAAGAGGAAGGTAGTCAATAATTAGTAAATTTAGGTCATGATTAAATTGGCATGAGCTATTCATTCATGTCTTAAAAATCAATGATTTTAATGGTGCCATTGAAATGAGTTGGACAGCCTTTACTAAGGTGAATCTGTTACTACATTTTGGATATAGTTATGGATAACACAGATTACGATACAGAGCAGGATTCTGTGAGGGTCCTGGGCACAAAAACCTTCCTGTGTCCCCCATTTCTTTGATTACAGGAAATAGGCTTCATTCAACCTCCATGACCTACCCTGAGTTCCAAAAGGCAGGTTCAAACAGGGGAAGGGAGGGGACAAGGGAGGAACAGTCAAGAGAAACAATAGTGCAGCCTTGGGGCAAGGTCCTGGTTCCCTATCAAGGGATACCACAACAATATCTTCGAGCTGTTTTGCAGATACTGGAGAAGTTAACAGTTATAACAGTTAACAAAGGTATGCTGCACACAAGCTCAAGGACGCCAGACTACTTGGAACCAGAAGGTTGATGATGCTGACCCTCACTTACCTCACCACAAACCAATCAGAAGAATGTCCATGCACTGACCACACCCTTTTTGAACTATTACTATAACACTTCTCACTACTCCCTCCAGGTTGGGACACACAGTTCTGAGGGAATTAGCCTGCTGTGGCCCCCTTTGCTTTGCACACAATAAAGCTATTCTTTTCTACTTCACCCAAAACTCTGTCTCCAAGATTTAATTCAGTGTTGGGGTACAGAGGCCAGATTTGGCTTCAGTTAGCTTCAGAGTCCTCTTCTAATTGAGAAGCTATAAATATTAATGATAAATTGTTCAGATAAAAAGGGGTTTATTTCTAATATAAGACAGTTTTTATATTCTGTGGCTTCTTCTCTCTTTGCCTCTTCCTATATCCCACTGACTTCATGTTGTTAAAAAGAAAACCACAGGCCCAAAGTGGAGTCATTTCTGCTAGGCCACATCAACAGACCTGGGCTTAGGGCTTGATGCTTAACCTAATTAAAACTTCAACCTTTCCCAGAAATGTAGTCTTAACCTGTCAGTCAGGAATTTTCTGGTCAGCACTAATAAAGTAATCTGTCACATGGGCCTCCTTCATCCCCCAAAGATGAGATAATCTGCCACATAGACCCCTTCCTTCCCCCATAAGTAGGTTATCTAAACCTGAAATAACCCTTTTTTGTTCTTTACTTCCTTGGTCTTCCTGTAAACAACTTTCCCTTTCTGTAGCTCTTTGGATCTCCCCTCTACATGCTATATGGGAGACTGTCCAATTCAATAAAACCAATTAGATTTTTAAAATTTACTCAGTTGAATTTTTTTTAACAATATTTTTTTGCATTTTGGCAGAAAGATCTAAACATGGGATGGTAATAAAATGTTATTGTGGGACTCGAGAGACATTGTTCCAGCTAATGATTAAGAACTCTCCAGACAATAGGGGCTTCTTAGACAATGGGTGAATTTCCAGGATGTCCGGCCCCCTTCCGAGAAGGAGGGAGATAACAAAATGTAAAAAAGGTGTCTGTCAAAGACCAATCAGGCAGCTGGGGAGAAGGAGGGAGATAACAAAATGTAAAAAAGGTGTCTGTCAAAGACCAATCAGGCAGCTGGGGACAAGTTCCCTCTCTGGTCCGAGCCTAAGCCGGGACCAATCAGCAGGAGAACACAACCAAATCTATAATTTACATACGGGGAAGTGGGAACCTATAAAACTGACATATTCGCGCCCAAAAGGGTTCCTTCTTCGACCTCCTGCGTGAGGACCAAGGAACCCCGGTGCACCGGCCTTCAATAAACCTCTTGCGTTTTGCATCGACTTCCGACTCTTGTTGTTTCCTGGGCGAGTCGAAATTCCTAGGAGACCGCGCAGGTCTAACATTTGGGGGCTCGTCCGGGATTCCACTCGCCCCGGACCACAAGAACATCGGGAGTTGGAGGTACCAGGTAAGCTCGAGCTTGATTGTCTGTTTGTCCCTTGTTCTTTGTGGGCCATTATCGGAGGAAAGCCGTAAGAATCGGCTTATTATGGAATCTGTATCGGACCTCTGGCTAGGCAGACGTGCTAATAGCCGGCGTCCATGAGCCCTAGGGGACGCCCTGGTGGCTCATCTGGGAGGAGAGGCAAACTCTGTCTCCCCTTCACTCGGTTTCGGCAGTTCCCTTGGTGATAACTGCCATCTGAAGAAGTTTCGGTTTTGAAGCGAGCTCGCGGTGGCCCATGCGTATATGTGTTTCGTGGAGTTTTAACTGTTTCTGTATTGTGGTCTATTCTTTTTCTCTGACGGACGACAATGGGACAAACTGTGACGACTCCTCTTTCCCTTACCCTAAGCCATTGGACCGAAGTTCGGGCCAGAGCCCATAATTTTTCGGTAGAGGTGAAGAAAGGAAAGTGGCAGACTTTGTGTGCCTCTGAATGGCCAACATTTCAGATAGGATGGCCCCCCGAAGGATACTTTTTATTAGACAAGATTAAGCTGCTGAAGTCTAAGATATTTAATATAGATCCCCACGGACATCCAGACCAAGTACCATATGTCTTGGTCTGGGAAGATTTAATTCTCTCTCCACCTCCGTGGGTCCGGCCCTTTGTTTCCTCAACAGGTACGTCCGCGCACACATCAGCAGCGTCGGAGATATTAGCCTTAAAGAAAAACCCCAACACGGAAAAGCTACCTGACGCCCCGGATCCACCGAAGGCGATTTATCCTGACCCGCAGTCCGATTTGCTTCTTTTGGATTCCCCACCCCCTTATCCTCCGGCCCCAAATCCCCTACCACCTAGAGGACCCCCAGCTCCACTGCCCTCGGCACCAAGGGAACCATCCATGATGGAAGAAGAAAGGGGTCCCTCAGCGGGCACTAGGAGCCGGAGGGCTATCTCCCCGGACTCCACTGCCCTACCTCTTAGAGAGTATGGCCCCCCCGACGGCCAAGGGAATAGACCTCTCCAATATTGGCCCTTTTCCTCTGCAGATCTTTATAATTGGAAAATGCATAACCCAACTTTTTCCGAAGGCCCTTACCGCTTTAATAGAATCTCTTGTTTTCTCCCACCAGCCCACATGGGATGATTGTCAGCAGCTGCTTCAGACTCTCCTAACGACTGAGGAGAGGCAACGGGTTCTTTTAGAAGCCAGAAAAAATGTATTAGGCGCCAATGGGCAACCTACCCAGCTGCCTAACGAGATTGATGTTGGTTTCCCACTCGTCAGGCCAAACTGGGATTTCAATGCCCCGGAAGGTAGGGAGCGCCTGAAAATGTATCGCCAGGCTCTGGTGGCGGGTCTCCATGGAGCGGCCAGACGGCCCACTAATTTGGCTAAGGTAAGGGAAGTAACTCAGGGGCCCCAGGAATCGCCAACTGTGTTCCTGGAACGTTTAATGGAAGCCTTTAGATGCTTTACCCCTTATGATCCAACTTCGGAGGAACATAGGGCTACTATAGCAATGGCTTTCATTGATCAAGCGGCCCCTGATATTAGGAAGAAATTACAGAGGCTAGATGGCTTGCAGGGATTTTCGCTTCAGGAGTTAGTAAAAGAGGCAGATAAAGTATATAACAAAAGAGAAACAGAGGAAGAGAAGGAAGAAAGAAAGCAGAAAGAGCAGGCAGCCCGTGAAAGAAGACGAGATAAGAGACAAGAGAGGAATTTAAGTAAGATACTGGCCACTGTGGTTGGAGGAAGAAATATAGGGGATAGAAATGGGCAGGAAGGGCGAACGGCAGACAGAAGGCGACCATTAGACAAGGACCAATGTGCCTACTGTAAAGAAAAAGGACATTGGGCGAGAGAATGCCCTAAGAAAAAGAATGGAGGAAGGCCAACCAGAAACAAAATCTTAACATTGGAAGAAGAAGACTAGGAAAGTCAGGGCTCGAACCCTCTCCCCGAGCCCCGGGTAACTCTTAAAGTGGAGGGGGAACCTGTTCAATTTTTGGTAGATACCGGAGCCCAGCACTCCGTCCTTCTCCACTCAAAAGGTCCTATCTCAGCTAAAAGGTCATGGGTACAAGGAGCCACTGGGAATAAACAATATTCATGGACCACACGAAGGACAGTAGATCTTGGGATTGGACGAGTAACCCATTCATTTTTGATTATTCCGGAATGCCCCTATCCTTTGCTGGGAAGAGATTTACTCTCCAAAGTAGGGGCTCAAATCCACTTTCAGCCAGAAGGTCCCACCATAACTGATAATAAAGGAAGGTTACTTCAAATATTGACTATGAAATTAGAAGATGAATATAAATTATACGAGCAGCCTTCATCCTCACGAGTTAATGTTACAGATTGGGTAACTCGGTTCCCTCAAGCCTGGGCAGAAACTGCCGGAATGGGGATGGCCAAAAATCGGCCCCCGGTGCTAGTGGAACTCAAGGCAACTGCCACCCCAATAACGGTCCGTCAATACCCCATGAGTAGAGAAGCCAAAGACGGTATCCGTCCCCATATACAGAGGCTACTAGACTTGGGCATCTTAATAAGATGTCAATCAGCATGGAACACCCCTCTCCTGCCGGTAAAGAAACCAGGAACAAATGATTATCGGCCGGTGCAGGATCTACAAGAGGTAAACAAACGGGTGGCAGACCTCCACCCCACAGTTCCAAACCCTTACAACCTCCTGAGCACTCTTCCACCTCAACATACGTGGTATACTGTTTTGGACCTTAAAGATGCTTTTTTCTGTTTTAAGACTCTCTCCCCTGAGCCAACCCTACTTTGCCTTCGAATGGAAAGATCCAACATCGGGAATGTCTGGTCAGCTGACATGGACACGGCTACCTCAGGGATTTAAGAACTCCCCGACCATCTTTGATGAAGCCCTCCATCAGGATTTGGCATTATATAGAGAATCAAATCCCCAGGTAACATTACTCCAATACGTTGATGATATTTTATTAGCTGCTGAGACCCAAGAAGATTGTATCAAGGGTACTGAAAAACTGTTAACAGAACTTGGAACCCTGGGATATAGAGCCTCAGCCAAGAAAGCACAAATATGCCAACAACAGGTCAGTTACCTGGGGTATCTATTAAAAGGGGGGCAAAGATGGCTCACGGAGAGCAGAAAGGATATGGTGGCCCAAATTCCGGCTCCCAAAAACGCCAGGCAGGTTAGAGAATTTTTGGGGACGGCCGGATTCTGTAGACTATGGATTCCAGGGTTTGCTGAGCTGGCAGCCCCATTGTACCCCCTAACCAAAAACAGCACTCCTTTCGTTTGGGGCGATAAGGAACAACGGGCTTTTGACCAAATCAAACGAGCTTTACTTTCAGCTCCAGCCCTAGGACTGCCAGATGTAACCAAACCTTTTCATTTATATGTGGCCGAAAATAAGGGCATTGCAAAAGGAGTATTGACTCAAATTGGGTCCCTGGAATCGCCCAGTTGCTTATTTGTCAAAAAAATTGGACCCTGTGGCATCAGGATGGCCCACCTGTTTAAAGATAATCGCTGCAGTGGCCGTTCTAGTCAAAGATGCTGACAAACTAACTTTAGGACAAAATCTAACGATAACAGCTCCTCATGCCCTGGAAAATGTAGTCCGTCAACCACCGGATAGGTGGCTAACTAATGCCAGGATGACCCATTACCAAACCCTGTTGCTAAACTCAGATCGCATCAAGTTCGCTCCAGCCACAGGACTCAATCCAGCCACCTTGCTACCTGATCCTGACTTGGAAGGCTCCACCATCATACATGATTGTCAGGAAGTACTGGCCGCAGCACACGGCAGTAGGCCAGATCTGATGGACCTGCCCCTCCCTGATGCTGATTTCACCTGGTTCACGGATGGGAGCAGTTTCCTGGAGGAAGGTAAGCGTCGAACTGGGGCAGCCGTGGTAGACGGAAAACAAGTTATATGGGCAGCGGCGCTACCACAAGGGACCTCAGCCCAACGAGCTGAATTAATTGCCCTGACGAGGGCATTAGAGATGGCAGAGAATAAAAAAGTAAACATCTACACAGACAGTAGATATGCGTTTGCTACCGCTCATATCCACGGTGCCATTTACCAACAGAGAGGGCTACTAACTTCAGGTGGCAAAGAAATTAAAAACAAAGACGAAATCATGGCTTTGTTGACTGCACTCATGCTTCCTACTAAAGTCAGTATCATCCACTGCCCTGGACATCAAAAAGGAAATACCCCAATAATTAGGGGAAATAATATGGCTGACCAAGTGGCCCGAGAAATAGCATCGGGAGAAGTCATTCTAGGACTGTCAGATAAAGTTCCTGAAAAACCAGGCCGTGATGAAGAAATCATCCCGGCCACAACAAAAGGAACTTTGTCCCCTCAGCAAGCAGAATCCATGTTACAACAGATGCACAGATGGACACATTTGGGGACTAAAAAGATGGTAGCCTTGTTACAAAAAGCCGGGTACGAAACCCCTGGAATGACAAAATTAGCTGAACAAATTGTGCAGGAATGCGTCCCATGTCAACAGGTAAGTGCTCAAAAAGGGAAACTTGAAACTGGAAAGAGACTCAGGGGGGACCGCCCAGGAACTTACTGGGAGGTGGACTTTACTGAAGTGCGTCCTGGAAGGTACGGTAATAAATACCTTTTAGTTTTTGTAGACACTTTTTCAGGATGGATAGAGGCTTTCCCAACAAAGAAAGAAACAGCTGCTTAGTAGCCAAGAAGATTTTAGAAGAAATTTTTCCTCGATTTGGAGCACCAAAGGTAATAGGGTCTGATAATGGTCCAGCCTTCGTCGCCCAGGTAAGTCAGGATGTGGCCAGATATTTGGGGACTGATTGGAAATTACATTGTGCATATAGACCCCAGAGTTCAGGTCAGGTAGAAAGAATGAATAGAACTCTAAAAGAGACCCTAACCAAATTGTCCTTGGAGACTGGCGGTACAGATTGGATGGTGCTCCTTCCTTTAGCCCTGTTCCGGGTTAGGAATACACCTTCCCGGTACCATCTTACTCCTTTTGAGGTGCTATACGGGGCCCCACCTCCCCTTCTCACCTTAGGAGAAGAAATAAAACCAGACTGTCAAAATAACACTGACTTGTATGCTAGGCTATTGGGACTCCAACTGGTCCAAAAGGAGATATGGTCCCAACTCGCCGAGGCCTACCAACCGGGAACACCGGGAGAAACTCATCCTTTCCAAGTCGGGGACTCCATATACGTCCGTCGGCATCGAACCCAGACGTTGGAACCTCGATGGAAAGGACCATACACCGTCCTCCTAACCACCCCAACGGCCATAAAAGTGGACGGCATCGCTGCCTGGATCCATGCTTCACACGTGAAAGCTGCACCAGCGGCGGCATCATCAGGATGGCAGGCCCAAAGAACTGACAACCCGCTCAAACTCAAGCTTCTACGAACCTAACCTAAGACTTATAATTTTGGTTTTACTGCCTTTACTGACTGTAAGTGATTTTAGCCCTCACCTGCCCCAACGTCTAACTTGGCAGGTAATTTCTCAAACTGGAGATATAACCTGGTCCATTAGCCATACTGCCCCTCCCTGGACCTGGTGGCCAGACCTTTTCCCTGATGTCTGTAAACTGGCCATAGGAGCTCCCTTTTGGGATCTAGAGAGTTATTATGATCAGCATAATGCTCCGTCCCAACTTCTAACTAAAGCTGATTACTCCGGAGAGGGTTGTAAAAACCAGGTCCGAAGAAGTTGGTTTAGAACCCTCTCCTTCTATGTATGCCCCGGGTTCCATCGCCCCCGATCCCTGAATTATAAATGTGGGGGAACTGAAAATTTATATTGCCAAAACTGGGGATGTGAAACCACAGGAGATACTTATTGGAGACCCACCTCAACTTGGGATTTTATTACAGTAACAGCCAACTACACTCATACTTCTTATAGGGGTCCCCGACCCATCGCCCCCGAATGTTCAGGATGGTGCCACCCCCTCAAAATTTCCTTTAGTAATCCTGGAAAAAGAGATAAAAAATGGGTAAATGGCCACTCATGGGGCATTAGATTTTACAAGAATGGATATGATTTGGGAATATTAATGACCCTTAAGCTAAAGATTGAGACTCCTGCTCCTATATCAATAGGCCCAAATCCCGTACTTGGCCCCCCTTTGCTTCCCCCGGCCCCTTCAGCTACGTCAACAAAGAATGAGACTAATGAAACCTCTGGATCCAAAGAACCCACAGTTAAGCCTGGGACTCCACAGGATAGGATGCTTTCTTTGGTGCAGGCAGCCTTTACGGTCCTTAATGCTACAAACCCGGAGGCTACAAAATCATGTTGGCTCTGTTATGCTGCCCCTCCCCCTTATTATGATGCTATAGGATATAGTTCTAATTATACTAATGTCAGCTCCCCGGACCATTGTCGATGGAAACAGAAAGGGAACAGTAAATTAACTCTGTCTTCGGTTTCTGGAAATGGTACTTGTATAGGAACACCTCCCCAGTCCCATTGACACCTTTGTCATGATTTCAGCCTCCCTTCAGGCTCGGGATATCTTGTACCTCCCCAAGATGGATGGTGGGCATGTAACACGGGGCTCACCCCTTGTGTCTCTCTAGAGGTTCTCAACAATTCAGCTGATTTTTGTGTGCTAGTGCAATTAGTTCCTAGACTTATCTATCATTCAGATTCGTCCTTCTTAGATGAATACGAGGGAAAAACAAGAAGGAAGAGAGAACCTGTAACCCTCACATTGGCTGTCCTTCTAGGACTAGGAATATCTGCCGGGATAGGAACAGGAACCACAGCCCTCATACAACAACCCCAGTATTATGCAAGTTTAAGACAGGCTGTAGACATCGACCTTCGAGCATTAGAAAGTTCCATAACTCAACTAAAGGAATCACTCACCTCACTTTCAGAAATGGTGTTGCAGAATAGAAGAGGCCTAGATTTGCTGTTTCTTAAAGAAGGGGGATTATGCGCCGCTCTAAAAGAAGAATGTTGCTTTTATATTGATCATTCAGGAACCATTACCAAAACCATGGATAAACTAAGGGAACGCTTAGATAAAAGGCAAAGGGAGAGAGAAAACGAAAAAGGATGGTTTCAATCATGGTTTGATAAGTCCCCCTGGTTTACCACCTTAATCTCTACTCTGTTGGGACCTCTTATTGTTTTATTGTTGATTTTAACTTTTGGACCATGTGTTCTAAATCGCTTGATAGCATTTGTTAGAGAACGTATCAGTACTGTACAAGTTCTAATGTTAAGACAACAGTACCAAAGTTTACGAACAGAAGGTTGAGATTCCATGATTGGAATCAATAGTCACAAGAAAAAGGGGGGAATGTGGGACTCGAGAGACATTGTTCCAGCTAATGATTAAGAACTCTCCAGACAATAGGGGCTTCTTAGACAATGGGTGAATTTCCAGGATGTCCGGCCCCCTTCCGAGAAGGAGGGAGATAACAAAATGTAAAAAAGGTGTCTGTCAAAGACCAATCAGGCAGCTGGGGAGAAGGAGGGAGATAACAAAACGTAAAAAAGGTGTCTGTCAAAGACCAATCAGGCAGCTGGGGACAAGTTCCCTCTCTGGTCCGAGCCTAAGCCGGGACCAATCAGCAGGAGAACACAACCAAATCTATAATTTACATACGGGGAAGTGGGAACCTATAAAACTGACATATTCGCGCCCAAAAGGGTTCCTTCTTCGACCTCCTGCGTGAGGACCAAGGAACCCCGGTGCACCGGCCTTCAATAAACCTCTTGCGTTTTGCATCGACTTCCGACTCTTGTTGTTTCCTGGGCGAGTCGAAACTCCTAGGAGACCGCGCAGGTCTAACATTATGAGATCTCTATGATTTCCTAATAATTTTATTATTTAAAGGAAATGCCAATAATTAAATAAAAGCTGTGTTTATATATAAGTAAAATAAAGAATTGGAAAAGGCAATATCTAAGTTTCCTACCATACTGGTAATTCTATAAATTATAAAGCTTTCCAAAAACTTTTAAAAGAAAACAATGGATTTGGCAAGAATTAGTACAATGATTAAGAGCATGAGCTATGTAACGGAACATCTAATGTTGTTTTACATCTTTACCTCTTACAAGCTGAACAGCAAAGGATCTGTGCATTTAATTTATTGGCATAAAATTGTTCATAATAGATCTTTATAATCTGATGAAATAAAATTCATATTTTAAGGCAAGACAAGAAAAATTTAAACAAAAATGTTCTCTTTCCATTTGAGCCTCCTCCCTCCCCTCTAGTATGCATTGAACATCTGCATTATGCATTAACCAGACATCCCCGACGGCAGAAATACCTGCTCAACCATAAAGATCAATTTTTCATCTTCTGGCACCAGCCATGTTACTCCTTAAGAGATAACATACTTTTCTCAATCCTATAAGGTGTCACGATGACCCACCACTTGCCTTGTACATGCAGACATCTTTGGGGAACTTTATGTACAATGCCAATATATCATTTCCCTTAAAGACAGTGATTGGTACAGAACAGACTGGGTTAGATGACCTGGGGGGGGACACTGGGCTGCATCTAATGGAAATTCTTAAATACTTACTTATGACCTTATTAATGTTACTAGCTATATTACTTGTATTCTGCCTATTTTACAAGACTATTGTTTCTTACATTATCAAATGTGTGACCAAGCCTCCAATAAAAAAAATGATGACTAGGTGATTTGAAACGATGGATGGAATATATAGTTCTATAAGATCAAATGATCATAATAGTGTAACTCTAGTTATGAGAATAAGCAATGAGCATTTTCCTCTACCATTATTGGCTAATAAGACAGGCAGTCCAGAGGCTTTTGACTACTGTTAACCAGGCCTAATCCAGTAACAGCACATTGAGTGGCTTATCAACAAAATCCCCTTCCAACCTAGTAATGAGCATTCCTAGTACCCTGGGACAAATTGGTCACAAAGTGCCTCCCAAATCTTGATCAAAATTAAGACCAAAATGGAGGGGATTGTAAAATAAAGAATGCTGCCCACCGTCCAGTTTACAAGAATCAAGTCATTAGCTATTGTAGTTGCTGACCTACAATACACCCTGAAAGGATTGCAGGACAAAGATCAGTATGAGATATTTTGTGCTCTGGGAAAACTGTCAAAACTGCTCTCGGATAGTTAGGTATTTTCTGGAGAAAATGTTGCGAACCCAGTTTCTTACATCTTCCCATACTTAGAAAAACACTAAGATATTTGTTCCTTGGAAATAGCAGTAACCTACCACGATGTATGCTAGATTTCATGTACTGCTCTGCCAAAATGACATATATACGGGCCTCCCCCCTTACCTATTCGAAACAATCCTCAGAGCTTTATGAAGACTGTCTCCCAGGTTTTAGTTCTCAGATTACCTCAATGAAAATTTTCCATTTCTTTCTTAGATTAACTATTGACTAATTTTTTATCAACAAATCCATTTAGTGTCTATTAGCATATTCCCTCTATCATTTCTGATATCAGTAATGTATATTTCTCTCTTTTTATCTTGATCAATATGTAGATATTTATTGATTTTCTTATTCATTTAAAAGAAACAGCTTTTGGTTTCATTACTTTTTCTATTCTATTTTCTCTTTTTTTTTACTTTAATCTTATTTTTGTTAATTTTTTCTTCCCATCTACTTGCATTGGACATAATTTGGTCTTCTATTTCTAATTTCTTAGGATGACAACTTAGAAGATTGATCTTCTAACATAAACTTAAACTTGTTGCAAAGTATTGCAACCCATAATTTTTAATAAGTTGCATTTTAATTTTTATTTGATTCAAAATATTTTAAAATTTCCCATGCCATTTCTTTTTCTTTCTAATTTATTTAAAAGTATTATTTACTTTTGCTCAGTTTTATTGAGGTATAGTTGACAAACAAGCATTGAATAAGATTTAGGTGTACAGCTAATGACACAGGAGTGTTATTTAATATCCAAATACTCATTGATTTTCAAATATCTTTATTTAATTAATTTTATTTCATTATTTTCAGAGAAGATGTTCTGTGTAATAACTTTAATTTAATTGAGACATTTTTTGATGTTGATTATTATCTATCTTGTTGAACATACTATCTGCACTTGAAAAAAGTATATATTCTGCAGTTGTTGAGTGGAGTGTTCTATAAATATTCACCAACTCAAGTTGGTTGACGGTGCTAAGTCTTCCACATGCTTGCTGTCTATCTCATTTATTGAGAAATGTTGAAATCTCCACCAAAAATTGTGAATTTGTTTGTTGTGTTTTCCGAACTGTTATTTTTTTACTTTATGTACTTTGGAACTCTGTTAGTAAGTTTATAAATAAACATTTTGGATTGTTATATCTTCTTGATTAATAATTAATCCCTTATTATTGAGAAATTCCTCTCCATATTTATAATAATATTATGATTTGAGTCTGTTTTTTCTGATATTTATATAGCTATCCAGATTTATTATGATTAATTTTTACTGTCACATCATTTTTCTTTTTACTTTAACCTATCTTGGCCTTTAATTAAAATGGGATTATTTTAGACAGCATGTAGTTGGATTTTGCTTTTTAATCCAGTTTGAAAACGTCTGTCTTCTAGTTGGAGAGTTTAGTTCATTTACACTTAATATAAGTATCATATGGTTAGATTGCAATATACTATTTGGTTATTTAGTTTTTTACCTGATTGAGTTTTCTTTATTCCTCTCTTTACTCATCTTCTTTAGATTTATAACTGGGTGTATTTTATCTCCAATATTACATAATAAAAGCCCCTCTTTGTTTTAAATTTTAGTGGTTGCTCTCAGATTAATAATATGTATTTTATCATATCATAATCTACCTTCAAATAATAACATAGCTTTTCACATATAATGTAAGTACCATACAACTTTGTACATTCATTTATCTCCTCCCATCCTTGTGTAATTTTTATCTTACATTTTAGTTCTACTTTTAGTTCTACACATTGCACATAAGTACAATAATACATTGTTATTATTTTGCTTTAAACTGCCATTTGAGTTTTAAATAAATTTTAAAATTTAAAAAAAAATTCTTCTTGTTCCTCCCCCACAAACTTGCTATTTTGGAGCTATTTTTTTCTAGGACTCCATCTGGTGTTATTTTTCTCTTCACGAAGAACTTCCTTTAACATTTTCCATAATGTAGATTTGTCGGCACTAAATTTTCTTATAGTCTCACCAAAACTGTTTGGATTGGCTAAGGTTGTTCTTTAGTAGTCTCCTCCCCTAAAAAAACCTTGCATGTTCAAAACTATTCAACTATTGCATTTGTTTTTGAGGACTATTAAGCTTGTCCTTGGTACACACATTATTTTTAAAAAGATCTTATAACTATCACAACATTGTCGTCTGTTCTTGAATTTTGCTATGGAGGTGCCAGGGCCTAATTTTCTCCCCCTTTAAATGTGCCTTAATATTTTTGCCTTATTGCCAACAGGGTTCTTTAATTTTGAAGCTTAGTAATTTAAGTAATGTGTATCTTAGTGTTCACAAGTGTGGGTCAATTTTTTTATGACATAATGGATGCTTTTTGGTGGAGTTTCTAGGCATCTTGTATTTTAGAAAATGTTTCTGAATTATAAATACACATTTTATTTTAATAGTTGAATTTAACTTCAGGGATTCCAATTTTACATATATTGAATCAATTTTGTGTTTTATACTTATAATTTCATTTCAAATTAAAAAAAAATTCCAACACATTTTGTTTAATTTTATTTCTAGCTTCTATATCTTATTGTGCTTTCCTAATGCCTTTTCATCCATGCTTGCTTAAATTTTATTGTATTTCTTTGAAATAAATCATACTTTTTCTCATACATCTTTCTTGAGTTCTGCTACCTCAAATTGAACTACTTTTTCTTTCAACAATTCCTTGAATCCTTGCATTTCTACTTTATGTTCTTACTTTTTAGAGATGATTGATTAAATTTCACACACAAAAATGTAATTTCAAATGTCCTTTTCTACATGGCAACATTTATCTTGTAAGTATTTATCTGTTACTAAGTCATAGTCTTCTATTTCCCTTATTTATAAAATATTTTTATAGACATTTTATCAACTCCTTTTAATATTCACTATTGAAGAGGCTGGGTTTCCTCTCCACTTACAACTATGTGTCTTCTATAGAGGCTCAATTGGCTTTTGTCTTCCTGCAATTAATTTGGAATCTATCTATAGTCTTGCCAACATTTTTTAAAATATTTATTTATTTATTTGGTTGTGCTAGGTCTTAGTTGCAGCCAGTGGGCTCCTTAGTTGTGGCATGCAAACTCTTAGTTGTGGCATGAATATGGGATCTAGTTCCCTGACCAGAGATTGAACCCGGGCCCCCTGCATTAGGAGCACAGATTCTTTTTTTTTTTTTTTTTTTTTTTTTTTGCAGTACGTGGGCCTCTTACTTCTGTGGCCTCTTCCATTGTGGAGCACAGGCTCCGGATGTGCAGGATCAGCAGCCATGGCTCACGGGCCCAGCCGCTCCGCAGCATGTGGGATCTTCCCAGACCGGGGCACAAACCCGTGTTCCCTACATCGGCAGGCAGACTCTCAACTACTATGCCACCAGGGAAGCCCAGGAGCACAGATTCTTAACCTCTGCACCACCGGGGAAGTCCTGCCAAAGTTTAAATTTGCATATTTTTTTGTTTTTCCTAAATTTCCAAAAGGATGAGGGGGAAATGTTGACTGAACATTCATGTGCATATTAGAATTATCTCTTTTAAAATGTTTATCAACATGTGAGTTTATTTATTTTGTTATATTACAAAATAAACAACCTGATAAAATTTATACATTTTTAGGTACTGCAGACACATGGGTTCTGCATTCACATATTCAACCAGCTGAGAATCTGATGAACATCCATGGACCTAATGAACATTTGCAGATTTGAGCAGCCATGGATTTTGATATCCACAGGGGCATCCTGGAACTGATCCCCCAAGGATACAGAGGGATGACTGTAATCTCAAAAGTACTTGGAACTCCTCATTGTATTTTCACTGGCTTTTTTACCTTTTGACTTCTCATCATATGCTTTTTGGAAAAAGTTTCCAATCACTGAATTAAGTGGCAATAAAATCCCAGCAATTTACAGAACTGAGTTTACTACTATATCTGAAGTCCAAAATCCAGAGCCCTTCTACCTCAATTATAAAGATTGCACATTGTTTTCTTGTATTGCACTATTTTTCTCAAGCTTATTTAAGGATTGACTATAGACTGTTACTGTAAAGTTACGGCAGTTTTTCCTTTTGCTTTTAAAGTCCCCACCATACATATACATCCATTTGAGAGAGTACTGAATCTTAACTACTAGACCACCAGGGAGCATCCATATAGATCCATTTGTGTTGTCATGTTCCAGAACAGCTACTGAATGCCAATTGTTTTGGAAGACTTGATTTCTGTTTCAGAAATATTTGAAGATGGGGGCTGTGGGAGACATAATGAGGTAGAAACCCTGTAGGCATCACTTCATAAAGCAGGCTGTTAAGAGAAATATATCTGAGAGTCCCTGCTTCAAAGCCCCTATGTGGGAATAATTGATGGGCTAATATAAATTCTAATTGCCATAAACAAAATCAGCATAATTTGAAGATATTTAAAAATATATGCACTAACATGCTTTACGTCTTTTAATAACTTTTAACTTTCTCTTCTTTCCATATTTGCATATTCACATATTCCCTCTGAAACATATATCCCATTGAAGATATATTTCAAACTTAAATTTGTTTTTATTCATGGGATTTGAAAGATATAGCAATGACTGGGTCATAACTTTTGCCTGGTGATTGACCTTATTTCCATGGTGATTAACATGGAGTCCATTTGCCAGCTTATTAAATATAACTTAAGTTCAACTACTGGAACTGGAGCCAGATTTTTGGTTAACTGTAGTTCTGTTGAAAAGAATTTAAATGTGGTAGTCCCTAGTAAAGCTTGGCTTGTTGAGACACTTAATGACAGTACTTTTTCTTACTTTTCTAATATCTACCCCACCACCTCCTCACTGCACACATCAACCTCTTCAGTTAGGATAATTGATATGCAGCAAGGCTCAAAGGTTGATAACCAAGATAAATGATTGGCCATGACCTTCATTTCCCTGCTCACCTCCCTTAGATTACTGGTCCACCAGCTTTTCTCTGTTTTCTTAGTGGCAAAACACTGAGGTAGTTGTGTTTTCTATTTGTGAGTTACTACTTGTAAGTTACTATTTGTATTCGTAAGAAATGGTTAAATGTCCACTTGGACCAGGATTTTTTTTTCTGTACATGGAGAAAAATCAGGCAAAAGGGAGCTTAAAAATTTTGCATGGTGCATTCCAGTTTATCAGAATAAGAATATAATTTCTGTGTGTATTTATTGAAGCCTGAGGGGGAGCTTTGAAATAATCTGGGTAGGTGAGAACTTTATCTCCAAAAACATCAATTCCTTAAGAAACCAGCTTTGCTTTGGAGGGAAAAAATAATTTTCTAGTTTGGTGAAAGGAAGGCAGGGGTAAGGCAGGAAGGTAATAAGAATTTCTTAACTGAGTGAAATCACACCATGCTGAAGACATTTGTTTATCTAACTAGACCCTCAAGATTGAAACTGCATACTTCAAAACTTTACAGCTCCAACTTCCACATATTCCCCAATATAGCTCAGACATTTGTGTATATATATATATATATATATATATATATATATATATATATACACATACACACACATATATATATGGTTTAATGACATCAGTGTATAGCATTTTATAGGTAAATGTCATAACATTGCATAATAACTGTAAAAAATCTTTTTTTCTGTTATGTAACTAAGCTCAAAGATGTATAGATAAATGGGTAGTTCTAGACTTTGCATCTTAAACTCTGATCTTGTGACCAAATACCCAACCCCTTGTTATTACACCTTACTACTTTACTTAATCTTCTGTTAACTATGCTCGCTCATCTGCTTAACTCCCATACAGACACTAGAAGTCATCTATCCCAAACATTGTTTATGTTACAAATGATAAAATTGAGCTCCAATATGGTACTTACTGGACTAAGGGTACAGAGCCAATTAGTCATAGAGTTGAGGAAAACACAGGAGTCACCAGATGTCTTGTTCACAAAAGGGTGTGTGTGTGTGTGTGTGTGTGTGTGTGTGTGTGTGTGTGTGTGTGTGTGTGTTTTAATCCTGGGTAGTGGGGAAACAGGTGGGAAGAGAATGAAATGAAATAGTATTTACTTAATTGTGGGAATGTTCTGTAGAAGATATAAAAAACATTTCTTGAAATGTAAAGGCAAGGAATAGTTTCTCCTCCATTCTCAACTTTCTGCTTTTCCCATTCAATCTCTTGTTCTTTATGTTTTGAAAAAGAATCTTACTTTTTCCTATCAGAAGTAGTCGAATTTGTTAGAAGTTTCAGTAGTTTTGCAGGCTTCACTCGAATAAAAAAGTAACAGGTCCTGAAGGTAATAGCTTTCAGACATAGAATGTCTTTTGCCTCCATTTTTTAAGAATTTCCCATGAACAGTTCAAAATAGGAAACAATTTTGGGGAGCAGCCCATAAAACACAGAGAATTTCATGCCCAGAATAGCGTGTATATTTTATATTTCTCTCTGTTTGCTTTTCCACTCTACAATTGATCGTGTGATTTAGTGATTTATGTGGCATATAAATTCAGGCTGATGGTAGTGGTGAGCCCTGGGTGTAGGTAAGAAGACAATGACAGAATGCAGAGAATGTAAACAGTAATGAAACTGATTATAATCTGTCTGATTTTAATTAACACCATGAACTGGCAATTTGGAACAATTACAATGATGAAATACACCTCTGTGCCAGGGTGGACAGCTCCCACCATCTGCACACCCGTCAATGCACCACTGGCTGAGAAATAATTGATATCACTTCAATCACTTTGGCTATTTGGAGCTTAAAATAGATTCATTAGGAAAGCTCCTGGGAATAATATTCTCTGAGTTCTTCCACTTTCAAACATGTTTGTTTGTTTTCACATACTTCATAACTAAAGATAAGATTGACTAGATGCAGAGCCTTTAGTCACATTTTATTTCCTATACCAAATTAGATGTGTCAATTCACTGTTTTCTGGAATAGAGAGGTACTCTTAGAGCCTGACACCAATCTGGACTTAGTCATTATTGCTTGGATATCCAATTGATTTTTATTTTTGGAAAGTGGGTAATCTTTATATTTTTCAATTAGAAGATTATTTTTGAGCAGTTTTCGGCTTATAAGAAAATTGAAAGGAAAGAACAATTTCCATCTCCCCACTCACTCTTCCCCTTCTCCTGTTTTCCCCAATTATTAACATCTTGCACTAGTGTGTGCCATTTACTATAATTGGTGAGTGAATATTGATGGATTATTATTATGTTAATGTCCATAGCTTACATGAGGCTTACTTTTTGTATTGTACATTCTCTGGGTATTGACATATGTATAACAGGTAGCCATCATTACGGTATCACACAGAATAGTTTTACTGCCCTAAAACTTCTCTTTTATTGTGTCTGTTCAATCTTCCCTTCTCTCCCACCACTGATGTTTTTACTGTCTCCATAGTTTCGCCTGTATGTAGTTGTTTTGGAATGGCTTCTTTCACTTAGTAATGTCTTTAATATTCCCCTATGTATTTGCATGGCTTGATAACTCACATATCTTTTTACCACTGAATAATATTCCATTGTCTGAATGTACCACGGTTTATCAATTCACCGATCCAAGGACATCTTAGTTGTTTCCAAATTTTTGGCAATTATGAATAAAGCTACTATAAACATTCATGTGCAGGTGTATGCATGGACATAAATTTTCAACTCTTTTGGGTAAATACCAAGAAGTGAGATTACTGGATCACATGATATGAGGATGTTTTGTTTTGTAAGAAAGCACCAAACTGTCTTCCAAAGTGGCTGTGACATTTTACATTCCCACCAACAATGAATCAGAGTTCCTGTTGCCCCACATCCTTGTTAGCATTTGGTGGTGTTAGTGTTTTGGATTTTAGCCGTGCCAATAGATGTGTAGTGGTATCACACTGTTGTTTTAATTTTCACTTCCCTAATGACACATGATATTGAATACCTTTAAATAGGCTTGTTTTCCATCTGTATGTCTTCTTTGAAAAAGTATGTTTAGATCTTTTGCCCATTTTTAAATTTTTTAATTGGGTTGTTTGTTTTCTTATTGTTAACTTTTTAAGAGTTACTCGTATACTTGGATACAAGTCCTTTAACAGATATGTGTTCTGCAAAGATTTTCTCTGAGTCTGTGGGTTGTTTTTTCATTCTCTTAGCAGTGTCTTTTGCAGAGCAGGAGTTTTTACTTTTAAAGAAATTTAACCTTTCATTTTTTTTTTCTTTTTGTGCTTTTTGCTTTATGTATTGAAAAGTCATCCTCAAATCCAAGCTCATCTAGATTTTCTCCTACAGCATCTCCCAGGAGTTTTATATGTTTGCATTTCATATTTAGGTCTGTGATCTATTTTGAGTTTTTTGAGTTCATTTTTGTGAAAGGTGTAAAGTCTATGTCCAGATTTTTTTTTTTTGCATGTGCATGTCTAGTTATCCAGCACCACTTGTTGAAAAGACACTGTTTTTTCCATTGAACTGCCTTTGCTCCTTCATCAAATATCAGTTGACTATATTTGTGTGGGTCTATTTTTGGACACTATTCTGTTCCATAGATCCACTTGTCTATTGTTTCACCAATACCACAGTGTCTTGACTACTATAGCTTTATAATATCAGTCCTCCCATTTTATTCTTCTCCTTGAATATTGAATTAACTATTGTGGGTCTTTTGCCTCTCCATGTAAACTTTAAAAGCACTTTGTTGACATTCACAAAATAACTTGCTGGGATTTTATTTGGAATTGTGTTAAATTTGTAGACTAATTTGGGAAAAACTGACATCTTGACAATATTGAGTATTCCTATACATGTAAATGGAATGTGTTTCCATTTATTTGTATCTAAAATTGATTTTTCTAAAAAAAATCTAATAGTTTTACTAAAATACATTTCAGAATTATCTTAGGCATATGATCTGTCTTTTAACTATTTAGTTATTTTTATTATTTTATGAATATTGTATTGAATAATAGTTTTTAGTATGAGTCCATTCCATTGTTTTGTTTTATCTTTTTGGACTGCTAGTTAATGTATGTTGGCCCTTTTTTCTACCTTCTATATTTATTACTTTGTCTCAGATTCACTTGTATTTCTCCCTTCATTTATTTTTAAATTTCAAAAATGATTATTTTTATCTTATATAACTACAACAATATCCATTATATTTTCTCTTGTGCTTTTTCTAATTTTTGCCTTGATTTCTCAAATTTTTTTCTTTTTAATGTTTTTCTGAGTTTTGTATCCCCTCTTCTCAACTCATTCTTTAGATCAACTTCCTCATTTTGAGTTTTTAAAGATATCTGATTTACATTATTCTTTAGTAGTTTCTATTTTTAATGCATTTAACTCATTTTGAAATTTAGGTCATAATTTTATTTTGTGGTTTCATCTTTTTAAAGTGTTTCATTCTCTATATATACTTTATTTTGCTTAATATCTGTATATAGAATTTGACTGCAGTCACTTTTGTTATGGGTTTTAATGAAATAAATTTTTCTGTACCATTAGAAGGGAGGACAGGGGCAAGATAACTTTTCCATTTCTAGTGCTCTAGAACTCTCTTGTATTGTTTTCATTAAGTGATCAAAAAAGGGGAAAAAATACTTGTTACTTTCTGAGATCTGCCTTATCTGCTTCTTCCCTCACTTTTATCTGTATCTTCTGTTCTTTTTGTCCTGGATATTTTACGTATCATTTTTCCTTTAAATTAGGCTTTATTCTGGAAGAAAGGTTACTAGTTTCTAAAAATACCTGGAACTCAGACTGCTTTCAGAATTTACTAGGATTCCCTTGCATTTTATTTGCCAACTGGATTCTCCAGAAACCCCTCTTATTTTCAGCTCCTGTTCTCAGAGATGTCTGCTCACTAGAAGAGGGCTTCTCTTCTCTTGTCCATCAGATATGTCTTTGCATTTTCCTGCTTCCTAGTACACGTAGACTCACAACACATGGGTCTTTTAGCTGCCTTGCTTTGCTCTTACCTACCCGTATGCTGCCACCAAATTTTATTTTAGACATCATCTTTGGGTTTTTAATATTGATATCCTACTTGCTTTGCTTATTTTTATTGGAGGATTAAGGGGTTTCAGAAACTATGCCACTCTTGCCACCACCTCCCCAGAATTCATTCATAGACTATGTAATATTCTCTTAAGGCTACGTGGCTCAAACTGTATCACTCCCTCACTACATTGCACTCTTTTCTCAGTATATGGCATTTATTCATTCACTCTTTCAACAAATATTTATTGGGTGCCAGGCATTTTGGGGACACAGGAGATTTAGTAGAGAGCAAAACTCATAAATCTTACATTGTAATTGTGGGAGATAAAAAAACAAGAAAATAAACAAACCTCTGCATAATATGTCAGAGAACAATAAGTGTTATGAAGAAAAATAAATAAAATTGGATATGCAGAATTAAAAGCACAGGGAGAAAGGAAACTCTTTATTTTAAGTAGGGAGGCAGAACAGATCTCCAGGAGAGTTTTACATTTAAACAGAGACTTGAAAAACGTGAGAGAATGAGATTTGTTGTTCCCCGGATGCACAGTGAATGAAAATTTCAAACAGAGGAAATAGTAATCCAAAATTCCCTGAGGCTAGTGCATTCCTGAAGAACAGTAAAACAGTGAAATATCCAGTATGCATGAAGAGGAGTATGTGAGGGTTGAGTGTAGGAAAAAAGTCATAGATGTCAACGTGCAAATCCCGCAGAGTCTCACAGGCCCTTACAAGGATTTTGGATTCTATTTTGAGTGATATGGGAAGCTATTATAGAGTTTTGTGCAGATTAATACCATGATTTGGTTGATATATTTAAAAAAAAAGGATTATCAGTTTTAGGGAGAATACACTTAGGAAAGCAAAGGCAGAAGCAATGTAAAGCAGAGACTAGTTATAAATCCATAGCAATATTCTAGGACAGGGGTTATAAAGCTTGACTGAGGGTGGAATGAGAACTAGAAAAGATGGTAACAAGTGATGAGAATCTAGATATATTTGAAGGTAACAAGTTTAAGATGGTGACCTTGATCTGAGAAACCATTGCTGAGTGTTGTGTCTTTATATGCAAATCCCATGTGGAAATCTTCAAGCGGTCCATATGAATGCCAGACACATAATTCCCAGTCCTTGTTTTGATGCCCATTTGAAGTACTCCAAAATAAAAAAGAATAATAATTGTTACCTTTACCTTTCATCGTTCAGAATAAGTTTAAAAGATAAATGAATAACTATCCCAGAAACTCTTCTCATATTCTTTTTTTTTCTTTTTTCTCAAATGTTATCATATCTACAATGCTCAGAAGCCTCTCATTTTCCAACTCTCAAAAAGCTTTTTCTCCATTCCCAACTCAAGCAGGTTCTCTCTTTTTCTTTGTCAACTCTTTGTTACAAAATAGATATAGCTTCTTTCATCAAGTGCTTTCCCTTTCTCTCTAGTCTTTTTCCCTTATGGACTTCTCTATCTGCTGATTTTGCTTTTCTGCAGCAGAAAAGAGAATGCACACTCAGGCAGCGTTCACATTTGGAGGTAGGGGAGAGGGGAAGAGGTGCACAGAGGAAAATGATAGGAAGCAAATGATCAAAACCCTACTTTTCTTTATTCGGTGGCTGGAGATACAGTAGGAGCATTACATATTAATCATATCCCTTTTTCCTTTCCTTTTTCATGTATCCCATCATAGTCTTTCTATGTGGCATGATGGAATGATTTGTGGCAGTCTAACAACTTAAGAAATCAAAAGCCACTTTTGTTCCCTCAAAACCACCCCATATATGGACTTCTGGGGAAAAAATGACATTCTGAAATGCTAGATCAAAGACACTGTATGAAATGTGAGTTTAAAAACATTAGGGAATATATGTAACTCTAATGTAATGACATCCTTGTTGTCCAGTCATTCTGCTCCTACCAGCCTTATATTAAATGTCTTTTCAACAAGCTCCAAGATGGGGGGACAGATAGTTTTAGCATAAGAACAAGAGGGAGTAGGGTTGCATCTTTGCCCTGTAGACCCTCTCAGGACAAATTTTAGGGAGGACAAATATTTTAAGAAACATGAGATGACTGTTTTTGAAGGCAGGGGTCTTCAATAGAGGATCTTACTTTTCTCTGGCAAAATTTTGAAAGCATGGAGCAATGTGAAGTATTTCATGATAAGACCTGAGAAAAATGTAGCAGTGTTTTCCTACAGAGGAGATGGTGAGAACAGCTTTATGAACGGTCTGCAGAAAGGGAAGAAGAAGCCAGTGTCCCAACAAGAGACCTGGTGGAGGAGAAAAGTGAAATTCACTGTGAAGGGGATGTGGCTTGAATTGTGGATTGATGTCAATTTAGAACTTGTCTGAAAGTAGATGGCCCAGGAATCACACATGTCACTTTAGCTCCTGAAGCCAAAGCTTATTCAAATGCCTGTCTACCTTTATGCAATCTCAGCTACAAAGAGGCTATGAAATGAAATTTCTAGATGGACAGTTGACATACCAAGTAAACTCCTGAGTCTTATTTCTTAAGGGATAAGAGGACAGTAGATACTAATGGGAATTTTAGCCACGTTCCCCCATAGACAGGATTAGGCAGAGAGAACCTGGTATATCTGGACTGCACTTATTTATATGGTTTAACTCAGATCAAGTTGTTAACTCAGAATCACAAGTTATGTTTAGTTTAAGAAGAAATTAAATAACATTTTTTTTGAGGTATGCGGACCTTTCACTGTTGTGACCTCTCCCTTTGTGGAGCACAGGCTCCAGACGCGCAAGCTCAGCAGCCATGGCTCACGGGCCTAGCCGCTCCGCGGCATGTGAGATCTTCCCGGACCGGGGAACGAACCCGTGTCCCCTGCATCAGCAGGCGGACTCTCAACCACTGTGCCACCAGGGAAGCCCTAAAAAACATTTTTGCACACCTAGGTAATATTTGTGAGATACAGTCCTAGATACTGCTTTAAGAGGATATATAATCTTGTCCAGGGGTGTGACAGGTTAACACTGGTGCATCTCTGAAGTTTCTCTTTCGGGGAGGGAAAGATAAATTTCTATTATTTTTATAGAATTCCTAAGGTCACCTAAACAGGTATCCAGCTACAGTTCTTACAGAGTCATAGAAGCCCACTGGAAAGAATCTGAACGTGTCCACAAATGAGGTCCAAAAATATAATGGCATTGCCAATGGACTGGGGAAGGGGAAGGGGTTAAGTGGAATAGAAGAAGAGAAGCCTTGGAGCCTTCCAAGGATAATATCAGTACTAGTCTTGTAGCTTAGCTAGGCAAAGCCATACTCTCTGAGTGTTGAAAAGGATGATTGTTTCAAATGTAGAGTCTGTACTTGAACCTGATCAAACCCAAGTCCTGGAGCTCCATGAAAAAAAAAAAAAAAAAAAACCTCTACTACCCAACAGCTCAGGATGCTCTGTTTAATTTTCATTGCTCCTTTTCAGACTGAAAAATCCTCTGTGAAAGGGTTGGATCCTTACAGAGGAATATCTGTTCTTCCTAGTCAGAGAGAGAGGTGAGTATAAGGTGTAAAGAGACAGATCATATGAGAGGTTCCCACGACTGATAGTAGAAAGCAAATGTCCTGGACCATCAGAAAGCAAAGGTGAGTCACTTGTTTTATGTGAGAATTACTAACTGCATTATAAGCCCAGTGGTACAGAGCTGTCTGTAGAAACAAGGGCAAGAGAAGAAGCTGGACCCTCCAAACTATCATCCACTTTAGATTGGATTAATGTCTTATGACTTGATAGAGGTTTCTTTAAAAAGATCTGAGCTGGGGAATTTAGTCCTCATGTAATTACTCTGCCTCTAAATTTGCCAGGGTTTCAAGTTCTGTCCAGAATGCCTATCATGCTGCCATCTCTGGAGGGTTGTGTCCAGTTACACAGTCAAGTCCACATTCATCTCACAGGAATCAGGGAGGAGCTATGAGCATATGCAGCTACATTTTTTTGATTGTGGAAAATGAGGGAAGGATATTCAGGCACAACTAGAAATCTCCTCTGTAAACGTAAATATCCAGCAATAAAAAAGAGAGAAATAAATTAATATCCATTCAGTAGAATAAAATAGTCTGTACCCATCTATAAAAGAATAATACCATGACAAAAATTTAAATTTTATGGTTAATGGAATAAATATAAGATAAAATAGCATTATTCAAAATAAAAACTCAACTAGAATGCTGGAGAGAGAGGGGAGGGGAAGGCAGAGAAAAAGAGAGAGAGAGGGAGAGAGAGAAAGAGAAATGTAATTGGTTGTTAAAACTGGATAGTGGATCTCTAGATGTACATAATGCTAAATTCTTCTTTTTTTTGTGAGAATAAAAATGTTTCTTTTATACTGAAGATGATCAATGAATGTTTCTTTAAATCTTCTGCCCTCTGCCTTTCCTCCATATATTTGTTCAACAGATAACGTTTTTAAATGGAAATGCAAGCTTATTTTAGCATGTCTTTATCATCCTATTTTTTCATTCTTTGCCTCAGAAGTAGTAAAACATGAATAATACATGTCAATTTTAGGGGCAATTTTTACATATGGAATAGCTTCCCTGCCTGATAACTTGACATCTATAATTTTGGACATTATAGCAATTATATGACACTTTAAAAAATCTCACTAAAATGTACATATCCTATGTGCTGGCCAAAAATAAATAATAAAATAATAAAATGAGAAAGGGAAATGGGAGAGATACATGAAGATCAAAGTGAAATAAATATATCTAAATTAGAGAGACCTTAATTCAATTTTTACAGCTCTGAATACATTGGCAGAAACTGAATGATTTATATGTTCAAGATACATTGATATATTTGCAGACTTCAAATGCTATTTGTTTTGAACTCACACACATAGTGACCTTACACTATTTTTTCCCCTCTGATTAGGAAGAACATGGTTATCTCACTAATAGAAATGTGGTCTGTGAGAGTACCCCAAGTAATAGATAATTCCCATGCTGCCTAAGTGCTTAAGTGAATTTGAAGCATGTGTTCAGCTTGAAAGCCATTTGGATAGAGCAACCAACCACACACAATTGCTAGGAAATTACACAAGGGAAAATGCAGAAAATGAAATTGTTGGCAAAGATAATTACCATGAGTGCAGAGTCTGAGAGCAGAAGGCGTTATGGAATACCACACTGTCTATTGTGAGCCAGTAAAGAAAAGATGGTTTACATTTCGAACAAAGTGACAATAGTATAAGACCTCTTAGTGTATTGGGTAATAAAAGTGTAAAGGCTTTTTTTAATTATTAAGGTCACCAAAAAGTTATAACCTGAGAGAACTGGCTCAGTGGGCAGAGTTGTAAGTGTTTTAAGGGTGATAATCCTGTGGTTTAAAATGACATCTTTGGGTCTGGATAATACTATTGTACCTTCTCTGGATGTTCCCTTTGTTAGTGTGAGAAAGGAGCAGTGGAGAAGATAAAATAGCAGCATCACGAATATCGAACACCAATAAAAATATAGATGAGATTATAAATTTGAAAACAGTACCAGAATTATCACTATGTTGGAAGATGAAGAAGTAAAATACGGAATGCTGAAAGTAGAGGTAGTTATGAGTATTATATTCAGAATGTATCCACTCTGAGAATTCCAGTTAAAAATAATCTAGCAGGAACATTCAAAAACAAAGTCCAAAGACTTGAAAACATGATTTTTAGAAATTTTTATTGATAAAAGATATTTGACTTTTACCAAAAATAATTTAAAACTCTACATCCAGTTCACGTCAACTTTCTGAAGTAAAACACTAGTAGTTTGGTCGACAGTGGAAAGCAATGAGATAGAGAGACCACAATATCCCAGCATTAAGAAAAAGAGAGGAACATTAAAGAGTAGCATTGGGTTAGCATGATTCATAAGGAAATAATCTGATAAATAACTTAGTTTGAAAAGATAAAAGTAAGACATTAACCCCTCACTCTATTTTGAAATTCTATAATCCACAATTAATTGTAAAATGGATTTTTTTAAATCTCATGTAAATTGATTTACATGTTGAAAAGTGGAACAGAATCATCATATGACTTTCTGGCATGATAGGGGATGTTGTGATGTGATATTATTTTTTTTACTTCCCTTAAGGCCCTAGTATTGAGCTACAATGGTGTAAGCTAATGTTTGTTTTCCATTCGACATATAGTCCAATCCTCTAGTCAAAAACCAAGAGCATGTCTATCATAATTCTCATATCCATCAGTAGATTTGGGTTTTTTTCCCCATCATTATCACTTTGATTGATTTCCTATTAAAGTAGAGGCATTTGAGTGTAAATTTTAGAAATGGATTTTGGATTCAGGTTCAGAAAAGCTGATGAGTATATCTTTCTTCACTACCAAAATCCAATTAAGATGAAAGAACTATAAGAATAAGAGATAATCCATAACTACTAGGAAACATCTGTGGCTATCATTAATGGACGTGAAACAAGAAGATGTCTAAAATATAGAAAAAATAAATTTGATTGCTGACAAATATATGTGTATGTATACAGGAAAACCCTTAAGTCAGATACAGCATGACCTAGGATAAAGTATCCCATGGGCCAGGTAGAGGGATTGTGACACAAGATTTCAGAATGGCTATTCCAGAGTCCAGTTTCAAGAAGCCAAGCACCAGTGTCTGTCCTAAGTAAAGCCATAAACAGGTTTATAATTGATGCACATCACCTGCTACTTACAACATAGAAATTAAGTCCAGACAGAGAAATAGAAGGCACCAGGTAATTTCCTGCCACAGTAAACAAGGAGCATCTTTGCACTGAGAGCCAGATCCCTGCCAACTCTCAGATTAATCATCATGAAGGTGGAGTAAAGTGATTTGCCTAGAAATCAATTTAAAAAAAGGGAAAGCAAGCAAATTCAAAAAGAAAACACATAAGAAAAAAGGGAGAGTGAGAGGACAAGGGAGAGGGAGAGAGGCTAGATGATGTATCCAGAAGTTGCAATATTTGTTTAAAATTAATTCCAGAAAGGGGGAACAAAGAGGGAAGACAGAAAACAATAATCAAATAACTATATAAAAATTCTCTAGTGTAAAAGTGACTCATGCTTCAGATTGAAAGTACTTACAAAATGTCTTCCAAGCATCTTAAGCTTTCCCAGAAAGATTTTTCAGTGTCTGGAGAATTTGTGATGGATTATCTAGTTTTGTCCTGGGGGACCTCTTGCTGCCTGAGTTGGGACATGGACCTGAGCTGGAGCAGATGTTACACAGGCAACATTTTCACTCCCCACTTCTTGCTCACTCCCAGTCTGGAGAGTCTTTGATGCTGGTTCACCATCAAGGAAAAGCTTCTTCCTCTTTCGTGTTTTCCAGCATCTGTGCCCAACTTGTCACCTAACCAAATTTGGGTCCCCTGGCCCATGTGCAGTAAAGCCAATCTACTGACTTTGGGTTGTGGTGAAGGAAAGTGCAACGTTTATTGCAGGTGCCAAAAAAGGAGTCCAGGCAGTTATTGCTCAGAAGACCTGAACTTCCTGATGGATTTCAGGGAAAAGTTTTTAAAAACAGGGTGAGAGAGGGGGGTTGTTGGGTGTGTGATCAGCTTGTGGACTTTATTCTGATTGGTTGGTGGTGAGGTAGGTAATCAGGAGTCAACATCATCAACCTTCTGGTTCCAACTGGTCTAGGTACTACTTGCTTGTGAGCCACATACAGTTAACTTCTTCCACCTGGTAGGGGTTTCAGCATCTGTAAAACAGTTCAAAGGATTTGGCTTAGAATATAATCTATAGACCTTGAGGAGGAACTAAAGGTCCTTGATTATTATTTTGTCTTGCTTGACTGTTTTCCTTTGCTTCTGCATTTTCTCACTTCTCTGATTAAATGTATTCTTTGGAACTCAGGGAGAGTCTAGGAGGCTACAGTTTTTCTACAAATAAGAGTCAGGCATAGGATGTGTGGGTCTGTCCTGGGAAGTCCCCATAGGGTTCTGCTTGGTTGCAAACTGAATATAGTTTGTCCTGCAGTACCACCTGAACTGCTCTCTGTCACCTGCTGCTGTCTTCTGTCATTCTGACTATGCTCCTCTATTTATGCCCTTTGATGTTTCTACTGTGTTTATTCTATTGCCTTTCTGGAAGGAGAGAAAAACACCAAATTGTGGTGCATTCTATGTGTAAGACTAAGCCTACTTGATAAAGCCAAATCATGACAATTTACAATTTACTGTTAGAAACTGAAGGTAGTGAATCTGAGGTCACTGTGTCTATTTCTCAACAACTCAGCAGTTACAGGATATGTTTGGAAAAATACAAACTTTGGGGAAAATCTCCTCAATTATATCTGAAAAAAATCCCTCAAATAAACAATTACAAATTATATAACCCTGATGATTGTGTTCCCAATCAGATTTACAAAGATGGAAAGGAGAGAAATTATATAGAAGTAAAGAAATAAAGAACTTCTGCAGTATACCCTGTCATCATGTACTACATTAACAGGAAATATATTAAAAGTGTATGAACTGTGTTATTGTTTGATTTACATTCTCCATTTTAGCTCTTTTTCCAAAAGCATAGCTAACAATTTCAAAGATAGCTTATGTGCTGGAATATAAAATACATTTGAGAATCTAGCTTCATTTACTGAGACTTATACTGACAATGTAATTAATAAAACATTAAATAAAGTAGTTGATAAAAGGGTTGAATAAAACAGGACAAAAATTCGTTTCTAAATCTCTGAGTTATGACAACTGTAAATTGCCCACATGTATTGAATAACTGTGTAATTTGTCCAACTTGCATTTTCATTGTACTTCCAATAATATTATAGAATTTCTTATTGAATGCTTTGATGAACTTAAAGGCAGCATGCTGAGCTGAAATGAAATATGGAATCAGACAAATTTGTGCTACAGCACTTACTATCAATATGAATTTTAGTACAATATTATTTTTTCCAAAAAATATACATTTCTTGTCTAAAAATGGGAATTGAGTCTGAACCGGGCTTGTGACTTGCTGTAGCCAATAGAAATGGGTAGAAGGGACTCTGGGCTAGATCTGATCTTAGCCTTCAGAAGACCTGGTATCTTCTATTTCACAGTGAGAGTATCTGATTTTCCAATTGTAACACCTTGCATTTCTCTTTAGCCCCCTAGTCTTGGGTGTAAACCCTTTTTGATCAGACCAAAAAATACTTTAAACAGTTCTATCCTGATCTTTATAGGAAACACTGTCCACTTTCCCAAGAGGTTCTCTCTCTGATGTTACATATCAAATCTGGAATATCAAATCCTGTTCCATGAAACACACAAACCTTTAGCCACATGTTCCCTATAGCCCTTTCCAGAAAAAAGAAAGCTCTATCTATATCTCTAGCCATCTGATTTATGAGAATAATAATCTTGAAAAATATATAATATCCCTCACCCCAAATCATTGAGGAGAATAAAACATATTTATTAATATTTCTCTTCCTGACTCATATCAAAATTCTTATGATGTCTTGTGCACATGCTGCAGAACCTTCCCATTACTCATGTCAAGCCACCTTAATCTTGTCACCATGCTCCTCAGCAGTTATTATTAAACCCTCCTCTCAAAAGCACAGGGGTAGGGAGGTGGCAAAAAGAGGTGGATTTGCTCTCTCTAGGCACATTTTCCAAAAGTGGTAGCTTTACAATAAACATTGAAGGTATTTTCTGGACAAAAAGAATTGTTGAGAGTGTGACAAAACATTCAAGGAAGACTTCTGAAAGAAATGCCTATTCATTAAGTGAAGGAAACATTACCAGTCAAACCTTGAGATTCATAAAAATGTCAGAGGTGCCTCTTTTTCCTTGTAAACTTTCCTGCTGGTGCACACTCATGCCATACACTCCCACCTCGATGTGAGAGCCTGCCTCTAATTCCTCCTGTTGTTTGGGTTTCTTTGGATTGTTTTGTTTTATTATGTTTTGTTGAGTATAGATTTTTTACTGGAATGTCCTCGTCCAAGTATGCATCCCCATCTAGACTATGTTCTTACTAACAGTCGTACCTCTACATAAAACTTACTGTCCTGGGAAAATCTTTGTGCAATTTGTACGGTTTCCAATGTGTGCAGATTCTGTTCTTTTTTTTTTTTTAAACTCTTTATTGGAATATAATTGCTGTACAATGGTGTATTAGTTTCTACTTTATAACAAAGTGAATCAGTTATACATATACATATGTCCCCATATCTCTTCCCTCTTGCATCTCCCTCCCTCCCACCCTCCCTAACCCACCCCTCTAGGTGGTCACAAAGCACTGAGCTGATCTCCCTGTGCTATGCAGCTGCTTCCCACTAGCTATCTATTTTACGTTTGGTAGTGTATATATGTCCATGCCACTCTCTCACTTTGTCCCAGCTTACCCTTCCCCCTCCCCGTATCCTCAAGTCCATTCTCTAGTAGGTCTGTGTCATTATTCCCATCTTGCCCCTAGGTTCTTCATTACCAATTTTTTTTTTTTAGATTCCACATATATGTGTTATCATATGGTATTTGTTTTTCTCTTTCTGACTTACTTCACTCTGTATGACAGACTCTAGGTCTATCCACCTCACTACAAATAACTCAGTTTCATTTCTTTTTATGGCTGAGTAATATTCCATTGTATATGTGCCACATCTTCTTTATCCATCTATCTGTTAATGGACACCTAGGTTGCTTCCATGACCTGGCTATTGTAAATAGAGCTGCAATGAACATTTTGGTACATGACTTTTTTTGAATTATGGTTTTCTCAGGGTATATGCCCAGTAGTGGGATTGCTGGGTCATATGGTAGTTCTATTTGTAGTTTTTTAAGGAACCATCATACTGTTCTCCATAGTGGCTGTATCAATTTACATTCCCACCAACAGTGCAAGAGTGTTCCCTTTTCTCCACACCTTCTCCAGTAGATTCTGTTCTTTTGACTTTATTTCTTTTCTGTCCTTTCCTTGTAAACAACATCTCAATCTACTTTTGACTACCTATACCTCCAAAGGATTTGTTCTTTCTCCCCCCTCTCTCTTAGGCACTGTAGAGCTGAAAGGAAACCTAGAAATCATCCAAACTTTCTCATTTTAAAGAAACTGAAGAGTAGGAAGGTTAAATGAATTGCCAAAAGTAACCAGGGGGTTAGTAGAAATTGAATGAGAGCCCACATGTGATGTTGACTCAGGGCTCAGCATTCTTTAACTATTAAATAATGCTTTATGGATTATTTTACCAAAACACTCTACAAACATTTTACTTTCTAATTCACAGAGAATAAAGAAGTGATCATAAAAGCTTCTCATCTTAGAGTGACTCAAAATTACTGGCTAGTTTGGAAAACAAAATGACAACAACAAATGATAATAATCTCATGGACAGAAGAAAATTTGCTCATAGTATATTTCTTCAACCTAGAGAAAAACTGTAATAACTGTAGACTTCCTCCTAAACCACTAATGTGGAACATTACGTGGGCCTGTACCTGCTCAACGGACCCTTTTGAACCCCCCTTGGGGGGGTGTTCTTGGAGAACCTGCTTACAATCATTGTCTCTCTCTCTGTGTTCATCTCTATTCATTTTCTAAGAGCATCAGTAATTACCAATAATTAGTACCTACCTGGTAGCACTTTCAGCCTCCTTCAGCAAATATTACAACTTCTGAGTCAAATGTTCAAATAACTCACTCTTTCCTTTCACAGTTGGCAACTTGCTGCCAGTCTCTGCACTCAGTTTGGGAGAAATCCATTGCTTCTCAATGGGAATTGTATCCCTTGCCTTCTACTCTTCTATTTGTCATGGATTTATCCCTTCTGGGGAAATTTGTATGATTTTCATGTAGTATAGGGTCATGGGGCAGTGGTTTGCAGAAATTTCCCTATTTTCATGGCAAACATTTTCTTCATTCATTCACTCAGCACATAGTTGTTGAGTACATATTGCCATGGCCTATCAACGATGCTGGTGAAAAGAAAAATATTCAGCAAGATTGACAATACCCCTGACTTTCTGTAGCTTTCAATATCTCACAGAGATAAATTTTCTAGAGTTCCATAATAATATAATAGGAGAAATAAAAAGTAATAAAAGGAAATAGAGTGGTGGCAATTTCCCATGTTCCAGAAAAGTCTACCTGGGTGGTGTGGCTTCTAAACCAAGACTTAGGATGGAGCTAGCCAACAGAAGCAGCTATATAATTTGTGAGTCCCAGTGTAAAATGAAAATGTGGATCCCCTTATTCAAAAATCATTGTGGATTTCAAGAAAGCAACAGCAGAGCATTGAACCAATTACGTGGTCCTGTGTGACTCATGAACCTGGCCCTACTAGCCAGAGAAGAGTAGGATTAGAAAGACTATCAGGAGGAGAGAACTTCACCAGGCCATGTGTGAAAGCCTGGTGGTCAGAGAGAGGATACTGGATGTGAAGAACAAAGGCTGCATCGTTGTAGAAAGAAATTTATAGGTGAGGCAATATAAGTACCTTGATGTCTTCCCTCCACCAATCTTAGTAAATTTCTAGTTCACTGTGTCCCAGGTACTGTTCTAATTGTTTCCTGTGAACTGAACCATGTAATTGTCACAATGACTCTATAAGAGAGACCCTCCCATTGCTCCCATTTTACAGATGAAGACCCTGAAGCAGAGAAGTTGAGTTACATTGGCAAATTCATGTTATAGAACTAAGGGCTGGTGTTGGGCTTCAAACCAAGATAATGCAGTTACCAGTCTAGATATACTTAGTAAATATACTCCTTCCCTGCAGTCACACTGTAGGGAAGGAGTATATTTATAAACTGTATAAATCTGCTTTCAGTTCTTATAATATGCTGACTTCCCCTTTACCTACATGAACACTTCTTTATAAAATCTTAGAATGTTTTTTCTCCTATAGATTAATCTCCTCTGAACTCTGATTCCTCTGTCATGGGACTTGTCTTTCTTTTCTTTTTATTACTTATTTTTTTATGTCTTGCCCCCTCCATCTTCTCCCTCTGCCTCTCAGAGGCTCACTCTGGAGGTCGCCACCTTTCCTTTTCTTTGTTTTTACATTGTATCCTGCCTTCCCCCATACTTTCTGAAGGTGATGGCCTTGCATACAATCTCCCCCTGCACTGCTCAAGGTGACTCCATCTCAACCATTTTCCCCAGTCCCAAGGTTTGGCTCACTCCCTCCAGACCTCAGGGAAAACCCATGGGAAAAAGTTGGTGGGTGGGTGCCCTTGCTTTGTAGCTTGGTACTTTGGAATTCTGACCTGACACACTAGCTATTCATTGTTCTATAAACATTTGTCTAGTTTCCCCTAGTCTCCATCTGGGAAAGATTCCTCCTCCTCCTTCAATCCTGCCTTGGATGAAAGCAGTGGTGATAAGTGTCTCCTTCTTTCCTGGAATTTGCTTCATTTCGATTTCTTTGGGTTCTCCGATCTCTGTTAAGTTTAAAAATCTATGATTTGTCACTTATCTGGATTGTTTTGGTTGTTTGGGTGGAAATAATTGGCTCTTGCAACTTTCTACCTATGAACCAGCAGAGGAAAGCCACAGGTTTATATCCTAAAGAAATGTTTTAAAGTGCCTAGAGGCAGCTCATATAGGAAAAAAAAAATGAATTTGGAGTTTTGACCTAGATTTACATTTTATCTACACCATTTGGCAGCTACAAAGGTCAATGGATTAATCTATATGAATTTTATTTTCTTCCTATGTGAAAAGGTTGCAATAACATTTATGTTATAGGCTTGTTATAACAATTAAACTAGGGTATTTCACATGTGGTATACATTCAAATAACTCTAATCCCTGTCTTAGTCTGCTCAGGCTGCTATAAAAAAATGTCATAGCCTGGGTGGCTTAAAAAACAGACATTTAGTTATCATAGTTCTGAAGGCTGGGAAGTCCAAGATCAAGGTGCCAAACAACTTGGTTCCCAGTGAGGGCTCTCTTCTTGGCTTGCAGATGGTGATCTTCTTGCTACATCCACACATTTGGGGGGCTGGCAGGCAGAGAGACAGAGAAAGAGACAGAGAGAAGTAGAAGACATATCACTCTTTGTGATCTAGTCTCCGAAGTCATAAAGCATCATTTCACCTCACACTATCAGTCAAGGCACTTGCAAAGGTCAACAGGAGGCAACATAAATCTTACCCTTTGGTGGAGGAGGGAATATGTCCCATTTTAAGGAGAGCCAGTGGGATGAGATATCCATTTGTGAGGCCATCTGTGAAAGAAATACTAATTGTGTTCTCTACAAAATAACCTGGCTGTCAAATGATCTAGTTGATCTTTATCTCTTTTTAAAATTTCCATGCATGCTGTGATCTGAACAGAGTAGAACTCAGCCATTACCTCTTAGATTTTATTCTTAATGGGTACAGAATAATATCTCTTTTTTTTTCCTAGCCACTTCACAGCTTGGAGGGTAATCATACAGTAAATGCAGAAGGCAGTTCATCATATGCTGATACTAGGCCATCTCTCACCATCTCTATTCCTACATGAAAGCAATTGATTTCTAGAATCAAGAGCATTGCTTGAATCTTGTCTTTGGTCATTAGATTTATTCCATTTCTTTAGATCCTGAAGTTCCATTCAATCTTATTCTTATACGTAAAAATAATGCTACATAACTAAAATATGAGAAACATTTTTTAAAATCTTCTTTTACAAAAACATTAAGGAAACAAAGGTCAAAGCTCTCACTTGACACAAAGCCTTCGAAGAGCTCTCTCTTGAGGTTACTTTAATCTCTTCATTGATCAAACAGTAAAACATTAAACCAGCAGTGACTAATCCACCTAATTTTCTTTAAAAATAACCCATTTTCTTAATTTTAACCAGGGTATTATGAAAAACCATTTTAAATACTTTTCTGTCATCTGTGTAGACTGTGCTTACAGTGTGTTCATTGCTTACTAACATCACAATCACATAAACCAAGAAACCATTTTACGTTTTCTTATTAAGTTTATAATGAGTCTGATGAAAACCAATTAGTTATATTTTTCAGCAAACAGACCATATATAAAATTGTTTTCCCTAGTATTTTGCTGGGTTAACTTCATCATTTGTGTAATCACTGTTTTTGCCTATATGGGTGAGAAATGGCATCGGTCAACTATAAACCTCCAGAACATCACCTATCTTCAAACACTGCTGACCAAAAGAGGTCTGAAATTTTCACTTTAGTTCACTGTTGCAACTTATTTACAGAACTAAACTTGGATTAAGTTTTAATAGCCATATTTTCTTTTACAAGTTCATTCACCAATTTCCATTGTATTCATTCTACAAATATTTATGATTATTCCATTTTCCTCACTAATGGATGGTCTCTTGAGCATCTTAGCAGCCCGGCTGGAATGAGAAAGCTATGGGCTAGAAAAATCCCAGAGATTTTTTTTTTCTTTTTAATTTCCCCCGTTGGCACACTGCTGATGTGTGTGTGTGTATGTGTGTGTGTGTAACGAATTAGTTGCCAACTTTTAAAATTTGAGAAAATTGGATCCACATAGGAAAATGCTACAACTAGCTGGAACAGAGTCAACTGAATTATATGGTATTCTAAATATCTACTTAGCACTTAAAGAAGCCAAGATTCAGAGAAGTCAAGAAACTTATGTGTGGTTAAAGAGGAAGAAACAAACAAACAAACAAAAGTCCTTACTGCTGGAGTCAGTATTCCAATTGAGATATTTGACCTCAACTCCTGTGTTCTTTCCAATAGATCCTGCAAATCATGCAACCATAGTTTAGAGATGATGCTACTAAGGTTTTTAGAAAATCTGTAATTTGCCTAACAAAACACAGCTACTAAGTAACAACACTAGAAACAACTACACAGAAAAGTGCTTTTTCAACTAAAACTCAACCCCCCATCATTTCCAGGTGTACTTTTTCCTTAGCTAAGGGTCCAATCTTCCTGTTTATTGAGCTGTGGCCCAGCCCACTCTATCCTCCTGATGGATATTAATTCTATAGTCAACCACCACCTCCCAGCTCCTCCTTCCAGTTCTGATGTTCTCTGGTGCTTATTAAATTCCATAAGCATTTTCGTCTCATACCAGAATCATGTCTAGGAGAAAAAGATAGTTCCTAATTAACTTCCTCTATACTGTTAAAACAAGGAGCCAGTAAAGATCAGGATGCTTCTATTAATATTTACATCCAACCATTATTTCTCGAATAACTAAATCTAGTGTACAGGAGAAACTGTTCCAGGAATTGGAGGAATGGTGATGAACAGTCAGACAGCATTTCTGCTCTAAAGGGGCTGACTTTATAGTAGGGGAAGGGGAAGGATAGGGAAACAATAAGAAGATCTTTGAAAGAAAATATGTTCTTGAAGTAGTCAGGTGAGGGACAAGAGCACAATGGCAGGAGTGATGGGAATGGGAAAGGGATACATATGGGTCCTCAGAGAAGGTCTCATTAATGTTGCCCTTTTTGACTTGAGACCTGAATATAAAAGAAGTTGCTATCTGTAGTTTTCGGTCCAACTGCTATGCTTCTCTCCTTCCACGCCCTACTTGTGTTTACGTGCCAGGAGATCACATGCCACAGGGGTCCACCCCATCACCAGGGGATACATATTATTTAGTTTAAGCAACTCCTGACAATTTAGGCATTCTCACATACCATATTTAGCCTTAGATAAAGATGTGAAGGGACATCTCCTGAGGGTTTTTTCAGAAAATTTTCATTACCAGAAGTGGTCATGTCTGGAGAAGCTACATCTGTCTGTGACCATGAGAGGGGTTGCTTCCAGACTGGATGGAACAGTGGACAAAGATAAAAACACCAGTCTTGAACATCATTAGGCACTGAATCAATCCAAGAAGAGTCTTTGTCTGAACTTTCTGCTATAGAAGAAACAACCTACTTCTTGCTCAGAACTGTGTGGTCTGAAGCACCCTAACTGATACAGAAGTGATGCAATGAGATGTGAGTGTGTGTGTGCATTTTTCTGAGCACGTGGAGAGTGGTGTCCCTCATGGGGGCCGTTACTCTATTAGCTATTGAGTGTAAACATTTCTTAGGATAGATAGACAACATGGTATGAGAGAGAGTCAGAATTAGAGGAATATTAAAGGGGGATTAGAACATTTAAATGATGCGGAGTGACAGAAGCTACATGACTAAGGAAAACAGTAGTAGTTGAGGACAGGTAAAATTAGGTGATCTGGCTTATAGTTTCTTATGTAAGAAACTGTTGTGAATCTGGACAACTTCTTTGGTCCAAACAGGGATTCTATCCCCATATCAGCTAGATTACTTAATTAATGGTTATTTGCAAACATCAGTAATTAATTTCCATGAGTTTACTAGGACTATGTTGTATTCATAATTCTATTTCTTTAAAATATATGTGCATTTAAAAATAATTAATTTTGTTTAAGATATATTCTAGAGGAACACCAGTAACTCTTAATTCCATTCCGATAAAATCTCTGAAGTCACCAATTACAAACAGATCAGGACAGTCATTTCTGTTTACAAAAGATTTTTTTTTTCTTTTAACATCTTTATTGGAGTATAATTGCTTTACAATGTTGTGTTAGTTTCTGCTTTATAACACAGTGAATCAGCTATATATATTCATATATCCCCATATCTCCTCCCTCTTATATCTCCCTCCCACCCCCCCATCCCAGCCCTCTAGGTGGTCACAAAGCACCGAGCTGATCTCCCTGTACTATGTGGCTGCTTCCCACTAGCTATTTTACATTTGGTAGTGTATATACGTCCATGCCTTTTTCCAAATCAAGAGGTATATCAGTCTTTTCCACATGATCTGAGAACATTCCCCCTACCTCCTCCTTCTGTCTGGAGAGCTACAGCATCCTTCTCATGATTACTAATGATAGCCAACACCTGGAAAATAGGAGTATTTATGCCATCTACTGGAAATTTTAGGAAAATGCATTTTCAAATACCCAGATGTCTTTCAAAATTTCCTAAATGTAGGCTATTTTGATTTGTATTCACAGAACTGAGACATCCTTCAAGTTCTCTGAAAGTTTGAGAAATGACACCTTGATATTAATTTTGGGTGTACAGCTCTGCTTTGTCTTTGTGCAGTGGAACTAGATATTATGGGATGGCATAGACCCATCATCCTATCATTTGAAAAAGTAGGTATATACCTGAATTAATGTTAAATTATTATTTGTTATTTAGTTCTTGTCCATGTTAAAACAGTTACCCATGAAGTCATGTATCTTTTAATTTCCATCACTTTTTGTTACAAAGAGGTCAACATGTTTATTATGATTAAACAAAATCTGCTTGTAACTCATATACATGATTATGATGGCTATATAAGCATCAGTTATATTCTTGCAGTTTACAGATTTCCAGTCTAATATCTATCTTTTCGTCTATTTTCTACAAAAAAAAAAAGCTCCTGGGGCTTCCCTGGTGGCGCAGTGGTTGAGAGTCCGCCTGCCGATGTAGGGGACACGGGTTCGTGCCCCGGTCCGGGAAGATCCCACATGCCGCGAAGCGGCTGGGCCCGTGAGCCATGGCCGCTGAGCCTGCGCGTCCGGAGCCTGTGCTCCGCAACGGGAGAGGCCACAACAGTGAGAGGCCCGCGTACTGCAAAAACAAACAAACAAAAAGCTCCTTTCCACCAACTCAATAATAACAATAATAATAATCTTTTTCTGGGTCTTTATTCACTGAAGTTTAGTAAAAAGAAATTTAGACCAGGTATTCTAAACCTCATGTAATGTTGTTTTAGATAACGGCAATATGGATACGGAGACATATATATTATATGTCTTTGCTATGTGAAATACATTGTTAAAAGAATGAAAAGATAATCCATAGACTGAGGTTTTCAAATCATCTTTCTCTCAAATTACTTGTATCTAGAATAGAGAACAACAAAACTTAACAGTGAGAAAGCAATCACCCTAAGTAAAAAGAGTAAATAAACTATCTAAATAGACACTTCATCAAAGAAGGCCTAGGGATGGCAAAAAACATGTGGAAGACGTTCAAAATAATTAGTCATTGGGTAAATGCAAGTTAAAACCACAATGATATTCCAGTAAACACTTAGTAGAATGTTTAAGTAAAAAAAAATTCTGGCAATAACAAAGTGATGATGAGGCTATGGGCCGCCTTCACTTTTGTCGTATATAGATGCTGTGAATACCAAATGGCACAGCTGTTTTGTGGAAAACAGTATGGTAATTTATCACATAGTTAAACATACATTTTCATATGGCCTAGCAATCTCACTTATCGGTTATTTTCCCAGGAGAAATGAAAACTGGTGTTCACACAAAAACTATATGCACGTTTTTATAACAACACTATTCATAATCAAAAAATCCTGAATAAAACCCATATCGTTTTCATTTTGTGTATAAATAAAATTTAATACATCCATACAACAAAATATTATTCATCAATAAAAAGGAATGAATTATCAATTCATCAAATAATTAATCTAAAATTATTTTGCTATGTGAAAGAAGCAGACTCAAGAACTAAAGATTGTTTGATTCCATTTATATAACCTTCTGGAAGAAGCAAAGCTATGGGAACAGAAAAAAGATCAGTGCTTGCCCGGGATGGAGGGAGGGCTTGATTAAATATGAACAGCAGAAGGTAATACTTGGGGTGGTAAAACTTTTCTGTGGCAAAACTATGGTGGATAAAATTCTATACATTTGTAAAAACTAACTGAACTCCACAAAGAGTGATTTATACTATATGTAAATTCTAAAATATCAACCAGGATATACGAAGAATGCAAAATGGAATGCAATACATGACATATTTATAAAAGCATATTGAGGGTGGGAAAGAAGTAACCTAAGTAACTTTGGAAACCAGTATTTTGATGAGATAATAATCTAAGACTGAAGAAAATAAAAAGCACTGTACATCAAATCTATATTTGTGTTAATAAATTTTTTTTTCCAGGAGTATTGGTATAGGAATCCTGAAAATGTGTTTTGCATATACTAGGATCTAACAAGTAAGTAAATATTTTGTAGGTAATGAGAGCCAGATTTCTTACTGATAGATAAGACAGATAGAAATAAGGAAAGGAGAAAGGCTAGCATTAACCCTATGTAGGAATGGAATAAGAAGTATTCAAAGCCTATGTTGTTAATAATAGATAGATAGATAGATAGATAGATAGATAGATAGATAAATAGATAGATAATGTCTGTGTGTGCATCGGTTGATATAGATACATACATGTCCTTGCTCTATCTTCTGAGGTCTAGATTCAGTGACACTCTAGTAGCTACGAGTGTATCTGGAGCCCAGGTCTTTGTTTCTAAATAGTATTCTCCAATTAAGGGCAGGATGGCTTGGAAAAATTTGTTGATTCCAGGTCCAGGACAGGGTAAATACAAGATGAATCTGGAGTAAGATGTAGTCCTGCAAAGTAAAGAATTACTCAAAATAATAAGGTGTTAACTATGTGAGGTGATAGATGTGTTAATTGTCTTGATCTTGGTAATCATATCACTCTACATATGTATATCAAATCATCATTCTATATACTTAAAAAATACAATTATATTTGTCAATTATCATCAATAAAGTAAGGGAAAAAAAGAGGAAAGGGGAATGTTGAAAAGGTATAGGAGCCAACCTGAAAAAGCTCCTAATAGCCAAAGCTGGAATGATTTAAGCAATAAAATAAATAATGATAATATTGAGTAAAATCCACAGAAAAAAGTATGTATAAGTTCATACTGATAAAAGTAAATATTTAAATAATTAAATGAGGGAGAAGGGACAGCCCTCCCTCACAGAATAACTTCAGTTAATAAGTATAGAAAAAAATAAAGGAAATAAAAAAATCACCAATAACACAACATAGAATTGTTGTAATCAAGTTCTACAAATGAGTGCTAAAATCGATGGGCAAGATGGTGAGAAAAATCAGGTTCTTTATTAATTACAAAAGGAGAAATAATAATTACCAGGGGAGAAACCCAGCAGACACCACATTAAGTGATCAAGGTCACGCCATCGATATCAGAATCAGAAACTCCTGGATTGAAGCACTCAGAAGGATGAATCATTTCTGTGGTATTCTTGCTCCAAATGCATAATCACAGTCTAAGCATTGGAAAAATAAGATTAACCCAAATTGAGGGGCATTCTATAAAATAATGTACTTGAACACTTCAAAAGTGTCAAGGTCATGAAAAACAAGGTAAGACAGAGCACTTTCATAACTTGGAGGAGACTGAGCAAACATACAACTAAAGGCAGTGTTAAGATCCTGGAACTGAAAGAAAAAAGTGGAAATACCGTAAGTGAAAATTTCCAAAAAGGGGAAATCCAAGTAAGTCTTCAGGTAAGTTTATAATATTATATCCATGTGGATGATTTCATTGTAATAAAATTATTATATTATGCAACATGCTAATATTAGGAGAAACTGAATGAAAGGCATATGGGAACTTACTGTATTAGTTTTATAATTTTTCTTTAAATCTAAATTATTTCAAAATAAATTTTCAAAATATTGTAAACTACTTTTTCTAAGGTAACTATCTTAATATTTATCTTTCAAGGTTTGTGTGTGTGTGGTGTTTATTTCAAGTTTAGAAATGAGAATTTTTTGGACATTTCATCTCAATTTTTTTTACTTTTGCATGTTGCCATATTTGTTTTTCTCTTTTACTTAAAATATTTTTGTCATTGTACTTTATTTTTCATTCAAATGTTACTTTTTAAACTTCTCTCAACTTTTCTTTATTATTTGCAAAGGTCAATCTGTCATATCAGCTTTTTGGAATAAACTTTCCATTTTGTTGGTGAATTGGTTTTGTTTTCCATCTCCTTAATATATTTTTACATATTTATTGTATGTGCTATGTACCAATAACTTTAGGTTTTCCTTTTTTTTTTCCTCTATCCTCTTAAATTTGTCAACCTAACTAAAGAGGTAAACCAAGGTAAGCTCAAAGTACCAGAAACTGAGTTTATTTGGGAACAACAGAAGAACTGCAATTTGTGAAACGCATGCTATAACCAGCTACAGGCTAGTCGGTTGAGCATTTGGAGCTGGCTGGACTTGTGGGCACAGAGCTGAAAGAGGAAGAAGTCCAGAATCTGAGCCATAAGTTCATTGCCTTGAGGATGGGAAGAGATTCTTGGGATATTCCTTGGTCAGGAGATAAATCTATCTACTGTAAATCAGGCTTTTACCCGAAATCTGTCTCACAGTTCTTAGTTTCTGTTCTTCTGTGGGTGTCTGCATGAGATTTTCCATGTCATTTCCTCTGGTTCCATTTTAGATTGAAATCCTTTCACAAATTAAACAATAAATATTCCTATAAATCATTTATTTTTGTAGTCCCCAGTGTTTGATGTAGTGTCTATACTGTTCTGTTCTAGATAGTTTCTAATTTCCATTTTTAGCTAATCTTTAAATCAGATATAATTTAGGAGTATATTTTTGAAATTCCCAAGTATTTGACCTTTTCGTTATTATTTTTATAAATACTGTTTTGATTCCTAAATTTATGGTACTGTGGTTAGTGAACATGGGTTAAATGTATCATTTTGAGAGAAATACTAAGATTTTCTTTTCACCAATTACATGGGCACTTTTCTTTTGTATTTCTTTTGTATTGTTAATACACATATAATGCTTTTTAGATGTGTTTATTACATTCTTTATAGTTTTGTACCTGAATTTTCTTTTCTAAGAGCTATATTTAAAGACATTCACAATTCTTACTAATTCATCAGCTTCCACTTCTAGTTTTATTAGTTTCTGACTTTCATCTTTTGAGGCTATGTTATGTTTTAGATGTACAAGCCTGTGACTCTTAGAGTTTCTTGATGGTTTTGCTTTGTTTGTTTTCCAGACACGAGTTGACAAAAATTGGCTGGGTATAGAATTCTGGATAAGATTTTCAAGCCACATTCAGTCCTCAAGTTTTTGTATGTATTATGCTATAGTCTTTTTCCACACAATGTTGCTGATAAGAAGTCATGTAAATCTGGTGTTTGTTTCACTCTAGGAACTTTAAAAAAATTGTTTTCTTCCTTAGAAGCTCCTAGATTTTTCCTCCCTTATCCTTTATTCTTTCTTTTTTTTTAACATCTTTATTGGAGTATAATTGCTTTACAGTGGTGTGTTAGTTTCTGCCGTATAACAAAGTGAATCAGCTATACGTATGCATATATTTCCATATCCCCTCCCTCTTGAGTCTCCCTCCCACCCTCCCTATCCCATCATGCTAGGTGGACACAAAGCACCGAACTGATCTCCCTGTGCTATGCTTCTTGAGAATCTGGTATTTGTCAAGGTGCTGGTTGTTTTTATTTTTATATCTTTCTTGGCCTTCAGTGGCCCCTTCCAATCTAAATACTCAAGTATTAGTTCTTCAGAATTTTTGCTGATGATTCTTTTTAAAAAATACCTATCTCTCTTCATTTCTTTTCTCTAATTCTATAATTAGGCAGATGCTAGGACTTCTGAGCATGCTTTATCCGACTCAATTCTTTTTTTTGCCTTTCCTTCTCTATCATTTTTTTTTTTTTTTTGGCGGTACACAGGCCTCTCACTGTTGTGGCCTCTCCCGCTCCGAACGCGCAGGCTCAGCAGCCATGGCCCACGGTCCCAGCCGCTCCGCGGCATGTAGGGTCTTCCCAGACCGGGGCATGAACCCATGTCCCCTGCATCGGCAGGCAGACTCTCAACCACTGCACCACCAGGGAAGTTCTCTCTATCATTTTTTAATTGCATTCTGGGAAAATTACTCAGCTTAATCTTCTAGCTGATAATTTTTTTTATTCTTATCCACTTATTCAGACCATCTATTAAACTTTAAAAGTTATCAGCAAAGCAAGTGTACATACAGATACTGCTATACAATACCTACAATATTTTTAGTTGGCAGCTTTATCTTGTTTCTTGAATGTGACATCCTTAATAGTCTTCCTGAATATATTAATTATTCTCAACCTAATGTCATATTTTGTTGGTTCTATTGATTTTTTTACAGGTACAGTTTCTCCTGTTTATTGGGCTTCTTATCCTTATTTGCCATTTTTGGCTTTGTCTAAATATCTGTTTATTCTTGACCATGCCCTTATGTTAGTAGTGACATTGTCTCTGCCATCTCTTGTGTACAGCCTGTGGAAATGTTTGGGAGCCACTGTTATTTTTAACATCCCCACCTGGGGTGTGATGGTTTGAGAGCATACCAAGAATTACATACCTCAGTAGCTATTTTTCTGCATGTTAGTGCTCTAGTTATTTCCATGGTTCACCTCATATCAGGGACAATGTCCTATCTTTCTGACATGTTTTTTTTCCCCTTTGCTCCTGTTGCATGCAGATCACTTGCTCCTTCTTACTGGACCAAGGGCAGAAGCTATCAATCACACTGTTGCCTGACCCTGGGGATTCTCTGGTTTTCTGCATCCATCTCTTCTACAAATTGAATACCTTTGCTGCTGTGCCCACTCTTAGTGGTTGTACTCAGCCGTCAATTTTCCTCTCCTGTATTCTCTCTCACATGCCAAATTTGACTTCTTGCTTGCTAGTCTGGCTCTCCATGAACATATCCATGAGAAGTTGTATAGAGGTGGTTCTATAATTTACTGTCTTTGCCACAGATTTTCTAGGAATGGTAAAGTTGAGGAATATGTTTGACATCATTTTTAAGCAAATCATAGTTTTTTTTTTGAGTAGAGCCATACTTTTATATGCCATTTTTTTTTTTAGAGCTTGCCATGTTGTAGGTCAAAAATAAATGAATGGGAGCGATTTTGTACGGTGCTAGGCAAAAATTTGTTAATCACACCCTACTTATAACATAGATTTTGTGTATGGTAGGAATGCCTTACTTCAGGCATTTTTATGTAGTGAAAAGGAGTGCTGTCATTGAGTATTACCCACTGTTTTATTTTCTGAAGTGGTTATTTGATCTTTTAGCAGAATAAGTTCTCAAAAAAGCACAGCAAAGAAACTCAATATCAATTCCTTCCAGGTGTCTTCAAAAATGTGGCTCAGTTAGATCTTGACATTTGGAATATGGTTTCTCCAAAATGAGAGCAAATTGCATAGGGGTGGGATTACTGCTTGCACCTGGGTGTGGTATCTGACTGTGGGAGGTTATACATGTTTCAATCCAGGACATCTTCAGCAATATATCTGCTTCAGTTTACCAAATTTCTTGGGGCTATATATATTAAGGAATCCGATTTTTCATGGGATGTTCTGTGGCTGCATGAATTATGCACTAAGGCAGGAAAGTTGCCACTATCTCAACTTGCAAAAATTCTGGGTTGTCCCAACCAAAGATAATTCCTCTGTCACTTCCTATCAGGTTTGTTGTCTTGCACGTACAAGGATCTTAGAGGCTCTTGGCCTCTTCCTCCTATAGCCTTGGACTCCAGGCTCATATGTCTTCCCATTTGAGAAGCTCAATTTGGGGAAATTTTCCCAGCACATACCCCCGCCCTCGGAAGAGTCCCACCTCACACATACCTGGCACTCCATTCCCACATACAGGGAACTTGAGACAAGAGGGTACATATTTTTCACTGAGTCTTGGCTCACTCACTTCTGCTTTTTGACAATATCCTTCCATTTCTCTGTATCTAGTGAAAGACATGAAACACTGGAGCCTGGGAAGATCAAGCCTAGTAGTGCTTATTCCTCCCTCAGCTCAGAAGATGCAGAGGCTCTGGCTTCAAGACTGGACTGTTAAATAACTGAAAATAGTATAGTCACATTATTGTGTACAACTTGTAGCCTTGAAGAGTACATTTCTGATAACATTTTCTTGGGGTTATTGCTAGCATTTGCTTTTATCTCAGTTGGCACCTGTTGAACAGTAAATAAAATCATTCGAGAAATGGAGAAATTAATTATTTAACAGACATTTTAATTTGTAATTTTTAATTGCCTCATAAAAGTCACTTATTTTTCCAGTAGAAAATGGTTTTGAGACTCAGAGCTCCAGGCTTACAGTTTTCATTGTCAGAAGTGGATTTTCTGATTATAAAATAACAATAACAATACTACTACTAATACAATGAAGGTAGATTCAGAAACTGTGGAAGCTTGAAGCTTATACAATGTTAGGGGTTTTCCTCAAGGAAAATAAAGAAAATGATAACCATAAAGTTAGATTAAAAATGAGAATATTTATTTACAATGAGAAAAGGAATAAGAATTACAATTGTCAAAAACTGACAAAAAAATCACTAAATCCAGAAAATTATTTCAATATTTTTATTAATCAAAATTTTATTAGTCAGTATTTATTTTCTGAATTTTATTTTATTTTATTTTTAATACAGCAGCTTCTTATCAGTCATCCACTTCATACATATTAGTGTATACATGTCAATCCCAATCACCCAGTTCATCCCACCACCACCAACACCCCACCCCCACTTTCCCCACATGGTGTCTATACATTTGTTCTCTAATCTGTGTCTCCACCCCTGCCCTGCAAACCAGTTCATCTGTACCATCTTTCTAGACTCCACCCATATGCGCTAACATATGATATTTGTCCTTCTCTTTCTGACTCACCCTACTCCTCATGACAGTCTCTAGGTCCATCCACATCTCTACAAATGACCCAGTTTTGTTTCTTTTTATGGCTGACTAATATTCCATTGTATATATGTACCACATCGTCCCTGTCTATTTGTCCATCGATGGGCATCTAGGTTGCCTCCATGACCTGCCACTGCAGATAGTGCTGCAATGTACCCTAGGGTGCACATGTCTTTTTGAATTATGGTTTTCTCTGGGTATATGCCCAGTAGTGGGATTGCTGGGTCATACAGTAATTCTATTTTTAGTTTTTTAAGGAACCTCCATACTGTTCTCCATAGTGGCTGTATCAACCTACATTCCCACCAACAGCACAAGAGGGTTCCCTTTTTCCACCCTCTCCAGACTTTGTTGTTGAAAATCATAGATTTTCTGATGATACCCATTCTAACCGGTGTAAGGTGATACCTCATTGTAGTTTTGATTTGCATTTCTCTAATAATAAGTGATGTTGAGAAGCTTTTCATGTGCCTCTTGGCCATCTGTATGTCTTTTTTGGAGAAATGTCTATTTGGGTCTTCTGCTCATTTTTTGATTGGTTGTTTGCTTTTTTTAATATTGAGCTGCATGAGCTGTTTATATATTTTGGAGATTAATCCTCTGTCCATTCATTCACTTGCAAATATTTTCTCCCATTCTGAGGGTTGTCCCTTCATCCTGTTCATAGTTTACTTTGCTGTGCAAAAGCTCCCACATTTCATTAGGTCCCATTTGTTTACCTTTGTTTTCACTTCCATCACTCTAGGAGGTGGGTCAAAAAAGAACTTGCTGTGATTTTTTTTAAAGAGTGTTCTTCCTATGTTTTACTCCAAGAGCTTTATAGTGTCCGGTCTTACAGTTAGGTCTAATCCATTTTGAGTTTATTTTTATGTATGGTGTTAGGGAGTGCTCTAATTTCATTCTTTTAAATGTAGCTGTCCAGTTTTTCCAGCACTACTTATTGAAGAGACTGTCTTCTCTCCACTGCATATCCTTGCCTCCTTTGCCATAGATTAGTTGACCATAGGTGTGCTGGTTTACCTCTGGGCGCTCTATCCTGTTCCATTGATCTACATTTCTGTTTTTGTGCCAGTACCATACTGTCTTGATTACTGTAGCCTTGTAGTATAGTCTGAAGTCAGGGAGTCTGATTCCTCCAGCTGCGTTTTTTCCCTCAAGATTGTTTTGACTATTTCGGGTCTTTTTTGTCTCCATACAAATTTTAAGATTTTTTTGTTCTAGTTCTGTAAAACATGCCATTGGTAATTTTTTGTTTGTTTGTTTTTGTGGTACGTGGGCCTCTCACTGTTGTGGCGTCTCCCGTTGCAGAGCACCGTCTCCGTACGCGCAGGCTCAGTGGCCATGGCTCACAGACACAGCCTCTCCACAGCATGTGGGATCTTCCCGGACCGGGGCACGAACCCTTGTCCCCTGCATCGGCAGGCGGACTCTCAATCACTGCGCCACCAGGGAAGCCCTGCCATTGGTAATTTGATAGGGATTGCAGTGAATCTGTAGATTGCTTTGGGTAGTATAGTCATTTACACAATATTGATTTTTCCAATCAAAGAACATGGTATATCTCTCCATCTGTTTGTTTCACGTCACCTTTGATTTCTTTCATCAGTGTCTTATAGTTTTATGAGTACAGGTCTTTTATCTCCTTAGGTAGTTTTATTCCTAGGTATTTTATTCTTTTTGTTGCAATGGTGAATGGGATTTTTTCCTTAATTTCTCTTTCTGATATTTTGCTGTTAGTGTATAGGGATGCAAGAGATTTCTGTCTATTAATTTTGTATCCTGCAACAATACCAAATACATTGATTAGCTCTAGTAGTTTTCTGGTGGCATCTTTAGGATTATCTATGTATTATCTTTTGGATAGGATTATCTATGTATTATCTTTTGTCATGTCATCTGCAAACAGGGACAGTTTTACTTCTTTTCCAATTTGTATTACCCTTATTTCCTTTTCCTTTCTGATTGCTGTGCATAGGACTTCCAAAACCATGCTGAACAATAGTGGTGAGAGTGGACAACCTTGTCTTATTCCCAATCCTAGAGGAAATGCCTCAGTTCTTTACCACTGAGAATGATGTTTGCTGTCTAAATGTTTGTTGTATATGACCTTTATTATGTTGAGGTAGGTTCCCTCTGTACCCACCCTCTGGAGACTTTTCATTATAAATGGGTGCTGAATTTTGTCAAAAGCTTTTTTTGAATCTATTGAGATGATCATATGGTTTTTATTCTTCAATTTGTTAATATGGTGTATCACATTGATTGATTTGCTTATATTGAAGAATCCTTGCATCCCTGGAATAAATCCCACTTGATCATGGTGTATGATCCATTTAATGTGTTCTTTTATTCTGTTTGCTAGTATTATGTTGAGGAGTTTTAAATCTATATTCATCAGTGATATGGTCTGTAATTTTCTTTTTTGTAGTATCTTTTTCTGATTTTGGCATCAGGGTGATAGTGGCCTCATAGAATGCATTTGGGAGTGTTTCTTCCTCTGCAATTCTTTGGAAGAATTTGACAAGAACGGGTGTTAACTTTTCTCTAAATGTTTGACATAATTCACCTGTGAAGCCATCTGGTCCTGGACATTTGCTGGGAGACTTTTAATCACAGTTTCAACTTCATTACTTGTGATTGGTCTGCTCATATTTTCCATCTCTTCCCAGTTCAGTCTTTGAAGCCTATTCCTTTCTAAGAATTTGTCCATTTCTTCCAGGTTGTCCATTTTATTGGCATAGAGTTGCTTGTAGTAGTCTCTTAGGATGCTTTGTATTTCTGTGGTGTCCACTGTAACTTCTCCGTTCTCATTTCCAATTTTATTGATTTGAGTCCTCTCCCTCTTTTTCTTGATGAGTCTGGCTAATGGTTTATCAGTTTTGTTTATCTTTTCAAAGAAAGACCTTTTAATTTTATTGATCTTTGCTACTGTTTTCTTTGTTTTTATTTCATTTATTTCTGCTCTGATCTTTATGATTTCCTTCTCTACTAACTTTGGGTATTGTTCCTTTCTCTACTTCCTTCTACTCTAGATTGTTTATTTCAGATTTTTCTTGTTTCTTGAGATAGGATTGTATTGCTATAAACCTCCTGCTTAGAACTAACTCTGCTGCATCCCACAGGTTCTGGATCATCATATCCCCATTGGTATTTGTCTCCAGGCATCCCTTGATTTCCTCTTTGATTTCTTCAGTGATCTCTTAGTTATTTAGTAAGGTATTGTTTAGGCTCCATGTGTTTGTGTTTTTTACATTTTTTTCCCTGTAATTCATTTCTAATCTCATAGCGTTGTGGTCAGAAAAGATGCTTGATATGATTTCAATTTTCTTAAATTTACTGAGGCTTGATTTGTGACCCAAGATGTGATCTATCCTGGAGAATGTTCTGTACACACTTGAGAAGAAAGTGTAATCTGCTGTTTTTGGATAGAATGTCCTATAAATATCAATTAAATCTATCTGGTCTATTGTGTCATTTAAAGCTCCTGTTTCCTTATTTATTTTCATTTTGGATGATCTGTCCATTGGTGTAAGTGAGATGTTAAAGTCCCCCTCTCTTATTGTGTTACTGTTGATTTCCTCTTTTAGAGCTGTTAGCAGTTGCCTTATGTATTGTGGTGCTCCTATGTTGGGTGCATATATGTTTATAATTGTTATATCTTCTCTTGGATTGATCCCTTGATCATTATGTAGTGTCCTTCCTTGTCCCTTGTAATATTCTTTATTTTAAAGTCTATTTTATCTGATATGAGTATTGCTACTCCAGCTTTCTTTTGATTTCCATTTGCATGGAATATCTTTATCCATCCCCTCACTTTCGGTCTGTATGTGTCCTTAGGTCTGAAGTTGGTCTCTTGTAGACAGCATATATATGGGTCTTATTTTTGTATCCATTCAGTGAGCCTGTGTCTTTTGCTTGGAGCATTTAATCCATTCACGTTTAAGGTAATTATCGATACGTATGTTCCTATGACCATTTTCTTAATTGTTTTGGGTTTGTTTTTGTAGGTCCTTTTCTTCTCTTGTGTTTCCCACTTAGAGAAGTTCCTTTAGTATTTGTTGTAGAGCTGGTTTGGTGGTGCTGAATTCTCTTAGCTTTTGCTTGTCTCTAAAGCTTTCAATTTCTCCATCGAATCTGAATGAGATCCTTGCCAGGTAGAGTAATCTTGGTTGTAGGTTCTTCCCTTTCCTCACTTTAGGTATATCATGCCACTCCCTTCTGGCGTGTAGAGTTTCTGCTGAGAAATCAGCTCTTAACCTTATGGGAGTTCCCTTGTATGTTATTTGTCATTTTTCCCTTGTTGCTTTCAATAATTTTTCTTTGTCTTTAATTTTTGTCAATTTGATTACTATGTGTTTCAGCGTGTTTCTCCTTGGGTTTGTCCTGTATGAGACTCTCTGTGCTTTCTGGACTTGGGTGGCTATTTACTTTCCCATGTTAGAGAAGTTTTCGACTATAATTTCTTCAAATATTTTTTCGGGTCCTTTCTCTCTTCTCCTTCTGGGACACCTATAATGTGAATGTTGTTGCATTTAATGTTGTCACAGAGTTCTCTTAGGCTGTCTTTATTTCTTTTCATTCTTTTTTCTGTTCTGCAGCAGTGAATTCCACCATTCTGTCTTCCAGGTCACTTATCTGTTCTTCTGCCTCAGTTATTCTGCTATTGATTCCTTCTAGTGTAGTATTCACTTCAGTATTGTATTGTTCATCTCTGTTTGTTTGTTCTTTATTTTTTTATAGGTCTTTGTTAAACATTTATTGAATCTTCTTGATCTTTGCCTCCATTCTTTTTCCGAGGTCCTGTATCATCTTCACTATCATTATTCTGAATTCTCTTTCTGGAAGGCTGCCTATCTCCACTTCATTTAGTTGTTTATCTGGGGTTTTATCTTGTTCCTTCATCTGGTACATAACCTTCTGCCCTTTTATCCTGTCTATCTTTCTGTGAATGTGGTTTTTGTTCCACAGGCAGCAGGATTGTAGTTCTTGCTTCTGCTCCAAGCGAGCTGTTTTGATGTTGGTGGCAAGTTATGCAATTCCTTCCAGGAATTCCAATTAATTGTATTGTGCAATATTTCCAACAAAAAGGACTTTTTTTCAAAACGTCTAGCACATTCTTTTATATACCTTATTTTAAAATATATTTCTAAGACAAGAATTTCCATTTTGAATAAGTTTCTTGGATAAATGAATCCACCATTATATTTTTCCATTGCTGACAACTGGAAAAATTTTCTGCAGGCTGCCTCTGGCTCCATTCATTCCAAGTCTTGTTGCTCCCTCACTGCCCTCACACACCTGGTGCCAGGGGCTGCAGGGCATGTCTCACTTCCCAGAGCATCCTCCAGGCCAGGGCTTGCTTTCCTGTATGCACAGTGAGTTGGCACAGGGAGTATAGGCATGTCCATGGCAGCCCTTACATGCTGGAGCCAAGCAATAAATTCACTCTGCTCAGAGTGAATGTGAACTTTGTAAATACACCCCACTAAACCCAAACTACGTATACCCCCAAGTCAGTCTTTCCTTTGTTGCATTTCAGTTATACTCATGGTCATTCATCAGCAGTGGACAAGAGAAGAAGCAAGAAAGCAAGTGGGGATAGTTAAATGGCAGGAGACAGCAGACTTAGTCAAGTCTAGTTAAAAAAAAAATTGTACCTTTACAAGTTTACAAAAAGCTCATGGTGATATCATAGCATACACTGCTGGGGTCTCTCCTTGGGTGTTGAAAGAAATCTATACAAATAAGGATTCTGACATGTACACACTGCTATGTTTAAAATAGGTAACCAACAAGGACCTACTGTATAGCACAGGGAATGCCGCTCAATATTCTGTAATAACCTAAATGGGAAAAGAATTTGAGAAATAGATACATGTATATATATAAGTTAATCACTTTGGTGTACACCTGAAAGTACTAACACAACATTGTTAATCAACTATACTCCAATATAAAATAAAAATTAAAAAAATAAAGTTCTGAAGCTTGCTGGGCTCAGTGCCTTCATGGCAATGCACTTGAGTTAAAGCAAAGTTACTTGGATTTAAAAGTCATACTAAGACTTTATTTTCTTCTTGTTTCTTTGTGCTGTGCCTCCCCATTCTCACCTTCATTTATTTTGCCTCTAGAAAGAGTGTTTCAGTAAGAGTTAATCACACAGACTATAAAAATTCAGCCAAAGGGAATGTAATGTGAGTTATTTTTGTAGGCATCAATTAATATGCCCAAGCAACTCTCCTCATGTTCTGGAATTCTTATATTATACTGGCAGCCCCATAGTAATGTAGGTAGGGTGTTGTTACTATTGGCTAGTGCTATGGCAGATTTGGAAAGCTCCCCATTAATGTTGTGCCATTAATAGATTATGGAAGGTTTGAAAGAACACCTGAGGAAGTTGAGAAAGCTCACAGGGGTAACATTGTGCTGTCTCTTTGAATTAATGCTCTGGTGTGACATTTGGGATTATTATTGTCAAGATAAACAAAGAATATTCACTCTAATGATGACTATGTTGCTATTATAAATGGCCAACATTATTCCAACTATGGGTTCACTTTCAGTTTGTACAGTTATACTCTGTTTGACTACCATTATCATATAGAGGTAGCTTAACAAAGCACATTTCTAGTAGGCTGTTCTAAACCTTTGAATAGCATGGTGGGTTTATAAACAGCTTGGTGTGAGGTGATTCCTGATACCCTGTGGCAACGTGAAATGTTTGAAAAGAATGTGGAAAACATATATATCTAATTTCAGAACTGACGTTTAAGATCATGCTGGTATTACAATAATTTTTTTTCCCCTGGATTGCGTATGATCCTTGCAGATACCTTAAGCCTCTGGAATCTGTTATTCTCTTCTAACAGGATCTACATTTTTGCAAAAGCTGCTTATTCAAGGCTACCACCAAAGAAGTATTTTCTATTTGTGACATAAAGGGAATTGGATTCTATCCTCAAATAACAAACATTTATTTTGCTCAGAGCTCTGTTCTGTATGACAGAAAATTAGATTATCATTCTTTTTTTTTTTTTTTTCTGTACGCAGGCCTCTCACTGTTGTGGCCCCTCCCGTTGCAGAGCACAGGCTCCGGATGCGCAGGCTCAGCGGCCATGGCTCACGTGCCCAGCCTCTCCACGGCATGTGGGGTCCTCCCGGACCGGGGCATGAACCCGTGTCCCCTGCATCGGCAGGCAGACTCTCAACCATTGCGCCACCAGGGAAGCCCTAGATTATCACTCTTAACTCTCAGAATCTTCTAACTAATGGAAGATACACAATGGCACAAAGGAGTGCCTGCTTCTTTAACAGGTGTTTATGGAGTTAAAAAGTAAAAAGAAAAGAAGAGGAAAAAAGAAAATGCATTTAATAATATTCAACATGAGCCCTTTTTCTCTCATTTTCTACACAATCTCTCCTCTCTCTCTCTCTCTCTCTCTCTCTCACACACACACACACACACCTACATGCATTCACATATAAAATCAGGATGAATAAAACAATGCTCACTAGCATCACTATTATTTAATATTTACTGGAAGAAGTCAATGCAAGGCAGCTAAAGTAAAATCAGAAGTTAAATATTAGGAAAAAAAGGAGTCAAATTATTTGACTACATCTGATTTTACTTTATACCTGAAAACTCCTAAAAAAATAGCACTGTTGAGAAGCAGGAGAGTACCAGAACAATAAAATATTAGAACCGATAAGAAAAGCCAGCAAGACAAATGGATACAGATAAATAATAATATCAATTTTACTATTTCTAGAAATACCAAACAAAAAATATAATGGAATCAAAATTTTATCTGTAATAAGGAGAAAAATATATAAATGAGAATAAGTCTAACAAGATATGGGCAAAACCTATATTAAACCTAAAGCAGATTTGAATAACTAATGAAATAAATAGGAAATAACTTGTTTTTAGGTAATGAAATTAATGATTGCATTATCAATTCTCCTCAGTTAATCTCTATCTTCCATGTGACTCTAAAGTTCATTTGTAGACATTAAATACTAAAAAACACACAATCCTGAGAAAGAGTAGTAAAATATTATATTAGTAGTAGAAAATATTAAATGAGAAATTTTTGTGGTTAAACATCTTGGTCACTAAAACATAAATAGACACACAGCTTAATGGTCATTTAGAAGCTAGGAAGAAATCAACATAGGAGATTTAGTTTGTGAAATGTTGTGGTGTCTTATCAGTGGGGAAATATAGGTTAAATTTCTACCTGCCTCTTAATACAAAATAAATACTTAAAAATAAATTCATAAAGATACTTTAAGAAAAAAAAATGGATGATTAGGTGCGTGGAAAGCTTTTTTAGAAGAATTGTAAGTCTAGAAACCACACACACACACACACACACACACTTTGGTGATTTTGCAACCTAAACATTTGTATGTAGCAAAAAATACTACAAGCAAAGTTAAAGCTTTTTTGGAGCAAAGCTGTGACTTCAACAGTTTATCAATAATTAGAGCAATTATTCTCATTGTTGTGTGAACTTTAGAAATAAAAATAACTTCAGAAAATGTGCAGAAGTTATTTGTAAGGCATGTGATAAACACACCGAAAAAAAAAAAAACTTTTATTTCTGAAATTCAACTTGACTAGATCTAGATTGTCATCAGGGAAAATAGCAATCTGATGTTAAATTCAAATTCTGTTCAGGGAACCTTGGGAGATTCCCTCTATCAATGGTGAAAAAGAGTAATTGTCCAAAATGACACACACATTACATCTACTGTTTAATATTCCCTTCTCATCAAGGATGATTTCTTTGAATTCCTACATTTCCAGTGCTGTTCCTTTCCTCTGTCTCTTTAGGTATTCAAAACATTGAAGGAAAAAAGAGACTAAAAAAAGGGTAGCTGTGTATTCTTAGAGAATGAAAAATACTACTTATTCTTGTATAGCATACTTTCTTAGCTCAAATGCTGTTAGGGAGCAAAATATCCTATAATTTCAAAAATCACCAAAACCACATGGGCAATGTTGAGAAGGGCTTTTTTGGTCCCTGAACCCTTAATGTTATAGTGGTGTCTTCATGATGGTCAGTACTTTCTCTTACCATATCAAAGGACACTCATAATAACTGAGGACATTCTGACATTTTTCCAAAAACTTTGCAATTTTCCTGAATTCTTTGGCCAGGTTACCTCATAACTAACTCTTCAACTGAATTTCAATTCTGGCCAAAACTTGTAACCTTCCTGGTAAAAGTCCATTTACTGCATCCATGAGACCCTCAACTCACAAGTAGACACAATTGTGTCTCTATTTAGGGGAAGTAATGCCTCTGTTGTTACAACACTCTCCACAAAGATAAATGAGGCAATCAGCTGCTAGCTCCCAATCTGTAAGCCATCATTTACATTCCTAATCGTTCTTCCTTCCTGTTGGGTATTACACAGTTTCTACACATTTGGAGCAGGTCAAATTGATACATAGTTGATCTAGAAGAGGGAAAAGTATATTCAGACAATTGGGAAGATGAAACAAAACCTTGTAGATTTCTCCTGCAAACTGTAGTCATGTCACAGTTTCAAGAGTTTATTGAGAACTTTGAAACACAATTCTCCTTTTTGGAAGCACATTAAAAACACCTGGTGAGATAATTTACCTATTGAATCCCAGGTTCCATCCAAGACTAGATGAATCAGAATCTTTAGTACTAGGGCTCATATATGGATTTCATTCATTCAAAGTAAATTTAATGTGTAGTCATGACTGAGAGTCAGGAAATTAGGTAGTCATTTCATAGCTTTTTTCTCAATTAAGATAGTTATCGCTGAAGAATATAAACTACACCTGCTCTGTACTTTCCATATCCTACTTTAATGCCATCATTCTCTCCTTCTTGATAAACACATTGTCATTAGCAACATCACACTCATGTCTGTATCCCCAACAGAAGGGAAGGGCATGATGAAATTAAGGGGTTGCAGTTCCCTTTTAGGCAGTTCTAGGTGGTAATAAATTTGTAGGCATATTGTTCTGAAGCCCCCATTTCACACATCCCACCTTCAACTTGTAAGAAAGTTGCCATCACTTGATATCACTTACATGGGTGGCGCTGAGTCCTTAAACGATCCCCCTGTCTCTCAGCAAGGTCCCTTTAAGACTAAGCGAGTAGTTGGCAAAGCAGCTAAAAGGAAACTCTGGCCTTTATCATCTTTGTAACTTATTTAGTTTCAGTTTCAAAAGAGTTTACATCTGAGCATCCGTTTACAAATTTCAATGTGTATCATTTACTTTGACTCTGGATTTTCTTATAAAAATCTCTGTGTCCTTATGAATATGTATCCCCAAATCAGTACCTTAAGCACCAGTTGAAAGCTTTTGTGTCTGCCCAGGTTTAGCCTGGTTATACCCAGTCTTAATTTGATCAGGTTGGTTGGCTTTTGGGGAAGTGTATTTCTTAACTCATAAAATACTTTGTATTGTTTGTATTGAAGGAAGGGAAGATCTGTTGACCTCAGGTGTGAAACTTTAAATTAATCTTCACGTTCAGAGATGACAATTTTTCTTTTATTTCTGTTTTTCATTTGTTGAAGATTTGAAATTATTGCTCTTGGAGTTATTGCAATATATTCCTTCTTGAAAGTGATGACACATTGGATAGAATGTTGACCCAAATTAAGGTAAACCAATACTGCTTTATTAAAATATAAATGGGGCAGTTTCTCAATGGTTTAAAATACTCAACAGCTCACAGAAGGGGGATTTACAGGATAGAATGGAAATTTCCTTAAAAGAAGTTATATTTTTCCTGTTAAAATATGTTTCACTGTCATTTACAAGTATATATATATATATATATTTTGCGGTACGTGGGCCTCTCACTGTTGTGGCCTCTCCCGTTGCGGAGCACAGGCTCCGGACGTGCAGGCTCAGCAGCCATGACTCACGGGCCCAGCCGCTCCACGGCATGTGGGATCTTCCCGGACCGGGACATGAACCCGTGTCCCCTGCATCGGCAGGCGGACTCTCAACCACTGCGCCACCAGGGAAGCCCAACAGGTATATTTTTGAATGTTGCTCATTCCTGCTTTGGATAGCTATAGCAGACTTTTTCTTTTTGTCATATCTTTAGAAGAACTCTGACATAAAAAAAAAAAATTACAACTTAATGTTGTAATGTTGAGATTCCTAAAAGGGGGATATTGGAGTAAGTATAAAAACTTTTGAATTATACCTGTTCGTATTTTCTCTTATTTTATGATGTCTTATAGGCTGGGCATTTGGACTAGATTTTTACTTTTGTGTCTTGTTGTAAACATATGACGTAGTTTGAGGTTGAAGCATATACTACTTTATGTTTATAGCTTTCTTTCTAACTATTACATTATTGAAAATAGTTAAGTAACAACTACAATAAAGAATTTTATCATTGTACTAACTAACATTGATCTCCTTGAAATGATTTGAAATGATTTGAAGCTTTGAAGTATATTTCCATCCATAAAACAAAAAAGTAGGCATGGAGTGAAATTGGGAATTTTTTGAATTATCATCTTGATTCAAATATTAAGGTTACTGAAAAATATTTATTTGAGAATCACATGTGGTATTGCCCTTTGAATAAAATGGTAATTTTATTTTATTGGTAAAATAGTTTGTGCATATTAGTTTTTATGGCTTTATTATAAAATTGTAAATCTGTTTTAAATTTCTGGCCTCTTCCTGAAGCATTATAGATTAATACTTAACTAGAATTTCATAAATGAAGTATTTGATCTTATGTTTAATATGACTGTTGTCAGTTAACATAAGAAATTCTAATCCCTTTCCCACTTACATTTTCAAAAACAGATTGTGTTTTAGAGCTGGTGCTATCAATAAAGCACATAACCATGTATATATAAAGTAGTATCTACAGTTATGGTAAGTTACGTTTATAATGCAGGATGTTCAGATACAATTTGAAACAGTAAACAGATACAGTAATCTGTGGGATAAACTGCAACATTTGGTTTGCAAATATTGTCCATTGCCTTGAAAAACCACTTGGTTTAACCAGGGAAGGGGCATGGGTTTATTGAAACCTGGCTCTGCAACTATGTAATCTCCATGACCTTGGATATATTTAACTTTTCTGCCTTATTTTTAAAATAGGGATGACAGTACCTACTTCATCAGGTTGTGATGAGAACTGAATTTGAATATGCCTAGAAATTCTCAGAGGACCATGAAAAACATAGTAGCTTCTGACCCAGTATTATAATCTCAATTCTTTTATTCAGTAAACATTCCAATATTGGATAATTCTGGATGATAAGGATGTACAAGTTTTTCATTGTCTTTGACAGTAGCCTTTCTTGTTGAGAATGTGACATTGTATTCTTTTGGCAGTAGAGGTAGAACAGGAAAAGTCAGAACAGATGTGTACCTAAGATCTTTCCTTTTAAACAGTTAATTTACAATTTATCCATAATTTCTGCTTTCAGTATAAAAATTCCCATGATAAAACAAAAATAATCCACTCAAAAAACCCCACTAAATTATCAAATGACACAGCAAACAAACAAGAAAGAGAGAGAGAAACTCCAGGAATTTGGGTGTGTGGGGAGCATTAGCTAAGTCCTTTGCACAAAGCAAATGCTCCTCGACCCTTTCCAGGCATCAAGTAAATAACAGACTGAACGTCACAATTTCCTCTTTTTCTTACATATACATATACAAAACTTTGTAAAGTTTTGTTCAGCTGAAAATTCACTAGAATGGAAAGAGATTCTCAGCTCTAAAGAATCTTGGGTAGCAAGATTCACAAAAAGCTCTTGATTTAACATAGTTCCACTACAACAGAAGGATTCAGGTACACCTGAGAATTAATCACAGTGAGTTCCTCTGAAGCATCATATATGTTAGCCATTTGCTCATCTGAAGTATAGAAACAGTCAGAGAATCAACCAGAGAATGACATTCTAGCAGAGTCAGCTCCCAGTATTTAGTGTTGCAGTGGCCCCTGTTACTGACATCAATGAGTCATCTGTGCTCCCTGGTGTAAAGAACTCAGTACCTCCTATCCTGCAGGTGACTCCTGGACTTGGAGTTTGCATTTAGGGAGAGCAGACTCAGTGGCCAATCATTTCTCCTTGAATAAACAGAGCTGATCCTTTCCCTTGGTAAATGGCGCTCCAGCTCTGCACCCACTCATAAGCAAGGTACCTTAACTGCTATAGTCCCCCTTCCATAGGTCACTTTACTAATCCCAACAGAAACACCTGCTTCTAAGGAGATTGCCTTTAGTGTCTTAAAGGTGAACAAGCAATGAAATAATAATTTCTAACTGTAGCTGGACTTTCTCGGCTCCTGTACTGAGCTTTAATAAGCTCTGTCTTTCTTTATCAGTGCACACTCCCAGGGCCAGTATGCAGTGTGTTGTTTCGTTTTCTCCTCGGCTACATTTCCTGTTATTTCCAGGAACACTTTATTGCCCACCTACTATCTTAACACTCCTAAGCTTACTACATGTACATGGACACATACCCACATATACTCACCCACAGTTGAAAACACAGATGATTACTGTCTAGAATAGCTTTATGCACATTGGTATAAAACTCTGAGAATGTGTGCCTTGGAAAATCATGAAAATACCTAGAAATCTGTGCCAACAGACAAACTTCTTTCTAAAGAAATAATTCCTATTGAAAACTTGATTCATGAGCAGTGCTGATTTTGTAGCTGTCAATAAATTTCATTTTGTTGATGAAGAAAAAGTAGACAGCAAAATCAGTACATATCCTTTATAATATGGGTTTCATGAATGTTAAAATTAGGGGTTTTTTTGGTTTTTTTTTTTGCGGTACGCGGGCTTCTCACTGCTGTGGCCTCTCCCGTTGCGGAGCACAGGCTCCGGACGCGCAGGCTCAGCGGCCATGGCTCATGAGCCCAGCCGCGGTCCTCCTGGACTGGGGCACGAACCCGTGTCCCTTGCATCGGCAGGTGGACTCTCAACCACTGCGCCACCAGGGAAGCTCAGGGGTTTTTTTAATGTTATGAAATGTGTGTCAGATGACAGGGGAGTTTTTGGGTATTCTGCTGCCATTTCCAACTACTACTACCAAAGAATACCCTTGGAATATTAACTATTATGTTAATGAGTATAACAAAATTTATATTTCTATTTATAAAAATACATTTTAATGTGTTTTAATGGTACGTGGCAAAATACCAAGAGTGAAGAGCACTAGATGGTGCTGTGGCTGCAGATTCATTTTTAAAAGCTGACTTTAAATCACATAGAGTAAATGGATCCTTGAGAGAACAAAGAGACCAAGGATTCTCTTATGTCTGACATGAAGTAGAATGAGAAGATTCATTTGAGGGAGAATCTCATTCTTGAATGACATGTCCACATTTTTGTCCAGCAATCTAAGCTTCTGCCTATGCTTTGTTTGGTAGAACATACAAACATAAGCATTTATGGTCATTTGGATTTAGAACAGAGTCCATCCTTTACAAGTAAGAATAGAAATTCAGAGCAGGTTTGCCCCCTGGTGTGCATGTCTCTGAATTACAACTATATTTAACAATGTAAAATATAAATTCATGGAGAGTGATGCAAATAAAGAATTGGGAAAATGAATAATAAAGAGCACATTTTTTATTTAGTTGACAACAATCCAAACCATATATTTTATGACAAGGCTGTCAACTTAGGTATTTGTATCAGTTTGCTAGGGTTGCCATAACAAAATACCACAGGGTGGCTTAAACAGCAGCCATTTATTTTCTCAGAGTTCTGGAGGCTAGAAGTCCAAGATCAAGATATCAGCAGGTTTGGTTTCTCCTGAAGCCGGTCTCTTTAGCTTGTAGATGGCCCCCTTCACTGTGTCCTCACATGGGCTCTCTCTGCATGTGTACATTCCTGATGTCTCTTCCTCTTCTTGAAAGGACATTAATTGTATTGGATTAGGGACCAACCTAAAGACCTCATTTTAGCATAAGCACCTCTTTAAAGATCTTATCTCCAATATGGCTGTATTCTGAGGTACTGGGAGTTGGGACTTCAAGACATGAATTTTAGGGGGACACGATTCAGCCCATAATCGTATTTAATTCTAGATTTGGGATGGATACATAAATATCAGTATAAATCATCATTGATATTTTCAAGACAATACAATTTTTCCATCATTTTTTCCCCCCAGGGAACTTAGGGGGATTGCACTATATACTTTGTGAGTCTCCACCAATAAGCAGTGTTCCACACACATGGTAAAATCTCAATAAATTTTTGTGAATGAATGAATGAATACCATGAGATGAGATTATTTACATTTAGCCAGCTGATTCTTTACTCCCTACTTGTCATTTCCTTCAGCTGCCAATTTCATTCCATTTTCTGAATCTGATAGAGAACCTTTGGAAAAAGATCGGGGGACAAAGGGACTATTGAAAAAGAAGAATGAAAAAGCAGATAAAACCATAGTTCTGCTTTCCTTAGTCAAGTAATATGAGTACTGTGGAAAGTATAATCAGCATATGAAACTTGAAATTAAATTTTATTTTACAATTTTGAAGGCATGTGAGTATGAGACGTAGTAGAAAAGAGTGTGGTCTTTTATGGGTAGGGGATGGTAGTGTCTTTTTCACCCTTTGAACTGGATTTATATCAAGGTTTTAGAGGGTTCCAATAGGTGATCAAAAATACGCGAAGGGCTTCCCTGGTGGCACAGTGGTTGAGAGTCAGCCTGCCGATGTAGGGGACACGGGTTCGTGCCCCGGTCCGGGAAGATCCCACATACCGCGGAATGGCTGGGCCCGTGAGCCATGGCCGCTGAGTCTGCGCGTCCGGAGCCTGTGCTCCGCAACGGGAGAGGCCACAGCAGTGAGAGGCCTGCGTACCGCAAAAAAAACCAAACCAAAACAAAACAAAACAAAAACGGGAAAAGTAAAATGAAACGTATTTTGATTATGAATGATATTTAAAGTGAAGAATATGATAATTCATATATTCTCCGTAAAGCACAGATAATTTTAGAGGTAAAAGGGGCTTCTAAAAGTGTTTTCCTTGGGTGGAAGAAAGCAAATGCAATCAGGATAGGACCACAAGACACTTCAAAGTGTGTGGAGATATTCCTTTTTCTAGACTAGATGGTAGCTATATGGGTATTCTTTTATTATCACTTTTGTCAATTACATGTATATCGTATATATTCACTTGTATGTAAACCGTTTCACTTTTTTTTTTTCCTTTACTTATTGACTGGGAATTAAAAGACCTTAGTACTAGTTCTAGAACAGTCATGAAGTAGATGTGAACACTTCGGCAAATCTTTTCATCTCCTCTGAATTTTCTCTACTCAACTCAGGGCCCTGCCTAGGCTGGGCCAGCGTTTGGCTCTGCAGCATTCTGTGATTTTTTCTTTCTGCAGGAATGGGATCACAGACACACCCTCAGGTCATAGCTGCCACTCCCAATTTGGCCTAAGAAAGCATGGCTCACCCCTTGGATATTGTGGCCCAAGGTAGAAACCATTCCTATTCCACTCCTTCTCCAATTCCCTGTGGCACAGAGACCAACTATACCATTTACAAACTTGGTCAATGGTTTAGAGAGAGAATTGGAACACAGAGAAACTCGGATTGCCTTTACCTTTCATCTGGTTTACAGAGCCCTCATATATTGCCCTAACTACTTACCAGTCTCTTTGCCCACTTATAAGTTTACAGTCTGTGGTAGAAGACCCTTTCTATCTACCATTCAGGCAGGCATTACACGGTCTTAGATTCTTTAGAGTCCATAGTCAAGAGAGAAAGGCAGAAAGAGAAAACACAGTGATGCTTCCTTCCTGCCTCCGATCCCCGTCTCAGCTGAGGACACTCCCTTCCTAAAGCCTCTTTCCCAAGTTTCATATCCTACCCCAGGATCTGCCTCTTTGCAAAATGTTTGACAGCCATTCCCAGCAGGTGGGAATTCAATCCATCCTTAGAGATCTGGACTCTTACCCTTTGACTCAAAAATGAAAAATAAAAAAAACAGCCCTGGCCCCCCCAAACCCACAATCTCTTCGGAACTAAAAGACATAACATAATTATGAAAGATACTCTTCTGCTACTTTGTAAGACTCCCTTTTAACTCAAAAAGGTCTCCAAAAATCTGGATTGTTCAGAATTAAATACCACCTAATGGAGTAAATGGTCTAGTTCAAGATGCATCTTCCTCCAGGGTGCAGTCCGTCCTGCCTGTACATCATTCCCGTAGTCTGTATGGTCCCATCTCCTGACCCTATGAGCATCTGTTCATGGCATCAGAGACATCTCTCCACAAACAGCAATTTGCAGACACAGCACATTCTATATCGTAACAACAAAAATAAATAATTAAAAAATAAACACAGTTCCCCAAAGTCCATGTGGACTACAGATAAACTTCAGTGGTCAACATGGAACGTTTCCACATCATGGCACAGAAGAGTTTAGACAGGTTTTCAAGCAACTCTTTCACTGTCTCTTCTGCCTGTTTTACTTTTGTCCCTCTCAACGGGGCATTTTATGTGGCTCCCCCCAGAAAGGAGCTGTTTGCAGTAAAGGGGAATTTAAGTTGTTGGACAAATCCCTTTCAGGTTTAAAATTTGGTAAATTTGTCCAGCTTCATTCATAAACGTGAAAGTTTCAAATGTCAAGGGCAAAGATCAGGGCTTAATCGTACGTTGTCCTCCACCTTCTCTTCCTAGCCATCTCTAAGAGGAGTAACTTCACATGGTAACAAGACCTAAAAGTAACAGTACAGCCTTGAGACGTTGCCAGAAGGTTTTACTTCCCCTTTATCAGCATGTTGCAAAGATCACTTTCTTTTCCTTGTATTATTGGTAACTGAGTTTTCCTCAATGTCCACAAGCAATTGGAGGTTGGTTTTATCTGAGACACTGAATTGCAAAGAAAAGCATAAAATAGTCACACACATAGCATCTTATCTCCTTTTCCTTTTCTAAAAAAAATTCTAAAATAAAAACAACAAGGCACAACAAAATAGTAATATATACATATATAAATAAATACAGACATATGCCCATACTGCCTAGATTAAATTCTTGGCTGGCAGTAAGTTCCCATCATATTGGCTGCAAGAAAAGAAGGTCACTCTTACTTCTGTTCAGGCCCTTTATCAACTCTTTCATTCAATCAACTTTGCTATGATGGTTACTAAATATAAAACACACCTATCTGCAAAGAGCTTAGAGTTTTATTGTGGGTAGCAGCATATAAGAAAAGAGATGATTTTAATACTGGTTAGTGTATGTTGGGTATTTGCAAAACACTAGAGCAGGAGATGGAGAGTGTGATTAGTGTTCAGCAGAGAGAATTACCCTACAGTCAGAAAGCCAAAAAAAGTGAGGAAAAAAGAATTTCAGGTTGAATGAGCAAATCTACACCCAAAGGCGGGGGGTGGGGCACGAGGGGGTGAGATACACACTGGAAACTGCTGATAAAGCATGTGGAAAGTAGAATGCATCCTGCTTGGGGAGCAAGGAGAAGAAAAGTTGAAAGAGATGATGTCACTGAAAAACTTAACAACAAGAAGATCCTAATCAAACATTTGCTTAATGAATATATTATAGTGGAAAATCTTATTAGCTAGATCCTCCGGCTCTTGTAATCATCTTAAAAAATGGCAAAATTGGTGTTAGAGAAAAAAGTTTCCAGAGTGGTTGGTGGAGAGAGGAAAATAACCAACAAAGCAGTAGGGAGATAAAGGGCAGAACGATATGCTATGCTGTGATAATAAAATGATAATAAAGATATGTACTGCTAGAAAATATTAGAATATATTATGATAATGTGTAATAATATATCATAACATAGTATAGTATAATGTAATATGAAATCATTTAGCTCAACCATCATAAAAATTGCTCTTTGTATATATAATTTTGGACAAAGAAAAACCAAAGTTGAGAATTTATTATTATAAGAATGTATCATGCACACTTCATTTAAAATGTTTCTTAGGGCTTCCCTGGTGGCGCAGTGGTTGGGAGTCCGCCTGCCGATGCAGGAGACACGGGTTCGTGCCCCGGTCTGGGAAGATCCCACATGCCGCCGCGGAGCGGCTGGGTCCGTAAGCCATAGCCGCTGAGCCTGCACGTCCGGAGCCTGTGCTCCGCAGCGGGAGAGGCCACAACAGTGAGAGGCCCGCGTACCTAAAAAAAAAAAAAAAAAAAAAAAGTAAAAAGTAAAAAACACATTGATGACTTTTATAATACAATATCGTGCACATTTTCTTTAAAATGTTCAATTTGTGACTTAGAGTCAGTATATATTTAAATCAGATTCCGACATTGTGCATAGTTTCATTTAGTAACCATTGAATAATTCCACTGAACACAAAATGTTAATCGTATAACCAAAATTATCATTTTCTTTTCTATTCAGGATCCTAATTGCAAACTAAGAAAATAGACTAGCGCATTTCGGGAGCTTTTGTACCATAAGGATTGAAATAAAAGGATATCAGATAAATCCTCAGCTATAAGAATGAATGAACTCTATAATGCTCAAATGTACTGATATTTGGACTGTACATTGCTGTAATGTAAAGAAGAAGAAGCATGCACAATTTCACACTTAATCAAAAAAATTAGAATCAGTGACATCTAATATTTTCAATTATTTCCTCACACAGTCAACTCTTTCCAACTTCATAGATAGAATATATTAGAATATCTTTATAGTAAAGGTTATTTTTCTTCTAAAATTTGGAATTTAAAATGTTTAATGCAATATACTTTACATTCACAAAAGTATTCAGAACTCAAGAGCACTGACATTATTTAAACACTTTGTTATGTAACTTTTAAATCTGATTCAAATAAATCCATATTTAAATTTCAAAGTGGTTGAGTAGTACTTCAATAAATATGGCAACGTAGAAGTTTTCAGACTTTATAGTTCCCTGTATATTATGTTTGCATGTGTGGGTATATATGAATGTTGTGTCTCAGTGAGTGTAACCTATCTAATTGATTTCACTTTGACACGTCTCACTTATTTAAGGAAGGGAAACACTTTAGGCCTCTTTGCAGAATTTCCTTTTGGGGGTCAATATTCCTGAAATTATGGTTAAATAGAATGCTGCTTTTACTTCAAAATGTGTAATGTGCAATGGCCTATGTCCTACTGTTGTGTTCCCATCAAATATTTACTAGGGAAGTTATTTTTTTGCTATTTTTTTCTTTCAATCAAATGAAATTAAGGCATGCACCTTAGTATTTTTACAACTACAAGTAATTTTTTCATTTGCATTGTCTTTTGTGTCATGCTGCCATCTTGTGGCCAGTCAATTTAAAAAAATATATTCCTGGCCAGTATACCAAAATCACCCCCAATGCATTGCATAGTGTAAGTTCCAACATCATGGAAGATATTTACTCTCATAAGGATTATCTTCCTAACTATCTCTCAATAACAAAGCCATAATAATTCTTTGTGACATCTGAAAGTTTTAGGTAATTTACCTGAGAATTTCCTTACTTCCTTTGATATTAAATTCTATATAAATTGATATTAACAACTGTCTAAAAAAGAAAACACTTTTAAATACTTTTTTCACACAAATATATTTCATGATGTATATCCTATTTTGTGCCTGTATAAAATAAAATCATTTATATTAAGAATTTGCACAATTTTACACTCTTAGATTGAACATATGAGATAAAGATAAATTATATCTAAAGCTAAAGATATGTGGTACTTGACATTACTACATGCTCTGGATTTCAGAATAATTAAAATATTTGGTTAAATTTTATAGTTGTCTGTAGAGCCTATAGTTAGGAAAGAATTTAATCATATTATTTTCTTAGATTAGGCCGTTTTAAAAAAATACTGGTTGAACTTTTGTCATTTTTAAAGGCTTTATTTTTTATAGCAGTTTTAGGTTCACAGCAAAATCGAGGGGAAGGTTCAGAGAGTTCCCATATGCCCCCTCCCCCTCACATGCACAACCTTCCCCATTAAAAGTACCAGAGTGGTACTTTTGTTATAATGGATGAATCTACATTGACGCATCATTATCACCCAAAGTCCATAATTTACTTTATATTCACTCTTGGTGGTGTACGTTCTATGGGTTTGGATAAACATGTAATGACATGTATCCATCATTATACTATCATACAGAGTATTTTCACTTCCCTAAAAACTGTCTGTGCTCTACCTGCTCATCCTTCCCTGCACCCTAACCTCTGGCAATCACTGATCTTTTTACTGTCTCCTTAGTTTTGACTTTTTCATTTTTATTTTATATTAAAAGCTAGATATTATACACAGCCCATTTTCGGTATACATAAAAACCTTCTCCCATCACTTCATCCCCGAGATAGGAATAGAGTGGGTGGGAACTTTGAGCACACAGTTGGCTCTACCGAAGTGCCTGATGCGGCTCCCGAGTAAGATTTTGTCCAACCAGCTTTGGATCCTGGCCAACCATGACGTACTTTCAATCCATCTGCTGTTCACTCACATCCCGGTTCAGCCATTCGTCAGGGCTTCCCATCTTCCTCCTACAGTGAAAGAGCACTTGGTGGGATGTTCAGTTTCCACTTCAGTTCAGTCTTCATGGTCTCCTGGCTCTTCCAACAGGAAGCAGTAAGAATAGTGAGAAGAGTTTTATTACATTGTTCAAAATATTTAAAGAGATTTCTGCTTTCAGTTTAGTCAAATATGTATCTAAACCCAACAATATATATCTTAAAATCACAGCATATAACATAAATAATTAAAGTCAGGGCTTCCCTGGTGGCGCAGTGGTTGAGAGTCCGCCTGCCGATGCAGGGGACACGGGTTCGTGCCCCGGTCCGGGAAGATCCTACATGCCGCGGAGCGGCTAGGCCCGTGAGCCATGGTCGCTGAGCCTGCGCGTCCGGAGCCTGTGCTCCGCAACGGGAGAGGCCACAACAGTGAGAGGCCCGCGTACCGCCAAAAAAAAAAAAAAAATTATAGTCAACCTGACAGTCATGGATGATCATGCTTTACTGGGTAAGAACTGGTACACTTACCTGTAGCTTTTTGAGAGCCAATAAAATAAATTTGAGAGTAATTACTAAATAGAGATTTGGTTACAGTTATATACATATATATATATATGAATACACACATATTAGGACTCATTATGAAACATATACTGTTTTCTGAAAAAAATAGGTAAAAAAGTATTTTTGGGTAACTCACTAATAAGCAAAAGGATATAATGTGCTTGAATTAAAAACAATCAAAATACAGAGGAGTTTACAGAACTTTATATAGGCTTTATTTCTTTCTTAATGGAATTACAATAATCCTTCCTAATAGAATGAAAAGTGTTCTGAAAGCAGCCTTTTCGCAATTTGTGCTATTTAACCTGAGGAAAGTGTGTGACATAAAAAGTATTTAATCAATCCCTGATCATGAAATGCTTTTGGTAGGCATTTCTGATGCTCACTCATATCTTGTTATTCTCCTGCTCTCGGCAAGCAGCAAGAAGGTCACCATTCTTAATTATTTCATGATTAGATGAGACCATATAACTAGCAATGGGTTATTAATAGGTGGCCTGCACATTCCTGATCTGAAACTTTTAACTCCAGCATGGGGGCCCTCCAGCCCTTGTTTTCTCTGCTGCACTGACCCAGGATGCCCCTGTTTCCGGTGCAGCCACTATGGCATGTTGGGGCCTCTGTTTGTTTGGATCATTGTATTGAGGCAGGGAGCTCTGAAGGCATGAGGTGTCACCTGGTCTAAAGAGGACTTTGAATCAACCGAAAATAAACCTTTGTTGGGTTAAACCACTAAGATTTAGGGAGTATTTTCTTATTATAATGGAGCCTGTCATGACTAATGCAAGGGACTGAAAAGTTCATATATTTATGCCTATATTGGTCACTTATTTTCTTAAGCATTGACACATTTTGACATTACTTGACATTTAGATACAATGATTCTGTTCACCCCTCTCCACTCAGAATTCAGCACAAAGTACAATTTGTTCTGTAACACACGTGACAACTGGGAACATCAGAAAAGAAAGGAAAATGGACTTTAAAGGAATTGAGGGGCCCACACAAAAGGCCTACAGTAACAAGGACGATAGGAAAAAAGAAGCTGAAGCCACAGACCGCCCCTGTATTTCCTCACCTCCTCCAAATGTAAGGAATATTGCTTCCCCTGGGATCCTGCAGACTCTTTCCCATCCCAGGGCCTGAGATGAGCAGCTTTGGTCCTGGGATTGCTCACATTTCCTCTGTTTCTCTTTCAGTAGTTCTCAGTTGCTTCTAAAAGAGTGTTTCCTTATCAACAAGGGAAATAGTCTTGTCTTGCTTTTGTGGACTCTCGTTCGCAAGACCTAATCTGGCCTGAGCTCTGAATATAAAAGAGAGTGACAAGTTCTTGTGTTTAACACACTACTAAATTTTGTCTCATCATTAGGGCTTATAGGTTTGGTTGAGTGTAGACTTACTACAGCTGATATTGAGAAGCTGGTGCTGCTTAGAAATGATACTAAATTGAGCCACTTATTTAGCCCAAGGATGTTTTCTCTCCAGTGAACCTAGAGTATAATGTACCTTGCTGACATAATACCCATGACTCTTGCGTTGCACAGCTCCAGGGGGTACCCAATACCCAGGGGTCAATAGTAATGGCACCTCCTGACGCTCAACCCACATTGGAACACATTGTGATGGTACCCCATGGAGCTGTCCCATAAGGTGGCCCTAAATGCCAGGCACAAAGAAGATACTTGATATTGATGCATGTTAGTTTCCTCGTGCTTTCATAGGCTTTTATTTGAGGGGACAGGTGCCTACTAACATTTTATCATTTGGGGGAAGCAGGATTTTAACTAAGATATATTTGATACATTTTATGCAAGCAAAAAGGTTGCCTCAATAGTTCTGTTTATAGGTGTCAATTTGTAATATTTTTTACTGTGTTCTGAAATCTTTTTTAAATTAATTATAGGGACAGCTAATATTTATATACACCAGGTGCTATTTTGAGATATTCATGTATAATAATTAGAAAGTTTATGCACCGTTATTATTTCTGATTCCTAGACTGAGAAAGTGAGGCACAGAGAGATTCACCACCTTTTCCAGAATCACAGAACCCATAAATGTTTGAGTTGCCATTTGAACTCAGGCAATCTGGCTACAGAGTGCTTCTCCCTAAGTATAATATAAAGGTTATCCTGCTTCTGATACATTTATCTTGCTAACTCTATTCCTCTTCACAATGCTTTTGCTGACATGAATTGGTGTTGAAAAGTTGGCTCTAAAAAAACAAGCCACTTGGTGGGTTTCTCTGAAATAATTAATCAACATGTTGTTCTATCCACACTAATGTGTATTCATGACCCATTAATATGACTCGGAAATGCTTTATGAAGCAACACTTGGCCATCAAAAAATTTGAAACATATGAAAAGGAACATAGTTTCAGGTTCTCATTTACTTTTCTGTTTCTCTAATGGCCTGTTTTCATAAAGAGAATGTATTTACTCTCTTCGATTATAGTACCTGCCTTTAAAATCTAGTCTAACTGTATGACAGTATCCTTCACATTTGATATTTGAGCTTTAAATAAATAGTGGAATATATTTACTTCAAGTTTGTTTTTATGACTTTTAAGACAGCTTTTGTGAAAAAAGCAAATACAGTATAGAGGGAATCACACTCCAGAGAAAACAGCCAGGAAGTGTGCCCAGTGGGCTATCCTACTAGAACCGAAGAGGAGTCAGACCCACCTCTATCTCTCAGACTTGACAGGCTTGAGATGTGCTCTGATTTGGTCAAAGGAGGCCTGATGGGGGAGAGTGGAGACTGGCCTAACTGCAATGCACCACCCAGTTTCTTGAGTGCCAGAAGACTTTTAGGAGAGAGACATCATGGTCAGAGAATTTCATAAGAAATCTCCAAGTCCTTGGACCTAGAAAGCTTGGTTTTGTGTCTAGATTACCAACAACTGCATGACATTAGGGCAGTGACCACTCATGCCGAAACAGCTTAGAATCAAGTTCTGTTGTGGAACCTTGAGAATGAGGTGCTTTCAAGAATATCTGGATGGACCACCCTTGGAGTACATCATTGAGGTTCACACTCTGATGGCACAGTGAGTGGCATGAGGATGCCAGAGAGGGGCTTCAAGAATGTCCAGCTTTAACAGGGAGGAATCCAGAACAGGAGAGGCAAGTGTCATTGAATGTTTGTGGACTGGTTTGTGAGAGCAGGTGAAGCAGGCATTTGAGGGATTCCCAGTCATGTTTGAGGATTGGTGAGGCACAGACTACCATGGCTAACCCAACATAAACTCTCACTTTCCTCCCTAGTAACAGAGCTCTGATTTGGGGAGTCATGTTGCCATTCAGAATAAAAGACTATACTTCTTATCCTCCTCACAGCTCAGTGTGGTCATGCCCCTAAATTCTAGATAAAGAAATCTAAGCAGGTGAATCTTGTGAGCCTTCTGGAAATGCTCACTTTTTTTGTTTTGTTTTTAGGCAAGGCTTCTGAAATTTCTTTCTTGGCCTGGAAGATGAAGTCGATGGCAGGAACTTCAGCAGTCATCTTGAAACATGAGGTAAACATGGATGGAAGAAGTCAAACGCTGATTGTGAGCAGAAACTGAAGTTCCAGAGTCTTTTATGAATACAATGTATTTGATCTATTTTTCTTGAACTGCCTAACTCTCTGAGCTGCTTTTAAATGAGTAAATAGTCATAATCATAACTGATAAATTAGTATAAAGAGGATTCCTAATACAGCAGTTACAGGACAAAGAATCAGTCAAATTAGTAAAATACCCTGTGTATCCACAGCCTAACCAAGCATGAAAGTGTTTTGACTATGAGTTTAATAAACAATAATTAGACTGCACAAAACTGGCTTGGAGGGAAGTTATCATTTAAACAACAATTACTGAGACCCTTATATAAACAATGCTCTTGCAGACGTGGTAGGTTTAGGCAAAGAACTGAATATAACTTGGTGCTTGCTCCCAGGATCACACTTCTGTGTAGAAGAAAGACATGTATTTTATAAGTAATATAAAGCAATTTTATAAGGTAAACTTTATTTTTTACAGTAGCTTTAAGTTCGCAGCAAATTGAGAGACAGGTACAGAGGTTTCCCATGTATCTCCTGCTCCCACCCATGCATAACCTCCCCCATTCTCAACACCCCTCCACCACAGTGGTGCATTTGTTACAACTGAGGAACCGACTTTGATACCTCATAATCATCCAGAGCCCATAGTTTACATTAATGTTCACTCTTGCTGTTCCATGACTTTGGAAAAATGTATAATGACATGTATCCACCATTATAGTATCATACAGAGTAGTTTCACTGCCCTAATAATCCTCTGTGCTCCACCTTTTAAAACAATTTTAAAGGTGCTATTAATATGCAAAGAAGTTATTATGTAATGGTTGGAGATCTCAAGTACTGAGACGTGGCAGCATCTCAATTATATAAATGCACAGTGTGTGATGTGTCCTTGGCTTGTCTTATTGACAATATCAAGATATTAGTGTCTCTGTAAATCCGTGATTGTACACAAGCCAGGCCTCTTTAAAAATTCATGAAACATACAGTAATACAGTCCTTGGCCTGACTCCAGGATTTTGTTGGTTATTAGGTAGTCAGTTGATTGACATAATACCTTTGCATTTACTTTCCAGGCACAGTGCAGTGCCCTTTCCAAAAAATCCAGTGCTATGATCACAAAGCTGATATCAGTAATATTTGATTTGTACAGATAGAAAGAGATCTTTGCAAGCTGCAAAAATGATTGTGTCATTCTCAGATAAAATTTCCAAGCAGATTAGTAAACAAATTATTCTGAAGTATTGGAACACTTACAAAGAGAAGGGGTGATCACTAGAAACTAACATAAGTTCACTAAGTATAAGATTTAACGAAATCAATTTATATCCTGTTAGAGAAGGTGAATGAAAAAGATGCACATGGATGTCATTTGCAGCAGGACATTAACAAAATTTCTCTCTATTCACTAGGAAACGCTGGAGCAACTTCAGCTAGAATGATGATAGCGATCAGAAAGATTTACATCTAAAGAAATGACTCCTGATTTCTTAAAACCTCATTTCTTTCTGTCTTAGTTGTCTGTTCTCGTCTAGGTATACGCACGGGCAAGAGACGAATTGTGAAGAATGAAGGATAGGAAGACCTAATGGGAATACAAATAGAAACATTTTGCACAAGGTAAGCATGGAAATAGGTAATAGCTTACAAAGGTAGTTCTGAAAGCAGCAATACTTATTCAATGGAACACTTTCCTGTTATTTACGTATGATTATATCTGACCAGAGGACTTAAAAGACAATGAAGCCAAGTCATAAAAATCATTTAAAATTTTGGTTGTATAATTCGTATGTATCAATATTTCCATAAGGTTAAATTTTTTTGAGATGAAATTTGAGTCACCAGTGGCATTTATATAGTGTTAGTCATCCTCAATCCCAAATAACCTCTATAATATTGAATTGCAAGAGCCATGATTAGTGATGGACTGCTCTGGTTTCTAGATAATAGCATTTGCTTCTATTCCTAGATACCTGAGATGAAGCTCTATAATTTAAAGAAACAAGCACACTTTTGACCGTTTGGATTCAAAAGCATGTACTTTCCTTATTAAGGATAAAAGTATTTTAAATTAATCTCAAAAAGCTATTCTTAGTTAAAATTTATTACTGTCTATACCTTTCACTAAGATGTTTACTGTAACTTAAACAATGTTATATGTCAATTATATCTCAATAAAGCTGGGAAAAAATGATGTTTGTTGTAGTTTTTAACCTTGTCAAACTCATTGTAGATGATTCTCTTTGGGGTTTTCTATTTGTCTTTCAGCTACATATTATTTTTATTAACTCATTAAAACAATAAAGTATTAAAGTTTTTTCCTTGTCACAATTTTATTTCTTCATTTTGTCATTATGATTAAACCAAACTTTTACCTCTAGTTCATAATAAACATTTTCTTTTCTCTTTTCTCCTGAGGCCTATGCTATTTTCTTTATTTCCCACTTCATGTGCAAAATTGGCCTTCTCTTTCCCTGCAGGTACAAAGAAAAGTTTTTCAAGTGATTTTTGTAAAAATACATTTTGAAGCCAAATTATGTGTTTTCTTTTCCAAATCTTTTTGGTCTCCATTCTCCTCCATGAACATAAGCTCTTACAAGGCAAGGCTTTCGTAGAGTAATTTTTCTAGAATATACACAGATATTTTTATCCTGTAGCACTTTGTATATCATTTATTATTTCTTATGTTTATGATTTATTAAAAAAATAAATGATTAATAAATTGAAGGAAGGGAAAACTTTAAAAAAATTTGCTTTGTAAAAAGAAGGGATTGATTTAACTGTGTGATTAGCAAATTATTTTATGAGTAACATAACATTATATGATTATACCCAAGCAACTCTTAAAAGCCCATGACTTTCTATGAGGTTTAATAAATTCTATTAGAGATAAGAATAAAATCAGTTGTAATATAAAAGTGTAACATATCAAGAATAAAAACTAAGAAATAGGCACTAAAATAAGTTGTTCATCAACAATCAGCATATAATTCACAGAAATGAAAAATGATTTTCCCATTATAAAAAACACAATCGGATTTTTTTTCAAGTATCTCTTTTCTTTAAAAAATGTTGTTTTCTTAAATTATTTTTCAAATTCCGTTTACCTTGTGTGTGGGAAGAGAAATAGATTTTAACCCAATAGGAAAATTCCTAATGAAATTATACATTCTGGTGGAGAAATTGACAGCTTTAAAGTTTATAATAATTTTATTTAAGTCCTGACTTGAGTAAAAGTTACATCTCTGTAATTCCTAAGCACGTATTAAACAAACTTTTAGTGAAGTCACAGAAATCTGAATTTTTGCCCAATTATATGTTTTTCCCCTGTCTAGATTAATGTTTACCAAGATAAATCTTGTATTTCTCATAGAACAACAGATAACCTGTAATTCCTGTGGACATGAAGTTCTTTCCCTAATAAGATGATGGGATACTGCACCTTCCCTCTGCACCCCTGCCTGCCTTGGCCAGGACCTGTTCACACCAACATGTTGTGATGTGTTCACTTCTCATTTGATTCCAAAAATAACACACAGTGCCTGTGCATGAGGTGCAAGGCTTTGCTGTTTCCAAAAGGCCTGCATTTCCATGGAAACCAGACAGGCAAAAAAGAAAGGATAAGTGCATGAAATCATTCTGTGCTTAGAAACAAAGCTGAATGCAGACCAACTGCCTCATCTGAATTCAGCCTGTGAGAACCAGGGCCCACACTGACCCTGGGCTACTGAAGGAAAGCTTACTCCCCGCCGGCTTTAGTCCATGAGAAATACATCTCTTCCTCTCACTGGAGATATTTTAAAGGCTAGAAAGGCAGGATTTTAAATCCAAGAGCCCAGATTATTTCTACCTTCTGCTACTCTGGTAATCTGAAGTTCACATTTCCATTCTGTGAAATACAAAATCTTAAAAAAAAAATCATAATTGCTTATCATTTCAAATGAATGTTCAAAGTTATTTAAATCTGAAAGCTTAGTGAACAATACTTTGAAATCTTTAGGAAATACTATGATAAACGAAAGATACTTTGTCACTGTAGTTTAATCAAGCAATGGATATTTGTCAAATGTCTATGGAAGACTTGTTATCAGCAAGCAAAATGTCTTTTAGTCAGAAACCAAACAACCCAAGATCCAAGGAAAGAAAAATTGCACCTATCTCTACCGTCAGAGCTTTCTAGAGGAGTATGAAATTTTGATTTAATTGATATGGGAAATGCTACTAAAATTATGTGTATATATCATGGACCCTAAGTTGGTTTTATTTATTTATGAAAACCACCCAACCATTTGTCATTAAGATAGAAAAAAAATCTCCCATGATTGTGCTAAATAACTGGGGCTTCTATTCCCATGTCCACCTGACCTCCATTTCCTTAGCATGCTGGTCACTTCACCCAGATGTTAAGAGGAATATTGCCTGTCTGATATGGGTACTCTGAGACACAGAAGTTCTAGAGAAGAGACCACGGACACGGGTTGCAGCCATTCAGTTTAGATTTCTCTCTTTAGCCATATCTGATGCTGTAGTTGAAGGATTCATTGAAATTCTATTAAATTTAGTCATCTGTGTGTGTGCAAGTGTGAACTATTCTTTTTTTGGTGTGAGACAAGTTTGGGCATATCAGGGCCAAAATATATTTTGCCACCATAATTTAGGTATTATAGCCAGATTAATACTAAATTACTAATAAATACTTAATATTAAATTAATTAAACAAGAATGCCATTGGACTGAGATGCAACCAATGACAAACAGCCAACAGGCTTTAAGCTGTGGCCAATCAAATAATTTCCTTTTTTTGTTTCCACTTAAAGAAACTCACCCCTCAAAAGAAAAAGTCAAAGAAGACAAACATGGTCCAACAACAGTGGGTAATTTGGGAGATCATTACATGTGCCACTCAGTTTGAACTTTCCTACAGTTTTCCTGGACTCATGGAAGATTCTTACACATTGGACTGGATAATAAATAATGAGAAATATAAAAGAACAACATCAAATAAAGCTTAAAAGTGGAGGATGAGTCCTGAGAAGAGAAGGTAACATAAGTTGGAGTGGAGAGTATTTGCTCCAATTTCTCATAGTGATTTTGTAGTATGTTGGAGAGTAGAACCAAAGAGAAGACTCATATATGACATTTCAGAGACTGCTACTGTAATGAAAAAAATTCATGTCGATATTGGAAAGGGAGAGGGCAGAATGTATACACTTTTTTGCAGTACACGGGCCTCTCACTGTTGTGGTCTCTCCCGCTGTGGAGCACAGGCTCCAGACGCGCAGGCTCAGTGGCCCTGGCTCACGGGCCGGGGCACGAACCCGTGTCTCCCGCATCGGCAGGCGGACTCTCAACCACTGCGCCACCAGGAAAGTCTCTGTAGACACTATTAAAGAACACCTGTAAGACATTCGAGCAATCACAAATAGTTAGAAAGTAAAGATTTGTTCCTGAGGTCTCTGAAATTCTCTGGGTACAGGAGATAGTGTTTTGTTATTTTCACCCTTATTGTGGTGATAGGACATTATGGAGTCTGTTGTTTCCTTAACCCCTGTGACTCTTTAACTCTGTTACAACACACTTCTCTGTGGGAAATTGTCAAGTCAACTAAGAGAACAAAGACATAAAATCATTGGATTTTAAGTTTCAATAGTTTAAGCCCATGTGTAAGACAGATACAGAATACCTCCTGAGGCACAGCCAGCATCCCTCTTTCTTGTGGCCCTTTGCCCACTCCCAACATACACACACACACACACACACACACACACACACACACACACACACACACAAGACATTGAGAGACCTGAAGGACTCTTGTGATCTTTCCAGTGGGCATCAGCAGTTCCAACATAATGGAGCTATAGACAGAGTGGAGTGGGTTGAGTGGAGGAGTCTCTGTGATACTAGCATAAGGAGATATATACCCACTTCCAAGGACTGATAAAACTTTGTACCTTGGGAACATAGAGAAGCAGTACGTTGTAGTGATTCAGATCAGTGTTGGAAACCAGCATCCTGACACTTGCTGTAGGATGGTAGACAGATAACGTAATCTTTTGTGCCTCGGCTCCCTAAGATATAAAATCTAGGGAGGATTAAGTAAACTAATACATAAAGAAAGAATGTAGACCAGTGTCTGATATACAGTAGGGACTCTAACAATTGTAAATAATGTAAAAAAATCAATAAACAGAAACCTCAGTTAAATAGAGCTGGGAGATCAGAAGGGGAGCCCTCACACCCTGAGACAATAACAGAGCCCAGCAGGAAAAAGAAAGACTCCTCTTCTTTCCTGGCAAGGACTCGCCAATAAAAAGTCAAGGAATCTTTGTTTGCTATGGCCCTCCCAACTTCCTTTTCACCTCTATAAAAGTGTTCTCCTTCTTTTGCTCCGAGCAGACTTAACACATGGCTCACCAAGGTTGTGGACCCCGAATTGCAATTCTTGGCTGATAACCAATAAACCCATTTTTGCTGGAGAAATACCTGGCAGTTATTTGTCTCAGGTCAACACTAATTATTACTACCTACCCAATATGACATGGCCACTAAGGGTAGATGATTACCTTTACCCCTAGAGGTTGTATCACACCTTCAGTTTCCAACTCATGCTATGGCATTATATGCGCCCTCAGAAATTTACACTGATCTCTGGGGAAAAGGGAGAGGCCAGGTGATAGAAAAACCCAAATATATTGTGTTCATCTGGAGTTGACTAGGACTAATATTGTCTCTCTTTGTAGAGACAAAGTTGATTTATAGAAAAGTAAGTTACATTATTTAAATGTTTGTCATTTTGAAATTTGATACTTGCTACCTTATTATTTTACCTGGATTCCAAATTTCCCCTGAACCAGCTGCTTCATTTTGTCTTAGTTACTTGGATTTTCTGGCCCTTGCTAATCTTTTCATAAATTATGCAAAATACCTTAACTCACTGAAGGCATAGAGTGGACCTGTATTATCATATTTGTATGTGGTTTCTGGGGAAAAATAATCTAATATTTTGGAAATATAATTAATGAGTATTTCAAAATTCTTAGCTTGAATTCTGAGCAAGTTTAGCAGAACGTTAACTGCATATAGGAAATATACCTATGCCTCTTTGGAATCCTCTCAATACTATATCATTTCTTTCTTTTTTTTTTTGATAATATAACAATCTATTTCTCTAGATTTTAAAATGTGTTGATAAATATATTATTAATTTATCTATTTATTCATTTATTCATTATTTCTCTCACTCATTCATGTACTTTACAAGTTAAAATTATTTAAGAAGGAACATTTTTGTCTCCTGGGGGTAAATGGAGACAGACAAGATTCTCAAAAACCATAGGTAGGATCACTGAATTCAGATATTTCATTTTCATTTCATTTACATCATTCATACTATTTAAATTAAAAGTTTTAAATGTGTTTAAAAATCACAAGACTTTATTTTTTAAACTAAGTTTGAACAATAAAAATTTTTGATAAAAGTAGCATACAGTGGTTTATCTTGGAAGAATGTGATTTATTTTTTTGGCAACTTGAAAAAGATGTTCTGTAATCTTCTCTTTCTTTCACACCTACTTTCCTTTTTTGATTATAGTGTATATGCAATGATTCCTTACAGCAGTCATTAGTTTTCATATATTGTCATCATCATCACCATCAACATCATCATAAACATTTATTTTGCATCTAATTTGTTCCTGGAAACATGCAAGGGTACTGGAGAAGAGAATCTAGGCCAAGAGGAAGAGTAATCTTCACAAATAAATTTGACTCAGAAATCTTGTTTGGTAACTAGCTTACTGATGAAAAAAGAAGACAATTTTAATTAATGCATCATATAATGGTAGAATATTTGATCTTCTAAGCAGTGACAAAACTCAAAATTAATAGTAAATGGTGCCAGGAATTTTAAAAGCTTGTTCAAATTTTATCAACACACATGCAACTGTAGTAGCATCCCTGAACATTAGATGTTTTTATGTTGGTTAAGAAAAATATGTGAAGATCAACTCTCTATTTACCTTCAAACAAGTTTTAAAAAAATTATTCTGTAACATTTAAACTGTGATATTATCAATACAAAATTCTTTTTTTTTTAAACCATCTGTTCTTTACTGACAAGAGCTATAAAAGTATCATAAACAGAATTTGTCTGATTCCTTACATAATTGCTTCCATAATTTAAAATCATGAAAACATGCCCCAAACTAATATGTCCCAACAGAATGTTCTAAAATAGCTTTTAATATAATGCTGCAGAAAGAAAAAATCAAACATAAAATAAATTTAAAAAAATACTTGACAATTTTATTTTCCAATTAAAAAATGTAGATGTTTGCCCCAGGATCATGACATACTATTTAAGGTGATGACTTCTAACAGTTCTATTTTTAACACATGCCAAATGTTATAATAAGTGTCTTCAGCCTTTAATGAGAGCAGTATTTCCTCTAAATGGGAGCTGTGCAGTATAAAGGACTATGGAGTTGATCTTTGAAGTCCAAGTTTCATGACCTTGTCATGAGGCAGGCCACTTAAACTCATGTCACCTTGGTTCCCTTCCCAGCTAAACTAAAATATACCCACCTCTTGGGGTTACTTTGTTGATTAAACGAGACTATATATCAGGACAATTATTCAATACAATATTATTTAAAAGTTTTTATTAATCTATATATTTTGCTAGCATTAAATTATTTACTGTATTTCTACTAACCATTGATCCATACCATATACTTATCTGATATTAACTGATTAATTTAGCTACTATGCATTTTTATAAAGAATTTTCCAGTTATTTTATAATTTTTCAAATAATTTGTTTTATTTTAATTTATTTATAAACTTTTTAAAATTTCTACAGTTCATTTTTTTTTGTATCAGAAGTCATCTAACCTTGCTTGCTTTCATAAATATGACTTCTACGTCTCATTCTTTTCTCCATCTTTCTTGAGCCTGTTATATATGCATTGCTAATTTTCAGCACCTCCTGCCATAAGAATTTTTTTTTTATTCTTGAAGTTATGTTCCTTTAAATTAAACTTTTGTAGAACTGGAGGAGATCATGAGGAAGAAAAATTGGCACCATGCTTTGGCGATAATTTATATTTTGCAATGTGTCAACACAGTCAAGATTCTTGTTCAACTAGTCATACAGTTACATTTAACTAAGAAATACCCAATTGTTTGATTTTAAATCTTATGTTTTAATTTTGTATGGAAACTCAGGAAAATTCATTTACTTTCTGTTTTACAAACAGAGATACCTTTTCTATTTATTGCTTAAGGAATAGTCTGGTTGTTCAGCAGATGTCACTAGAAGGCTGTTGTACTATTTTTTGTTCTTACAGTCATACTAGCAAAACCAAAATACAGATATTTTCAATTGCTTTAATGTTAGAGATGCTTTAATGTCTCAATTTTAGGTGAACATAGAAAAGAAAAATAGATATCCTTCAAATAAAAATAATTATTTAAGATAAAGAAACAATTCATATTCTTTCATTGTGGTATATTTTTAGATGGCATTAAACGTGTATTAATGTAATGCAAGTCCCAATTAAATGATCATAGAAACTCAAACTGAACAACAGAGCTTAATAAATGGTGAAAAAGATTTAGTGGCTTGTTCTCTGTCATTATCTTTGTAAAGGTTTGTTAAAGAAAACTCTGTTGATGTATTTGCTATTTCTGAACTCTGTCATGAGAAAGAAGACATGCCTTGTCTGTTGTGATTTTTGTTTAAGAACAGGAAGTTCGTAGAAATAGCAAGTTGACCCTATGGTCCTTTATCTTCAGACAGTTCTCCTTAGACTTTAATTTTTATATTGCTACCTCCACTTAAGCATTCCTTTTTAATTTTTTTAATCATCAGCACCTTAGGTTTTCATAAAGCTCTCAGTCAACAAGGTCTCTTGTGTTCTTATTCTTATTAATAATTTGTAATGTCTCTCTTCCATCTAGTTGCTGCAATGTGAGTTCAAATTGAAGTGATTTACTTTGTCCATTAATAATAATAAAGGTAGGGCTTTCCTGGTTGAGTCTCAGTGGTTGAGAGTCCGACTGACAATGCAGGGGATACCGGTTTGATCCCCGGCCGGGGAGGATCCCACATGCCGCGGAGTGGCTGGGCCCATGAGCCACAACTGCTGAGCCTGCGTGCCACGACTGCTGAAGCCCGCCCGCCTAGGGCCCGTGCTCGGCAACACGAGAGGCCACTGCAATGAGAGGCCCGAGCACTACGACGAGGAGTGGCCCCCCCTCGCCGCAACTAGAGAAAGCCCACGCACAGCAACAAAGACCCAATGCAGCCAAAAATAAATAAATACATACATTTAAAAAATAATAATAAAGGTAGCTTATGTTAACTGAATGTTGGCTGTATTCTAGCCTCATCCATAGCACAGGTAGCCTTTACACTGGTTTAAATGTCTTATTAGCCTGGGTTGGCTCTCTGTGCTAACACATCAGTAGCACAGCACTACATATATATTTACAAATCCACTCATACCAAGTCCAGTGCAAAAACTCCTTGTCTGGTTTCTCTTCTGGGCAGCTCAACCCAAGGTTCAAGGGTACTTGAATCCTGATATAATTACTCTCAACATCTGCCCCCCAAATTCTCCAGTGAAAAGGAAGAAGGAATGAAGGAAAGGTGGGCCAGGAATGGATCAAGATCTTGACCATCTTACTCACCACATCCCTTCACCTTTAATTGGCCAGAAAAATATCAAATATCTCCAAGTGAGGCAAGAGGGCTGAGTAATGCAATGCAAATTATGATTTTCCTTTTCATGATTTATAGCCTTTTGTGTTATAAAACATACATTGAAAAAGCAATAGTCAGCTTTCCTCATGACACTTTTAAAATTATCCATTGCCCTACCAAAATTTTGTACAAAATCATAGATTTTATACTGCCATTTATAAGATGTTAAGATATAAACAACAGCATAATAGCTCAAGAATGCTAAACAATAATGGAAATTATCAAAATATGTTCTAGAAAATTTAGTTAAAATGTGTTACTGTAAATGATTCCTTATCTATTAATATTTTCTATAAAATATATACTGAATCTATAATTGAACAAATTCCTTTAGTGGACTGAGTAGTAGTTTTTGGTTAGAAATGGGATAATATGGTGACAATTATGCAGTCAATTATGACAATCATGCTGATCTTCCCAGGGGCACAGTTTTGTCAGCAATTACTCCTTATATAATACTTTCTTAAGTCATTCAGCTTCCCCTTGATCACACTGAGGCCCATTTAACTTCAGTTTACCTCCCCTAGAATTTTATATACCTTTGTCTTTTTATTAGGTCATTTATATGTACCAGAAATTGGCTGTACTATTATACTTCATTGTAAAGTAGGTTAAATTGCTAACATTCGGCATAATAGAACAAAAAATATGTGAAGTGATGCTTGGTATCATTTAAAGTAAATTATTAATTTGAAAGTCATGTCAATAAATGTACTTCTGAAATTCTATATGTTATCTTGATAGAACTAAAACTGCTGGGAATTATATGTAACTTCATAGAAATTGTTTTACTTGAAATATATTTTAAAATATGCAGTTCTATGCATCTTTTTGAAATGAGTTTGACTATATATACATATGTATAGTGAGTGTGTGTGCATGTATATATGTGTGTATATATTTCCAGATAACAAAGCAACAGGGTCCATTATTATTGCTTTATCTTCTCTGCCCTTGTGTCAGAGAAAGTCAACACTCATGGAGGATACTGCCTAATGCATTTTATGTACTGTAAGAGAAACTGGCAAAAAGCTCCTGTTTTCCCCCAGTTCAAAAACATAAAACAATTCATAAACTATTATCTCTATGTAGAGAAACGAAACGAAGTGTTTGCTCTGTCTAGCTTTTAAGTGTACATCATATTGCTGATGTTGAACAAAAGACACTTTCTGTAACTGCTTTAACTGGGATAGTTTCCAAAAAAGGATAGAGGATGTGCCAAAAGGATGAGAGAGTTATGATTGCTGGTAAAGTTTTTATGACTAAAGGGATGCTTGCAAACCTCAAAACCAAGTGTCCACTGACTGTCAGTTGGATCCATGTGCCTCTGCTAACAGAGGAAAATACAGAAATGCAATCAGATTGGAAAAGGGCCAGATTGGAAAGGTTGTAGTTGATTTTGGCAGCAGGAACAAACTCTGAAGCTTTCCTAAAGGCCTGTGGGCAGCGCTTAAGGGCAATTGTTTTCATTGACATCTGGGGGGCAGATGTTGAGAGGGATTCCTATCTGTGGTGTTATTTAAATAAGAATGGGCATCCTTACCTGCAGAGTTCCTCTGAAAAAATTTCAGTCAGTAACCTGTGGCTTAAAGAGCTGACTTCGAAAGACAAAGTGCTTAAGAAATTACGTCACACTGTTGAGTTCAACAAGAAAAACATATTTTGACTTCCCTCTGTACTTGCAATCATTATTTTCAAAGTACTTCTCAGACACAGCCATTCATCTACCTGAGCAGCAGATTGCTCAAATAATTATCATTCATAATGTGGCCACAGGGTCTGTTAATCTTTTAATTGACTACTCTAGGAATTGTACATACATCAAAGGGTAACATTTCAGGGAATAAAAATGCATCTTAACATAGAGATTGCATTTAAATGATTGTTTTTTTCCCCCCAGTACTTTCTCATTCTGACATCTAAAATTGCTTTTCTCAAATGTGTCGACAGGTTCGCATACAACATATTTAAATGAGTTCCCGGCATTTGAGGAACCCATGAAGTTCAGTTTGCAATGAATTATAACTTTAAAGAAAAAACAATACAGCCAAGATCCACACATTCCACAGTTTTGCTGGAAATTAAAAAATAAATAAATAAAGTTGAATCTCTAAATGTCCCAATTAAAATGGGAATAGAGTAAAAATGATTTTTCTCTTTGCTTTTAGTCCATAAATGTGAAATCATGAAAAAATGAAAGTTTAGAGAATTATTACCTGGATATAGTGCTTCACACTGCCTTCTTTAGCTCCTCTTTTTTTTTCCAGGAGAAGCCCATGGCACAGCTGAATAATCAAGCTGTTTCTGCTTTTCATGAACTTTCTGAGGAGTAAAAATGCTACTCTTCTACAAATGTGATTTCTCTAAAAATAGTTAATTCTGAAATTAATTTTGGTATCTGAATGAATGAATAACTGAATCACAAGATTTTAAATCTTAACCTGTAGGAAACAGTGTTCATAGAATTATTGAAAAAAAATCCAGGTGTCTGATTTATGTTCAACAACCTCAAGAGGATATAGTGTGTTGGTCATGATACTTCTTAGCTTTGTCCTTACACAAGACAGACATAAACTTCTGGACTCCAGGGAGTGGATAGTTAATTTGCATTGAGTGATAATTCATCCTTGGCAGTAGCAGTTAAATTTCACCAACTCTTCTTGACCAATTATTATAATATTACATTCAATAGAAAAATAATTTATCCCTCTAAATAGTCATATAAGATTTAAGATTACTGATATAATATATTCTATGTAACTGATTAAAAAATTATCTTGATGAGGACTGAAATTTTTTATAGACTGAAATTCAAGATTTATATGACAGAAACTTCCTCACCAAATACACATACCTATATTTTATAGTCTGTGTAGAGACATTGTTGTTGAATACAAGTTTTGCATTTTAAACTTTAACTTACTCTTCTTATTATAATTTCATAAATTCTGCTTTCCTCTAGCCTGTAGTCACTCATTTTATTTATTTATTTTTATGTCATTATTTTGGTTGGAATTTTAAAATTAGACTAGTAATACTAGAAACAAACATCAACATTTTGTTTTGGGGCTGGAGTGAAGAAAAAAAATTTGTTTATTTATTTTATTCCCTGGAATCTTGTTTCATAAAATTTCAGAAATAATCTATATAAAAGATGTTACAAGATTAAAAATATATATATAACTTCATTTCCAAGTCACTGACTCTTCAGTTCAAAGCATCAACTTTGAGGTTTATCAAAGAAGTGTAGCCTTTGACTTGTCTTTGAAGAAACTGTAGTGAAGTACACTATAAAAACACTTCCTCAGTATCAACAGTGAAACTTGAAAGATGAGAAGTTAGAATGAAAATACTTAGTAGCCTAAAATAAAGCTATTAACTTATAGTTTTAACTACTGACTACAGGCCTTTGAGAGACTGTTACTGTCCTTCTCATTCTTGTTTCATCTATGCTTATCTTAATCTACACTATTTAGCAGACATGTGATCAAGTGTCTGTTGAATGAATGTTGAATACAACAGATCAGGTATTCATTAAAAAGCCATCAAGTGAAACTTTACATGGTACACTACTGGCATGGCATACAGGATCAGGCCAATTTACCCCAAAACAGGATGACATTCTCAGTGTAATAGTAGGCAAAGCCATTGGTATCATTTTATAGGAAACATCCATAACAAAATTTTAATCAGGGACTAGTTGTGAAAAATCACAGTTCAACTGATAAAATCATAATTAGAATATTAAATTTTATTGTCTATTATGCCACAGAGAAATCAAAGAGAATAAGAAAAATGTCACATATTATTAATTTTTACAGCATTTTAAAGAATCTCATTCCAGAAAGGATTTGACGTGAAAAATCTGAGATTAAGTGTACTGTTTGAATATGTATACTGAAAAATGAACGCTCGTTTAACGACTACCACAAATAAAACATAGACTATTTCCATTACCCAAGAAAGTTCCCTCATGCTGCTCTCTAGAAACCCCTCCATCCAAGCAAACATTGCTCTGATTTTGTTCACCATAGATTAATTGTGCTATTCATATCTACAGCTTTGTGTCTTGCTTCTTTCATTCAATGTATTTTTGAGATTTTTTTTTCCTTGATACTATAGGTGCATAATAAATTACCCCAAACTAAATGGCATTTAATGCTTATTGTGCTCAAGAATTCTGTATATGGATCAAAAGGGCCAATGGAGATGTCTTAACTCTGCTCTGTGATTTCTGTAGCCTCAGTTGGAAGATACAAAGGCAGGGATCTCAAATCATTTGAAATTACTTACAAGTCTTGCGGTTGAGATTGCCTGTAAACTTGGGACCTCATGTCCTCTCCATGTGGTTTTCTCTCTGCTGTCTCTTTATTGGACTGGTTTGGACTTTCTCACATCACCTGAGTTCCAAGGGTGTTTTTCTCATGCATAGGTTGGGGTTATGGGTTCTTGGGAAGAAAACCACAGAGGTGAAGGACCATTCTTATCACATTATATCAATGGTACATGTTCTCAACATGACAACACTGATGATGTTAGTCTTGACCAGCTGGCTGAAGTAGTGTCTGCTAGATTTCTCCGTTGTAAAGTTTCTGTTCACCCCTTTCCATGTTCTACTTTCTGAAGCAAGTCACTAAGATCATCCCACACTCCAGAGGTGGGAATTAAGCTTCATCTTTGAGGAGGGAGTATTTACACAATTAATTTGCAATTCTTCAGGAGATTTCTCTCTTCTACATTTATTCAATCATTTATTGATATCAGTAGATATTCATGAATTTCATTTAATATTGCACTATTGACTTTTGCTCACAATTTTTAGCTTCAGCTATTGGGAACTCTTTCAAGTTGGCTTCTGTGTCCCTTTGACATGTCCACAGCATTTTGCTTTTTAACTACTTTCTTGCTTTCTGTCATGACAAGATGCTCCATGCTTAGCTGGTATATTCCCTGCCTGAGACCTAGAATCAGTCACTTTTCTAAGGAGCCCTGATTTCTTTCATTGGAGAATAGGGTTAGAATCCAAGATCCTAGCTGAGTTTGCTCTTTGCTACTGGGATGTCATTATTTCTAGATCCCCTCAGTAAGCAAAGTTAAGAAATATATGTGTTTATATTAACATATGTATATACACATTTCTTTATTTCTGTAAACTCTCCATCTGTATGTATATTAAGGTGAATATGAATTTATATTGATGTCTTCAACTATAATAAATTCCCACATGGTTTTTACTGGCCTTCCTCTTTTGCTGATTTCTAACCTCCTAGTCCAACAGTAAGAAAACTGGTTTTTACCATCTGCCTTACATTTACTTGTTGGTTTAATCCCAGTATACATATACAGCAGTTTTAGAATTGTTAATGCACATACCTATGAGAAATGACTTTACCACCTAAAGAACAGTGTATATCTAGAGTAACTGTATTCTTTTGGCCTAGAATTTCCAGCCAAAAGATTATTCTCCAAAGTTACTTCAGGTAGCACTCTCCCCACCCCCTGACCACTTTTCAGTAAGATTATATCATATATTTGTATTACAGTTGAATATTTGTTTTGTAGTTTGCATTCCGTCCTGGGATTTCCCAGACTTCCTAGTTGTTTTTTTTGTTTGTTTGTTTGTTTTAATTTTCATAGATTGTTTCACCTTTTGTGTTGTGGAGTTCTGTGGGTTCAAAGACATTACCACCACCAACACCATTCACCATTATACTGAATAGTCTCACCAATTTAAAATATCTCCTATGCCTCTCCTGGTCATACAGCCCCTCCCTCCAAACCTCTGGTGACCACTGATCTGTTTCCTGTTCCTGTAGTTTTGCCTTTTCTAGAAAGTCTCACTAATGAAATCACAAAGCATGTCACTTTTTTGGTCTGTCTTCTTTCACTTTGAAAAATGCATTTAGGGTTCATTCAGGTTGCTCTGTGGGTTAACGCTTGTTCTTTTTCATTGCTGACCAGTATTCCATTTAATGTGTGTATTCCAATTTGTTTATCCATTCACCTATCGGAGGCCACCTTGGTTGTTCTTAGGTTTTGGTGACTATGCATAAAGTTGCTTTGTGTGCAAGTTTTTGTGTGGATACAAGTTTTAAAAACAGTTGAATAATTACCTAAGGGCAGGATAGCTGGGTCATGTGTTAACTCTGTGTTTGACTTTCTAAGAAACCACCAAACTGGGGCTAAAATGACTGCCACGTTGCACTGCCACCAGAGGTACATGAGAGTTGTCGTTGTTCCACATTCTCACCAGCATTTGGTATTTTCAGATTTGTGTTCCTTAGTTTCATCCATTCTAATAGGTATGTAATGTCTATTTCTGGTTTTAATTTGCATTTTCCTAGTGATATATTATGGTGAGCATTTTTTCATATGCTTATTTCACATCTGTATATTTTCTTTGTTAAAGTCTCTGTGAAGTTCTTTTGCCTATTTAATATTTGTGTTTTTGTTACCTTATTGAATTTTAAGACATCTTTATATATTCTGGATACAACTTCTTTGCCAGATATATAATTTGCAAATATTTAGTTCCAATCTGTCACTTGTCTTTTCATTCTTTTAATAGTATCTTTCACAGAGCAAAAGGTTTATATATAATGAATTCTAATTTATCTCTTTTTTTTAATGGAGAATGCTTCTGGTGTTGTATCTAAAAACTCATCATGAAACTCAAAATTACACAGACCTTCTCATATATTTTCTTCTAGAAGGTTTATAGTCTTGCATTTTAATTTATTTCTATTATCCATCTTGAGTTAATTTTGTGTAATGTACTAGGTATGTGTTGAAATTCTTTTTAAAAAATATATAATGTCCAATCATTTAAGTACCATTTGTTAAGAACACTATCCTTTCTCCACTGAATTTCCATCAAGACTGACAAAAATAAGTTGACTCTATTTGTGTCAGTGTATTTCTATGTTCCTAATCCCGTTCCATTTGTCTTCGTGTTTACCCTTTTACTGGTATTCTACAGTAGATTACTATAATTTTCTAGAAAGTCTTGGAATCAGGTAATGTGAGTCCTCCACCTTTTTAAAAAAAATTGTTCTTAGGATTATACTTCCTTTGACTTTCCATATAATTTTAAGAACATATTTATTGATATCTACAAAAAGATTGCTGCAAATTTACTGCTTTTATGTTGAATATACAGATACAATTTTTTCTTTGTTAGCTTGGACAGAGGCTTATCAAGATTTAAAAACTATTGAGTCTTTTCCATGAACCTGGATTATCTCTCTATTTATTGAAATTCCATTTGTTTTGTTTATCAGTCTTTGGTAATCTTCTGCATACAGGGCATACTCATATTTTGTTAGGCTTATATTAAGTTCTCCTTTTTGGTGCTATTATAAATGATATTTTAATGATTTTGAATTCCTGTTATTTATTGCTAGTATGCAGAAAAACAAAGTTTCTATATTGGTTTTTGTATCTGACTGTACTAAACTTGGATTTTAATTCTAGCAGATATTTTCCTATAAGAAAATCATGTCATCTGCAAATAAAAACAGTTTTATTGCACCCTTTTTGATTCTTCATGCCTTTTATTTGTTTTCCTTGCCTTATTATATTAACTAGGACTTTCAGTATTCTGTTAATAAGATTGGGGAAAAAGGTGATACTTGCCTTGTCTCTTATGCTAGGAGGTAAAGTGTTCAACTACTTACTAGTAAATATAATGTAAGGGGCAGGTTTTTAATACATATCCTTTCTTAGATTAAGAAAGTTACCTTCTATTTATAGATTTTTTACTGTTTTTATCATGAATGAAAGTTGAATTTTATCAAATCATTTTCTGATATGCCTTGTAATTTCTTTTTGTTGAGAGCCAGACACGTTCTACGGTGGTAGGCTTTAGTGTGAGAATTTATGTTAGTCTTTCCATGGGTTGCTCTGTTTTGGATATTTGGTGTAGCTGTGGGCTCCAGCGACATCAAATCTCTATACTGATTTTGTGTCTCTCCTATTTACTTTAGGGCTTCCCTGTACTTCTCTTTCGGCTGGGATTTCCTGTTGCTGTGCAGCCTTATTAGCAAGGCCATAGCAGGTAGGGAAGGGAAGGCACTGTCTATCTTTTGACTGATACTGAATTTGTGGAGTGCACAGTGGGCCTGTATCTTGGAGCTGTGGCTTGCAGGAGTGTTTCTGTCCCTTTTCAAGTAGTAGAGCTTTTTACTCATTTCACTTAATCCCTTCCCCAGCTGCAGCAGGTATATTTTAGTTTTCTTCATCTATGTTCTTGAAGCCTTCTCTTCTGTAATTATGTTCTTTCTTTTCCTTTTAATTGAGACAGGAAGGCTGGAACAGAGCTGGAGTGGGGCTGGTGAGGCAGTGCTCCCATGCACCAGCTAGAATGGGTTTTCCTGTTGGTCTCTGATGATGACGTTCCTGGGGTTAAACTAAATCTTTGTTCCATAAGGAAGAAATGTCTGGGTGAACTTCACAATGGCTACTGCTTCTGTCCCTCTGCTGGAATCATAGGGGTTAAACTTGATCTTCACAATAAGGACCTGAGAGAGAAACTGGAGTAAAAGCTTCTGGGAAAAGAGAACTATGACAGTAGCCCCAGGAGGCTCTTATTCTCTTGTTAGCCAACACTTGGCCTCTACAGTTTGTGAACATTTCTGCTTTAATCTTCCTACTGATTTAGGGCATCCTGCTGCTTCTGCTCTAGGTAAGCAAATGTTAGGTCCTGTGTTTACCCTGGAAATAACTTCTCTAGATTTCATCGTGGCTGCTTGCTCTGAAACTTCTGTTCTCTGATGGGTCTAAGAAAATCATTGCTTTCTGTTTGTTTGGCTTTTTTGCTGTTGTAAAACAGGAATGTTAAATTCCAAGCTCTGTGGTTTGGAGCTAAAACAGGAAACCTTGTATCAACTCTTCTAACTATTCTTACATCTTCTTCTGTGAACCCCATTTATCCATTATGACAAAGTATTTAAAGCCACTTTGCAAAATATTGACTATTTGTTATTTACAACTTACGTTCTAGATAGCTTATTTCATTACTAAAATTCTTAGTTAGCATAGATTTTATTACATATTATGGCATATGAGTATGATTATCAAACTCTGTACAACTGGTAAAATAGAAAATAGAGAAGTAAGTCGGTAACACTTTGGGTGCCTGCCCTGGGAATATCCGCCTCTTGCTATCTCCTGTTATTATTTAGAAAATTGAAAATTTCATAATGAATGGTGGTCTTGTCAGCCATCTAACACTTAATTTTACCTTATCCACACAAAGACAAGGTTATATTACAGCTTATAACAACAACAACAGAAATAATGCAACAATTAATTAATTAAAATTAATGCAATAATTCGAATACTTTAGAATTACTTTAAAATTTCGAGAGAGAGAGAGAAACGATGGTTGTAAATATTGCTGAGAAGCCAAAGTAAATTAGTGGGGAGAGAAATATAGATGGCATGTTGCCAAAAGCATAAATCTACAAAGTGAGAAAAATTCCTAAGAGTCACTATAAAATAAATTTTTATGTAAAATAAAACCATTTCAAATACTCAAATTTTTGGAAGAAGAGTATGATTTATTTTCTCTGAGGGAAATGGCTTTTCATTTGCATTCAATATTATAAATGTATAAAACTTCATGCATAGATGAATTGCTCCCTGGATGAGGGTTTTCACATTTCCCCATTGTCTTTCTGAGAAGGAGAAATACACCCTCCTTGGGCAGAAAGCTGCCATGGCAAAATGTGCTCAAAGGGCTGATGACTGTAGTTGAGATGAGCCTCAAATTCAGGGAGCCTAGTGTATTGTCCCAAGTCATTCACATTTAAACTTTTCACAATTTGAAAACTGGAATTTTTAGTTATGCTTCCAGCTCAAGAATAATAAGTGAAAACAGAAAGTTGCGAGAATATATGTTTTTTAATAATCATTGTGTGAAACATCACATGAGCTTTAAAAATATGTGGAAGTTGCTATAGGCAACACAATTTTCAGTCACTGCTTTTGATTTTATACACTTAATAGTCATGACTAATGTTTACTGGCAATAGGATTATCAACTGTCTCAGTTGCCTGTGATTCAGAAGGTTCCTAGTCATGGGTCTTTCAATGCTAGGAATGGGAAAGTCACAAGCAAACTAGGACAACTGGTCACTCCAATTAGCACTTACCATGTCCTAGGTATTTACGTCATCTCTCCACATTTAATACACCCATAAAGCCATGTACAGATTCCATTAGGACTATAACCACGGAGTTTGAATTCAGGGCCTACATCCTTTCTCATGGTGGCACATAACTGCCACTTTGGAGTTTAGGTATAAATAATCAATGCAAAGAACATAACATTCATTTGTGTGAGCTACCAGGATGATTGCTGTTCTATTTTTCCTACAAAGTTGAATCAAAGGAAGCAAAATAGATTGTGAGGGTGAAATACACAGGGGTGCTAGTCTAGGAGAGCATCTATGGATATAGATGAACTGGGTTGATCACATGCAGGGTTCTCTGAGAAGCAGCTGTCTGAGATAGATGTTAGTAGGCAGAGACGTCTGGGAATGAACTCCGGTGGACAGAAAAGTATGGAAACAGAAGGCCCTGGGGGAGGTGGGGCTGCCATGTAGTGTAGCCAATCCCCAGCTGACTTCACAGACATTGTGAAGCTGAAATGATCATCAGTAATGGCCTATGTTGGAAAGGGGGTTCAGAAATGTGTCACCTGTGAAATTAGACTGATAATTTTTGTGAGACCAATATACATAGCATATGACTAATTAGTCACTAGACACAGACTATGAGTGGGACAGTTACAGAAGAGGAAATAAATCAGGATTGTCTGCTGAAAGAGCCCCCAACAGCTGGGGGAATAAGACCACATATCTGAAGGGGTATCTGGGCAGCACATCATAGAATCTTTACTGCTGTAAAGAAAATCAAGACTTGTTATAGAGATTAGAACAAGTGAAATTTCAGAGAATATAATCAAAGATGAGAAAGGGTCTCTAGTATTCTTTATTGGTATCTCTTTTGCTTAGGAAGTTGCTTGAGTTTTTAAATTGTCAGTAAATGATGAATTAATTAAGGATTTGACTTTACATTTGTATCTCTAAAATTTTGAATAATATACAAAAATAATGTCTCTGACATGACATATTCTCAAGCCAGAAATTCCATTAAAGCGTGAATAAAATTGCCATATATGTAAGGACCACAGTTTTAGTATCACGTGCTCTGCAGTCACTCTTCCTGGATTGTAGGACTTTGATGCTCCTAAATGATCAAAGTTTTCAAATTCCAAATATCTTCAAATGGGCTCTCATGACTCTGGCTTTGAGTGGGGTGGTCTTCCACATCCAGTCACACTATCCTGGTTCTGTCCCTGAACTTCAAGCTTTCAGAGCAGTGGCTCTGTTATTGCTGTTAAATGTGAGAGCAGTTTCTAACTAAAACACAAGAAAATGAAATTATGTGCTATGGATTTTGGTCACCTGCAGCTATCAATCTAATGTCATGAAAACAAAGGTTACCGAAGGAAGGTAAAATATGCAGTATAACTAAGGACTGTGGCATGTGGTGTCTCTCAACCTGCTTTACTACATATTCACTGTTTGAAACAAGTTATTTCATGTTATTTTCTTTCTTTCTTCTTTTTTTCTTTCTTTTTTTTTTTTTTTTACATCCATTGCAGATTTATTTACAATAGCCAAGATATGGGAACAACCAAAATTTTCATCAACAGGATATCATTCGGCCCTAAAAAAGAAGGAAATTCTGCTATTTGTGACAATATGGATGAACTTGGAGGACATTAGTCTAAGTGAAATAAGCCAGACACAGAGAGACAAACACTGCATAATATCACCTACATGTGGAATCTAAAAAAGTTGAACTCATAGAAGCAGAGTAGATCAGCAGTTTCCAGAGCCTGGAGAGAGGGGGAAATAAAGAGATGTTGGTCAGGAGCTTCCCTGGTGGTGCAGTGGTCAAGAATCCGCCTGCCAATGAAGGGGACACAGGTTCGAGCCCTGGTCCGGGAAGATCCCACATGCCGTGGAGCAACTAAGCCCGTGTGCCACAACTACTGAGTCTGTGCTCTAGAGCCCTCAAGCCAAAACTACTGAGCCCGTGTGCCACAGCTACTGAAACCTGTACACATAGAGCCCATGGTCTGCAACAAGAGAAGCCACTGCAATGAGAAGCCTGCACACCGCAACAAAGAGTAGCCCCTGCTGTCCGCAACTATAGAAAGACCAAGCGCAGCAACAAAGACCCAGCGCAGTCAAAAATAAAACAAATAAAATTGAAAAAAAAAAAAGAGATGTGGGTCAAAAGATACAAGGTTTCAGGTGTACCAGGATGAATAAGTTTGGGGGATGTAATGTACAGCATGGTGACTATAGTTAATAACACTATATTGTATATTTGAAATTACCTAAGAGAGTAGATTTTTATTTTATTTTATTTTTTTTACATCTTTATTGGAGTATAATTGCTTAACAATTGTGTGTTAGTTTCTGCTTTATAACAAAGTGAATCAGTTATACATATACATATGTTCCCATATCTCTTCCCTCTTGCATCTCCCTCCCTCTCACCCTCCCTATCCCTCCCCTCTAGGTGGTCACAAAGCAACGAGCTGATCTCCCTGTGCCATTCGGCTGCTTCCCACTAGCTATCTATTTTACGTTTGGTAGTGTATATATGTCCATGCCACTCTCTCACTTTGTCACAGCTTACCCTTCCCCCTCCCTCTATCCTCAAGTCCATTCCCTACTAGCTCTGTGTCTTTATTCCTGTCTTACCGCTAGGTTCTTCATGACATTTGTTTTCTCTTAAATTCCATATATATGTGTTAGCATATGGTATTTGTCTTTCTCTTTCTGACTTACTTCACTCTGTATGACAGACTCTAGGCCCATCCACCTCATTACAAATAGCTCAATTTCGTTTCTTTCTATGGCTGAGTAATATTCCATTCTATATATGTGCTACATCTTCTTTATCCATTTATCTGATGATGGACACTTAGGTTGCTTCCATCTCCTGGATATTGTAAATAGAGTTACAATGAACATTTTGGTACATGACTCTTTTTGAATTATGGTTTTCTCAGGGTATATGCCCCGTAGTGGGATTGCTGGGTCATACAATAGTTCTATTTGTAGTTTTTTAAGGAACCTCCATACTGTTCTCCATAGTGGCTGTACCAATTCACACTTCCACAAGCTGTGCAAGAGTGTTCCCTTTTGTCCACACCCTCTCCAGCATTTATTCTTTGTAGATGTTTTGATGATAGCCATTCTGACTGGAGTGAGATGATATCTCATTGTAGTTTTGATTTGAGTTTCTCTAATGATTAATGATGCTGAACATTCTTTCATGTGTTTGTTGGCAATCTGTATATCTTCTTTGGAGAAATGTCTATTTAGGTTTTCTGCGCATTTTTGGATTGGATTGTTTTTTTTTTATTGTTATTGAGCTGCATGAGCTGCTTGTAAATTTTGGAGATTAATCCTTTGTCAGTTTCTTCATTTGCAAATATTTTCTCCAATTCTGAGGGTTGTCTTTTGGTCTTGTTTATGCTTTCTGTTGCTGTGCAAAAGCTTTGAAGTTTCATTAGGTCCCATTTGTTTATTTTTGTTTTTATTTCCATTTCTCTAGGAGGTGGGTCAAAAAGGATCTTGCTGTGATTTATGTCATAGAGTGTTCTGCCTATGTTTTCCTCTAAGAGTTTGACAGTTTCTGGCCTTACATTTAGGTCTTTAATCCATTTGAGCTTATTTTTGTGTATGGTGTTAGGGAGTGTTCTAATCTCATACTTTTACATGTATCTGTCCAGTTTTCCCAGCACCACTTACTGAAGAGGCTGTCCTTTCTCCACTGTACATTCCTGCCTCCTTTATCAAAGATAAGGTGACCATATGTGTGAGGGTTTATCTCTGGGTTTTCTATCCTGTACCATTGATCTATATTTCTGTTTTTGTGTCAGTACCATACTGTCTTGATTACTGTAGCTTTGTAGTATAGTCTGAAGTCAGGGAGCCCAATTCCTCCAGCTCCATTTTTCATTCTCAAGATTGCTTTGGCTCTTCGGGGTCTTTTGCATTTCCATACAAATTGTGAATTTTTTTGTTCAAGCTCTGTGAAAAATGCCAGTGGTAGTTTGATAGGGATTGCATTGAATCTGTAGATTGCTTTGGGTAGTAGAGTCATTTTCACAATGTTGATTCTTCCAATCCAAGAACATGGTATATCTCTCCATCTATTTGAATCGTCTTTAATTTCTTTCATCAATGTCTTATAATTTTCTGCATACAGGTCTTTTGTCTCCTTAGGTAGCTTTATTCCTAGATATTTTATTCTTTTTGTTGCAATGGTAAATGGGAGTGTTTTCTTGATTTCACTTTCAGATTTTTCATCATTAGTGTGTAGGAATGCCAGAGATTTCTGTGCATTAATTTTGTATCCTGCTACTTTACCAAATTCATTGATGATCTCTACTAGTTTTCTGGTAGCATCTTTAGGAATCTCTATGGATAGTATCATGTCATCTGCAAACAGTGACAACTTTACTTCTTCTTTTCCGATTTGTATTCCTTTTATTTCCTTTTCTTCTCTGATTGCTGTGGCTAAAACTTCCAAAACTATGTTGAATAAGAGTGGTGAGAGTGGGCAACTTTGTCTTGTTCCTGATGTTACTGGAAATGCTTTCAGTTTTTCACCATTGAGGATGATGTTGGCTTTGGGTTTGTCATATATGGCCTTTATTATGTTGAGGAAAATTCCCTGTATGCCTACTTTCCAGAGGGTTTTTATCATGAATGGGTGTTGAATTTTTTTGAAAGCTCTCTGCATCTATTGAGATGACCATATGGTTTTTTCTCCTTCAATTTGTTAATATGATGTATCACATTGATTGATTTGCATATATTGAAGAATCCTTGCATTCTTGGAATAAACCCCACTTGATCATGATTTATGATCCTCTTAATGTGCTGTGGGATTCTGTTGAGAATTTTTGCATCTATGTTCATCAGTGATATTGCCTATATTTTTCTTTCTTTGTGATATCCTTGTCTGGTTTTGGTATCAGGGTGATGGTGGCCTCATAGAATGTGTTTGGGAGTGTTCCTCTCTCTGCTATATTTTGGAAGAGTTTGAGAAGGATAGGTGTTAGCTCTTCTCTAAATGTTTGATAGAATTTTCCTGTGAAGCCATCTGGTCCTGGGCTTTTGTTTGTTGGAAGATTTTTAATCACAATTTCAATTTCAGTGCTTGTGACTGGTCTGTTCATATTTTCTATTTCTTCCTGATTCAGTCTTGGCAGGCTGTGTATTTCCAAGAATTTTTCCATTTCTTCCAGGTTTTCCATTTTATTGGCATAGAGTTGCTTGCAGTAATGTCTCATGATCTTTTGTATTTCTGCTGTGTCAGTTGTTACTTCTCCTTTTCCATTTCTAATTCTATTGATTTGAGGCTTCTCCCTTTTTTCTTGATGAGTCTGGCTAATGGTTTATCAATTTTGTTTATCCTGTCAAAGAACCAGCTTTTAGTTTTATTGATCTTTGCTATCGTTTCCTTCATTTCTTTATCATTTATTTCTGATCTGATCATTATATTTTCTTTCCTTCTGCTAACTTTGGGGTTTTTTGTTCTTCTTTCTCTAATTGCTTTAGGTACAAGGTTAGCTTGTTTATTCGAGATGCTTCCTGTTTCTTAAGGTAGGATCGTATTGCTATAAATTTCCCTCTGACCTGCTTTTGCTTCATCCCATAGGTTTTGGGTCATCATGTCTCCACTGTCATTTGTATCTAGGTATTTTTTTTTATTTCCTTTTTGATTTCTTCAGTGATCACGTCGTTATTAGGTAGTGTATTGTTCAGCCACCATTTGGTTGTATTTTTTACAGATTTTTTTTGTAATTGATATCTAGTTTCATAGCGTTGTGGTCGTAAAAGATACTCGATACAATTTCAATTTTCTTAAATTTCCCAAGGCTTGATTTGTGACCCAAGATATGATCTATCCTGGAGAATGTTCCATGAGCACTTGAGAAAAATGTGTATTCTGTTGTTTGTGGATGGAATGTCTTATAAATGTCAATTAAGTCCATCTTGTTTAATGTATCATTTAAAGCTTGTGTTTCCTTACTTATTTTCATTTTGGATGATCTGTCCATTGGTGAAAGTGGGGTGTTAAAGTCCCCTGCTATGAATATGTTACTGTCGATTTCCCCTTTTATGGATGTTAGTATTTGCCTTATATACTGAGGTGCTCCTGTGTTGGGTGCATAAATATTTATAATTGTAATATCTTCTTCTTGGATCAATCCCTTGATTGTTATGTAGTGTCCTTCTTTGTCTCTTCTAATAGTCTTTATTTTAAAGTCTATTTTGTCTGATATGAGAATTGCTACTCCTGCTTTCTTTAGATTTCCATTTACATGGAATATCTTTTTCCACCCCCTCACTTTCAGTATGTATGTGTCCCAAGTTCTGAAGTGGGTCTCTTGTAGGCAGCATATATATAGGTCTTGTTTTAGTATCCATTCAGCCAGTCTGTGTCTTTTGGTGGGAGCATTTAATCCATTTACATTTAAGGTAATTATCAACATGTATGTTCCTATTCCCATTTTCTTAATTGTTTTGGGTTTGTTATTGTATGTGTTTTCCTTCTCTTGTGTTTCTTGCCTAGAGAAGATCCTTTAGCATTTGTTTTAAAGCTGGTTTGGTGGTGCTGACCTCTCTCAGCTTTTGCTTGTCTGTAAAGTTATTAATTTCTATATCATATCTGAATGAGATCTTTGCTGCATAGAGTAATCTTGGTTGTAGGTTTTTCTCCTTCGTCACTTTAAATATGTGCTGCCAGTCCTTCTTGCTTGCAGAGTTTCTGCTGCAAGATCAGCAGTTAACCTTATGGGGATTCCCTTGTTTGTTATTTTTTGTTTTTCCCTTGCTGCTTTTAATAAGTTTTCTTTGTATTTAACTTTTTACAGTTTGATTTATATGTGTCTTGGCCTATTTCTCCTTAGATTTATCCTGTATGGGACTATCTGTGCTTCCCGGACTTGATTAACTATTTCCTTTCCCATATTAGTGAAGTTTTCAACTATAACCTCTTCAAATATTTTCTCAGTCCCTTTCTTTTTCTCTTTTTTCTGAACCCCTATAATTCGAATGTTGGTGCATTTAATGTTGCCCCAGAGGTCTCTGAGACTGTCTTCAGTTATTTTCATTCTTTTTTCTTTATTCTGCTCTGCAATAGTTTTTTCCAATCTTCTATCTTCCAGGTCACTTATCCGTTCTTCTGCCTCAGTTATTCTGCTATTGATCCCTTATAGAGTATTTTTCATTTCACTTATTGTGTTGTTCATTGTTGCTTGTTTCATCTTTAGTTCTTCTAGGTCCTTGTTAAATATTTCTTGCATTTTCTCTATTCTATTTCCAAGATATTGGATCATCTTTACTATCATTATTCTGAATTCTTTTTCAGGTAGACTGCCTATTTCCTCTTCACTTGTTAGGTCTGGTGGGTTTTTATCTTGCTCCTTCATCTGCTGTGTGTTTTTATGTCTTCTCATTTTGCTTATCTTACTGTGTCTGGGGTCTTCTTTTTGCAGGCTGCAGGTTCGTAGTTCCCGTTGTTTTTGGTGTCTGTCCCCAGTGGTTAAAGTTGGTTCAGTGGTTTGTGTAGGCCTCCTGGTGGAGGGACCAGAGCCTGTGTTCTGGTGGATAAGGCTGGATCTTGTCTTTCTGGAGGGAAGGTCCTGGTCTGGTGGTGTGTTTTGGGGGTGTCTGTGGACTTATCATGATTTTAGGCAGCCTCTCTGCTAATGGGTTGGGTTGTGTTCCTGTCTTGCCAGTTGTTTGGCATAGGGTGTCCAGCACTGTAGCTTGCTGGTCGTTGAGTGAAGCTGGGTGTTGTTGATGAGATGGAGATGTCTGGAAGATTTTCGCCATTTGATATTAAGTGCAGCTTGGAGGTCTCTTGTGGACCAGTGCCCTGAAGTTGACTCTCCCACCTCAGAGGCACAGCACTGACTCCTGGCTGTAGCACCAAGAGGCATTGTTCCACACAGCTCAGAATAAAAGGAAGGTAAAGTAGAAAGAAAGAAAGAATGACAATAAAATAAAATAAAGTAAGGTAAAATAAAATAAAGTTATTAAAATAAAAAATAATTATTAAGAAAAAAACTTTTTAAGTTAAAAAAAAAGAAAAACGGATGGATAGAACTCTAGGACAAATGGTGAAAGCAAAGGTATACAGACAAAATTCTCACAGAGAAGCATACACATACACACTCACAAAAAGAGGAAAAGGGGTAAAAATAATAAATCTTGCTCTCAAAGTCCACCTCCTCAGTTTGGGATGATTCGTTGTCTATTCAGATATTCCACAGATGCAGGTACATCAAGTTGATTGTGGAGATTCAATCCACTGCTCCTGGGGCTGCTGGGAGAGATTTCCCTTTCTCTTTTTGTTCGCACATCTCCAGGGGTTCAGCTTTGGATTGCGCCCTGCCTCTGCGTGTAGGTCGCCGGAGGGTGTCTGTTCTTCACTCAGACAGGATGGGGTTAAAGGAGCCGCTGAATCGGGGGCTCTGGCTTACTCAGGCCAGGGGGAGGGAGGGGCATGGAGTGCGGGATGAGCCTGCGGCAGCAAAGGCCAGCGTGATATTGCACCAGCCTGAGGAGCGCCGTGCCTTCTCCCGGGGAAGTTGTCCCTGGATCCTGGGACGGTGGTAGTGCTGGGCTGCACATGCTCCTGGGAGGGGCAGTGTGGATAGTGACCTGTGCTCGCACACAGGCTTCTTGGTGGTGGCAACAGCAGCCTTAGCGTCTCATGCCTGTCTCTGGGGTCTGTGCTGTTATCCGCGGCTCGTGCCCGTCTCTGAAGTTCCTTTAAGCAGTGCTCTTAATCCCGTCTCCTTGCGCACCTTTTGGGAGGTCTGAGGTTTTCTGCGCATGTTCAGTATGTGTTCTGTATGAGTTGTTCCACGTTTAGACGTATTTCTGATGTATCTGTGGGGAGTAAGGTGATCTCCACATCTTACTCTTCAGCCATCTTCCCCCTCTCTCCCCATGTTATTTTCTACCAAAAGTTTTAAAATTAAACAGTAATGCCATGTGAATTAAAATAATGTTCTTATATTACTTAAGAAAAATTACAGTGCTTTATGAGATAAAATGGTAGAGATATTTGCATGCATACAAGTTGTATATTTTTCATAATAATTTCTGGTCTTTAAACTGAGTTGATATATCACAGTACAATTTAAAGTCTATGAACTTCTCTGTATTTTATGACACTCTCTAAATGAAGGTGTAACCAAGAGTATTTTTTTATTTTTTCATTTTTTGGTTTTAGTATGGAGCCATTGAAGAATTTCACCTTTATCAATGTCAATATAATAAGTCTATTATGTATTCTTTTCTTCTATTTTGATTTTTTTCTCAAATTCTAGAACATAAGTAACTTCCTAGCTCATCATCTTTTGCTTTCTCTATCTCTTATATGTAGATTCTCCAGAAATACAGCTCCCATTCATGTTTTTTTCCCCCTTTAAATATTCAATATTTAACAAGTGGTAAAATGTGGCTAAGAGCTACACATTTATTAGCAAAAATAATCATGTTAATTTTTTCCTCCTGTCTGATTTCCTTGGAAATCAGACATGTTAATTTTCAAGGAAATTTGTAAGCATGGACTAAGAAAGTTTTAATGGATTTCTTTAATTGCCAAAGAAATCATAGAATAAAACTGGTGTAAGCAGTTGAAAGCAATCTTTGAAAGGACAATTTATCAGAGGTATTTGGACAGAACTCTAAATGTATTCATTTCTTGGGCAAGTCCATGATAAATTTCTAAAACCATCTGGCACTTTTTTTCATTCTTTACTTTTTCTTGATTCAAATACTCCACCTTTTTCTGCATAAAATGTACTGTAGTAAATGTCTCTGTTTGCACCTAAAACATTATTTCTGTAATGCTTTACTTTCATTCAGCTTTAAGTTGATCTTTTATGACTTTGAAAACATCATGCTTTCTGATAAATTGTGTTTCACTCCTTAAGTGGTTAAGGAGTAAGTACTCATAATGATTTCTTCTTTTTCTACATAAAATACATATAAGTGTGATATGATGTATGAGTTATAGTATATAGATATAGGTACAGATATAAATTTAGGTAAAAATATGTCATGTTTATTTCATCTGGTCAGAGGGATAGTAGCAGAGTTTGCTAAATACTTTCATGCTTTATTTTCACATTATTTTAATAGTCCTGTGCTTTGTTTTGTGCTGTTTTCAGATGGACAGAAAAGCAGCTAAACTTGTATTTTTAAACTATAGGGTATTTTAAATTCTGGTCCTGCACTACTTTGACAAATCCATATATTCTTATATACATACCTAAATTCTACTTTCCAGGAAATTTAAAGTTTATGTTGCTATCAAGCTGGAGAACATTTTAAAATATTTGGTTTGCTGAAGAAGTTTTAGGTAATTATGGTAAAATTTATGGTATATCTGTACAAGTGTTATTTGCAAAAAGAACCAGCATCTATATGTTACTTCAAATCTCTATATTGGGTATACATTGCATTTTCTTAAGATCACAAATCATTTTCACACATCTTATTTCATTTGCTGTAGGATTTTCTTAAATTGAATTCTTTTGTATCATTCTGCCTATGGACATCCATAAAAGCTTTCTCTATGTTTTTGTCTTATCGAATGGAAACAAGCATATTCTTTTTTTACTGTAAAAACTGCTATTGAAAAGGGGAAAGATGGCAGAAGAGTAAGACGTAGAGATCACCTTCCTCCCCACAGATATATCAGAAATACATCTACATGTGGAACACCTACTGAACACTAGCAGAAAACCTCAGACCTCCCAAAAGGCAAGAAAGTCCCCACGTACTTGGGTAGGGCAAAAGAAAAAAGAATAAACAGAGACAAAAGAATAGGGACGGGACCTGCACCAGTGGGAGGGAGCTGTGAAGGAGGAAAGGTTTCCACACACTAGAAGCCCCTTCACGGATAGAGACTGCAGGTGGCAGAGCGGGGAACTTCAGAGCTGCGGAGGCGAGTGCAGCCACAGGGGTGCGGAGGGCAAAATGGAGAGATTCCTGCACAGAGGATTGGTGCCGACCGGCACTCACCAGCTGGAGAGGCTTCTCTCCTCACCTGCCAGGGCAGGCGGGGCTGGGAGCTGAGGCTCAGACTTCAGTCGGAGTGCAGGGAGAGGACTGGGGTTGGCGGCATGAACACACCCTGCAGGGGTTAGTGCACCACGGCTAGCCAGGAGGGAGTTCGGGGAAAAGTCTGGACCTGCCGAAGAAGAAAGAGACTTTTTCTTCCCTCTTTGTTTCCTGGTGCACGAGGAGCTCCAGAGACTGGCGCGAGCCGCGGCTAATAGCGCGGACCCCAGAGACTGGCATGAGGTGCTAAGGCTGCTGCTGCCGCCACCAAGAAGCCTGTGTGCGAGCACAGGTCACTCTCCACACCTCCCTTCCGGAGGTGCAGCCCGCCACTACCAGGGTCCCGAGATCCAGTGACAACTCCCCCGGGAGAACGCATGGCGTGCCTCAGGCTGGTGTAACATCATGTCAGCCTCTGCCGCCGCAGGCTCGCCCCGCAATCCATACCCCTCCCTCCCCCCGGCCTGAGTGAGCCAGAGCCTCCGAATCAGCGGCTCCTTTAACCCCGTCCTGTCTGAGCGAAGAACAGACGCCCTCTTGTGACCTACACGCAGAGACGGGGCCCAATCCAAAGCTGAACCCCGGGAGCTGTGCGAACAAAGAAGAGAAAGGGTAATCTCTCCCAGCAGCCTCAGGAGCACAGGATTAAATCTTCACAATCAACTTGATGTACCCTGCATCTGTGGAATAACTGAATAGACAACAAATCATCCCAAATTCAGGAGGTGGACTTTGAGAGAAAGATTTATTTTTTCCCCTTTTCCTCTTTTTGTGAGTGTGTATGTGTATGCTTCTCTGTGAGATTTTGTCTGTATATCTTTGCTTTCACCGTTCGTCCTAGGGTTCTATCTGTCCGTTTTTTCTGTTTTTCGTTTTTTTACTTTTTCAAAAAAATTTTTCTTAATAATTATATTTTTATTTTAATAACTTTATTTTATTTTACCTTACTTTATTTTATTTTATTTTATCCTCTTTCTTTCTTTCTACTTTTTCTCCCTTTTATTCTGAGCTGTGTGGATGAAAGGCTTTTGGTGCTGCAGCCAGGAGTCAGTGCTGTGCCTCTGAGGTGGGAGAGCCAACTTCAGGGCACTGGTCCACAAGAGACCTCCAAGCTGCACTTAATATCAAATGGCGAAAATCTCCCAGAGATCTCCATCTCAACACCAACACCCAGCTTCACTCAACGACCAGCAAACTACAGTGCTGGACACCCTATGCCAAACAACTAGCAAGACAGGAACACAACCCCACCCATTAGCAGAGAGGCTGCCTAAAATCATGATAAGTCCACAGACACCCCCAAAACACACCACCAGATGTGGAGCTTCCCATCAGAAAGACAAGAACCACCCTCATCCACCAGAGCACAGGCACTAGGCCCCTCCACCAGGAAGCCTACACAAACCACTGAACCAACTTTAACCACTGGGGATAGACACCAAAAACAACGGGAACTACGAACCTGCAGCCTGCAAAAAGAAGACCCCAAACACAGTAAGATAAGCAAAATGAGAAGACAGAAAAACACACAGCAGATGAAGGAGCAAGATAAAAACCCACCAGACCTAACAAATCAAGAGTAAATAGGCAGTCTACCTGAAAAAGAATTCAGAATAATAACAGTAAAGATGATCCAAAATCTTTGAAATAGAATACAGAAAATGCAAGAAATATTTAACAAGGACCTAGAAAAACTAAAGATGAAAAAAACAATGATGAACAACACAATAAATGAAATGAAAAATACTCTATAAGGGATCAATAACAGAATAACTGAAGCAGAAGAACGGAAAAGTGAACTGAAAGATAAAATAGTGGAAATAACTACTGCAGAGCAGAATAAAGAAAAAAGAATGAAAAGAACTGAGGACAGTCTTAGAGACCTCTGGGACAACATTAAATGCATCAACATTCGAATTATAGGGGTTCCAGAAGAAGAAGAGAAAAAGAAAGAGACTGAGAAAATATATGAAGAGAATATACATGAAAACTTCCCTAATATGGGAAAGGAAATGGTTAATCAAGTCCGGGAAACACAGATAGTCCCATACAGGATAAATCCAAGATGAAACATGCCAGGACACATATTAATCAAACTGTCAAAAATTAAATACAAAGAAAACATATTAAAAGCAGCAAGGGAAAAACAACAAATAATAGACAAGGGAATCCCCATAAGGTTAACAGCTGATCTTGCAGCAGAAACTCTGAAAACCAGAAGGGACTGGCAGCACATATTTAAAGTGATGAAGGAGAAAAACCTACAACCAAGATTACTCTATGCAGCAAAGATCTCATTCAGATATGATATAGAAATCTAAACCTTTACAGACAAGCAAAAGCTGAGAGAGTTCAGCACCACCAAACCAGCTTTAAAACAAATGCTAAAGGATCTTCTCTAGGCAAGAAACACAAGAGAAGGAAAACACATACAATAACAAACCCAAAACAATGAAGAAAATGGGAATAGGAACATACATATCGATAATTATCTTAAATGTAAATGGATTAAATGCTCCCACCAAAAGACACAGACTGGCTGAATGGATACTAAAACAAGACCCATATATATGCTGTCTACAAGAGACCCACTTCAGACCTAGAGACACAAACAGACTGAAAGTGAGGGGATGGAAAAAGATACTCCATGCAAATGGAAACGAAAAGAAAGTTGGAGTAGCAATTCTCATATCAGACAAAATAGACTTTAAAATAAAGACTATTAGAAGAGACAAAGAAGGACACTACATAACAATCAAGGGATCGATCCAAGAAGAAGATATAACAATTGTAAATATTTATGCACCTCACATAGGAGCACCTCAATATATAAGGCAAATACTAACAGCCATAAAAGGGGAAAATGACAGTAACACATTCAAAGTAGGGGACTTTAACACCCCACTTTCACCAATGGACAGATCATTACAAAATGAAAATAAGTGAGGAGACACAAGCTTTAAATGATACATTAAACAAGAAGGACTTAATTGATATTTATAGGACATTCCATCCAAAAACAACAGAGTATACATTTTTCTCAAGTGCTCATGGAACATTCTCCAGGATAGAGCATATCTTGGGTCACAAATCAAGGCTTGGGAAATTTAAGAAAATTGAAATTGTATCAAGTATATTTTACGACCACAATGCTATGAGACTAGATATCAATTACAAAAAAAGATCTGTAAAAAATACAAACAAATGGAGGCTTAACAATACAATACTTAATAACGAAGTGATCACTGAAGAAATCAGAGAGGAAGTCAAAAAGTACCTAGAAACAGATGACAATGGAGACATGACGACCCAAAACCTATGGGATACAGAAAAAACAGTTCTAAGAGGGAAGTTTATAGCAATACGATCCTACCTTAAGAAAAAGGAAACATCTTGAATAAACAACCCAACCTTGCACCTAAAGCAATTAGAGAAAGAAGAACAAAAATTCCCGAAGCTAATAGAAGGAAAGAAACCATAAAGATCAGATCAGAAATAAATGAAAAAGAAATGAAGGAAACAATAGCAAAAATCAATAAAACGAAAAGCTGGTTCTTAGAGAAGATGAATAAAATTGATAAACCATTAGCCAGACTCATCAAGAAAAAAAGGGAGAAGCCTCAAATCAATAGAATTAGAAATGAAAAAGGAGAAGTAACAACTGACACAGCAGAAATACAAAAGATCATGAGAGATTACTACAAGCAACTCTATGCCAATAAAATGGAAAACCTGGAAGAAATGGAAAAATGCTTAGAAATGCACAAGTTGCCAAGACTAAAACAGGAAGAAATAGAAAATATGAACAGACCAGTCACAAGTACTGAAATTGAAATTGTGATTAAAAATCTTCCAACAAACAAAAGCCCAGGACCAGATGGCTTCACAGGCGAATTCTAACAACCATTTAGAGAAGAGCTAACACCTATCCTTCTCAAACTCTTCCAAAATATAGCAGAGAGAGGAACACTCCCAAACACATTCTATGAGGCCACCATCACCCTGATACCAAAACCAGACAAAGATGTCACAAAGGAAGAAAAATACAGGCCAATATCACTGATGAACATAGATGCAAAAATCCTCAACAAAATACTAGCAAACAGAATCCAACAGCACATTAAATGGATCATACACCATGATCAAGTGGGGTTTATTCCAGGAATGCAAGGATTCTTCAATATACGGAAATAAATTAATGTGATACACCATATTAACAAGTTGAAGGAGAAAATACCATATGGTCATCTCAATAGATGCAGAGAAAGCTTTCGACAAAATTCAACACTCATTTATGATAAAAACGCTGCAGAAAGTAGGCATAGAGGGAACTTTCCTCACCATAATAAAGGACATATATGACAAACCCACAGCCAACATCATCCTCAATGGTGAAAAACTGAAAGCATTTCCACTAAGATCAGGAACAAGACAAGTTTGCCCACTCTCACCACTCTTATTCAACATAGTTTTGGAAGTTTTAGCCACAGCAATCAGAGAAGAAAAGGAAATAAAAGGAATCCAAATCGGAAAAGAAGTAAAGCTGTCATGTTTGCAGATGACATGATACTATACATAGAGATTCCTAAAGATGCTACCTGAAAACTACTAGAGCTAATCAACGAATTTGGTAAAGTAGCAGGATACAAAATTAATGCACAGAAATCTCTGGCATTCCTACACACTAATGATGAAAAATCTGAAAGTGAAATCAAGAAAACACTCCCATTTACCACTGCAACAAAAAGAAAATAATATCTAGGAATAAAGCTACCTAAGGAGACAAAAGACCTGTATGCAGAAAATTATAAGACACTGATGAAAGAAATTAAAGACGATTCAAATAGATGGAGAGATATACCATGTTCTTGGATTGGAAGAATCAACATTGTGAAAATGACTCTACTACCCAAAGCAATCTACAGATTCAATGCAATCCCTATCAAACTACCACTGACATTTTTCACAGAGCTAGAATAAAAAAAAAATCAGAATTTGTATGGAAACACAAAAGATCCCGAATAGCCAAAGCAACTTGAGAACACAAAATGGAGCTGGAGGAATCGGGCTCCCTGACTTCAGACTATACTACAAAGCTACAGTAATCAAGACAGTATGGTACTGACACAAAAACAGAAATATAGATCAATGGTACAGGATAGAAAGCCCAGAGATAAACCCTCACACATATGGTCACCTTATCTTTGATAAAGGAGGCAGGAATGTACAGTGGAGAAAGGACAGCCTCTTCAGTAAGTGGTGCTGGGAAAACTGGACAGGTACATGTAAATGTATGAGATTAGAACACTCCCTAACACCATTCACAAAAATAAGCTCAAAATGGATTAAAGACCTAAATGTAAGGCCAGAAACTGTCAAACTCTTAGAGGAAAACATAGTCAGAACACTCTATGACATAAATCACAGCAAGATCCTTTTTGACCCACCTCCTAGAGCAATGGAAATAAAAACAAAAATAAACAAATGGGACCTAATGAAACTTCAAAGCTTTTGCACAGCAACAGAAAGCATAAACAAGACCAAAAGACAACCCTCAGAATGGGAGAAAATATTTGCAAATGAAGCAACTGACAAAGGATCAATCTCCAAAATTTACAAGCAGCCCATGCAGCTCAATAACAAAAAAAAAAACAATCCAATCCAAAAATGGGCAGAAGACCTAAATAGACATTTCTCCAAAGAAGATATACAGACTGCGAACAAACACATGAAAGAATGCTCAACATCATTAATCATTAGAGAAATGCAAATCAAAACTACAATGAGATATCATCTCACACCTGTCAGAATGACCATCATCAAAACATCTACAAAGAATAAATGCTGGAGAGGGTGTGGAGAAAAGGAAACAGTCTTGTACTGCTGGTGGCAGTGTGAATTGGTACAGACACTATGGAGAATAGTATGGAGGTTCCTTAAAAAACTACAAATAGAACTACCATATGACCCAGCAATCCCACTACTGGGCATATACCCTGAGAAAACCATAATTCAAAAAGAGTCATGTATCAAAATGTTCGTTGCAGTTCTATTTACAATAGCCAGGAGATGGAAACAACCTAAGTGTCCACCATAGGATGAATGGATAAAGAAGATATGTCAAATATATACAATAGAATATTACTCAATCCTAAAAAGAAATGAAATTGATCTATTTGTAATGAGGTGGATGTACCTAGAGTCTGTCATACAGAGTGAAGTTTGTCAGAAAGAGAAAGACAAATAACATATGCTAACACATATATATGGAATTTAAGAAAACAAAATGTCATGAAGAACCTAGGGGTAAGACAGGAATAGAGACACAGACCTACTAGAGAATGGACTTGAGGATATGGGGAGGGTGAAGGGTAAGCTGTGACAAAGTGAGAGAGTGACATGGATATATATACACTACCAAACGTAAAATAGATAGCTAGTGGGAAGCAGCCACATAGCACAGGGAGATCAGCTCGGGGGTTTGTGACCACCTAGAGGGCTGGGATGGGGAGGGTGGGAGGGAGGGAGACACAAGAAGGAAGAGATATGGGAACATATTGATTCACTTTGTTATAAAGCAGAAACTAACACACCATTGTAAGGCAATTATACTCCAATAAAGATTTAATAAAACAAAACTGCTATTGAAAATTCTACTTCCCAATCTCAATTATCTCACACTTTACTGTTTTTGTGATATTCTGCATTTTAACAGTACTCACTGAAAGAAATTTAATAAAAACTAATTTCTCTGACCTTTAAAATAACATTTAATGGCTATTTACATTTTGAAATAGTTTGTTTTATGTACCACTCACCATCATAAAACTGATATTTTTCAGAGTAAATATTCAGTACTATGTCTTGTTTATAGATTTTCACAGATAAGTCTATTTCCTTAGTAGATTTGTTATTTATGTTTTCAAAATATATTATGTAGCCTTCTGTTTTTCACCTTTTGTTTTTAAAGGAAAAAACACAGGTATAGTGACTGGTAAAAGTTGATGGGGATGTGAATGCGGGAGGATGCTGCTACTATGCATTTGGGGACTTAAGCCACTGTAATTGCCTCATGCAGACCTGAGAACCTTAGTACATTAATCAGATTGGAAACATTTTTCCAGCAGGGTTAAGGTTATTTAGCCCAGATTCTTCTTTTGCCTACTAAGGATCTTTTAGAGGGAAAGTAGTTTCATATCAACTACACATAAATTAATATCATAAGACCTCATAATTAAGCACTATTATATTTAGAGTGACTTTCAGAGCATTGAATTTCTAATAATTATGATTCTCAAAGGTATGATGACATGTTATGATTATCTTAGAGATGGATAACCTGGGACAAGAAAGTTTTCACTTTACCAAGATCTCATAGCTGGGAGAGGCATTGAAAGATTCAGATATAAAATTAGAATAATCCTAACCCATAAAATAATCAGAGTATTATGTACTTGGAACTAGGTTAACATTATAGCATTACTCTTACAGAAAAATATATTATAAAGTTGTGAGTGTGAATGTGAATGTCTCTATCAAGTGTAATTACTAAGGGAATTCTCTTTAAGCACATGTCTGTGGGATGTGTTTCATGGTTTATACAACTGCCTTCCACATTTCCCCTTCTGTATTCATAGACAGCTTGAAACAATTCATTTCCAACCTGATTTTATTTCCCTCATAAACAATTTTGGCTTTGTTATCTGGATGTCAAATGATATTTTCCTTTTTTTAAAGTTTAGTAGTTTTGTAAAATCATTTCTACACTTTTATAATTATGGCATGATTTTCCTAAGTTCATGGTATTCATTATAAATGTGTAAGTTCAAATACATTTTTTAATAAAGGAAATTGATTTTAATTACAGAAGTTAGTATGTGTTGTTTTCCATTGCTTCAGTTTTCTTTGTGTTTACCCCATGTTGGGTTTTCTAGGGCTATATTCTACATCTTTGCTCTCAAATCTGTTGAATTTCTATTCACTTGTGATATTTTCAGTTTAGTTTACTTTCCTACAATCATTTTTTTCTTTTCTTTGTAAATCTTTTCTACTGAATTTTAATTATTTCCCTTCATCAGTTTTTTGTTTTGTGTTCTCATTTTTCTCTAATCAGTCATACCTGAGTTTCTCTAGTTCTGATTATACTCTTCTTTCACATCTTCAATTGTATTCTTGATTTTTTTAGCTTATTTTGAAATAATATATTTTTGCTTTTCACATTTTGTGACCATGTCTTTCTAGTGACTTCATGTTTGTTGGGATCTCATTCAAGTAATTATTCTCTTTTTCCTCGTTGATCTTTGAGTGACTACAAATGACATTCATTACTCATATTCCATGTTTGAACACAGTGGTTTTTCTGCACAATTACAGGGAAGCTTCTATGTAGGTGGCTGGGTGTGGACTAGGAAACATTTTCTACATTCATGATTCTAAGTTTCTCTCTTTTGCTATCACAAAAATATATTTTTAAAATGTGCTTCTATTTTCTAAGACCTTCCTTTCTATTCCTTTCCTGTCATGTATTTGAAGCCTCTCTTACTTTTGATCCTAGTTTTTCTGTCCTTCACATTTTTGATTCTCCTCCCAATGGTTTCTTCTCCCAAGAAGAGCTCGGGCTGCTTATTCTGATGAGTTATTTCCTCCTAGGCCAAATCAGTGCCACTGGACCTTCTTCAATCCTGTGGCCTTTATTGAACTCTTCCAATGTCAGCTCTTGTCCTTAAGTCATCCCAGCAAGTTTTTACTATGCATCACAACTTCTCTTTTTGTTAAGGATTTCGAGTTTCTTGGATCTGTGGTTTCACTGTCTTCTGTTTCATGCCACAGAGTTGCTCATTTCAGGTCAGCTTGGTTGCTGAGAGTGGCCCAGCTTCTTGGATTTTGAGGTTTATGGGATACTTTTCACTTTTTTTTTTGAAGATATTATCTAGGGAGTTTCAGCTTTGTCATTACAGTTGCTTATTTGCTTTGTTCTTTTATGAGGGGTTCTCTGAGATTGAAAAACTACCTTGACATTGTGATCTTGTTCTCATTCTTCCATCCACCTATTCCACAGTAAATATCAAGCAGTGTAAGGACTTTTGTAAAGGGAGGAAGGTTTTCATGGTTTATATATATATGGATACAAATACAGATATGTATACATGTGAATATGTATATGCAGTGCTCTCAAAGATTTAGTCCTGTGCTTCCAAATATTGTCCTGTCCAAAAGTTTTTTACATGATATAACTCTAAAAGCTACTATTTTTTTTTCCCTTTCATGTCTCTTTACCTCAGTGGAAGCCACCTTGAAGCAGTTAAAAAACACTAAGTAGGAAGTTTCACCCTAAATCTAATCTTTACTTCAAGTCACGTTATTAACCTAAAAAGTTTTACTAGGCCTTTGTTGTCAAAGTTTTTTGAAATCCAATCCCTCATTGTTTGGGGTCTAAAAGCATTCAGTTTTTTTCTATTTTGGAGATCCTCAAATTTCTGGACAATTTATTTTTTGTTTACACTGTCCAATCAGCCACTTAATTCATGGGTCCATTTGTTCTTGTGATGTTTGTAGGCTACTGTATGTAAGAGATTTACCAAATACTTGAGAATTATCCAAGTTTTAAATCTTTGAAATTAGTTCCCTTGCTGGTCCTAACATTATAAGATTTTTTTCCTAATAGCAGCATCTTTCAAGATACTATTTCTCTATAGGACAGAGGAAAGTAGCTTTTATGGAAGTAACAAGTCACACCTGGAATACAAGTGACTTAATTATTTTATAAATGATTTTATTTATATTATGAAGATATATGTTTTACTCACCTCACTGTGTGATGTATGAAAACAAGTTCTTGCCTTCATCTTCCTCCAGGTGGTGCTTTAAAAATCTGAGTTTCTTGCATTGTATAAGCACTCATGCCTGCTATTACAAGTAGCTTCTTTGGTTACATGGCAGGAAAAGAGAGGACTGAATCTTTTTATTAGGGCCACAATCCACTGACAATAACTCAGTTACATGACAAAACCAAACTATAAAAGAAGCTTAGTAATGTAGTTTTCCTTTTTGATCAGGAAGGTGCTAGAGTATGGGGAACCCATGACATCTACATAAAGGTAGTAAGTCTCTCTTTTTGTCATAATATAGTGGACCCATATTTTAGGACATTCCAAACACATGAAATATTTCCTCTTACTCTTCCTTTGTAATTTAATAAAATATTTTCCCAAAGTCAGCTCAAAAGTTACTTTAATTACCAGTTTTTTAAAAAATTGGATGTTATAATAGAATCCAGGATATGCAGAAAAACTTAACTTGAGGACAGGAACAGTAGATGATGAAGGAAATTAGCAGTGTGAAGTATGTAACGATGTTTCCAGAAAACTTGCATGAGAAGGCAGTAACTAATGCTCAGAATAAAATCTGAAAATTCTGAATGTGGTGGGAACCATAAGTAAACTTAAAACTTAGCATCAAACCAGTAGTGGAGTTTAACTTTTAATGAACATGTACCTATAAGATTTTTTTCTTAAAAATAGGGCCATAGCACAGAAAAATGACATATAAGAGGCAAAATATATATATATATATATATATATATACAGATTTTAAGTTTATCTTGGACCTTTGTCAATTTATAAAAGTTATATTCACACTGAATTATATTTTATAGGATAAAAAGTAATGATATTTCAATGACAGAAATTATATCTCTTGGAGTACAATGTGGAATTTGTAATGAATTAACTTAAGAAAATAGAATCAGAGAAATGTCTTAACTAATATTTTGAGAACAGAAAACTTAGTCAAAGACAGACTCAGTTTTAAAAACACGGATGAAATACACTGCTTTATGAAATTTTGCATTCCATAAAAATTATTTTGTGAAATATGTCATACTAACATAGAAGACAATATAAAAACATACTTACATTCTTAAGAATAACTGTAAAACCATAACTGTACAATTACCATTCAGGTTAAGCAACAGAAGATTTTTAGTATCTTTAAAAATACTTATGCTCATGCACATGTTCCCATCCACATCATCTTCTTACTCTTTCCTACTCCAGAAATTATTCACTTTTGTAATAATAATTACACTAATAATCTTTTAATAAAACAATACTGTACTAGATATATGAGCAAGGTAAATATTTCTTGGCCCTTTCATTAGACTCCCAGTGCATCACCCCAAAGGTAACTCAAAGTTTGTGTTTTCTTTTGTAAACTTTCAGTATACTGGGCTTTGGCCCATACAGTAACAAGAATATAGATTTTTTTTTTTTTTGTGGTACGCGGGCCTCTCACTGTTGTGGCCCCTCCCGTTGCGGAGCACAGTCTCCGGATGCGCAGGCTCAGCAGCCATGGCTCACGGGCCCAGCCGCTCCGCGGCATGCGGGATCTTCCCGGACCAGGACTCGAACCCTTGTCCCCTGCATCGGCAGGCGGACTCTCAACCACTGCGCCACCAGGGAAGCCCTAGAAGTATTTTTTTAATGCAAAAAAAATGGCAATATCATAACAGGGCTCTGTACTTTTCCATTTAATATGTTTTGTGATGCTTTCTACGTCAGTGGTATGAATATACTTCATTCCTTCTAAAAGTCGAGTGTTTCATTATAGACCCAAATGACAATTTATCTGACCCCTGTTTTTGGCAAACTGGTTGTTGTCAGGATTTGTTTTAAAATGTGAAGGTTGTTGCAATGAATATCCTCATACTTATATGCCTGGTATTCTTATTTTAGAGAATATCTTTTAAATTATTCCCAGCAGTGGAATAAGTGTGTCTTTTATAAGTACAATTTTTTCAAGGTTGTTGGATGGGGGCATATTAGAGTCTTTGGGGAGTTGTGCTGCACATTTTGAAGGAAACACTATTCTTGGCATCCCCACTGTTAGTAATTGAAGAATTTCCTAATGGGACTGTGCCAGGCACATAACTTATTGAAGATGTTTTATAGTATAAAGCCTAAATAGAATTATATTTGCCTAAATTGAAATGTACATGAGTAGAGCTCATGCTGTCATGAAGAAATAATTAAAAAATAAATGATTCCTAGATGAGTCAACTTAATCTAAAATACTGTATAACTGAAAATAAGATCATGAAATTTCCTTAGGTTCTTAAAAATAATACATTTTTCTGAAAACCTGGTGATTTATTTTTAATCCATATTACCCTTTCATAATAATATATAACTAAATAAGTTTAGTATTGCACATAAACTTTTGATTTCAACAAATCTTTTTAATACATAGTAATTAAGATAAACTACTGTCATGTATACCTGCTGAGAAATCAGAAATTACTCAATACAATTTTCTTTTTTTAATAATCATGTAAGGTAACCAAGAACTAAAATAGTCCCCATTTATTTCTTTTTTCTGTACTATCATTTATTTCCAAGTGATATCATTCAAAGGAAGAGAGAAACAAATGATTCAGCACGTACAATTTCACCTTAATTTTCTCTGCTAAACTGAACAGCTTAATCTGAAAAAAGTCCTTTACACAATGTATTCAAATAGTTAAATTCTTGAAATAAATTTCTTCCCAGTTGGTAATCATTGTACTCTGATTCATAGAGTGTCCTTATTGCACAAGAAGAGAAATGGGAGAGTGAATTGTGAAATGCATAGACAGTTGTCAAAAATGTTCTCCACTGAGTAGCATAGGATAAGAAATATGGCCCTGATATATATTTTTTTAATTTGTATTTTTTCTTAAATCAAGAAGACATTTGTTTACCTAACTGTTTAGTAAAGAATCCTGATAAATGAGGACTTTAAGCCCATCTAACCTCAATAATGTTGCTGCTAGACTATGGCTCTAAACAAAGTTGATCCTTCAACTACTGGGTGATTCAATAAAAGAGTAATAGACAGTCACTCTCCCCCTTTCAGAGTGCAAAATAATACATATTACTCTGGTCCTGCTTTGTTCTCAGCAGTAAGCTTTCCTTTCTCCTTTCATCTCCCTTCCTTCCTCCCTTCCTCCCTCCCTCCCTCCCTCCTTTCCTTCCTTCCTTCCTTCATTACTCACTTCCCCCCTCTCTACCTTCCTTCTTTCCCCCCTCACTCCCTCCCTTCTTCCCTTCCTTTCCCCACCTTTGGCCAGTTTGATGGTTTGACCCATTGTGAACAGGAATCACATATTAAGCTGATCTAAAACCATTGAAACCGTAATATATGCTACCAGTCATTATTTTATTTATTCCCAAGCTTCATTTTAAAATTAAAACAATATAGTTAATCAAATCTCTGTGCTTAATGGCTTCTTATTCTCAATATTTATCATGTTTAATAATAACTTTTTAATGGAATTATGTTTTGGAGCCAGAGTGGAGAGGTTAGAACAGTGTGAGAGTGGAGAGAAATTTAAAATCTTTTTTTTTCTTTCAAGTTTTCTCTCATTTGGTTGTTCAAGGATAAACCTTAAGTGGATATTTTTATTGAAGTGTTTTCAATTAATATTAGAAATATTGATTCAAGCCATTTGCCAGATAAAATTTTCTTTATTGTCCTGATTTAAAGAGATGAATGTGAGATTGCACTCAGACACAAGGAGAGGTAACTTACTTTGCAACGCCTTTCAAGAAGTTTACTGAAACTGTTTTGTCCTCATTTGAAAAATGTATTCTATAAAAAAAATACTCATATACATATAGATAATCAATGAAACAGCTCTAAATCTTTATTACCTAAAATCTCAATGAGTGTGCTATCTCTTTTTGACTTCTTTGCCTTGTTTTCTTTTTTCCCCTTGACGTGTCAAATCAGTGTGCATCCTACATCTCTGTGTTTTCTCCTGTCAAACAAGGGCTAGTTTAGATTATTTTAGATTAGTGTTTTCCTGTATAAGATACCAGATTCTTAACTTTATATAAGGGTAATAATAGGACCTCTTATGCTGTTATCAGAATTTGAAAGAACTTAATTGGTACAGTGCACTTATCTAAATGGTTATTTCTTCAATTTAACAATATTGCTGATTATTTTCTTTGAGGCTGATTTTTCCCACTTTATTTTATTTTATTTATTTATTTTTTTTTTTGTGGTACACGGGCCTCTCACTGTTGTGGCCTCTCCCGTTGCAGAGCTCAGGCTCCAGACGCGCAGGCTCAGCGGCCATGGCTCACGGGCCCAGCCACTCCGCAGCATGTGGGATGTTCCCGGACCGGGGCACGAACCCGTGTCTCCTGCATCGTCAGGCAGACTCTCAACCGCTGCGCCACCAAGGAAGCCCTATAACATCATGTTCTGATAACTTGGAAAATACTGCCTAACCATGAATCTTCCTAATAGTTACCCATTTTATTATGCACTATCAAAATACATACATACACTAAAATCCATTATTTTTAAATGTCTTTGAGTACTGTGTGGCTGTCACTGGGGACACTAGTTTTCTAAAATTCTAATTTTTCCCTGAAAGTTCAAATTTTATCATTATCAGTAAATACTGTCAGGTGTTTTCTTTTTGCCAAATATTCATGTTTGAATAACCATCGTTTGTCTTTCAGTCATTCTTTCAAGTAAAAATGGTGTTCCATGAAAAAAGCAGCTAGTTCAGCTGATAGCTCACACAATTGTATGAGCGTTTTTGCTGTGGGTAACAATTATATCAGTATGTAGTTGAAATGCTTCATGCTTTGTTCCTATGTCTTTACACAGAATATTAAAGAAATATATTCACAAAAGTCAAAGTTTGATAGCATTAATAATTATTACTGTTTCCTCAAGGACATTCTTAAGTGAAACAGGCTTTTTTTTTTTTCTTGTGAGTGCATGGCAGTGAACAATAAAATGGCAACTGGTACAGTTTGGTGCCAACACACTTAAACACCATTGTTTAAGACTAGTGACATCTTAGTGTTATTTTGAAAGTGGTTTGGCCTTAGGAACCCTGAAAGTGTCTTTGGGACCCTCAATTTTTCACAAACCACACTCTGAGAACCACCAGGAAGGAGACATCCCACTTCTCCCCTACCCCACAGCAACGCAGAGAAGTTAAATAACACAGAAGTTTATTCCTTTCCCACATACCAATCTGACCAATGTAATCTGGAAAGGGAATTCTTTTTCCCAAGATGAATCAGGAAGCTAGTTTCTGCCGTTTTGTGGTTAACACCATCCCAAGGAAATTGTCTCCATCAGCATGACTGCCAGTCTATCCATGTTGCAGCTTGTGGGAAGAGGAAAGAAAAATTCATGGGCAATTATTTTGTTTGTAAATCTGTAAAACAGAGGTTGCACAACTTTCCAATGATGTTTCATTGACAACAACTTGGTTCAGTCTAGTTACTAGAAGAGCTAGAAAGCTAGATGCTATGCATATGCCCCAGAAAAGGAAAGGATGGGTTTTGAGTGTGTGTATGTGTGTGTGTGTGTGTGTGTGTGTGTTTGTGTATGTGTCTTGGTGGAGGGAGAGGATAGAGAGGCGATCTCCCATGAATTTTGAATTTCAAGCATTTAAAAAAAATCTGAACCTTCCAATTAAATGGAACAATTTATATTTCAAAGAAATATATAATTACAGTAATTTAAAAATTAGTAGATTACGGGGCAAAAAGAACCATAGAATCTTATTGGCAGACAACTTATCATTTACTTGTTAGTTGAAAGAAAAACTAAGAACTCCTAGTTTTGGTTACTTCATCTAAGAAAAATACTTCAGAAAATGTTCTAAACAACTCTAAGTGACTCAAAATAGATACTTTAAGAGGAGAGAAAATTAAAGAAGAAAAGGTAGTGACTGATGACATTTTATATATAATTAATGCAATGATAGTGTGCTTGGGATTTTGTACTATCAAGGCTAAGCAATGTTTGCGACATGGAGTTTTCATATAGCAAAGGAAAAAGTAAAACTAAACTACTATAGATAGCACAATAACATTTTAGAAAATAACAGAACAGGTGAGCTGGAGCAAGGGGAAATGAATACATTCTTTTAAGATTGAAATCTCTTAAATAAGGTAAAATATTATTTTGTGTAATGATAAAAGACAATTTTCTTGGAGGACACATTCCTCATAAAACTGTAAGCACCAAAGCATTTAGAATCCCAAACATAAAGCTTAATTGATTAGAAATGCAGGAGAACTTGATAAAAATAGAATGGTACTCAGGGACTAGAATATATCTTTTACAGAATTAGAAAGATCTAATAGAAATAAGTGAGAACATATAGGAACTGAATACTGTAAAAACTCCACTCAAACATAAATATCTGATTTTGCATTCTATTAATATTGAATATATGTATATTTTATTAGTGTCCAAGGAACACTTACAAAATTGCTCATGTACTTAGATGTAAGTCTTAAAGTTTTTTAAAAAGTGTATATTTCAAAGGCTACAACCATGGTCATAAATTTAACAAACTTAGAAATAAATTGTAAAAATATGTTATAAAAATTTGAACTGCTTTAATATAAGAAACATGGTTATATTCAATGACCTGAATCCAAAAAGGAAATATTCCTGAAATTACAATCTTCAGGAAAGGCAATAAAAGGGAATATAATTAATAACAAAACAGATGACAGATCACTTGAACATGTTTTAAAAGCTTTTGTATGTAAAACTGACTAAAAATAATTGGGGTAAATCCTCATCTTGTATTAGCTAGCTTTGCTGCACTAACAAATAAGCCTAAAGTCTCAGTGGCTTACAGCATCTAAGATTTCTTTCTTGCTGATATCATAGGAGGGCTGCATTGGCTGTAGCTCTTCTCCAGGCTACAGGGACCTAGGCTGGGACTCAGGTTGATGTATCAGTAACCACATGGAAAGTGTCATTTTCATGGCTCAGGGAGAAGCAACAAACACACAACTGCATTTAAAGCATTTGCTTGCATTTTGCCACTTAGATATTATTTGCCAAACAAATCACGTGTGGTCAGTGACACACACATTACTTATTCAGAGTCTCTGAAATTCACCCGACAAGGACAGGAAAATACCATCCTCTTATTGGGATAGGAAAGGAGAGAATGATTTTGAAAAATAAAATAATCTTCCATGTATCTTACGTCCAAAAACTCAACACAAATCAAAATTAGCTGGGGTAGCAGGCACTAAAAATTAAAGCTAAAATTAATATAAAATAATATTATGTTAGAAATGAGAAAGAATACACAGCCACAGGTACAGAAGTCATTGATTCAATCATATTAATATAATTTAATACATGTGAATTTATGGAAACAAATTTAAGGGGTAATGAAACAGATAATGCTCTAGCTCAGCAAAATTTACCAAATTATTAAAGAAGTATGTCCTTACTAAACTAATTACTAAATAAATTAATGTTAACTTATAAATGATGTTTTCACAGCTGAGATATATCTAATCTTTAAAAAAGAAATGTTACTTAACTATCCCCAGAAACATTCATTTTATACTGATTGAAAAACTTTATACAAAAAACTTTGTATCATTAAAAATGGGAAATCATAGATTATTTTAATTATAGATATATATCTAAATTTTAAATAAATTTTTACCAAATATAGTAAGGTAGAGTGTCAGAATAATTACAATGTATTTCTTTTAATGGAAGGATAAAGTCAATATTAGAAAAATCATCAAAATAAGTTATTATATCAGGAAATTAATGGTGTTAAAAAGTCATGGTATATTAATAGGTGATTAAAAGGAGCTTGTGAATGTCTAGGAAATTTTCTTCAAATAGGCTTAAGTAGCATAGAGATAGAAGAGACTTATTTCATGTTATAATTCTAAACAGAAAATTAGGCTCCTTTTGCAAAGATAATGCTTCATTATAACCCACTCCAAATCTCAGTGGCTTCCAACAACCACATTTATTTTCCTACTGTGATGATTAATTTTACCTGTTAACTTTTGACTAGGCTGTGGTTGCTTGGTCAACACTAGTCGAGATTTGCTGTGAAGGTATTTGTAGATGTGATCAACATTTATAATCAGTCAACTGCAAGTAAAGCAGATTACTCTCCATGATGTGGGTGGCCTCATCCAATCATTCAAAGGCTTTAAGAGCAAAGATTGAGATGTCTCAAAGAAGGAATTCTACCTCAAAACTGCCATAGAAATCCTGCCTGAGTTTCCAGTCTGCTGGCCTGTACTACAAATTTCAGACTTGCCTGCACTCAAAAATCTCATGATTCTTAACAATAAATCTTTCTTTCTCTGTCTCGATCTCTGTCTCGGTCTCTCTCTCCTCTATGTATCTTATATACTATATATAGAACATATATGTAAATTCATATATACCTATGAATTCATAGAATGTCTTATATAGGATATCTATGAATTTATGTATTTATATGGATATATATATCTGGGATATGTATATGAAATATATCTGGGATATCTATACCTCATTGGTTCTGTTTCTCTCAGGTTCAAGTCTACCACACATAAATTCACCCCAAGCCCAACTTGAAGGGGCAGTGGATTCTTACTTACAAGTCTGCCAAAAGACAAGGCAATACAGAACACAATCCCATTTAAAGCCTCTGCTTGAATTGCATCTAATCACATCTCTGTCCAAAGCACATCTCTGACCAAGACAAAATCAGAGGGATGGGCAAGTTCACATTAACCCATGGAAGAAGGAGGAATTTTTTTTAGAAAAGCCTACACATGACAGTACCAAAATTCAAATGTCAATTTTTGTGTAAATGAGAGAAAAGAGGAGTTCCATATATCATAATTATTTATTATTAGTCGGGAAATTTTGAATAATAAGTAAGTAAAGTAAAATAAGTGGTTTTAAAAAACTTTCAAAAATAATACATGAAATCATTAATTTTTGTTAGGTTAATTTGCTTTTGGAGAAATCCATTTTCTGGTAAATTACACTAAAAACAGAATAATTATTAGCATTTGTCTAGGCAAATGAAAAATATAGATAAATAAGCATACATTACAATTTTTGTATTGAAAATGATCAGCTTGTATGAAATGTAAAAATGATCCCATTACAAAATGACAAAGAATCTTTAAAATATTTAGAGTTAAAGGCAACAGTAAAGCTCTGGACTTTGAAAAGAAGTATTGAATCTTAACAGAAGACCTGAACAAGTAAAAATCTATACCATAATTTTGGAAGGGAAGACTTAGTATATATAAAATATTCAATCATAAGTATATAAATTAGTGGTAGTAAATATATTTGATACTATTCTACTTAGCATCTCAAATTTTAAATTAATTAATGATTTCAATTTTACTTGAACAACATGTATTGGAAAATTGTCAAAAATACTTTAGAATAAAGGTAATGAAAAAGATTTGTCTAACTAGATGATAAATTTTGGATAATGAGGACTATAATATTAACATTGACCAAAATATCTTTAGGGCAGAATAGAAATATTCCATTAATATTTTATTAATATTTATTGTTCCTTCCTATTGTCTTGTAGCTTAGGGACAAGTGGGGAATCGGATATTAGCAGTGTGAGTTAATGCCTCCTGATTGTATTTAACTAGGTTTTCAAAAAAAAGGAGCACAGAAAAGAACTGTAAGAGTGAAAAGGGATAGGATTTACAAATGCAATGTCTTTTTATTTTTAATTTTTTTTTTTTTTTTTTTTTTATTTTTTTGGCGGTACGCGGGCCTCTCACTGTTGTGGCCTCTCCCGTTGCGGAGCACAGGCTCCGGATGCGCAGGCTCAGCGGCCATGGCTCACGGGCCCAGCTGCTCTGCGGCAAGTGAGATCTTCCCGGACTGGGGCACGAACCCGTGTCCCCTGCATCGGCAGGCGGACTCTCAACCACTGCGCCACCAGGGAAGCCCTGCAATGTATTTTTAAATGAGAAAAGCAAAGTATGGAGATGTGTATATAATAAATTACTTATTATAATTTTTGTAAAATAGAAAATGTCAAGGAGTCTAGGCATTCATAAAATTAGTTGCATTGGATACATGTGAGTAATAGGAAAAGATGCATGATGTGGAAGGATTTTGGTCTTGCTGGTTACTTAGATGGAAGAAGAGGTGAAGAAGTTAAGCAAAAACAAGAGTAACAACAAAAACCCTAATATTCTAGTAGAAGAGGTCATGCCAAATCCTCCCTAACCCATCATTTGCAGGAGTGCAGGGTGGCTGAACATGAGGACACTCCAAAAGGCAGGTAGGTGCATCCACCTTGGAGTTTATTTCATTCTCCCTATCTGAAGGTCAGGCTGAACAGAACTGAGAGAAATCTGGTCCTCATTTAAGTACACTTACCAAACACAGGAGACAGTGAACAGAAATAAAATTGCTCTTCTCAGATTCCCCTTAACTAAGACTTTCTCAGCGGCCAGATCAAACAAATTCCATTCAATTCCAATCAGTTACATTCATTGTCACGGTGTGTACTAAGGGCTCACTATACTCCAGTCAATGTACTAAGCATGGGGGAGACAATGTTGAATAAAGCAAGCACAGTTCTGGTCATTTCAGCATAATTCATGGTATAGAATGGTAGTAATCTAACAATAACAATAAACTCAGGAAAGCTCTGGTAGTGCACATGCACAGTGTTCAGAAGCACATGATTGGGGCACATATCTCAATTTAAGTGGGCCAGTGAGGTTTTCCCAGAAAGAGTGGGTCAAATCTGAGACCTAAATGGTAAATATATGTACTCTGTGGGTATCAAACATGACTCCACAAATATTATTCATGAACAAACACCACATTTCAGGTGTTTCCCCTTCATTGCAGAATGAGAAATACATTGATTTCAGGCCATGAAAAAAATACAGTATAACAGTAAATTAGGGTGAAGCCAGGCTTCTCATTGCAGAGAAAGACCATACTGTAAAAGATGATAAATAAAACTTTCAAAGCCTGTGCTTTTACTTTATTATACGAATCATGTAAATGTGTATTGCAAAAACAAGAGAACAACAGAAGTACAAATTCATTTACTAAGAGGAAAGATATACAAATGGGAAGAATTTCTAATATGAAGTAAAAATAAAAAGGTGCTACTTATGATAAAAATTCTAATAGCTACATCAAAATATTTCAGATATTTATTTAACATCTCAGAAACCTTGTGGGGTATATAATATGTTAGAAAAATCAAAATGCAGTAGTAGAATTTAAATCTGTTCCAAAAACACTACAGAGCCAAATTAATATTACATAACCATTAAGCTGAGTTCAAAACTCAAAGCTCTCCTCCTCTAAGCAGAAGTATAAAACAAAGAAGAAAATAATGAAATAAGTAATTATAAGTGCAAAATTGGAATGAGAGATCCAGCAAGAAGAGGTCAGACAGACAGGATTGAAAGATAATTACCATTTTATGGAAGAATACTTCACCTGAATTTGAAGATGAAAGGATTCATTGATATAGGAGGAAATATCCTAAAGCTATATAGTAAATATTGTGAATTTTTGAAATCCAGGAATAAGGAGAGAACCCTACAAATATCCAAGTAAAAACAGCACACGCACAGGCAATTACACTTATTATACATATTAGCAATATGGGAAGAGTAATTATAATGTCTCAGTTTCTCAGTTATGAGTAGCACACAGTGGCTGGCCCAACTGTTCTCATTCTGAAGATAACTTAGACTGATATCAACAGGACTGCAAGCAGTAACACTGACCTCAAACACACTCCTTCTCTTCCTAGGTCTCTCAGTCACTGTAATAAGTTCCATGGGTACCAACAGGTTTTACTTCAGACAATTAAGATATAGTCCGAGGTCAGTCTATAACCAAAGGAAGAGTGTTTAGAGACCACCTGATCTTTGGTGTATTGTCAATAATTACAAGGGGCACAAAATGAACCAACAAGCAACTCCCATCCCCAATGGAAACAGTCCATGGCCACTTGCTCTATATACAAACATATAACCCAAAGCGGCACAGGTCTTTTCAGTTTGGGATTTGTTTTTAAACTTGATTTGATTTGATGTGGTCAATTTGACAGGAGAGGGTGAAGACGATGCCTCTGTGTGGCCTCTTTCATCACAGGAAATATGGGACACTCTTTTGCATGAGTCACAAGTCTGGCGTACAATGGTGGCTTTGCATCGGAAACACAGAACTTTATTTGTGCTCAGCCTATGAGGTCAATGTGTTACCATGCCCAGTGCGCTGATGATTCTATAAGCAACTGTAGCGAAATGGGCAGCACAAGGCTGATCAGCAGCTTGGTTCCAGTTGGTCTCTGTATCCACATGTGAGCATCTCTGTGAGTGCACAGCTGCTCAATCCACAGTCCTGGTCTTGACCCCAAAGAGGGACATTTGAAACTGCTGGTCTGTAGACTTCCCAGTGACAGACCAAATAGCTGTGACATTGACCACAGACCAAGTGTTAGTAATATAACCTGACAGGTCCTTTGGAGTATTTTCTAAGGGAAGGAAAGTGACTGTTAGTTGATCCCATCGTGTTGCTGACTGGCTCTTAGAATAGCTGGACTTCCAGAGCTCTCACCGGGGCTGGATTGCTACTACCACCCAAATGACAACAACCGCTTTTACCCTAACCAAACCATCATTTAACCAAGCCCAGACATTTAGGAGAATCTCTGTAACTCAAGGTCCTCATGGAGCTAATGATTTTGCTTCAAACGTGGAGTGACATATAAAGCTTCCCCAAAGATGAAACTGCCACGTTTTCTTTCTATCCTTCGGCCATCAGCATAGCATGAGCTGATGCTATTCCAGGTTGGCTGTGCTCTTGAATATAGAATTTCCACTTCCCGCTGAGGACTATATCGGTCCCTTCCCTTGTTAGTTCTTGAATCCCATTCGACTCACCCATAAATGGGCTCAATGGGTCGGGATCAGAATAATAGTGGTCTCTTTTCAAGTGGTGTACTTGGGGGCTGTATCAGACAGGTGGCGCCCTTCTACTGGAAAATGGCTTCTCTGTTTCAACAGCAATTGCATCCTAAAGTTGTGATTCCCCTTTGTCTTCCTGAGATTCTACATTGCTTCTGCTGTACCACCCTGGAGGGGACCTCTCTGCATACCTACATGTGACTGTCCCTGAATTAGGAGAATTCTTTTTTATGCTTAATGGATGGGAAGAAAAAGCTTGTGAACAACAGTAAAGTAACTATTACACTCAGTGAAACGTACAGCAAAAGGTCTTTCAATATCCTTCCAGGCCCACAAAAACACCACTTAAACTTCTCACCACTGCAAACCCCCATTAATTGAATGTGAACAATTCACTCCCTACAAGAACACAAACCAAATCGTTTGACATATGCTTGAGTTTGGAAAACAGCAGCATAGTATTCCTGGGTGGGGAATTTGAGGAGTGAAGGCTCAGATGGGGGTAGGGAAAGCCGTAGGAGGGAACTTTCTTTCTACCCTTTGACTACCTTCTCTCTGCCTTTCCACAGGGCACCACAGCTTTGCCCTTCTGGTTCTTGGTGTCTTTGCCATTCTTGTTTCCAACACTCTCTTTTCTCCTGAGACTTGGTGGGAAGACGACAAAGGAGCCTGAATGAAGCACACATTAAAGTCTGAGTCCCTGCCTTCTCAAAGTTACCATGTGTAGCCAGAAGGGTGCAAATGGCTCTGAGTGTTCCTTGGAGGCAGGGAGATCTTGCCTTGATCATCTTTCTTCTTAGAGTGATGAGATCAACACAGAAGGGAGGGAGATATCAGAGGGAAGAGGAGAGAGTGACTCCACGCTACAGGATAACAGGCTTTTCGTTTGCTTTCTGTTTAGAATGGCCACCCACTTGGTCTCGACCAAAAAACCTTCTAATGTGTTTTGCTCAATCAAACCTCTGTATTGAATGGCATGTTCCAACAGCCATATTGCCCTTCAGCTGGGGCTGCAGGGCTTTCTGCCCCCTTGTCATGACAACGCCCCTTCCTTCTCCCACCTACGGGAGTGGGAGAACAACTAAGGCACCCATCATTGGGCTCGTTTCAGTTCTACCACTAACCTTCAAGTTCTAGAACAGCTAAGACAGGGCCAAACACTCACTCCCCTCCCCCCACGCCATGCAACAACATTCTCTGCTCCTGGATACAAGGGGGTCTTCTCAGATCATCAATCCGTACCTGTGAAGCCCTCATTCTTCTTCCAGAAAACCATGTTTCTATCAGCATCCCTTTATCACTACCAAAACTGTTGCATCTGATATATGATTTTATTGATGTTTGATTGGATTTATTTGATCTTTGACTTGATATTGAGCTAATAAATCAGCCTATTACAGTTTCATGGATGCAGGCACAGAGACAAAGACCTTTGTTACTCATGGCACAAGAAGCGGCATAAACAGGACATTTGCATCGGCTCCCCTTTCCCCCAAAGTCCCAGGTGGCAACACGGAGGATGGCCTCAGAGATGCTGCACATATAGTGGGCTTGTGTGGCAGTTGAGAAACACTGAACTTGGGGAAGCCTCCTCTTTTAAGGCAGTCAGTAATCAAGCTTGGCCTTTGCTAACTCGTCTCTCACAGCTGCTTGTTGCAAACACAACTCCAAGAAATAGTGAAGGTAAAGAACATTCAGCATCTTGTGTTCTTGAGCTGCCTGATGCAAAAGGTACATTTACTAGTGTCCACATAACGTCTGGGGACAGTGTTGCTTAGTTTTCTGCCACCATTGAACAAACACCTCCTTCCTCCAGTTTCCAATAATATTTTCCTGACTTTCCTTTAAGCACTTGCTAGCAGACTCCTCAATGTCCGGAACTCTAAAACAGATTCTTCAAGGCTCTTCATGTTTTTGCTAACCCTATCCTCAAAGTCCTCCCAGCTATACCTCACTTCCTGGTTCCAAAACCACTCTCATATTTGTAAATATCTGTTACAGTATCACCCCGTTGTATTAATATACATTGCTAAATATATACATAATAAATATATATTAGTTAGATACTGCTTTGTAACAAATTATCTCCACAGCTTAACAGGTTAAACAACGGGTATTAATTATCTTATGTAGTGCCTGAGGGTCAGGAGTCTGGGGTAGCTTACCAGGGAAACATGGCTGAGCCTCCTAGTTAATCTCAAGACACGGTCATCAAGCTGTCAGCCAAGGCTGCCAAATCTGGAGGCTTGATCTGGGCTGGAGGATCTCACTCACATGGTTATTTGTAAGAAGCATTAGGTCCTCCCCAGCTATTGGGAAAAAGACTTAGTTTCTCACTACATAAGCTGCCCCTCAAAGCTGTCTGGTTATTCTCAAAACAGAGTAGCTGGCTTATCCCAGAGCAATTTATCTAAGAATGAAAGGCTGACCTAGTATCAGAAGTTACTCACTATCGTTTTTGGAGGTATGCCCTTCCTTAGAAGTGAGCACCAAGTCCATCCCACTTTAAAGGGAAAAGGGAATTAATCTTCATCTCTTAAAAAGAGGAACACAAAGAAATTGTAGATATACATCAAAACAACCATGGTGTATGAGTTTCTTAGGCTCTCTTTCATCAATCTTCTATTGTTAAACATTTGTATTGTGTGTATATTTTAAAAATCTTATAATAGAGCAATAACAGAAATTTCTGATATGTCATAAATAAAACTTAACGTGTGTCCATCAAAATTGTCTGAAGATAAACTCCTATATTTCAACTTGGTTAATTTGTATTTTCTTTTGAGATATGTTAGAAAATTACCTCCTGAAAAAGTCTTAAAATAAGGAAGGAAATTTCAGGGAAACGTGTATACAAAATTGCAAAATATAAGGTTAGGAAAATGCATTTTTGCTTGAAGAATCATTGACAGTTTTTTGTTAAACATAAGCTTATTGATAAATTGTCTTATATGTGTCATATAACTTGCTGAATTTAAAATTTATATAGATAAAATCTAGTCACTAAAGAAATCTAAAGGTATTATTTTTTTTCTGGGATACTAAAAATTTTAGTATGTGAACATCATGGATCAGTTACATAAAAAATATTGGCAATCTCTAACACAAATATTTTTAACACTATTTCTTAATAGATGCCTCTTATTAGTCATTAATTCAAGTCATTAATTTATATGTTCTTATATGTTTTTAAAAAGTCATTTGCATTTGGAATTGAAATATACAATGAAATAATTAATTTAATCTGCAATTGAAATGCATGCTCTTTTTCAGCATTGGATCACATCACAAACAGAATACCCAGCACCTCACAAATAGGTAGCCTACCTCTAGACCACCCAGTTTGGATGTTTGACCTGTCTTTGAAATTCTACTTTGTAGTTGCTCAATTTCTCTTCAAAAATAAGGAAACATCTAATGATACTTCAACAAAGAGATAGGCACTGTGCACAGATTTATTCACAGTAGAAGCTAGTATAGATAGTCCCCATTGTCCTGCGGTCCTTTACAGAACTAGCCACATAGATAAACTTCAAGCAAGTTTCATTTTATGTCGTTTCAGTAACTAATGTTAAATGCAGAAGCAAAAATGAGAGCCAAATTCACAATGAAAATAGCATTGTAAAATTTCAGTTTACAGCTAATTTATTCACAAAAAGGCACGTGATGATTTAGCATTTCAGGACATCTTCTGCTTCACATTATACTCCACAACTAGCATACTTTGCGAAATTTCCCAGTTCTCTCTATAGACTGTGAAATAGATTGCAAAACTATGGGGAATTTAATGAAAGGGGACTATGAAAAGTCAATATATCAATTTTAAGGAAATATTCAGTTGAACTGGGCACTTTTCTAACTAAGGAAGACACTTAATAATGAAAAACCCATGGTCACTGTCCTCATGGATCATACATTTTAGTAGGAAAATAATAAAATATAGTAAACACATGAGTAAAATGTAAGGAATGTCACATGGTGATAAGAAAAATGAAGCATAAATTTCTAGGAGTATGTTTTTGGGATTATTTCAATGGGTAATCAGAAAAATTCTCATGGAGAAGGTTCTGTTTAAACAAAGACTGAGAGATGTTAGGGAGTATGTTATATATGTGAGGGGCAGATCATTCCAGCAAATGCAAACTATCTGAGGCAACAGGGATGAAGAAGATTGTGGGAGAAGCTGGATTCGACTAAGAGATCAGGACTTTTGCATTGCTCCAGTGCCATGCCATTACTCCATGCTAAGGCTGAGATGCCTTCTAGATATCCAAGTAGAGCTACCAAGTACACAGGTAAACATAAAGTTTGAAGTTCACAGACAAGGTATGGAGAAAAGATATATTATTTTATCAAATATAGGTTTCTAAAAACAGATTTCTTTTTCTTTTTCTCTTGATTGAATGAAGATTCAAATCTCAACGCTCCATAGAGTGGCATATATAATAGATTATACAATCTGATGTGTAATATATATAAATATATTAGATTTTTTGTCAATATATTTCTTTACATATGTTTTGTCTACTAGGTAAACAATACTGAGGCTTTATTGGAGTGGAATGATGGTTACTTTTATGTGCCAACCTGGCTAGGCTATGGTGCCCATTTGTTTGGTCAAACACTAGTATAGAAGTAATGTGAAGGTATTTTGTAGATGTGATTAGCATCTACAGTCAGTTAATTTTAATAAAAAGAAATCACGCTCCACAATGTGGGCAAGCCTCATACAATCAGTTGAAGGACCTTAAGACCAAACACAGAAGTTTCACTGGCCAAGAAGAAATTCTGCCTCAAGACTGCAGCATAGAAATTCTGCTTGAGTGTCCTTGTGACTCAAGGCTATATCAAATCCTGTTTGAGACTGCAGCCTGAGGGCCTGCACCACGGATTTTGGACTTGCTACCTCCAGAATTATATGTGAGCCACTTATAAAATCTCTTTGTAAAGATATTTATTTTAATGATAGATGTATGTATCCCATTGATTCTGTTTCTCTGGCTAGCCCAGACTGATACAAGTAGACAAATCAGGTGCCTGGTTTTTATTATTCTTTCTCTCTCTCCATTGCATAACAGAATGCCTGATACATAGTATGTTTTCAACTTCAGTAAGTAGTTGGAGAGCACTGTAATGGTTTTAGGAACTGGAAGGATTCGTGATGTTGGAGATGAAAAATATCTGAAAGTTCTACATTTTTATGAGCTCCAAGACTCAGAATAATTATTCATATCCATCCACCCTTATATAGTGTTCAGCACAAAGTGTGTACCTAATAAATATTTGTGAATGTTAAATCTGTTATTTAGTAAGTTAGTAAGTGACTGATAAGCAATCATTATCATTAATTTTATCTTCCCTAGAACATGGGACATCAAAGTAAGGATGGAAGAAAAATTACAGATCTAAAAGCCTGAGATAGAGTCAAGTGCAGGCAATCACTGATATAAACAATAATAATAACAAATATTATTCACTGAAAACCTTAATAAAATCCATCCTAACACTTTTTAACAATGCCAGTAATATTATTTGCACAATTTATAAAATAAACATAATTAAATTACCAAAGTGAAATATATCAATCCTTTATATTAAATTGATTATTTAATATTAAATGTCATCGTGTGTAATTTTCAAGTGGATCGTCTATTTGTATGGTACATAACAAATCTGTTACAAATGTAGATAGGTGTCACTCTACCCCATTTAGAATACGATTTTGGAGAAGAACATCAAATTTTGAAAGTAACTGAAATAAAAAAAATATTTTAAATGACTTTTTCTTTTACATATTTGTCCACCATATGATTTGCTACAATGTTAAGAATGATATGGTCTATTAACAACATAATATCTATATGAATGTTCCTTTTACTTTGTTTTCTACTTGTCTTTTTATTTTTCCCTCAAACCCATATAATTATATGCAAGCAATTGTTTTCTAATTTATTGACCTTTATTGCTCTATCAAAATCAGGTCCGAGTACATTCTCTCACCATATATCCCACTTTTCAGTAATTGACAACTGAACCATTATTAATGTACTCTGAATTTTCCAAATAATAACCTGGTTCCAACATTTAGTTAATTGCAGTTTGTTAACACAATCATTCCCAAATCATTAATTTTGTATTTATTTGCTAAATGATAATAACACATGGCATATGAAATAAATTTTAGCAGTATATTTTATTTAAGCTTCTAATTAAAAATATATGCACTGATTTATGACTTTAATTTTTTATATTGATCATTATAGCGAAATAAGCAACTTTTTCCCAAACTTTACACAAGTGGATAGCAGAAATTTCCACCTAAAATTTGAGATAGTAATTTTGAGGGGGTATATTTATAGTCAGCCATTTTTTATTGATATCTTTTCATATACTCCCAATTAATTCTACCATTAACAACAACAACAGAGAAAGAACTTCGGTAAGAGCTTCTAAAAGTAAATTTAAAATATATTTGTGTGTTATAAAGAAATTTTATTCTAAATTTTATAAAGCTAGATAAAATAAGATTTCACTTTCAAAAGCAGTAACTTAAAAATGGCAAATGTTTCTTTGTGAACATATAGCAGGTTTTATTGTGATGAGAAAATATAAATAAAGTTGTATATTTTTTCTATTTGGAAATTACAGACTGGGTTGTATTTTGCATAATATGGGATGCTTGATTAAGATAGATCCTTGGTGAAATCTACACCTGATGTGGCTGCTCTGTTTTGAAAGGAAACAGCTGTTTTCCTAATGTTCCTGTGGTTTTATGAACACAATGTTTGCTTTATGAGACAAAGTGGATTCAAATGAGCTCCCTCAAATCCCTCCAGAAACAAATTTCTCAAATGTTTTGTAACTTACTATTGCTTGATAAATGTTATATTACTGATTATTCTAGGTGTTATGCCTCGGGCTCCTTAAGCGCTGCCATTTTCTTGTTTATTTTCTTCTTAGGCTAGGGAATTGCTTTATGAACTCCGAGTCATAAAGGAGAGCAACAGAGTGGGAAGAAAGCCATTTGATATAATACTTCTTTGACTGAAAAGGAAATTGGATTTTTCCTGTTGCAAAGAGGTCACAAATTTTATTGTTAAACGAGCTAAAGGATACTTATTTAATAAGACATAGGTCTAAAATGGAATAATTCTTTAATCCCAGGCACCCAGCAATGCTCAATAACAGATTTTTCATAGAATTTCCACATTTGATAATCTTACACTTTTATTATAACTTCGATGGATTGTTTTCCGTATTTGTTTTCAACCTTCCTATATGGATAAAGTAGACATTTTTTTTTTTTTTTTTTTTTTTTGCGGTACGTGGGCCTCTCACTGTGGTGGCCTCTCCCGTTGCAGAGCACAGGCTCCGGACGCGCAGGCTCAGCGGACATGGCTCACGGGCCCAGGCACTCCGCGGCATGTGGGATCTTCCTGGACCGGGGCACGAACCCGTGTCCCCTGCATCGGCAGGCAGTCTCTTAACCACTGTGCCACCAGGGAAGTCCAAAGTAGACATTTTTAAACAGAGAAATCCTTATGTGAGAAGTAGCGTCATTTACATTTGACATAAGTTTCTGAAGTGATTTATAACGAAGCTAAAATGTATTAAGCCAATGTGGAAATGAGAATGTCATTAAGTATACGTGCATAGTACTTATGCTGGCAAGAATTTCAGTTTAGTCTTTGTCTCAATTGTCTTAAGACGATCCTCTATTGTCCTTTTAGAGGAACTGCAAGGAAAGAGAATGGAAAATGAATTAAATTTAGAATTGTAGAATATGTTAGGCTGCATGCATTTTAAATCCACACTTCAAAATATAATGAAATAGCAGTATCTGAGAATCAAACCTCTATTTTAATAACTATCATCTTGAAAAAGATGATACACTTGAAATGACTGTGCCTAGTTTTTAATAACTTCATGACAAATCATTGTAAGTACCAGTTTCCTGTCTTTGAAGAGAGTGCAGAAAAGAAGTATGAGTGAGAAAATAGCTGTTTTGAAGTGATAAAATTTCAAAAAAAAAAAGTAGTGTCAACACACTTCTTAATGAAATTTACACACTCAATCATATAAAGTTATTTGTCCTTGAAGGTCTATATAATTGAAGGTTGTCTATATTGCATTTCTCACATTATGATTTTAACCGATGAGTTTCATATTTCTTGTGTCATCCTTTATTTCAATAGCCACATTACAATTTCCAGGAACTCACAAACCTGGGAAGTCAAATGAACACATTCTCTGTCCTCACCACTCCTTGCACCCTTATTCCAGCTTGTAAAATTTCCAACGAATTTGCAAACTCTCAGAAGAGAATTTGCCTAACATCTGCTTGTGTGGAAATCCATCCCACAGCTTATTTGTCTACCGTCCTGTGGATTCTAAGTGTTTTCCGCTACTACAGCTGTTGTCTTATACCCCTGGTAAATCCACTACCTCTTTACCTCCAATACCTAAAAATGCAAATCCCTAACACACAGCTGTTGCGTATAATAGGTTTTATTGAAGGTCTATGTTTACTCAGTGGTGGTTCTGCACAGCAAAGCAAAGGGTATGTTCAAAATTGGATTTTTTTTTTTTTTTTTTTTGCGGTACGCGGGCCTCTCACTGTTGTGGCCTCTCCCGTTGTGGAGCACAGGCTCTGGACGTGCAGGCTCAGCGGTCATGGCTCACGGGCCCAGCCGCTCTGCGGCATGTGGGATCTTCCCGGACCGGGGCACGAACCCGCGTCACCTGCATCGGTAGACGGACTCTCAACCACTGCGCCACCAAGGAAGCCCTGGAATTTTTATCTTAACTATGCATCTGCTACTCCTTGACACAGGGCATTTCTCATGGGGCTCCATAAGATGTTCTTTTCCTACAATGAACTCGCTCAGTTTCTCTTCACTACCTAACCCTCTTTCTCTAAATTCTTTGACTGTCTGGTTCAGTGCCTTGAAACTCTACTCTTTTAAGCCCACTTGTGGGAAGCCCCAAATTCCTATTAATTTCTTTGTTTAAAGCTTCCTCACAGGTACAATGCTTGGAGTCTTTATTTTTTTTTTAGCAAAAAGCACTTGTCTTACTAATAGTAATGCTTTCTTCCCACAGCTATCAATTAAAATAATATATTTTTCTCTTATACATATTTATGGATTATAGTTTAATATATTTAGTAAATCAAATGTTAAGGTTAATATGCATAAGATGCTTGTTTACAAATGAAGGGCAACTATAAAATGTTCAAAAATCTCTTTATGATAACATTAATAAAAACATCAACAGGGCTTCCCTGGTGGCGCAGTGGTTGAGAGTCTACCTGCCGATGCAGGGGACGCGGGTTCATGCCCTGGTCCGGGAAGATCCCACATGCCGCGGAGTAGCTGGGCCCGTGAGCCATGTCCGCTGAGCCCATGCGTACGGAGCCTGTGCTCCGCAACGGGAGACGCCACAACAGTGAGAGGCGCACGTACCGCAAAAGCAAACAAACAAACAAACAAAAAAAAAACCCATCAACAACAACACCTGTTAGCTGATGCTCATGACTACAAATTTAGGTAAAATAAGATATTTTGTGTACTAATTTACCTAACTTCTTGTTTATGTTAATATCTGCCATAGTATGAGTTACAATTAATATCCGCCATTTGGGGTAAACAAAACTGTCAGATTCAAATTTTTTGATGTTACATTTTTCATGGATCTATATATCAGTATCTATTGCCAAGATTTTTTTTTAAGCTCTAAAAAGGCAAGCTTGGGACTCTCTGGTGGCACAGAGGTCGAGAATCCAGCTGCCAATGCAGGGACATGGGTTCGAGACCTGGTCCGGGAAGATCCCACATGCCGCAGAGCAACTAAGCCCTAAGCCTGCACTCTAGAGCCCACGAGCCACAACTACTGAAGTCCGCATGTCACAACTGCTGAAGCCTGCATGCTTAGAGCCTGTACTCCGCAACAAGAGAAGCCACCGCAATGAGAAATCCACGCACCGCAATGAGGAGTAAACCCCGCTCACCGCAACTAGAGAAAGCCCGTGTCCAGCAATGAAGACCCAACACAGCCAAAAATAAATATTAAAAAAAAATAAAAATAAATAAAAAGGCAAGCTGTCTTTAATTTACAAAATGATACAGAAGTACATAGCTAACTTTTTTTTTCTTTGGGGGGGGGACTTTTATTTTTTCTCCCCTTAATCCCAGACCAAATATTCTTGGAAGGCTTTCCCACACCTCCAAACCTGTTTAAGTTTGCTCCATATTCCAGATACCATCCATTTCAGTGTAACACAAGCACGGTGTGTCTCCCTGTGGGGTGAGTGGTATATAATGAACAGAGACCGTAATGGCTGAACTCCACATGTATATTACATATTTTATGTTGAGACTTCTTTTAATTTGGCTGTGTTGGGTCTTCATTTCTGTGCAAGGGCTTTCTCTATTTGTGGCAAGCGGGGGCCACTCTTCATCGCGGTGCGCGGGCCTCTCACTGTTGCGGCCTCTCTTGTTGTGGAGCACAGGCTCCAGGCGCGCAGGCTCAGTAGTTGTGACTCATGGGCCTAGTCGCTCCGCGGCATGTGGGATCCTCCCAGACCAGGGCTTGAACCCGTGTCCCCTGCATTAGCAGGCAGATTCTCAACCACTGCAACACCAGGGAAGCCCTATATTACATATTTTAAAAGGTATTTAATTGATTGACTTCAGGGTGTAACTATCTCTAATGGTATTTTTAAAATAGAATTTATTTTAGATTTACAGAAAATTTGAGAAGATAGTACAAAAAATTCCCACATATCCCATATCCATTTTGTTTATTATTAACATTTTCCATTAGTGTGTTTCTTGGTTACAATTAACAAACCAATATGGACACATTCACATCACCTAAAGTCCATTCTTTTTTCAGATTTTCACCTTCAGTAGGATTTTTCCCTTTATAAAATGTTTGTGAATTCCCAAGGAATTAAACTGATATAAATGATAATAATGCCACTAATTTCTAAATAAGGAGCTGCCAATATATATTTTTTCCTTTGAAGTACATGTATTTTAACCTTATGGATGGCTCTCAGAAATATTAGGCTATGTTGGTAACTTGGCATAATCACTCTATCATTAAATATGATTTAGAAATTACCAAAAAAATATCTTTCAGAAACTGAAAGACAGAAAAGATAAAGGGCATCTTGAAAACTGCTACTGAATTTATTTTGAGTTCTTTCAAAAAGTCATTTAAAATATTTCTATCTATCAAAAATTATCAGCTCAAAATATTACATTATTTAAAGATACTGTTTTCTTTCTCTTAAAACCATTAGATAAAATATTGAGTCCTACTTACAAAAACGTATTCAGTTGTGAAAAGTATCTGTACCAGCTGATAAAAAGTGCATAAGTTTTCAATTAGTTTCTGAAACCACAACAGAGACTGATATGTGCTATGGACTGAATGTTTTCTCCCCCTCAACCCTCCCCCTCACCCCAAATTCCATATGTTGAAGCCTTAATCCCCAGTGTGATGGTTTGGAGTTGGGGCCTTAAGGATGTGATTAGGTCATGAGGGTGTAGCCCTCATGAATATGATTAGTGCCCTTATAAGGAGAGACATGAGACAAATAATCTCTCCACCTTGTGAGGATGCAGCAAGAAGGCATTGGTCTGCAAACCAGGAAGCTGGCCCTCACCAGGAACAGAATCAGCAGCACTTTTATTTTGTACTTCCCAGCTTCCAGAACTATGAGAAATAAAAATGTCTGTTATTTCAGGTACCTGGTCTATGGTATCTGTTACAGCAACCTGAGCTAAGATAGTATGAAAAAAATATATTATTTCTGAAGTAGTTCTCTCCTCATTTATTCCTCCATGAGGTATGTGACAAAGTTTGAAACAATTTGTTGTCACTGAAATTTGGTTACTATCCAGGGAGAAAGGCTGTAGCCTCCTGTGAATATTTTTAAAAGCAAAATGAGCACACTGCTGCGATGTGCTGGGCAAGCTGTTTTTCCAAAGCAATTAGAATTTCACTTTTTAAAACTTGTTGGTAAAGTGAATGTGATTAACTTCATCTTATTAAACAGACATAAGACTACTGATCAGGAAAAGATACAATTTCTTAATCCATGCTTGAATATACTATATTATAAAATTAATGATATGCTTGATATTAGTGACTTTGCATTTATAATTTGTTTATTAAAATGATTTTTAAAGAGTAAAGACAATTTTTTCTTTCCATAAAACAAGACAACAAGCTCCTGGATTGTTGTCAGAGATAACGTCTGGCCAGCTCCTGTAACCTAGGTAGGTTTCTCGCTGTTGTCAGATGCTAGTACCATCAAACATTATGAGCTTGCTTGCTACCATTATCATTTAAGACACAAAATATATTTTTATTTTTTGATTTAATTTTTTTTTATTGGAGTATATTTGATTTACAATGTTGTGTTAGTTTCCGGTGTACGGCAAAGTGAACCAGTTAAACATACACATATCTCCAGTCTTCTTTTTTAAGATTCCTTTCCCATATAGGCCATTACAGAGTATTGAGTAAAGTTCCCTGTGCTATACAGTAGGTTCTAATTAGTTACTTATTTTATATATAGTAGTGTGTATATGTCAATCCCAATCTCTCAGTTTATCCCTCCCTGCCCCTTATCCTCTGGTAACCATAAGTTTGTTTTCTACATCGACTTCTGCTTGTAAATAAGTTCATTTGTACCCTATTTTTAGGTTCCACATATAAGAGATATCATATGACATTTGTCTTTCTGTGTCAGACTTATTTCACTGTGTATGAAAATCTCTAGGCCCATCCATGTTGCTGCAAATGGCATTATTTTGTAATTTTTTATGGCTGATTAATATTCCATTGTATATATGTAGCACATCTTCTTTATCCATTCATCTGTTGCTGGACATTTATGTTGCTTCCATGTCCTAGCTATTGTAAATAATGTTTCAATGAATATTTTGGTGCATGTATCTTTTTAAATTATGGCTTTCTCCTGGTATATGCCTAGGAGTGGGATTTTTGGGACATATGGTAATGCACAAGACATATTTATGGAATGATTTTTGTCCTTTGAGAAAGGTCACTTAAAAAGAATGTAAAGTTCTGAAATGTAAAAAGAGTTGTAGAAGGTGCATCAGTCATATTAACAGAAAGTTTCTTGGTAGAGGAAGTTGGGAATGAGCATCTTAAGAGATTTTTTTCCCCCTTACACTTTTCCTTTTTTCACTAGTTTTTTAAATTTTGTTTGTTTCTGGTTTTGTTTTGTCTTACTGTGAGAATGAGATAGGCTGGGACCTGGGACTTCGGACCATTTGCTGGAGTGCTTGCACCTGGACAAATGTCTTTTCCAGCCACAGGATACAAAGAAGCTCTAAGGGACTAAAAATAAGTGCATGCATGCACAGTTGGGGCAAATTCTGGACAACAAGATACCAAAAGACCAAAAGCCCAACTGCTGCTTCTGAGGTGTTGAGAGCAAAATCAGGGTACTGGGCATGATCCTTGCATACAGCACCACCAAGGGAGTGGGCAGACCACCTAAGCCACCCTTCCTGCCTGACGCACAGCTCTAGCCCTATGCTCACCCCATTTAAGGGACCAACTCACCCCCACTCCCTCAGGCAGCAAGCAAAGAAACTTGTTACTTGTTTTCACTCCATCATGTTGCAGCACAAGTCCTAACAATGCCTTGCCTGAATTTCTTCTCTGGCGTCTTATCAATTTCTATTGACTAAGGAGTCCAAAAACCCAGGTTGGTAACAAGAACATACCCAAAGAAAGTGCCAAAACATGTATGTGCAGGATAACTATAACTCTAAACCACACTGTTATACAGCATCATCCATCAAGAGGTAGAATGCGGCCAGTGCCCCAAGAGGCTCTGTGTTCCCATGTTCAATCACGTTACACACTTTCCTTTTCAGAAGTAACCATAGTCCTTGCTTTTGTGATATCCATTTCCTTGCTGTTCTTTATAGTTATGTTTTCTCTGTTTTGGAACATAAAAAAATGTAATAACACTGTAGTTTCTGTTCTGTGTCTTATTTCATTTGTTCAAAAATTTCTAAGAGACTTAGCTATGTAATTGCTTGCAAAATTTCTCTATTTCCAATGATTGAATACTTTCATAATGTTTGAAAACACACAGTTTATCTATATATTCTGCTGTTGAGATATGTACATACATCAAAGATAAATCCTTATGTAAGAGATGCTTTTGGCCTCTAGTTCAGAACTGCTTATGCTAAATGAACTTAGTATCTGTAGATGTATAGGGCATGGTTCCTGGGAAAATTTTGCATGAACTCTGTAAATATCTGGATATTATATAATGTAATAAAAATGTTTCATAACCTAAAGTGCTCCCTCTTTGTGGGATGAATGTTATCCTTATTTAGATAACTCATCTTCTTTCTCAGAAATCAACATGTGTCTGGTGAAGAAAATATCTAGGGAGCTGTGTGGATTCTCTTGGATCTCTCTGTAGTTCTCCTGGGTCTCTTGATTGCTTGTATCCTAGAAATTATTTGTAATCTATGTAACTGGGTAATATTTTTGATTTGGTGAGTCAGATTGCCACAGTCATTCTTTACATTAGCTCAAGAATAGACACTGCTACTGAGACTGAGCATGCATATCCCAGATGCTGTGGAGTTAGCTGACAATGGCTCACAGCTGCACCTGCTCTATTGAACTGCCCTTTGGCTGATGGGAGTCACTTTTCCTGGAGATACCTGGATGAAATTCCATCCTATAGTCATCCTAAAGATTCTCACTCACCACATCCTTTTGAAACTCTAACTCACACTCAGCCTTATAAGTTCTCCTCTATGTCTCCTACTTCTGCTCTCTCTCTAATTATTAGGTGGTTTAAATTATCTTTTCTGACTTTGTCCTTTCCCCTTTCCCCTTTAGTCCAGCTTCCCATGTCTGTTTCTCTGTACAAGTCTTGCTCATATTTTTTAAAGCTGATTCAGGAGAAGTTGATATTAATTTGGTAATTAATAGTAGCTGGTAATTGAACTGATGGTAACTGGTAATCGTTAATTGGTACATTTTTCATTTTTTCATTCTAAATGTAATGCTGTTGTGCATTTCTTATTCATGATTTTGCTAATTTTATTAAGACACAGAGAAACCTACAACATTCAGAGAAAGCATAACACATACCCATTGTTACTGCCTAAATAACAATGTGTGCATGTGACTATATGATCATAAATAAAGGAAAGAGAAGATGCAACTCAGATTGCTGAAACTAGTTGGAGGAGAGAGAAGGAAAGGATAAAACACAAGAGACCAAAAGAAGACAATGCTTACTAAGACAACTCTAAATTGGTGCCTAAATAAAAGATAGAAAGAAAGACTGAGAGAGAGAGTGAGAGACAAAGAGAGAGAGAGAGGAAGGAGGAGGAAAATATGAAATAATTGAGCAATATATCCTTTTAAACAAAGCATTAAGAAACTAAAGTCTTGAAGCAGTTCCATGAACTGGGTATTACATGCCTAGTAGAGGGACATAAAAAAGGGTAAAAAAACTTACTCCCCATACAGGAGAGAGAACACAGAGGTGTTTACTAAAGACTATACATTTTCTGGAGGCTCCTTTTATTTATCTTCTTGGCTTTTTCATCATTTTTTGGAGGAAAGAATATGTGTTTCTAAAATCACTAACCTCATGCTTTCTACTTGTACTGATTCAAATTTCCCTCCTTGAATAAAACAGATCTGGTGATAAATATTTCTTAGTCCATTTAGTCTGTTATAACAATATACCACAGACTAGGTAACTTATAAATAGCAGAAATTTATCACAGTTCTGAAGGCTGGAAGTCCAAGATCAGAGTGTCAGCATAGTCAAGCTAGGGACGTCTTCTGGTTGCAGACTTCTCATTGTAAGCTCACATGGCAGAAAGAGGCTAGGGAGCTGTTTGGGGTTTCTTCTATAAGAACACTAATCTTATTTATGAAGGTTCCAGCCTCATAATCTAAGTACTTCCCAAAGACCTTACCTCCTACTACCATCACATTAGGGATTAGGATTTCTACATATGAATTTTGGGTGACACAATCATTTAGACCATAGCAAATATCATTCAACAAAATATACAACGTCTGTTCTCTGCTTCTTGAATGATATCTGCATTTAGGTTGACCATTTTAAAATATATCCACCAATTTATTTCATTCTTGAAAGCAGACATAGATTTCTATTCGTGAATTTGTTTGGCATAACCATTTAACCATCCATCATTTATTTATTGGGTACCTGTGATATTGGAATAGAACTCTGCACGAGAGAGAAAAGAATCTGGGTAGGGAAGGCCATAAATGAATTCTTATAGATCATTAGATAGTGATACATCATATGAATAAAAATACAGTAGGACATAGACATCAGAGTGCTTTTGTTAGAGAGAGTGTTCCTGCTTATATAGACTGGTAAGGGAAAGCTCTTATAAGATGAATTTAGCTCTTATAAGATGAATCTCTTATAAGATGAATTTAGCAGGGACATAAAGGCAGAGATGAGTCAACCCCAAGATTTTCTTCAGAAAGAAAATTTTAGGAGGCAAGAACCACTAATTTAAAGGTCTTTATCTGAGAGAATACTTGGCTACTATGACTGCAGCAGAGTGGGCTGTGTGAAGATTTGAATGGCATGAGGTATAAGAGATTATGGATTAGTAATAGATAAAATCAGGGTTTTGAGGTCATTTTAAGGACATTATGTCTTACTCTTGATCCCATGGAAAACCACTGGAGAGTTGATTGAAGAAAGGATATGATTTAACATGTTTTAAATGGGTCATTCTGGCTGCTGTATTGTTAATAAAATGTAGAAAGGCACATGTGAAAACATGGGAAGAAATGTTTTCAGTAGCATAAGAGAGATACGATAGAGGTTTGTACTAGAGTGGTAGCATTGAGGGTGCTGAGTACTGATGAGAAATGGTTGGCTTCTTGTTGTATTTTGAAGGGTTACATCATGCATTTTTGATATACTGCATGCAGGTTGGCAGATTAATTTAGGAACCAAGGCTTATTTCAAGGATTTGTAGACTAGCAACATCATAAACTGAGAGGGAAAATATTGTGAAGTCACCAATTTTGGAAGGAAAATAGGAGTCTTATTGTTATTTGTATAGAGTGTGAAATGTCTATTACTACTAAAACCTATTAGGTGGTCGAATCTGGAAGACTGTCCTCGGGCATTCCTGTGTTAGAGTTTGGGGAGCTAAAGGGACACCATGAAAGAAGACTGGGGACTCTTGTCCACTGATGGGAGAATAGAACCAAGAGAGTGTGCCATTACAGGAGTCCAGTGGAAAGAATTCTTTCAAGATGGAATCAGTAAACTAATGTTTCTGAAACTGCTGATAACTTCAGTAAAATGGGTATTGAGGATTAAGCATTAGTTTTAACAATCTGGAGATTATTGGTGTAGTTGACAAAGGCAGTTATGGTGTTATGGTGGGGCAAAACCTGATTGAAGTGAATTTAAGAGAACATAGGAAGAAAGAAAATGTACACAATAGTTATTTAGAAGTGATGTGAGATATTTGGTTATAAAGGGGGACAGAAAAATAGTGTGGTAATCTATTACACGGTAGAGTAAGAAGGAATTGTCTTTTTTTTTTTTTTTTTGGTAATGTATGATAGTAAAACCTGTCTGAAATTCAGGGGTGACAAATCTGGTTGAGTAAAAAAAAAAAGAATGATAAGGCTAAAGAGAGAATCTAATTGCTGAAGCAATGCCTTAGGAGAGATTGGGTCCAGTGCACACCAGGAGCAGGTGGCCTTTGACCAGAGTAGGATGCATTGCCTTTGGGGTCCATCACCTCTTACTGAAAAATTTTAGTATCCACCTGTCAGATTTGGTGCTTGAGGGTTGATTCCTGTAATTTGAATTGTTTTCTAGTGAACTCGTAATCTGAACAGAGACTGAGAGCTGTAGTTATGGATACTTGTATTCAAATGCATTCATTTTCTATCTCTTGATGAAGCTTCTGTACTAGGAAGCCACCATCAGTGTCCATAGCTCTCTTTGGAGGTAATCATATATTGTGTTTTGTTTTGCATGGCCTGTATGACCTGGTGTGATTGCCAGGCCTGTCCAGTAGATTATGGGGTTCATTTCTAAATCTTGTGTCCCTAACACCTTTAACACACTTACTTTCTATTTATTCTATTCTAAGTGGATCAATGCCAATTGATCCAAAGATCCACCTTGTCTTCAAGACCTTGAACATCTAAATAAAACAGATGGTGTGCTCTCAGTTATTACTGAAAAAAAAGGGGGTCCAATTGAGCTACTGTATCTCTCTCCTCAGGGTACCATGTTTATTAGGTTAATATTTTTTCCTTTTCTTGTGTTTTTTTTTTTTTCCTTTTGACATGAATATGTCACAGTTACCCACTCTCTAGTTCTGGGACTGATTTCTTCTCTGCAAACCTTTTTATTCCTTTGGTCATTTAAGGTGGAATCAGGAAAAGTTAGAGGAGATTATAGGATTATGATCCTTGGATGGAGTCTTTATTTTCCAGGAATTCCAAAGTATAGTTTTTTAAGCTTAAATAAATCTCAACCTTTAATGATTTCTCATTAGTGATAAAAAAGAAATGTTACACAATTTGACCCCAATGCAATTTCATATCCTTCTCTCTCATATTTATTTATGTGAATTATGGGTTCTAGTACAACTATATTTTTTAATCTTAAGGGAAATAAGATAAATATTATTTCTTCAAAAGTTTACCTTTTATTTTTTGCAAACAATTCTGCCAAATTCCCAGGCTCATTTACAAGTGTGATCAGGCAATTTTGTCTTGATCACTGAATCAGATCTAAGCTTTCCTCCCTCGTGTTTCCATTTCTTAAATTAGGATGAAAGTTAGGGTGCCTGTCATCTGTATGGTTTCATTTCACAGTTTACACAGATGTTTGTATTGAAAGGACTATGGGCGTAGAGATTACTTATTACTTAGGTGAATTTCTGTTACCTCCTTGTAACATTCTAAAGCTACTAGAGATATATCTCATTTCAAGCTTTATTTTTCTTCTAACCTTTTTGTGTGTGTGTGTGTGTGTTTTTTCTGGGGAGGGTTAATGATTAATGAATGTGTCTTATTTAATTTTTTCCATCCCAAAATACTTAGTCCACAGTCTAACATATAAGAAGAATTTCATCAACATTTGTTGAATGGGACTTTTAGTTATTTTCCTTTAGCCCAAGTGAGTTAAATGTTACAGCGATAAGGAGATAAGAAATTCTGGACTGTACAGAATATTCAGAAATTGAGCAGGGAATATAGGTACAAATGAATAGTTCTTTGGATACTATTAGATCATCAGATTCTAATAGGAAAAGTATTAGAGTTTTCAGTGAGAATATCACCAATTGGTGTGTCTCAGATTCATTGCCAAAACAAAACAAAAAAGTTTTCTAGGCCACAGCTCTGCTCAGATATTCTTTGTAGCAGCAGTTTATCACAATGCTAATAAATATATACTCATGAAGAAAACATTCAATAAATTTAAATAAATTAGCAGGATATGTTTTATAATACTCAGGCAATGAATCCAAGCGTGCAAAGCATTTTGCCTAATTTGATATGATCACTTTTTTTTTTCTTTTTGGAAATGAGAACACAAAGTGCATAAAAGTCAACAATTAATTCCTACAAGACCATAGTGACTTTTGAAATAGTCCACAAGCAGGTTTTGTACAATGATTCCTCTTCTTGAAAGAATATTGATTTTCCTCAATATTTTTTAAAATCTTAAGAGAAAATAGGCTATTAGTTGAGGAAGATAGGAATTTTCCTTTTCAGATAATTTATGTGTATGGAATTATTTCTGTGAAAGGAGAAAATCAATGTTACAAATCTATTATCTTAATTTAGAAAGACAAATAAATTCTTCCATTAATAGGTCTTCATTTTTCATCTCTGTTATTGCTACAAAATCTTTATAAAAATAGCACATTTACAGTCACTGCATCAATTGGTCTTTATTAGACAACATTTTACAGATGCTGTAAGTTAATTGTGTCAGTTTCAACTTAAGAACTATAATTAATACAATGTGGGCACAGGTGTTCCTGGATATACAAATGAAATACTGAGACTAATTTTGTTTTTGTTTTTGGCTGCACTGGGTCTTCGTTTCTGAGCGCGGGCTTTCTCTAGTTGCTGCGCGTGGAGGATGCTCTTCGTTGTGGTGCTCGGGCTTCTCATTGCGGTGGTTTCTCTTGTTTGTGGAGCCCGGGCTCTAGGCACGAGGGCTAGTTTTATAATTGAGAAGCAAACTTCACAACAATGAAATGTTCAGAAATTCTGAATAGAATAACACATTGTGAAAAATATAAATTTTAATACAGCAAGAGCGAGGAAGAAAATACTCTTGTAGTGATTATTGAATCTAATATTTGATACAAGTTGCATTTGAATTGAAGTTAGGTAGATGAAAGAATATTAAAGAAAAAATACAAACTTACTTCACAATAATATGTAAAAAATAATAAAAGGAACCTCAGTTGAACAATATACCACCAAAATGAAAAAAGTTAAACAAAAGGAATATATCAATTGTGCCAATTATTTGTTAATTCGAGTGTCAGTCGTTGCTTGGTGCTTCCCTATACGGTGGATCTCAATGAAAATTTAAACATTTCTACTCTTATACATTAAGAATTCAGAAAATCAGGGTCTTCTTAAAGAATAAATATGATTCCAATAAATGCTGGAAGGAATGGCATCCAAAATGGACTTCATGAATACATCCTCCATTTAAAATCATTCCCATCTACCAAAAAGAGAACATTTTTCTAAAGGTTTTCTTTTTCATTTTCATTTTGCTCTTTTCTTTGTTGTTGTCAGTGGCTAAGATGGAGTCTTATTTCTTCCTCTTTTTTCTTCAGCTCTCTACATTTAACTTAGAAAAATTCACACATACACAAAAGATTTGGACAACAAAATAAAGGCTTAATTCCAGTGATAAAATAAGCTACAAATTAGCAACACTGCTTTAGAAAACTGAAGTACCAGAGGTTTCTTGGTCTGTATCTGAAGTTCTATAGGCCAGAGATTGATTATTATTACTACATTTTATTTGTTTATTTTTTTTTAGCTGACAGAGAGCTGAGTGGCACATGCCTCATTTTCTGTGACATCCTGCTGATAATGGAAGAATTGAGGCATTTTCTACCTTTGCTAAGAGCTGTAGAGGTTTGAGCCAGCTCTCAGCATCCTGCCACAATTTGGTGAATTGTCCCTCTGTTTGGAAGCTATAGTTCATAGATTGTGCCTTGGATTTATGGTGTTTTAAAGCAAAGACAAATGGAGCTTCCTAAATGGAAAAGGCATTTCCCAGGGAGCAGAATTGTGTTAGTGAGAACATTCTGAGGAAAATAGCAAAGTTTGGTGTACTCTTTACTGTGACTTAGATTCTTAGCCTGTTTCTCTGGGTATTTTTCAGGAAATAGCTGATCCTCAAAAAAAAAAAAAATCCCAACATAAAGTAAGTAAAAATGAGAATGGAATCAGCATGAGACTTCCATAGATAATGCCAATATTTAATAACATATTAACTGGAATTTTTAAAAGGCAGGAAATAAAAGACACTTAGCTAAGTACAGAGTGGGAGTTTGGGATTGACATGTACACACTGCTATATTTAAACCAGATAACCCACAAAGACCTACAGTACAGCACTGGGAATGCTGTTCAATATTCTGTAATAACCTAAATGGGAAAAGAATGTGGAAAAGAATAGATACATGTCTATGTTTAACTGAATCATTTTGCTGTACACCTGAAACTCACACAACACTGTAAATCAACTGTGCGCCAATATAAAATAAAAATTTTTTAAAAAAAGGAAAAATTCAAACAAATCTATTTTGGAGATGATCACAAAGCAATTGTTAAAATAAGACTTCCAAAATGGAATCTTAAAAAAAAAAATTGTCTCTAAGAACCAAGACTAAATAAAGTCCAACAGTCTTTCAAAGGGGGAAGGCCCACAAGAGGTATTTCTTTTGAAGGAATCAGATCATTTTAAGATACTAAATTTCCCTATCCTCAACTTTCATGTCTACTTCTTCCTGAATTCTTCTCTACCTCTCTGGCTCTCTCCCCAACCCTATTGGATCCAGGGAGTGCTCTTACACTTGAATTTTCTTTTCCTGAGTCTGCAAGGTCAATCCTGAAAGTATGGATTAGATATACAATATAATTGTCGACTTCTGATTTGGGAACTTTTCCCAGTTGTGCAGTGAAACACACCAGGCAGCTGCTGTTCTGTTTCCCTTAGTTACCGCTTGCTGAACATCTTTGGGAATGTGTGCTGTATATCGTCCTTGCAGGAACCTGTTTCTCCCAAGACATCCTGAGGTAGCTTAATGTTGAAATATGATTGTTTCACACAAACGCAATTTGCACAGTTTATTAGATTTTGCAGAGTATTTTATTGCAAAACCGAAGTGCGGTTATCACTGCTGTTATAGCTGAGAGTGCTTTTGTTTAAAGTACCTGCTTCCCTGGTCTCTGGATGATATACATTCATTTTGTAAACTTTAAGAAAAGAACAGCATTTTCATGAAATAACTTTAACCAGGTTTTGCTGTATTTGGGGGAGAAAATCAGTGTATCATTTGTGATTCTTTTAACACACAAGCAGAAATTGAAAAGGATATTTCTTTGTTCGATATAGAGTATGATAATAATTGGTCTTCCAAAACATAACAAAGTGTTTGGATCTGCTAAGAGACTCTCTTGAAAAGTGGGAATAAATATGTTAATGCTTACAGAAATAACTTGCCTTCTAATAAAAAATATTTCTTTAAAAATGTTACAAACTTGCTTTTGAAAAAGAAACACTGAGTGACTTAGTTCAAGAGTTATTAAATACTTCTATTAAAAATTAATGGGAAAAGAAGTGCATATATATAGGTTGAAATTTTTATATTGTAATAATAAGAGAAATAATTGTATGGCAAAGAACAAAACTATTAAAGTTAAAATATGGCTGTCAGAAATACTATTCTAATCTACTTGAAGAAATAATAAGTATCTCCGGGCACACAGATTCACATAAACATCATTTTACTCTTAGCAGAGGATATAGACTATTAATGGAGGTTACCTATTAGAATATATAAGCCCTCAGAGCAAAAATTATATAGGGCACATTTTTGCATTGTTTAATTAAAATTTTTAACTGAAAATGTGCAGCAACATCTCATAATATTTAAAGATGGAACCTCTACTCTGTTGTATATATGATCTATGCCATTCCAGATGTTTTATACCTAAAGAGAGCTAGTCATGTATTTTGTAGAGTGCTCCTTTAAAGTGGGTTCTACACCCAATTCCAATGTGTTTGGGAGTTTTCTCTCCCATATCACGAAGCGATTCTCAGACACCATCTGGGTGTCCTACAATTCAACTCACTTCTATCACCATCTACCTGAAGATAGCAACATCGGATCCACAGTTTAAGGTCTCAGTCCTACAAGACTGAAGCCACCACCTCCCACTTCAGATACCAATCAGAAGCCAATGTTTTTACCTGTGCTTCTGACCTAGCCACTGTAGATTGGAGGTTCCATCGACCTCCTCCTTGAGTTTGATTAATTTGCTAGAGGGGCTCATAGAACTCAGAAACATTTTATTTACTAGGTCACCAGTTTATTATAAAAGGATATAATTCAGGAACAGTCACATGGGGAAGAGTTGCATAGGGCAAGGAGGGAAGTAACAGAGCAGGGCCTTCATGTCCTCTCCCCAAATCAAGTGGTCACACACCCAGAAGCTCTCCAAACCCCACTCTTTTGGGGTTTTCTAAAGGAGGCTCCATTACATAGGCATGATCAATTAGATCATTGACTATTGGTGATTGAACTCAATCTCCAGCCCCTCTCCCCTCCCTGAAGGTCAGGGGGTGGGTCTGAAAGTTTCAACCTTCTAAACACATGGTTGGCTCCACTGGCAACCATCCCCAACCTTAGGTTATCAAGGGGCTTTCCAAAAGTCACCTCATTAACATAACAAAAGACACATTTTGTAGCTCTCATCACTTAGGAAATTCCAAGGAGCCCTGTGCTAGAAATGAGGACAAAGACCAAATATATATTTATTATAATAAATCATAATATCACACCCATACTATGGGTTTGTTTGATATCTATTCATGATTAGACTGATATGAATGTTTGAGAAAATACTCCAGTCTCATTGCATCATATTAGAGGATACAGAATATAAATATATCTTATTACCAGTGATGTTTACCTTGATCAGGTGGTGAAAGTTGGGTCTTCCAGCTTTAGCCACTGCAGAATTACCATTTTCCCCTTTCCATACTCTATTCTTTATCAATGAATCACGAACTACTGTCCATACGTAAGCTGAGAGTTGGGAGGTAAAACTTCATCTTTTGAAGAAGTCAAATAATTTCGGGGCATATATTTAAACGATCATAGAAAGTAATAAGTATTTTGGGGAGATAGTTTGTGTATATAAAAATCTCCTTTTACTCCTTAAGGTTTCATTACTAATTTTAGTATTCATCAGATGATCTTGTCTACAGCAACTATTACTTGGTTGTTTTAACGGTAATTTTCTATTTCCCTCCTTCCTTCTACATTTTAAATTTGGAATTTCTCTGTAAGAATGAGCTGTTTTTCTCCCCTTTTTAACTATTTATTAAATCATTTATTTATATTGGTGGATTTATGGATATTTATTTTATTTGGGGGGTTATAATTCAATATTATTATTTATTTTTATCTCAGAATTTTCCAGTTTTGGCCAGCTGGAGCTCTTTAAGTTTGACTCCTGTGTCATTTTTACAGGTGTCTTCTAAAAAAAGAAAATATATTTTGCATTTTCCCTGCCTCTGTCTAAAAGCAATAATTTCTCCAAGGACCCCTGGTTACTTTTAATGAAGAACGATATTTAGAAACTAATATCTGCGTATGTTAGGTGTGGTTTTTGCTCCTGACATGTTGCTTCTTTTAAACCCTCCCATCAGACAGGGCTTTGTAATGTATGTATGTATATATCTGTATATTTATCTGTATAAATAAATATATTAAAAAAATTTTAAATATGTTTTCTAAGTGTGTATGTATGTATATATGTGTGTAAATATATATGTACATATGTATATATGTTTGACAACAAATTTATATCTCTTGTCTCTAATCTAGCATACAGGATTTATGTTGGGAAGTTTTCATGACATATATAACTTTTTTTTATTAGATATCATGTTATTAGATTTTTATTTCTTCCTGATTGAGCTTTGGTAATCATTGCCTTTCAGTACATTTTTCCCATTAATTTAAAGTTATCAGGTTTCAGAGTAAGGACAAGATGGTAGAGTAGAAAAAGCTTGAGCGCACCTCCTTTCACGACCACACCAAAATTATAATTAACTGCTGAACAACCATTGATAAAAAAGGACTGGAACCCACCAAAAAAGATATTCTATGTCCAAAGACATAAAGAAGAAACCACAATGAGATGGTGGGAGGGGCACACTCATGATATAATCAAATCCACACCCCCTGGGTGGATGACCCACAAACTGGAGAATAATTTTATCAAAGAAGTTCTCCCACAAGAGTGAGAGTTCTGAGCCCCATGTCAGACTCCCCAGCCTGGGGGTCTGGCATCAGGAGGAGAATTCCCCAGAGCATTTGGCTTTGAAGACCAGCAGAGCTTGATTACAGGAACGCCACAGAACTGCGGGGAAACAGAGACTCCACTCTTGGAGGGCACATACAAGGTCTCACATGCACCAGGACCCAGGGCAAAAGAAGTGACTTCTTAGGATCCTTGGCCAAACCTACCTGCTGGTCTTGGAGGGTCTCCTGGGGAGGCAGAGGGGAGGGGGGAAGCAGCTGTGGCTCACTCTGGGGACAAGGACACTGGTGGCAGGGGTATCAGGGAGGATTCATCAGCATGAACTCTCCTGAACGTCGACATTTTGGTACCAGTTATAGGTTCCAGTGGTGGGATGCTTCAGGTCAGATAACCAGCAGGGTGAGAACACAGTGCCACCCATCACCAGACAGGCTGTCTAAAGATTTCCTGAGCCCACAGCTGCCTCTGGACACACCCCTTGAGTTATGAGAATTAATTTAATATATATAAAACTGTAGTGGGAAGCAGCCGCATAGCACAGGGAGATCAGCTCGGTGCTTTGTGACCGCCTGGAGGGGTGGGATAGGGAGGGTGGGAGGGAGGGAGACGCAAGCGGGAAGAGATATGGGAATATATGTATATACATAACTGATTCATTTTGTTGTGAAGCTGAAACTAACATACAATTGTAAAGCAATTATACTCCAATAAAGATGTTAAAAAAAAAACTGTAATAATACTGTTTGACAGGCTGAAAATATTCAAAACCATGAGTTATATTTTTTAGTATTTTAAAAATTGTTTTGTCCTATTTTAATTGATCAGTATTCCATCATTCAATTTTTAAAAGTGGTTTTATTTACATTTAAATTTTCTATTTCTCTTGAAGTTAAAACTAAATTTGTAATGCAAAAATTTGAAGTTATATTTACTTTCCTTTACCTATCAAAGTGCCATTAGCTATGTCTTTCTTTGAAAAGGAAGAAATCCTATAATGCTCTTACTTTTGCTCTACATGACAGTTTGGGGCTGCACCTGTGGCTTACCATCTTCATTTTGTCTCTAACTTCCAAAATTACAAAGGCTTTTACTCACCACCTCCAATTCTAACTTCACGAGGTAAACACTCAAAAATCTCTTATGTGTTTAACAAAATGTTGTTTCTATAGATATGTTATTGAAACACACATCCATACATAGTATTTAAAATAAAGGTAAAACATAGCAGTCATATGAGTCTGAAATGTTTCATTTTGCCTGAATATATTTTGAAATTCTTCCAAGTCAATCTTCCCCCATTAAGAATATATCACATTGGGCTTCCCTGGTGGCGCAGTGGTTGAGAGTCCGCCTGCCGCTGCAGGGGACATGGGTTCGTGCCCCGGTCCGGGAAGATCCCACATGCCGCGGAGCGGCTGGGCCCGTGAGCCATGGCCGCTGAGCCTGCGCGTTCAGAGCCTGTGCTCCACAACGGGAGAGGCCACAACAGTGAGAGGCCCGCGTACCACAAAAAAAAAAAAAAAAAAAAAAAAAGAATACATCACATTATTTTAATTTTTAAATTGTTACATAATATTCAATAACATTTTAAACTTACCCTCCATTATATTAGCTTCAATTTTTATTGTAAGTACAGTAGTTCTGTAAGATAGTCTTTAGAATGTAATTAGGAGCCTAAAAGTGGATATGTTTCATATCAGATTATTTTCTAAACATGCTGTAGTAATTTATATTCTCCAAGAGAATAATAAAATTCTTCATTTTGTAACCTCTTCCTAGCACTGGTAGTACAGATTTTTAAATAAATTTCAATGTCTTAGATTATGTTACTTAATAGAATTAGTTGGTCATGCTATTTAAACCTCATAAATGATTTTTCAATTAGATTTACTTCATGAATCACCTCTGAAAGCTGTATATCAAAATCACCCATTGTGTTGTGATTTTATAACCTATCTTTGTAGTTTAAGAGTTTTGCTTTATGTATTTCACTATTATTATTTTTGGTTCATTAAGACTTATAGCTGATATAGCTTTCTCAGGGTGTGGAAATTTGGATAGTAAAACACTTCCAAGATTTTCTTTAAAGGCAGCTCTCCCTTCATCCACTTTATTGGCTTTGCCAACCTCACAAATATATTTGCATTTATCTGAGATATATCTGACCACCTCATGCCTTTTCCACTTTCCTTTACTTTTGAGTCGATCAGTTTTTATTATAAAATATATAGCTGATGTTTTCTTCTTTAATCTGATTTAAGAATTTGTCATTTGACAGGGACATTCAGTCCAAATTTTATGTTGGGCTTTATTCCTGTCCTCTTAGGTTATGACTGATTAAGCTCCCCCTTTGCTTCAGCTCCACTGTGTAGGCCAGGAAGCAGCCAGTACCCCAAACTACATTACAGCTAAGTATGTTTGCCCTAACAATGCTAACTACTTTGCCCAGATTCTTTCTGGGTAATGGCCAGAACTCACTATATAATACCTATGTATTCCAGTGACTTCCTGAATATCAAGCCTTCTTATCACTTAAACTCTCTTTCCTCTTAGGTTTTGTACATTCCTTATCTTAAGCTATTTACTTCCCTACATTTCCTTAGCCAATTGTCTCCTGTACACCTTGAACTCCTTCTATGTTTGCCAAAGTTATATCATAAACCTTTATTCTTTATAGTATCATCTCCACCTACTTTCTCTAAGTGGCATCTCAATATTCTCTAAATGAACCCATATATATTGCTTCCAACTCAAGAGGAGCATCTCTCCTATATTTCATGTATTTAAAGACAAAGATTGAAACTTGAAAGTAAAATTTCCTGTCTTTTTGTAGCTTTTATTATTCAATTATGCAATCCTCTCCCTATGTCAAAGTTGTCTTCTACAGAATTACCTTTATTCTCACTTGTCCGTGGATAATTTGAATATTGACATTGTCTTCCTGTTCACTTCTATTTCTGTCAGAGCTCTCAAAGATTCAGAATCCATTGTATGATCCACTTAACACTTTGGAAACTCAGTTTCTTGACTTTTTCACCCTTACTTTGCTCATTTATTCCCATGGTCATGCCTTAGGCTACAGCTTACCTTAGATGACTTTAGGAATATGTCAGGTAAGATAAAATATAGAAAAATCAGGTCTAAGGCTGAAGGAAGTTAAGGGAACTGTGACAAACAGAAGATAATAACCTAAAGGATTTAAAATTCAAATTTCTTGTTGATTTACTTAAGCGAAACAAGTCAAAGCAACTCTTCAGGTTGGTGTATTTCTTTTTGTTATCAGTTTGTACATTTTGACTAAAAACAATTACTTCTAAAAACACTTACTTTAAATATCTCATTCATCAACCTCTACCTCATTTTTTTCAGCTTCTACCTCTTGTACAATTACTTGTATAATTATTGAACCTCAATGAGGTTTCTACTCAATTTACTGTCCTGATCCCACCATCCACACACTCCTTCTGAAGACACTTACCTCTTTGTCTAGCTTAGTCCCCATGGTCCATTTCTAAATTGCATCATTCAAAACATTATAATCCCTGTGTTTCTTTGTCCATCCTAAATAATTGGGAACACTTCAGTGCCAGTTGAACAAAAATATCTACCCTTTACTTATGTGAACTAAAATAACAGAATTTCCATACTAGCTCTGCTTCAAGCTGAACCACCTAAACCTCAAATAACCTGTACCCTCACCCCAGCAGTTAATTGCATGTCCTAGTAAATTACATTTTGATTTTCTGGAATAACAGAATTGAATTTTCTTCTCTCCCCTCAAGCATCCTACTTTTCGAAACCAGTTGTGTGGATGTTTCCTTCAATTTATTATCAGGAAAACATTCTCCATGTTCTTATAAAGACTTTGACTCCTTCCATAGTTCTTATTTCCACCAACATTATCAATTTCCTATTCTACCAGGTAATTTCTAACCACTTTTTCCAAACTTCTTCTTCTCTACCAAGGGCATCACAAATGACCTTGTTGGCCAACATCAAAACCTAAGAATCATAGGCAAGTATCATCATTATCCAACATCTCAAATACAATCTCAATAAGTCTTGTAAAACTATTCAAATATATTATGAGTAAATTCATGATCTCAACTCTTGCATTGTTACTTACCTGGTTCAAGGCATCATTGTCTCTCTCAGAGAACTTCTACAGTCTCCTAACTGGATCTCACCATCCATTCTTACTCCCTACAATCCAATATCAGAAATACAGAACCATCTCTTGAAAAGATAGGTGACAATATAACATTCCCATGCTTAAAATCTGTCAATGGTTTCTCATTTTAATTAGAATTACTTTTAAATTCCTTTCTATTTTATGAAAGATCTTACAGGTCCTAACCACTGTCTACTTATCCAATGTCATTTCCTACTATGTTTCATTTTATCCTTTATATATCACAGCTCAATGATCTTCTTTCTATGATTTGATTATGCATCCAGATTTTTAAATTCAATATTGTTATCCCAGAGATTCAAACACAACTTCAAATTGATTAATTAATTTGTTTCCTCTCCTTGAATGTTCTCTTTCTAATCCTTTTCATAGACACATACTCACTTCCCATATGTAAGGTAAACCCATACAGCTTTCTTTTCCTTTTTTGCAATATAAGTGCCTGGCATAAACTGTGATTCCCAAGACCTCTACTTCAAAGGTGCATCCATTTTAAAGATACCTATCTCAAATAAACACATTGCCAACTATAAACTAAATGAAGAGCCAGGCCAAATCCCCCACTGAGGCTCCTTTGTTTTAGAGATCTTAGTTGATTTAAATAACTGACCATTAGGGATATTGTCTTCCTACATGGTAAATTATTGCTCTAATATTTTAAATTCACCAGTAAAGAGTGAGCCCAAGAAACCCTAGGCCCCCAACATCCTAAACCAAATCTGTTTTTGTGCCCAAGTTTCTAGTAAAAGGCACTTCTATATGCTGGATTGAAAGAAAGAAAGAAAGAATGAAAGAAAGAAAGAAAGAAACTGTGAGTCATCATTGACCCATCTTTTGTGTAAATGTCATACTTTCAATCTAATAGCAAACTCTTCCAGTGTTACATCATTACCACAGGATTCCCCTCTACTTTGCTCCATATCCTCTGGAAAAATTTTAGTCCAACCCACCATAATCTCTTACTTGAAGGGTCAATGTCATGATGATTGTGAATATAGCTTATTTAGCCACTTATTTAATTGTGATTCAAAAACAAACTATGTAGACTAACAAGATATATAAAGTAAATGAGCACAAAAGCTAAGCTGAGTAAATTATATTCTGTGCTCATGAATTTAAACTGGAAAACATAAGTCAAATGGTACATATAACAATAGGAGCTAGACATGAAAGAATTAACAGGAAAAAGAAAAGGCAGGTGCTATAGTCAATCCCATGAAGGATCATGGTAAAATGTACTTATAGGGAAACTAATATTATGAATAAGCAGATACTAGATAGTAAGAAAGATATACAGAACAACAACAACAAAAGTCAAGCTAATCAATAGTAGAAGAGATAACCTGTGAAAAGTGAAGAGATAACCTGTGAAAAGAAACACTATGTATGAGAGAGTTTCAGAGAGAGAGGGATAGAGTAAGAGAGGATGCTCAACCCAAGGTAGCTTCGATAAATCACCCCACCGTTTTTTTAGAGTTTGATCAGTTAAATGTTTTGCTTATAGGCAAAAGAAAGCAATTACTACTTTCTTGTATTTTTTATTTTTTAATCTTTTTGCAATGTAACTCTGGCATAATGTTCAAGAAGTATGCTAAACAGATCAATATCTGCTATCATGTTTCTTCCCAGATGCTAATCCAAATTGTTATACCCTTTCCACATCTCCACTTAAAATGTGCTCTTACCTAATTATTTAATTAGAGATATTATGCGTAGCATTAATTTGCTGGATAGTTCACATCACTAGCATATAATTATACAGCTGTATTTAAAATTAAATATTATGCATATGAATAAGTTTTGATTTATCATTTTAGAATTTCTTAATATCTTTAAATTAACAACAAGCTAAGACAATCCAAGTTTAAAACTCAGCAAATATTGCACATCACCTCTTTGTGTGTGTGTTCATGTATGTGTCAATGTTCAAGTTCATGTAGTTTATAACCAGAACAACTGTTGGACTAAATTTTGGTGTACGGAAGTTGTGACCACTTGAATTTAATTTTGCCAAGGTGATAAGTATACATCTCAAGAATCATATTTTAAAAATATTTCCCTGTGTCTATGGTTATAGTAGAGTAAGGTGGTAGCTCTTAAAGAGGTTGCTTGGTGTATAGAAATATATGATATATGATAGAACATATATATATTTAAAAACATGACCAATAACTTTTATTTTGTGAGCCAATTCAAGATATATATTCATAATGTAAGGATTCATTAAGAAAATATAGGCTTCCTGTTTCTGATCCAGCACATAAGAGCTTGGAAGTCATCCTTCCATCTTAAAAAGTGAAACAAACTGAAAATCAACAACTCTTTTCAGATCTATCAGAGAACTGAGGTCAGAGGGCAAACAGCTGTCCCCCAGATTGGAGAGATAAACAGGTGGATACAGAGAATCATAATTTACCTGAGCAGAAACCCATGAGTAGAAATCTCTGTGAGAACTGATACTGGGGTAGGAAAAGCTAATCTGTAGTTGTAGAATTGCTGCCGACTCAGTGAAGAAGTCTGAGAGTTAAAAAACCACTCTTAAGAGCCCACTCTTAGGAGGAGTTCTCCACACTTTTATAGGCTTTACCTCCAAGGACCTTACCAGGTTTTTATAGTAAAAATTAGAGGGAAAACCCCTCATGTTTCCATCAGAGGGAGGGAAAATTAGCCATTTTGAAATATGCCCAGGCATTCTGTTCTTAACAAAGCATGCCCTCAAGAGAAACTATCAATATTTTACCAGAGCCTGAACTAAAGGTTTTTATCAGTACCTGATCATCCTGGGAAAAGGGAAATGCCCAACTTCAGCCTCTTCTAGCCATCCTGTTCCACCTAAGGTAGAGAAACATCTGTGAAGTTCACAGGGCAGGGCTACAGACTCACAAAAAGACTGAGACCTAACCATAGGACTATAGAACACTTCTCCCAAAAGACCATACAACCACATCACTAGTGCCTACTTTCCAGAGTTCCTTTTACCAAGTACATCATATACAACTATCAAGAAAAAATAACAAGGCATGCTAAAAGACAAAAATCACAAGAGACAGAGCAAGTATCAGGAACAGAGTTAGACATGGAAGGGAAGTTGGAATGATCAGACCAGGAATTTAAAATAACCATGTTTAGTATGATAAGGATTTTAATGGAAAAAGTAGACAACATGGAAGAATATATGTGTAATATAAGCAGATAAATGGAAATTCTAAGATAAAATCAAAAGGAAATGATAAAAATAAAAGAACACTGTAACAGAAGAAAAGAATGCTTTGATGGGCTTATTAATAGAATGGATACTGCTGAGGAAAGAATCTGAGTTTGAGTATATGTAAAGAGAAACTTCCAAAATTAAAAAAAAGCAAAGAGAAGAAAGACTGAAAAACAAACAAACAAAAAAACAGAATACCCAAGAAAAATGAGACAATTACAAAAATTGTAACATATGCATAATACTAGCACCAGAAAAAGAGAAAAGAAATGAAAAATGTTTGCAGCAGTAATGACAGAGAATTTCCCAAAATTAATAGCATCAATTAAAAAACAGAGATTGTCATAGTAGATTAAAAAACAAAAGCAAAACTAGACCCAGCCATATGTTGTCTACAAGAAACCCACTTTAAATATAGACACATGTATATTATAAGTAAATGGGTAATGAAAGATATACCATGCTAACACTAATTTTAAAAAAGCTGGAATAGCTACACTAAACATAGAGAGAACAGACTCCAGAGAAGGAAAAGTATCATGGGAAAGATGGCATTACATAATGATATAGGGGTCAGTTCTCCAAGGAGACTCAGCAATCCATAATGTGTACATGCCTAAAACAGGGTCAAATATGTATGTATGCAGGTGCATTTTTAATGACTCTACTTAAAAGTATTACAATATAAAATACATAAAATGACAGAGAGAGAGATGGCTAGATAAATATTATACACGTTATCCCACATATGTATGAATATGTGTTTAAAAAGTATTTCATAAACTTAAGAATAAGTGTATTTATACATCTTTAGTAATTTATGAATAAAAGCATGCTTTATTGATATCATATAGAGCATTAATCTCTAACCAATATCTGATACACTTACTGCAGAAAATGCTTTCCATTAAAATCAGGAATTTACAAGGATTTTCATTATTATCACCTCATTTAAGAACTCTCTGAAATGTGAAAATAATACAATCAGAATCTAACACAAAATAATAGAAAAAAACCCCAATGAATTGAAGAACAGATTCTATTTTTCAGCTTGCATATTCACAATAATGTGCATACTGGGAAGAATACTCAAATAATACTATTTTGTTATAATTTGAAAATTAAGAACAAAGAGGATCTGATGTATTTTTTGATAATATATTAAAAACATTATAGGTTTGATATTGGCATGATAATACATTGAAAAATCAATGAACTATATAAGGGGAACACAAAAAGAAAAAGAGAAAATTGAAACAGTAAATGATAAGTTTATTTTACAAAACAATGCGAAGTAGATATTTGACAAATGGACCAAATACAATTTTTTTTTTATAAATTTATTTATTTTTATTTATTTATTTTTGGCTGTGTTGGGTTTTCCTTTCTGTGCGAGGGCTTTCTCTAGTTGTGGTGAGCAGGGGCCACTCTTCATCGCGGTGCGCGGGGCTCTCACTGTCACGGCCTCTCTTGTTGGGGAGCACAGGCTCCAGACGCGCAGGCTCAGTAGTTGTGGCTCACGGGCCCAGTTGCCCCATGGCATGTGGGATCTTCCCAGACCAGGTCCCGAACCCGTGTCCCCTTCATTGGCAGGCAGATTCCCAACCACTGCGCCACCAGGGAAGCCCCCAAATACAATTTTTAAACACCTAAGAATATGGTAAATTATTAGATGATAAGGTCATATGGAAACTAACCACAACATATACAACTGAAAATATATGTTGCTGTGACTCTTTCTTCCTCTTTCTTGGGGATGATATGTTTCCTCATCTCTGTTCTCCAAACACATCTACTCCAGATCTCTCTCTGCATTACAGCTTCTACTGCCTCAAAATTTTACTCTTCTGAAATGTTTGTTAGACTAATAGTCTTATTGGCTACATGTCATCTCCAGGCCTAGTGCCACTTTAATTTGAAATTTGGCTCATAAAGCTTGCAATATCCTTTTGATTTGCTAAAAAATATTCTGTAAAAATATATATGATGGTTCCTCCTTGTATTAGGTGGTACCATATGTTAGAAGTCTGGCCCTCTAAACTAATGCTTTCTGCAATGTCTGTTGGTAGAGAGTAACTGGTTCCTATAAAGAAAGGATGTTTGTTGAGAAGTATGGCAGACACTATTAATTTCCTAAGCAATACCCCATTCTTCTGTTTTACCATAGTGAACAAATTCTAATTTAGTTAGGAGGTAGCAATACAAATAAATTTATCATTTTAAAGTCCTTTGAAGATAACAATGAGCACATGATACATTTCTGGCTGAAGTAAGAAAAAGTTTACTGAATGTGTGTTCCTAAAAAGATATGTTTTTGCAAAATTCTTTTTCTAACGAAAAATATGACAGAGAATAAAGCTAAAAGCCTAGATCTTTAATGTGGCCTCTTGAACAGCTATATAATTCTGAAAATACCTGTCTCTGGACTTTGATTTCAAATAAACCCTATTTTTTCAAGCAAACTGTATTTGGATTTGATATATGTAGCCAAATACAAACCTAACTGAAATAAAATACCTTAAAACTTATCTACTATACTTCACATTGTTCCCTATTTAAAAATATACCTTTATGTTTATGCATATAGTCCCCCAGATCCCATCCATAGTGACCAACTATGACCAATGTAGTCACTAGAGCACTCAGACTTTCTGAACAGGAGGAAAGACACTATCTTATCCCCTTAGTCCATACAGATGAGAGGTGATGGGGCCATTTCTTTCATATTTCCCAGTACTCAGAGGAACACCCTTACAATCACAGTCAGGTGTACGCCATTCTCATCTTGCTGGCTAATGATTAAATGATGTCAACATGCTGTATGTATAACAGTAATGAAAAGTAAAACTGTAGTAGTAAGCAGACAAACAAATGAAAACAAAATGAAACAAGATGGAATACATACAGTTCTCCAGAATATAACCACACTGTAAGAGACCATTTCTGCAAGAAAGAGATAATACTTCCTCTGAGCTAGCAAATTACAGATGTGGCATAGCCTTTAAGGAAAGCACTTATGGGTTGTCAGGTAAATTGCGAACTACATACTAGAGCACCAGTTTTCACATACTTAACAGTTAATGAACTGATTTCCATATTCAGAGATTTCTACGACGACCATTAATGGCTGCTTGGAGACTGTTCTGTCTCAACAATCTCAACAAATCAGGGATTCACTAACATGGAACTGATTTGTGGTCTAGCAGGACATTTTAGGCAAAGCAGTGCTAACTTCCTTCATCTGCAGGCAGAAAATTCTGAAGAGACAAGACTTCCTGCTGTGATGTTTGAATAGGCAGAGATACCCCTATTCAACGGGCCATGGGTTCTCCTGGCAATATGACCCTCCTGAAACTTCTGTGAAATTTTTATCAGATTCGTACTTGGGAACCAATGTTAAGACCAAGAGCAGGTGTGATCCTGTGATTTTCCATTTGCTTTCTCAATCCTCAGCACAACTAGACTACCCATTCTAAACAGCTGCACCTGGTATAGAAGGGAAATGAATGATGGGCTTCTGTTGCTTAGGAACAATATGGCACAGGGCTCCATCTTCCAGTGTTGTTAAGTACTAAACTGTCCTTATATCAGGCTCCTATTTAGAGAGTAAAGACAGAGACAAGCTGCAGAAAAACTTTGAACATCAGCCTTATCCTCTAACCTTCCCCAACTTTAGAATGAGAGTGGACAACACTAGGCCAAAGTGTGCTAAGAGGTGGAAAGTTGGGTGTAGAAGAATATACCCTACAAAGACCTAAGATGCCAGAATCTCTTAGAGCTCCTTCTTCATATTCCCATTCTAATTGCCAACTTCAATCTCTTAAATAATCTGTGCACTTAAGTCACAAAAAAAAAAAACTACTTCAACAAAGATTGTGATTATTGTCAGTCAAAAGAGTACCTGGTTAGTTTTCAAATAAAATCTAGTAGTCCCACTTCAATAATTTTACTTTCTGCTTTAGGCAAATGGGATTTTATGATTTTGCCTAATTATCTTTTTACCTATGGACTTCTACTAGGTAGCTCAAGGCAATTTTTGTATTTTTGAAGTCCAGTATGAATGGCACACACAGACATAGATTCTTATCTTTGGCTACAAATCTCACCAATCTCTCACCTTCACTGGGCATGGGGTATTAAGTGATGGAATCAATTTATAATTGAGCTCTTTTCTCATCGCAAAACATAGAACAGATTCTTTGCAAACTAGTTTGGGGAAATGTTCACTATTGTCACTTTGTTATGAGTTATTACTCATATTTATTTCTATTTCAACCAGAGCTCATGTAAGCAGTCCCATCACTAGCTAGTCTATACAACACTTTTATGTAATTTTAAAAAAAGTATCAATCTTTCTCAGCAGTAGGAAGAATTCTGCAGTACGGAGTACAAATTTAGTCTCCAATTTCCTTGGCGAGATTCTTTTGCACAGAGCACAAACACATGGTAGCAATGGCTATAGCTACAAAATATAGGAATTCACAGAATTTTCAAATTTAAAATAAAAATTAATAAAAAAGATAAAATTTTTATTGAAAAGAGATTCAGGGACAGGAGACAGACCTCAGGGAAGCTTAAATATCAGGAAATCATGATCTCTATTTTTCTAGAGCATGCCTTTCTCTATCTTCATTTAAAAGGCACAAGTAATTTGGAGAGATCATGGTTTGCTGTTTCCTCATGGGCTCTATTCCACTATAAATGGACCTTTCCTAAGGCTTTGAATGTACAGTGTACCCATTTTGGGTACATGTAATATCTACATGACTTAAATTTGTGCTGAGGACATCTAATTCTATACCATATAATGACCATGCTTGTTCATTAAGGAAGAGCTGATAGCACGGACAAACTTCAGGAAAGGGAGGGTTGCTGGACGTGCATGCAAAGCATGATTACTTCCACTATGCAAAATTAAGCTGTACAGAAAAAAAGATTCTAACCTAAATTGAACACTAAATAAAAACAGGTAATGTAATTGCCATATAAATAACAACTAAAAGATTAATACTCTTAATATATGAAAAGGTCTTATAAATCAATAAAAATGATAACAAACAAATAGAAAATGGCCAAAAAATGTGCAAAGATAAATAAGCAAATATTTAGTTTCAGTTGATAAAGTTTGTGGTCTCACCAATAATAAGACCAGTTAATGAAACCAGTGCCAGTTAAAACACTAGGCGATTGTTACCTATTAATTAGTTGTGGTAGAGGTGTAAACTCTAGCTGTTTTCTGGAAGGCAATCTGGAGATATATATGACAAATTTAAAAGTTATATTATTAAACTAAGAGTTTTAGAAATCTCTTTAAAGGAAAGGAAAATACCCTGAAAGATTTGCATTTTGTTCAGCATGTATTTTTTGTGACTTATAGCATATCCTGAGTATAGTTCAAGTCCTTTGGAATTAGTGTAAGAGAGACGTTTATAGAAATTTGTTATATCAGTTGTGGTAAATGAGATCAGAGGAGACAGACAGATTTTTCAAAAAATGGGGTTGGTAAAACTGGACACATATGTAAAATAAATAAACAGATACCTCTGTTGCTTTTCATATTAATTTCTAAAGGTATCAAAGTTTTAAATATAAAATTTAAAATATAAAGTTTAGATAGAAACACAGATTCTATTTTTAAAATGTAGGAAGATTTTATGATCAAGGCATCTATTTATAAGCAAAAAATAAAATGCTAAATTTTACTATATAAAATAAACATTTTTTGCATAGCTCAACAAAAAGTTAGAAAAAATGATTATATATGCATGCATAAAACAAGTTCTTAATATTAAAGAACTTCAAAGATCAATGAGAAAAACACTAACAACTCTGGAAAGATGGACTCATGACATCAATAGACAATAGGCAATAAAGAAATATAAATGGAATTAAACATATCAATGCTTTATCTCATTGATGATACTTAAACTGCCAAATAAAACAGTAAGGTTACATTTTTCATATACTGAATTTGTGATGATGAAAAATGATGATGATACACAATAGGGATTAAAGTGTGAGAAAATATTTCTTATACACTGCTGGGAAGGAGTACACATCCATTTCAGAGTTAAAATTGGCTTGGCGAGACTTTGGCTTCCAGCCATTATGGAGTAATAGTATCAGATTAGTCTTCTTCAGGGAAACAAAAGAAAACTGGAGAAAACATATAAAACATTTTTTTCTCAGATACTTACTAGACTGTGCAAGATTCTGATCTGTTAGAGAAAGAAAACAAATGAGGTAACTGTAATTGTGTATTAATTTCCTGAGCCCTTGTAACAAAGTATCAGAAACAGCATGGCTTAAAACAACAGTAATTTATTGTTTCACAGCTGTGGAAGCTAGGAGTCCAAAATCAAGGTGTCAGAAGGGCCATCCTCCTTTTGAAGGCTCTGGGAAAAAACTCTTCTTTGCTTATTCTTATCTTCTTGTGTTCCCAGGCATCTTAGCTTTTGTTGGTGACTGGAAGTCCTCAGCTTGTAGCAGCATGACTTCAATTTCCACCTCCAACTTTTCCCTCTGTGTCTATGTCTCTGTGTGTCCTCTCCTCTTCTTATGAGAACATCAGGCATATTGAGTTTAGGGCCAACACTAATCCAGCATGACCTAACCTAACTAAGTATATCTGCAAAGACCCTATATTAAAATGAAGTTACACCCTGGGGATCTAGATTGGGAATAGATTCTTTATGGAGGTTATTAAGGTTAAATGAGGTCATAAATGTGGGGCCATGACCCAATATTATTAGTGCCCTTAAAAGAAGAGCCACCAGAGAGCTTGCTCTCTCTGTCCACTATGTGAAGACACGACAATATGGCAATTGCCTACAAGCCAGGAAGAGAGAATTCACCAGAAACTGAGTTGTCAGCACCTTGATCTTGGGCTTACCATTCTCCTGAACCGTGAGAAAAAAAAAAATTCTGTTGTTTATACCACTCAGTCTATAGTATTTTGTTATAGAAGGCTGAGTAGACAAAGACACAGATGGGCATGAATTTGGGAGACACTATTCACCCTATACAAATTGTTTGACTTTGTGCCTGAAGGTGTTTTCCAGAACTGAGAAGGAGGTGTTAGGGAGATACCCAAAAAGAGCACAGTGATTATTCTGAGCTGAGGCGAGAGAAAGAGATCAGAACGTAGGAACACTGAAATGTCTGCATTTGAGTGACAGAATCCTGGAAAGGGGAAGTCTATTCAGAGAAAAATTGCAGACATTAGAACTGGTGTCCACTTAAGTCTTTGTCTGAATTGTAAGACTCATAGGCATAGGATAAAACACCATAGTCTGGGAAATTAACAATTACCAGAAAGTTGTAAGATGAAGTATTATCAGCCTGCACACAGGGCTGGGAAACATTCAATTTCCCAGAAGCCAGAATGAGGAGATGTTTGTGAGCACCTTGCACATCTAACAGAGACCCCAGAAGGGTCATACCTGAGTCATAGGTGCAAATAATGCAACAAATTTAATCTGCTTTAATCCTATCCTTACACAAATTAACAACAAGTCTTGAAAAGACTATGCTGATCCACAAATAAATTAATTAACCCTAAAACAAAATTCAAATCTTTTTTAAAGGAATGCAAAAAAAATCTAGACACTCAATAGGAAAGAATTCACAATGTCAAGCAATAGAAATATCTAGTCAATGGAAAAAGAATAAGAAATGACAGAGATTATGGAAGAAATAGATGAGGCCATTAAAACATCTGTTATAAATATGCTTAAGAATTTAAAACAAGACATGTATGAAATGAAGTGAGAAATAGATGATATTAAAAAAATCAAGGAAAAATTATGGAGCTGAAAATATAGCATCCCAAATTAAAACTTCACTAGATACACTCATTGGCATATTAGATAATGCAAAGGAAAAATATCAGTTAACTTGAAAACATTCCAATAGAAAATACATAAAGTGATACTCTAATAATAATTTTTTTAAATACTGAAAGTATAAGTAATTTCTGTGACTTGTAATGTAAAAGAACCAGTATGAAATCATGTAATTGGAATACTGAATACCCTAACCAAAATGTGATTGGAAGGTATATTTGAAGCAAAAATTGCCTGTAAATTTCAAATTTGATGAAAAATATTAGGCCATAAATCCAAAAAGCTTAACACACCTTGGGGGTGGGGAATGGGAAGTAAGAAAGCATAAAAAGGAGTTCATAATTAAATCGCTAAAAACAAGTGATAAGAGAAAACACATAAAAACAACCAGGAAAAAAGACAAATTACACTCATAAAACAATAAGAAATTTCATTGAATTCTTATCTAAAGCAATGAGAATCAATGGACAGTGGAATGGTATCTTTAAATCACAGAAAAAATACTCCATCAGTCTAAAGTTTTTTTTTATCTAGTTATAACATCTTTTAAAAAATGAAGATGAATTAAAGCCATGCTTAAAAGTAAATAGCTGAATTATTCTTCAGTACATGTATGGTAAAGGAAATGTTAAGGGAAGTTACTGCTATAGAAGAATAATTGATATCATAGGGGAAATTGGATCTACTCACAGCAATGAACACCTCCAAAAATGGGAAATACATAGGTTAATAGTAAAGAGTTTTTTTTTCTTGTGTTCTAACATCTTTAAAAGTTTGTTTAAAACAGTAATGATAATAATGAATTATGAGCTCTTAAAAGAAATACTGCTGAATAATCCCTATGTTATATACAGGATGTTTATTATCTGAAGTTAGATTGTGATATTTTAAAACGCACATTTTAGAATAAAGAGCCACCACTAAACATTTAAAGAAAGAAATGTAGCTAATAATCCAATAAAGTAAACAAATAGAATACTAATGAATAATCAGTTAATCCAAAAGAAGGTAGGAAAAGAGAAGAAACAACAGAAAGGGCAAATAGAAAACACAAATGGGAAGAAGACCTAAATAGACATTTCTCCAAAGAAGATATACAGATTGCCAAAAAACACATGAAAGAATGCTCAACATCATTAATCATCAGAGAAATGCAAATCAAAATTACAATGAGATATCATCTCACACTGGTCAGAATGGTCATCATCAAAAAATCTAGAAACAATAAATGCTGGAGAGGGTGTGGAGAAAAGGGAACACTCTTGCACTGCTGGTAGGAATGTGAATTGGTACAGCCACTATGGAGAACAGTATGGAGGTTCCTTAAAAAACTACAAATAGAACTACCATATGACCCAGCAATCCCACTACTGGGCATATACCCTGAGAAAACCATAATTCAAAAAGAGTCATGTACCAAAATGTTCATTGCAGCTCTGTTTACAATAGCCAGGACATGGAAGCAACCTAAGTGTCCATCAACAGATGAATGGATAAAGAAGATGTGGCACATATATACGATGGAATATTACTCAGCCATAAAAAGAAACAAAATTGAGTTATTTGTAGTGAGGTGGATGGACCTGGAGTCTGTCATACAGAGTGAAGTAAGTCAGAAGGAGAAAAACAAATACCGTATGCTAACACATATATATAGAATCTAAGAAAAAAGAATGTCATGAAGAGCCTAGGGGTAGGACGGGAATAAAGACACAGACCTACTAGAGCATGGACTTGAGGATATGGGGAAGGGAAAGGGTAAGCTGTGACAAAGTGAGAGAGTGACATGGACATATATACACTACCAAACGTAGGGTAGATAGCTAGTGGGAAGCAGCCACATGGCACAGGGAGATCAGCTAGGTGGCTTGTGACCACCTAGAGGGGTGGGATAGGGAGGGTGAGAGGGAAGGAGACGCAAGAGGGAAGAGATATGGGAACATATGTATATGTATAACTGATTCACTTTGTTGTAAAGCAGAAACTAACACACCATTGTAAAGCAACTATACTCCAATAAAGAGGTTAAAAATAAAAAAGGAAACAAATACCAAGATGGTATTTTTTAACCCTATAATTTCAAAAATTATATTAAACTTAAATATTCTTAACAGTAAATTTAAAATTCACAGTTTGTCAGATAGGTGAAAAAAAATCTAGATTTTTTTTTTTTTTTGCTGTACACGGGCCTCTCACTGTCACAGCCTCTCCTGTTGCAGAGCACAGGCTCTGGACGCGCAGGCTCAACGGCCATGGCTCATGGGCCCAGCCATTCTGCAGTATGTGGGATCTTCCCAGACCAGGGCACGAACCCGCGTCCCCTGCAACAGCAGGAGGACTCTCAACCACTGCGCCACCAGGGAAATCCTAGATTTAATTTTAATGTTGTTAAAAAGGACCACATTTTGTAAATATAAAGAACACAGGTTCAAAGTAAAAAAATGAAAAAATAATTACCATATAAACAACAATCACAAGAAAGCCAGCGTTGCTATGTTAATAAAAGAGAAATAGAATTCACAACAGGAAATATTATCAGAGAAAAGAGTTATATTTTATAATGCTAAAGGGATCAGTTCATAATAAATCATCATTATAAATGTGTACGCCCCTAATAACATAAAGTAAAAGCTGAAATATCTGAAAAAAAATATGTGTCCAAAATTACAGTTGGAATTTCAACACTCTTTCCTCAATAATTGATAGAAGTAAATAAAAATCTAGTGAGACATAAGAAGTTTTGAAAATCATTATCAACCTGATTGATTTTATACATCACAGTTACCAGCCTTGTTTCTCTTTTATTGTAATTTACTGTTGTCTTTTTAATTTCTTCCATTCAGCAGATATACTGATGGGGTGGAGTACTAAGAATTAGAATGATCCCCCATCCTGCCCTCCACTTCATGGGATACTTTTCTCAATATTAGCAGAATATAATTTGGCAAAATGTTTGGAGTTTTGTCAGTCTTCTCACTAAATATAATTCTTGCATTTGTATACTTGAATTATTTTTCTGCATTCTTTTACTCCACACACACTGATTGTGTGGCTACTTGATATCTTTGGTAAACATTTTGGCATAGGAAAGTGTAATTCTTCAAAATACTTTTGATTAATGACCGATTTCAGGATCTCTTTAAAATAATAACAAATACTGGCATTTGTAGATACTGGAATCCAGGATGACAGAGGAAAATGTTATCTTGCTCTTTACTATAAACTAAGGGCTTACATTTTTGACTGACTCCCAAATTGCCAGTCAGCAATTTTTTTGTTTTCATGTGTTTTTTTTTATGAATTATTGAATGAAGAAAGGTATTTAGGGTAAGAAGGTATTATAAAAATTGAAATAAATATTAGAAATTAAAATAATGTTCTCATATCTCCTCCCATTTTCATAAGGAAGATCATAATTAACAATACTGAATAAATATATATAATATTTTTATATAAATTAATATATAAATACAAATTATATATATATATATAATACTGTATTGTATTGATATACTAGTAATGCCAACTTTCCCCACAGTCTGTGTCAAATGGATCCCTTTCTTGGATGTGATTCTCATATCTAGCAGTTCATGCTTGCTTAGTCTAAACCTGGTAGAGAACACAGTTTAATGTCAATAATCAATATTACAGAATAATTCCACACACTACGAGGAATGACGCATGAATGGTTACTTCCTGATAGCCTTCCTTTACAAAAAAGAAGAAAAACAATCCATTACTGTTGTAAGTGAAAGTATTGTGATATTCCATCCTTTAGGACATTGGACTTTGCAAACATATATGTAGAAAATACAGTATTTTATATACTTATCTATAAACAGCTGCTAGTACAATTTTATTTTGTTTAAAAATACCAATCCTTATAAGTAAGTGGTATATTTCATTACTGTTTCTGACTTTCCTTGTAACTTGTATTCATGAAAAGAGTCGAGTGTTGCAGTAATGCACTGCTAGGCATTGAAAATATGACATAACAAGAAATTGATTTAAAAATTAACATAAAATATCAGCCAAGATAAATAATAGTTCTAAATCACCTAATGTATTCTTTTTGGTTATGCTGAGTTGAATTACTTTTAAAGAATAGATCAAATGTTTTATGGTGACTTCAAATCCATGTGAGGATGCATTTTATTCTAAACATTATGTTCTCTGAAACTTATGGATATATATTACAAAATTAAGTGGTTTACCATTGAACTGAAGGTACCAACATCATCAAAAATAATTACTTATTCTTGTACATATTAAAGATCTTCTCATTATGCAAATTAAGACTATCAATTATTATGTACATCCTTTGGATAAGAGGCAATGTATGATTATGTTGCATCTGTTCTGATTTGATTTAACTACTCATCAGCGACTATAAATTGTTGGGTATTTTGTTTGATTGGCAAAATAATTTTAGTGCAATTTAAGCAATGTTGTTGTATTTGTGCCTGGATTTCCAATGTATTTTTTTCCTGTGGCATATCAAGTAAAAAGATATTGATAGTCTATTTACCTCATAAGTTACCTAAGCTTAACCTAGGAAAAATATGACTATAATTTTACTTCAGGTTAGAGAGTTCTGCAGTATAATAGAATCATAGTTTATCATTTTGAATATTGAATTGATATATGACAATACTTTTCCCCATACATTTTCTTTTAGAGAAATTAAACCATCATTCTTCATCTATGATGTGGGTAACATCCTTCAAGTTTTTAAAATAGAAGTTGTAATTGTTGTCTTTGACAATTCTGTTGTACTCTATATACCCAAAGTCTGAACAAATTTGGTTGGCTCCATCTGTAATTTAGTTATAAAATCTGACTGGTTTCTTAATCCTTCTCTACCACTGTAACTCTAGTCTAAGCCACTGTAAACTCTTGTCTGGACAATAACAATGACCTCTGAATCCTCAGCTTCTTCCTTTGGCACTTCTCAGTCTATTCTTATCAGGTCAGTCAGAGAGGACCGCTCAAAAGCACACAATGGCACTCCATGTAATTCAAAATCAAAGTCCGAATCAGTAATCTGAGTCATAGCATGCTTCTCATGTTACACTTCTTCACCTGAACTTATCTCCTGTCACTATCCACATTCCTTATTCTTGACAAATGGTCCCTGGATGTTCCTCCTGCACTCTCAGTATACTCCTGTCTCAGGGCCTTTGCACTTGCTGTCCTTCTACCTAGAGCACTCTCCTCCCAGTTATGGTCATGGCCAGCATGCTCACATCATTCAGTTCTCTGTTCAAATATGACTGCTCCAGATGTGCTGTTCCTGAACATGTGATGAAAAAAATACTCATGCTGTATTTCAGTGTCCCTTTACCTCATGTACTTTACTTGGCTTTATAAATGATAATATCATTTATCTCCACCTGGCATATAAAACTTCTATAATTATCATCTCCTCCTCTCCCTTAAAATGGGTGCTCCAATAGAGGAGAGAATTGGATTTCTTCCTGGCAGTATCCTTAGCAGGGAAGTCAGTGTCTGGTCCACAGTAGATGTATAATAAATAATTGTTGAAGGAAGAGGTTCTCCACATATCTGAATTATTCAACTGAATGAATTTAAGAGTGAATTTGTATGTTGTTGAACTATATAAGAAGAAAAATTATATAGTTTACCAAGCATTATATAAAATATCATGAACTTTGATTCTGTTTTAACAGCAAAGCTACAGTACCATAGGTATACTTTTTTCAAGTCATATACTAAATCAACAGCAGATTTTGAAATAGTTCTAATTTAAGAAATTAAATTGTGTTCATACTATTTTTGTTTTAATTTTAAGAATATTTCCTTGTAATTATGGAGTGATTTTTATGCCTGAAGACCTGCAATCCTTTTTTTTCTTTTTTATATTAATTTTTATTGGAGTAGAGTCACTTTACAATGTTGTGTTAGTTTCTGCTGTACCTCAAAGTGAATCAGTTATGCATACATATATATCCCCTCTTTTTTGGATTTCCTTCCCATTTAGGTCACCACAGATCATTGAGTAAAGTTCCCTGTGCTACACAGTAGATTCTCATTAGTTATCTATGTCATAGTAGTAGTGTATATATATGTCAATCTCAATTTCCCAATTCATCCCACCCTTCCCTTCCCGCCTGGGTATCCATAGGTTTGTTCCCTACATCTGTGTCTCTATTTCTGCTTTGCAGATAAGTTCATCTGTATCATTTTTCTAGATTCCACATATAAGCGATACTGTATGACATTTGTTTTTCTCTTTCTAACTTCACTCTGTATGAAAGTCTCTAGGTCCATCCATGTCTCTGCAAAAGGTACAACTGTGCTCCTTTTTATGGCTGAGTAATATTTCATTGTATATATGTACTACATCTTCTTTACCCATTCCTCTGTTGATGGACATTTAGGTTGCTTCCAGGTCCTGGCTATTGTATGTAGTGCTGCAATGAACATTGGTGTGCGTGTATCTTTTTGAACCATTCTGGACATACACCTGAAGAAAGCCATAATTCAAAAAGACCTGCCATCCTTGTGGGCAATGTTGTGTATTGTCTTTCTACAACACCATGCTGTACAACAAAAAACCTTTATATAATACATTTCTAAGAAATATTTTAAAGTTGAAAGAATAATGTGAAAGCAATTTCATTTATCTCATAGATTTCTACTTGAATTGCAAATAGTAAAGAAATCAAAAACAAAAATATAAATATTCTCAGTGAGCAAACAATTTCTTTGAAGAAATCGAGGTGTGATATAATAGCTGTTAGTGTAATTAACATTATATTCACAGTTATATTCCTAAGAAAATACTATAAAAGTAAAGTGAGTTCTCAGTTTTTTTTATTGTTTTCCTTTAGGAAGAAAGCACTTTGGTATGACTATTTTCAATAAAACTGAAATCAATTTTAAATCAAATTACATCATCTCTTTAGTATAGTGTTTCTGCATTTAACAGAATTCCAGTTAATGAAAAAGTAGAATAGAAGGTTTCCCTGGTGGCGCAGTGGTTGGGAGTCCGCCTGCTGATTCAGGGGACACGGGTTCGTGCCCTGGTGCGGGAAGATCCCACATGCCACGGAGTGGTTGGGCCCGTGAGCCATGGCCACTGAGCCTGCGCTACCGGAGCCTGTGCTCCGCAACGGGAGAGGCCACAGCGGTGAGAGGTCCACGTACTGCAAAAAAAAAAAAAAAAAAAAAAAAAAAGTAGAAGAGATAAAGAGTAACAATTAGATTAAACAATTTTGTATCCGCAGTAGATCTGCAAGAGATATTTACTACTTAAAGTGAATATTTAATGTATTTAATTTAAAACGTAATGGTGAGGAAAGTAGCTTAAATCTTGCCTAGGCAACCGTCACCTACTGCTCCCTGTGATCAGTTACATGAATTGTGCAGTTTCTGTCATTACCTTGCACTCTCTATCCATATCTCTAAGACTGTTTCTAAGACACACATAAAATTAAGAAAAGTAATATAGAGATGATCTATAGATATTGAAAGATAGATACAGATCATACATGAAATAAATTAACTAAATCCCAATTTTTGTTTTGCAAATTCATCTCCTTCATGTCCAGTGGAGGCATAGATAGTCCACATTCTTTCCCTCCCATGCGTCTGCTCTCTTATTCAGTGTTTCTGGCTTTTTTGTCTCCTTGAATCCTCAGCTGCAGACATCACAGTCAATAGGTGATACGTATACAATTCTTATCTCCAGAATGACCCAGCCATTTGTTTCCCTCTCCAGGTAGCTCTAAAATATGTTGATCATACATCCTCCATCCTGGAGGATGAAAAAGTATTCTGCATTGCTCAAGATCCCTCATTCACTGTTTGAAGAATTGTGTGTATCTTCTGGAAGTCTAAGGGAATATCTGCTTCTTTAGTCACCACTCCATGGTACCCTTCCTGAAGTCTCAGATTCTACCTCATAGAAATAAGCGTGTAGATAAAGGGAAAAAATAATTCTGGAAGCTCTATAAGCTTGGTGCAGAGGGAGAGGGGAAAAAAAAATCAATAACTAAAACAACATGATTTACTTTTTTATTGTCTCTAAATTTTCTTACCTGAATAAGCAAGGATTTCCATTTTCTGTAGAAAGTTTGCCTTTCAGAGCTTTCTTTGCAGGTGGCCTATTTGTCCTCAGTTCTTTCCCAAGCATCATCACACTGCACCCCTTCCACTAATAATTTTACTTCCATATTACATCCAACTAACAGTTTACTATATGAAGCCTTATTTGCATTTGCAGCCTATCAGGAATAACAAAATTTCCACAATGTTAGCCATCAAAGAATTTCAACATTTTAATTTTTACAATTAATTTGTGCAAATTAATATTGATTATTTTTTTGAAAATAACTTTCTAAAATGAGTAGATGGCTTTTACAGGCAAAGGAAAATAAACAAGGGAAATTTGTCAGAGTAAAATAAGGAGATGTAGCAAGAGTTAGGAAAAGAATCAGAAGAGTGAGATTGAAGTCTGTGGTTAAACACAAGCAAAACTACTTGCACAGAGAAGTTTACAGCTTTCGAAGTGAGAAAATATCTTAGGAAATACAATATTGCTCATTAGTAGAGAAACTGAGAAGAGTAATGAGTCAGGTTTGAAGAGTAGGTCATAAAAGAACAGATCTGACACCAAAGCACAATGAAATGCAATTAAAATGTTCTCAAGACAATTCGTAAAAGGATGAAATGTATTGCACCAAGTTTTATGGCCTAATAAAACTAAAATGTACCTTCACTCTGTTGGAAAGGCTTATGAAGAGGAAGGAGAGAAGAGGTAATGTAAACAGGCTGTTTCTATGGCTTCTGAGGTACTATCTAAAGGGACAGATGAACTCTCCTTTATTTATAATAAAATAGAAACATACTGAAATAGAAACACTAAGCTTGAGATTTTTTTAGAGTGGAAACAAATGCATCTATATCAAATTGAAATTCTAAAAATATCAAATTTAAAAACTAGAATTCTGGGTAGCAAACTACACTGACATTTCTATCTACAATTACCTTAAATATTTATTCTTTTCTTTGCAAAATAAAATAGATGATAATGATAGGTAGATAAATAGATGATAGAAAGAGAGATAGATAAATAGATAGATAGATATTTCATGCTATGTTTGCCCAGGAAAATTGTTTTTCCAGTAAAATAGTAATAAAGAATAGAGAGTAAAATTATCACATAAATTTACATCTCTTCATGTAAATAAAATATTACTATTATACTATGTACTGTTTGATAGAATTGACTCATTGTTTAATTGCTTTTACTGTTAAGAAAAATAAGGGGAATCATATGGTCCATATTAACATAATGTAAAAGAATTAGGATGTTGTTACTAGAGATCTAGAGATCTCATTTCCTGCTTATTTATTAACAGTTTAAAGTCATGTGGTCCTATGTGCTTCAATATGCTTATCCATAGAACTGGGTTCTTATCCTTCCTGCTCATCTGCTTTTAGGGTTTCAGTGATGACAATGTGATATTGCTTCAAATGTGATGACTGGTGTCTTTGTAAGAAGCAGACAGAAGCAGACAAGGAGAGAACACCGTGTGACCACAAAAGATTGAGGAGCAGGCCGAGGGAATCCAGGAACTGCTGGAAACCACCAGAAGCCAGGAAAAGGCAAGAAAGGATTTCTTGCTACAGGTTTCAGAGACAGCATGGCCCTCCTGACACCTTGATCTTGAATTTCTAGCCTCCGGAACTGTGAGACAATACATATCTGTTGTTTTAAGCCACCTAGTTTGTGTTACTTTGTGTTGGCAGCCCTGGGAAACTAATACAAATGTATTTAAGAGACATACATACAAGATCCACTATTCAGTGATAATTAGTAAAAAATCAAATAATTTCATGAAACTACAACTTGATTATTGATGGCGTTGAAACTCATCAGGAACCGATTTATCTCAGCTATTATTCCACTAGTGTAGAAACGGTCCTGACATCTCTGTTGATGAAAAAGATTACACTATTATTATACAATTATAAATCTCTTCAAATCTCTATGGCTTAATGCAATAGTTGTTATAAAACAAAATGGCCATGGACTTAGTGCTCAAAAGGCTTTATTCCACTTGCTTATTTAGAAACCCAGTCTGACAGAGGTTCTGTTTACCTTCAGTAGGTATCTCCCAATCACCCAAAAATATCAAATCATCAGATGACCTAAACTGATGACCATCTGTGCAAGGTCCCTATCTTTTTAATACCATGTGTATCATCTGGCATTACACACATATCCAGAGACTTACTGGTACAAGTTGAACATAAGAGTTGAAAAAATAAACATTAATATGGAATTCCTCACCATGTTTTGGACTGAAAATTCTTCAAGCAAGCTTTATTACCTTGAAATCTGGTGACCTACAAAATAAAAAAGACAAAAGACTCTCCCAAACAATTATTATAATATGTGGATCAGAACCAGGATATATGCAATTAAAACTCCCCTTACAAAGGAAACCTAGCTGGGCACCTTTGTGAGGCCCCTTTCTCTAAGAGGAAAAGTTCTTGATGAGACCCTGATTTTGCCCCTCAGAGGCTCTATTACCAAATACAAGCTCATGTGCCCAACACAGAGTGAGGCCAAACAATACTGAAAAGTCAGAGTTTGGAGTAGAGAAAGGTTTATTGCAGGGCTATGCAAGGAGAACAGTTGGCTCACGCCTCCCCCAACCCTAACTACCCAAAATGTTTCAGCAAAGCATTTTTAAAGGCAAGGTGAGGGAGGGGCATGTTTGGTTGTTGAAAACTTCTTGGTGTCGGGAATCCTTTGTTCTTGCAGCTGTCCACATAGGTCAGGTTGTGATGGTCCTTAAACTTCCAACAGGACAAATGTTATTCTCTGTGCTGTAACTTTTTGTCTCTATATGAATGGAAAAGTGTTATTTCCTTAAAGGTCAGAACCTTGAGAATGGGCTATCATGTGTATTTGAGACTATAGGCAACATTCTTAACTCAAAGCAAAAACAATAGAATACAAAGGTTAAAGTAAAAGAAACAGATCTAATACGGAGCCAGATTTGTTCTTTCCTATTACAGCTCTTCTGCATCCTTTATGCCACCCAGGTTATGGGTAAAATGCGTTTGTGGAGATGTTCTCTCTTTAGTGTGCTAGAGTCTTTTAGCCCTGCTTCCTGCACTTGCAAATTTGGGGCTCCACATGGTGTTTACATGCTTGAATTGCCTAAGGTTATTTTTGTCCTCCTTTGGAGATTCCATTGGGAATACAATTTCCTAAAAGTGTTAGTGAGCTCCCTGTGTCTGCTTCCATGCAGTCTCATATGGAAATTTCTACATCCAAAATTCTTTCCTAGACCCAGTTCCCAAAGTCATTTTCAATCACTCCCTTCGTTTCTTTCTCACAAATGAATGGCAACTGTTTTGAGACCCTTTATCTCATTTGAACTCATGTCTGTTTAAACATTTTATTCAGTTGAGAAGTTTTACCAGCCTTTGTTGCTCAAAACAATTTCAGTCTCATTGCTTGCTATTAGAGTCTCATTCTTTACTTTGAACATTGAAATTTCTATTCTATTTGATCACTGTTTAAGGAAACAGCAGATTCTTATCTGTGCTCATTTCTTATTCATAATACCTTGCCAAAGACAAACAACACATACGATATTCTGATTCTTTTCAGTAATTTCACTCAGTTATAAGCTTAAGTGTATTTGGTTTGTCTTCTAAACACTGTCCCTTCATAACTAGATTTTCAGCCTGGCCATTAAGAAATTATCACATATTTATATTTTTATAAAGGCAGCAAACCATTTCAAGGCAACAGTGCCTGTGTTAGTTAGGATAATATTCACTGACTGCTACAATAAAAGTCCCTTGAATCTCACATGCTTTTTTTCCAAAATCAGTAATATGGCTATGTTAACTAAAAGGGAATCCAGAGTATCCTGACTGGAACTTTATAAAACTCTCCCCATCCTTACATTATTTATCCTATCTACTAAAAGTTTTGTTTTGTGATTATATTAATGAATGCACCTGTATTCATTATTTCTAGTACAATTAAAATTAAGTAATTTCATATTTACCCTGAATGCCTACATTATCACTTTATGTGTATCAGGGTCTTCTTTCATTAAGGGTATATTTTCATATTTATGTTGCTTGTTGAACTATTCCTCCTTGTGTATACTAATTAACCATGAAATTACCCAATTTCACATAATGAAAATACATGTAAAAGTGTGATTCTGTACATGTAAACATCATTTTTTAAATGTTAATTGCAAATATTGTAGAAATTCTTTGTTATCTGGTAAATATTGTAGAAATTCTGTTGTAAAATATTGAGATGTATGTTCTCGTAAGGTGTTGCTCACGTTGACAGTTTTATAACAGTTAACATTCTGTAGACTTCCTGATATCTGGCAAATTATATTTATTCATCTCCAATTCAGCTCGACACCAGAAAAATGTCTCCTGTTGATGAATGTGTGTGCCTTAGACCCATTTCTTAGAAAGGGTGACAACGCAAAAGCTACTGAAACCAAAAAATTGTGTTTTTTGCTGTCATATATTTTCATAATCAACTTACAGTTTTGTTTGTTCTGTGAAATCAAATGGGGAAGGGGTGTGTGTGTGTGTGTGTGTGTGTGTGTGTGTGTGTGAGATCAGAGGGCAGGTTTTTTCCTAACAAATGTGGACACAGATTCAGTTTTAAATGATCTTCCACTTTCTCATGATAGTGATTTAAGACTCTGGATATTTCCAGAAGTTTTGGCAATTTTATTTTGTCATTTTTATAAAGTACAGTTTTCATAAAACCCCTATAGAGTCCATCTTGGAGGTATGGGTCTTATATATAATCTGGTAAAATACGGAGTTCCTGATGTATTTAGTCAACTCAGTTTTCCCTCATGATTCTACATATTTCAAGATGGAAGGACCTTCAAAATGCACGCATACAAATCTTAGTCAGACACATCTGAAAAATGTTTAAAAAATCTCAAAGACGTATGTGGAGTGACGTGTTGTCAGCAAAAATGGAGAAAACTCATTCCATCTTATTCCTTCCATTGATGACAACGAAAAACTCTGAAAGGTAAGCAATAGCAAGTGGATTGGCACAGGAAGTCAACACTGAAGAAAGACCTGTTTGCTGGTGAGTTTCCTATTTTTTTTTCCTTCTTTTTCCTTATTTCTCCTGAGGGTGGCCCAACTGTGAACCATGAGTGAACAACAAAAACTGCAATTTAAGCTACAAGTTGGAGAGTTTAGGGTAAAATATTTTTTTCCTCCCTGCCCTGCTCCAAGGACAGCATCATTCATGAAACTGCATTGCTGCAGCACTGGTGCAGGCACAAAACAGCTGAGACAGAACACCTGTATCTCTTGCCAGAGGGACCAGGAGTTGGGTCCATTTTGTCCAGAGTGTGGGAAGAGTCCTGTTATTTTTTCCCCCCTCCTTTCTCATGCTGCTTTGCTGCGTGTAGCTCATTTTTTTGTGGAAATGTGTAGCACAGTTGGGGATAACAGAGAAATATGTGTGGTCAGAGAAATCAGAAAAAGTGGTTCCTTGGATCAAGAGAATCTGAAGGAGATCCTGGGGAGAAGTGAGTGTGATCCCTTGACCCTGTAATTCTGGGTGTGAGTCAGTAGAAATTTCAAGCTTACTCTTGAACTTGCCATTCACAGAGCAGATTCCAAGAAACACTGCAGAGGCTTTGATAACTAAATATTTTGTAAACCAGGTTTGTAAAACTACACCCTAGAGAATAATCCAGCCCACGGACAGACTTTGTACAGCTCAGGAGCTCACAGTTTTTATGTTTTTAAGGGCTGTAGAACAAGTAAGCAAGCAAATAACAAAGCAGAATATGTAACAGAGACCACATGTGGTCCACAAAACCTAAAATATTATGCAGCCCTTTACAGAAAAAAAATGTTGATCCTTGATAGGAACTCTCCAAATCCCAGATGAACCTCTCAACAGCATGTGCACTGAGTAACATGAACAGCATAGCAAAGGCATGAAAACCAAACTGACCTTGGAATCACTGCTTCCAGAGAAGTGAGACAAATTTGTAGAATTAGCCTAACCTGGTTAATTGCCTACAAGAACAAGCAGACAAGATATCAAGAGACATTCTCCAAATGCTTTTAAAAGAATCAAGTGTCTCCAAAATAATATTAACACTGTCCAGATTCCAATCCAAAATTACTTGAGATAGTAGAAGCTGCAAAATGTGACCAATTATCAGCGTCAAACTCCAAGTTAAGAAAGATTTTAAAGTGTGTATTACAATCATGCTCCACTTGGTAAAGGTGAAAACTAATAAAAGGAAAGGGAAGATAGAATTCTTAACAGAAAAATAGGAACTATATTTAAAAAAAACTAAAAATGTTAGAACTGAACTATGTAATATCTGAAATAAAAATTCATCATGAGGGCTTAATAGCAGAAAATGTCAAAGAACTTGAGCATATATCAATAGAATGTATCCAATTTGAAGAAAAGAGAGAAAAAAAAGAGAAAGAATAGAGCCTCAAAGGTTTGGGGACAATATCATAAAAGTCAAACATTTAGCACTTTGAAGTTCTAAGAGGAAAGAAGAAATTAGTTTGTTTCAGAATTTAAAAAGAAGAAATAGTGGTGAAAATGCCCCAAATTTGGATTAAAATTATGAATGTACAGATTAAAGAAGTTCAGCAAACTTTGGAAAGTATAAATCATACCCAGGCACATCATGACCAAGAGTTAAAACTAAAGATAAAAAATATACAATCCCGAATGTACACAGTGAAAAGGGCACCTAGAATATAGGGGAATTACAATTCAAATTAATGTGAATTTCTTTTTAGAACACATGGAATTTAGAAGACATTGGAACAACATTTAAATTGCTTCGGGGAAAGGAAGGGGGCAAATTTTCAACCCAGAAATCTAAATCTTATGACAATATTCTTGGGAAATGAATGTTAAATAAAGATGATTTCAGATGAAGAAAAATTGAAAGAAGAGCTGTGAACAGTATTTCTCTACAAAAATGCTAAAAGAAATTCTTCTAGAAAAATGATTTTTTAAAACTCTTTAAGAAAAATGGTTACAATCTTTGAACTATAAGAATGAAGGAAAAACATGGTAAATATTTGGTAGATATTAGACTATTTTTCTGACACTCTTATTATTTAAAATAATTATGAATATTGGAAGCTAAATATATAAATCTGTCTAGTAAGATTTTCAGTCTATGTAGATGTAATATATTTATGACAACCATAAAATAAAATGAGGAGGAAAAAGACACCTATATGGCTTTAAAATGAACATTTAATTGAATTGGTTAAATAATAACTTTAATTAGAATTTTAAAGGGAATACAATTAGCAAAATAATTGTGAAAAGGAAGAACGTACTTGCTGGACTCACTACCTGATTTAAAGACCTACATTAATGCTGCGATTATCAAGTCATAGACAAATACAGCAGAACTGAGAGTGTAGAAATAGACTCAAACAAAAATAGTCAGTTGATTTTTGACAAATGTGAAAAGAAAATTCAATGAAGGAAAAAGCACTCCTTTCAACAAATGGTCTGGAATATCTGTACATCCAAATACCAGAAAATTAAATGATGCATACTTCATACTTTATGTAGTAGTTTATTATAGTAGTTTATTATACCAGAGCAACATAGTAGTTTATTATACCAGAGCAACATGTAGAATCTAAAACTGTAATACTGTAAATACTGTAATACTGGGACTTCCCTGGTAGTCCAGTGGGTAAGACTGACTCCACACTCCCAATGCAGAGGGCCCAGGTTCAATCCCTGGTTGGGGAACTAGATCATGCATGCCGCAACTAAGAGTCTGCATGCTGCATTGAAAATAATCCCACATGCCACAACTAAGACCCGGTGCGGCCTAAAATAAACAAACAAACAAATAAATAAATAAATAATGGACCGCATAAAAAAAATCTTAAAAAAACAAAACTGTAACACTAGTAGAGGAAAACATTGGTGAAAAATCTTGCAACATTTTTTAGGCAAAGTTTGCTTAGATATGATACCCTAAACAAGACCCATCAAAGAATACATTGTTAAAATGAACTTCATGGAAATGAAAACTTTTGCTCTGCAACAGACAGTGCTAAGTGAATGAAAAGACAAATACTTGTATCCAAACATGTAAAAAAAAACACTTAAAAATCAACAACTAGACAGCAAATACCTCCATGAATATTCAGCAAAACACTTGAACATACATAACACCAAAGAAAGTATACAGATGGCAAACATGCACAAGAAAATGTTATCAACATTATTAAAAATTAGGTAAATACTAATCAAAATCACATGACATATCACTATAAACCTATTGGAATAGCTAAAACGTTCTTAAATAAAATAATAATAAGTACTGGCAAGGATACAGAGAAATTGCAACTCTCAGATTTCCTGTGGGAACACAAAACGCTACACACACTTTTTTTTTTTTTTTTTTTGCGGTACGCGGGCCTCTCACTGTTGTGGCCTCTCCCATTGCGGAGCACAGGCTCCGGACGCGCAGGCTCAGTGGCCATGGCTCACGGGCCCAGCCGCTCCGCGGCATGTGGTATCCTCCCGGACCAGGGCACAAACCCGTGTCCCCTGCATCGGCAGGCGGACTCTCAACCACTGCGCCACCAGGGAAGCCCCTACACACACCTTGATAAAACTTTTCCCAGTTAATTATAGAGTTAAATATATACTTATCACATGAACAGTTCATTCTACTTCTTTGCTGGTAGCCTAGCCAGGAGAAATTGAAATTTATGTTCACACAAAACCTGTACTAATTATAATAATTTAATTCTTAAACATGAAAAACTAGAGCCAACCTTGTGAATAGATAAACACTATGTGATACACTGAAATGCTACTTAGTAGTAAAAAGAAAAAAAATAATATTCACAACACATGGGTAAATCTCAAATATATCCTAAGTGAAAAATGTCAGATTCAAAATGCGTACTTTATAATGGTCATTCATATGACATTCTGGAAAAGGGACAACTACAAGGGACAGAAAGAAATCAGTTTTTGCCAGAAGTAAAGGCTGGGTTTAGGGGTTGTCTATAAAGTGGTAGCAAAAAGAAATTTTAGAGGCAGATGAAGCATTATATCTTGACTTTAGTGGTATTTATACAACGGTATGTATTTTTATAACTCAGAGAAGAATTGCATGAGAGTGAAATGAGTAACAAGCATAAGAGAAGTATTATTGTTCTTTTTAGTTTGGGGAGTGAATGACCATCTTAGTTCACCGTGGCAAGATTCAGGAACATGTGTTGATCTGCATGGTGTGGCAAAATATGTGGGAAGCAAAGCAGGTTGTATTCAGTCATCAGAACAGGAACCCTGCCATCTCATAGATCCATAGATTACGTTTGTTTATGGCTAAGAAGTTCTATTGAATGGTGTGCCATTTCAGTCAGAAAATAGAAGATTGCAATAAAGGTTCAATATTTAGTCATAGTTTCCTGGAACGTCTTTACTTTTACTATGTTTTTTACAAGCTTGGTTTTGGAGAGATAGCAGAAGCAAAAGGGAAAGATAGGCCATTAACCGTCCAGCCCTTAAATGGTATGGATTTCTTGTACATGCTAGTCCTACCCTCTCAATAGGTGAAGGACAGAAATATGTTTGTTCAAAAGGGAAAGAAAAAACATTGAATTGATATCTCATATGTCAAGTATCATAACAGCTCTGATCATTAAGCACAGTATTTTTGGTGTAGTGATTGGCTGGATGGTATCTTGTTTTGTTTTCTTCTACTGATTTATTCTAAAATAGAACTAGAATCTGAAGGACAAGTCCAATCACTAGTTGTGGCCAGCAGAGGGCAGCAGAAGGCTTCCACAGGCTGACTTGAGAGCAAAGGCTTCCAAGAGGAAAGCAGTCTTGTGGGAAGGTCAGAGAAGCAAACAAAAACCCCATCAAGCCCAGGGACACTGCCATTAGAGGGGGGAGAAGTCATTTGACATATGCAAGCACAAGCTAATTGTCACAGAGAGGGTGGTTCGATCCCATAAAGGACTTGATGGATTTATTCATTCATTCTACCACCAAGAAACGTGTTTAGCACCTTCCGTTTTGGTTTCCGTTTCTTCATTTACTAAGTGGCTCTAGTGCTAATAACAATGTCATAAAATATGTGAAAACTGCTTAGGGCTATTTGTGAAATATCACTGCAGGTTTTTTTTAAAAAACACATATCTCTTAAGATACAAGATATGAATCTTAAACACAGCATTTTAGGAAAACAACTGCTACCACCATAATAAAACTAACTACCTCTATAAACCTGTATTTTTGTTGTAAACAGCATTCTAAGTTCATATATCTTAAGTGTAAAAGATGTTTTTTTCCTTAGTATTAGGAAATGAAGGGCGATCAGTCACTACTTGAGCATGTAAAATCAGTGCACAAATAATCAGGGCTGTGGACTAAGAATGCCTTCTGGCACGTTTAACCTGAGACCTGGAAGAGGATTTCTCTGAAGCTGAGAGTTTAAGGGTCTGTGGTAGGACAGGTCCTGCCAGGTGATGGAGATTCTCAGACAAAGGAAAACTGCCTGTTGGAAGATTGTGACACAGACGAAAATGTGGGATATTCAAAAAACAGGAAGCAATCCTTGTGGCTGAGCAGAGAGGGTGATGGGGAGGGATTTATGGAATGTGACCAGGGAAATCAATCCAGAAAGACACATGTGGGGCTTGGAGGCTTTATTAAATACTTTGAAGCTTCTTATAATGTCATTTGGAAAGTTTTAGAATGAATTCAATAGAGAGAAATTAAACCAAACAAAATTAGAATAGCACTGTGGGATAGAAGAAAGGGCAAAGACTTGGGACCATCACAGTTTGGTGTGGATCTTGGCTCTACTACCTAAAAACTTGAAGGTCTTGGTCAGATAATTAACTGGATTTCTTTAAGCCTAACATTTAACAAAATAGGTAAAAAAGAGAAATCAGAATTCATGATCAGATGCATATTCGTGGAGTCATAAAAACTATGACCTTGTATCTGATAACAGCTTCATCTCAAGTGCAGACCTTATCTCTATAATTCTTACAGTTTCAGATGCCAAAACCTAGGCGCGGGATTGGTTTTGTCAATACCTATCTTAAATGTGTGAATGAAAAAACATAACACGGCTACATCTTAACAAATGCAGTGATGGTATTTTGCTCATCAAGACCTCAGAAACCATGGCTGAAGAAAAATTGTTGTGGAATGAGTTTGATGTTGAACCTCAAATGATTTGGGAAAATATAAATTTGTATGGTACAGAGCAGGAGACTTTTCTATCTCTGAAAGCAGGATTAACTATACAGTAAAACCCTCTATATGGATGTTAATATACCTGTTAATATACCTATTTCAAAATTATGACAATGGACAGATCTACATAACTGTAGATCTGCTCCAAAATGTGTAAAAATTTCCACAGTGACTAAATAAGGATAGAAGAAAAATAGAAAGTAGAGATATCACTAAGTCCCTCTTACCTATAGGTGATAATAACACCAGGTTACCAGGAACATATACTAGAGAGTTGTATTAATTATCCCTCCCTCTCTCCTATATAGACAATAACTACCACCACCATAATAAATCACACGAGTTCTAGAAATTCACACAAACACACACGCACACACACACACACACACGCTTGAAAATTGGCAAATGTTTTTATCAATACATTTACTTGCATAATGACATTTATTTGCATAATTTCAGACACATTATATATTGATTATTACAAAAAACCAAAAAAGGTTCAAAATAAAAAAAACAATCAGTTGCAAGCCAAAAATATCACGTGTGTGTGAATGTGTGCTCAGGTGGTAAACAGTAATAATAGGTGTTTAGTTGTTATAGTAGAGAAGGTGGGAATAGTAGTAGGAGAAATGGAGTTGACCATTAACAGTGGTTAAATAGGAGATAAGAGGCTACAGATAGAAGCTAAAGTTATGATTGCATGTGATCAAATTTACCTGTACCACATTGGAAACTGATCTATTACCTCATAGTCCAATCTACCAATTTGTCCAACAGCAAAGTCTCAGAAAAGAGCAAATGCCACTGCTTGTACTCAGAACCATGTCCAACCTGAAGAAGAGAAATGTCTACTTCTCTTCTATTCAACTTATCTTTAGGTTCCTGAAATCTTTTACTGCCTTGTTTGAACATTGGTGTGGGCTGAGAGATGCTAGTAAATAGAATAGGGCACCTCATAAGTAGAAATATAGGACCTTCTAAGTTTTCAACTATAGGCTGACTTCAAGGTTATCCAGCAATTCGAGTTTAGCACCCAAAAGGAGAGAAAAGGGCTAACTATATCCTCGTGGGACTTAAATATGAGTGTGTGAGTGTGAATATATTGGATTGACAAAAAGTGCCTTCAGTTTTTAAGTAAAAATAAGACACATTTCTCATTTTCACCAATAACTTTATTGAACAACGTATTCACCCTTTTGTTCCACTACCTTCTGACATTTTTCAGGTAACTTCATAATTCCATCTTCCCAAAACTTTTTATCTTTTTGAGCAAAGAACTGTTCCAGGTGCCTTTTACAGTCTTACAGGGAAATGAATTTTTTTTCCATTAAGAGAATTTTGTAAAGACCAAAATAATGGAAATCTGAAGGTGCAATGTCTGGTGAATATGGCGGATGAATCAGAACTTCCCAGCCAAGTTGTAACAGTTTTTGCCTGGTCGTCAAAGAAACACGCGGTCTTGCGTTATCCTGATGGAAGATTATACATTTTCTGTTGACTAATTCTGGATGCTTTTCATTGAGTGCCGCTTTCAGTTGGTCTAATTGGGAGCAGTACTTATTGGAATTAACCGTTTGGTTTTCTGGAAGGAGTTCATAATAGAGGACTCCCTCCCAATCCCACCATATACATAACATCACCTTCTTTGGATGAAGAACAGCCTTTGGTGTGGTTGGTGGTGGTTCATTTCACTTGCCCCACAATCTCTTTTGTTCCACATTATTGTACAGTATCCACTTTTCATTGCCCATTAAAATTTGTTTTAAAATCGGAACATTTTCATTATGTTTAAGTAGAGAATCACATGTGGAAATACGGTCAGGAAGGTTTTTTTCCACTTAACTTATGTGGAACCCAAACATCAAAGCGATGGACATAACCAAGCTTGTGCAACTGATTTTCAGCACTTGATTTGGATATTTTGAGTATGTTGGCTACCTCCCACGTGGTATGACGTTGATTGGTCTCAATTAATATCTCAATTTGATCGCTATCAACATCAAGTGGTCTACCCAACCACGGAGCATCGTCCTGTGAGAAATCTCCACACAAAACTTCGCAAAACACTTTTGACATGTTTGATCAGTCACAGCACCTTCTCCATACACTGCACAAATCATTTTTTGTGTTTCAGTTACGTTTTTACCTTTCTTGAAATAATAAAGCAAAATATGCCGAAAATGTTGCTTTTTTTCTTCCATCTTCGGTATTAAAATGGATACACAAAATTTCACCAAATTTGATGTCATTTTAAAAATGTACACTGATATGGCGTCTGTCAAATATAATGTAACAAAATTGTTTCAAATGCAGTTAAAGACAACAAAGTGCTACTAGAGCCATCTTACAGAAAAAAACAAATGAACCTTTTGGCCAACCAAATACTTAAAACTGCAGATAAGACTTTTAACTTTTGATCATGGAACAATAGAAATAATTAATCATACATGTGCCCACAAATTAAATCACAGTTAAGTAAAAGTATTAGTGATCAATGAAAACCAGATGAAAAATAAAACCAAAAGTAAACCTATTTTGCTACACATTTGTTATGGGCTTTTTAAAAACTTCTTGGACCCAGAAGTACATCAAAATTTAATTGTAAAACAGATAATTTAGCTGTTAGCAACAACAAAAATTTCACAATACCTAAAATGTTCAAATCTGTGTTCAGAGGACAAAAAGATACTTTCCTGATTAAATGAGACATTAAAAAGAAATGATCTATGAAATTAAAACAAGAACAGTTATGATGACAGTAAACAATATTTCAAATAAACCAGGGATGAATAAAAATGAAAGTTGAAATTTATTCATCAGAAAAAAAACAAAAATAAATTAAAAATTATTTAAAAAAACCTAATATCTGGTTCTTTTAAAACAAGGATGATTAGCTGTTTATAAAGATGAATGACAATAATTAATATGTTCTAAGGAAATGAAGAAATATATTGAAATATATTGAAATGGTAAAGTAATTTGAACAGTGATTACTCTGAGGGAAAATATTTAATATTTTAGTTTATCTATGCATTGTGGAAGTTGGAAATAGGATTGTTCAGTCTTAGGCACTGAGTTTTACACAGAAAAACAATAAATATGCCTTCTTTTCTGCAATCTCTCATACTGCTAATTTCATGCAGCTTAATTTTTTAAAGTATACATAATAATTTAAAAGTTTTGTAAAAATTAATATTTTATTATGAATTGAAAAAGCAGGTAACTTAAAAATATTTGTGATTATAAAAATTAATCTGGTTTTATTGCTACTGATGATTATGTTTTTGAATAAAACAAAGATAATTAATTTCAAAAACTTTCTGTGCCCTGATAGAATCTAAACTTGAATGTTTAGATATTATACTCTTGTTTTTTATCATCTGAATTACATCTAGGTAATTATATACCATTTTATAATAATTTATTGCATTGCATGAATATAAGTATTGATTTATTTCAGGATGGTGAATTTAAAAATTCTGTTATTATTTCTATTATAGATTGTCTTCAACCATATATTTAATTGATATAACTATCAATTTTCATAAATATATCATAGAGTCAAGTACTTTCTTAGAGATATAGTGCTTTTGATAAAGTTAAAAAATTTCTCAGCACAGCTAAAACACCCTTGAATGGTATGGTTTTTTGTACTTATAATTGAATTTGCCCTTTCTTGCACTATGTTGCCTTTTTTAATTTTTCACCATTTCAAATGTGTCTTGTTATTTCCTATATGTAGCCATATGCACACATACATTTGGCCTGAAATCGTCATTTGGTACATTCTTTGTTGAGCCCAGTCTAATCATTCTTTGCAGGAGGGATCCCAAACACACAGCCTTTACTTGGCCTGTCAGATGTATTTTGTTGACTTACCCTTTGGTTTCAAATAGTTTTAATTAGCTATCATCTTATATCTTTTATGATTCATCATATACACATTTATATATCAAATTTGTCTTGAAAAACTCAATTATCTGGTAAAATAGGGCCCTAATACCCTTATTACACCAGTACCTGAGGCTGAGAAGGGCTCCATTATGCTTTAGCCCTTAATTCCCAGCACTCTGCCTTAAGTATCACTGGTCATACATCCATGTTCATTCATAGTCTGGCCTCTGCAAGAATCTCTGAGTTTGTGACAAGACAGATTTAGGTGTTAAGTGTCACTTCCTCAGTGAAGTTTTGCATGATCCTCTTGGCTGGAGACTCTAGGAGAGTTTTCTGATGGGATTGCATGCCACTAATTGTGTGATGAGTCACAATGAAAACTGGAATATTTCATTGGCATTAGGATATTGGAAAGAGCATATGAAAGAGTATTTGAAACTTTCATGTTGATGTTGTCATTTACGTTTTAAAGCATATGTCTAAGTGAGGCATTCCGTGTTACTTCTTTGCATGAGGAAGTCAAGGAAGTGTGCAGACAGCAAGGGAGAGACAGAACCTGGGGCACATGCCCAAGGGTCTGTGGGTGGTATGCTTTTGAGGTCCCAGGCTAAGACCAATTGGTCAATTCAAGCCAAAATAGAGGAGTTTTGGTAAGCCCCATGGGGGTCGTATCTAAGGCATGCATCAGGAGAAGGCATTGGGAGATAGTGGATATGGTTGGCGGTTGGGGAAGTCACATCAGGAACTTAGATTTGCTTGGGACTCTCCTGGCTGCTTTCCAGGGCATGTGCTCGTAAGAGGAGCTAGTGTCAGTTTAAGGTCACTGCAGGCCACTTGGCCAAAAATATAGGTGCCATGGATAGGATACACAAAAAATGGAGATACAGGGATTGTTGGAAAAAATAGATTTTTGTCTATATTTCCTGGTTCTTACTTGTGGTGCCAGTGAATAATATCATAGTAATAATATTACCTTAACTCTTAAGTGAACCTAACTAAATTTCTGGAACATTAGAAATGCAGCCAGCCCTCCTTATCATTGAGTTTCTCATCCACGGATTCAATCAACTGCAGGATACAAGGACCAACTACAATAGGCCATTTTACATAAGGGACTTGAGCATCTGAGGATTTTGGTATCTGAATGGGCTCCTGGAACCAATCACCCCATTACCAAGGAACGGATGTAGATAAAATTAATAAGATAAGAGGTACAACAAATCATAAGAGAATACTGTGAAAACTTCTATGCCAACCTAGAAGAAATGGACAAATTTCTAGAAACATACAACCTGCCAAGATTAAATCAAGAAAAAATAGGCAATTTGAACAGACCAATCACTAGTAGTAAAATTGAATTTGTAATATTAAAAAAAAAACTCCCAGCAAACAAAAGTCCAGGACTAGATGACTTCAGAGGAGAATTCTACCAAACATATAAAAAAAACTTACACCTGTTCTTTTCAAATTATTCCAAAAAGTTGAAGAGCATGAAGCACTCCCAAATTCATTCTGAGGCCATAACCTTGATATCAAAAGCAGAAAAAAAAAACACTAAGAAAAAGAAAATTAAAAGACAATGTTTTGATGAATAGAGATGCAAAATTGTCAACAAAATATTTGCAAACAGAATCCAACAATATATAAAAAGAATCAACTTATGTGAAAACAGGAAATTTACCACAAGGACTTAGATGAAAAAGATGGCTTCTGAGTCAGCATACTATCAGATAAAACACTGAAATCATCATTAAGTTTCAATAATAATACTTGTATAGGACAATTGTGAGGAAGTAACCACAAAATACATATGGAAAAGCTTTGAAAAAATGTAAAGTTTTGAACTAACAGTAGAGGCTATGACCACACTCCTTATTCCATTCAGAAACTACTCATCTATCCCAATGTTTGCAAATGTGGAGCAGGATCAGATATTCTCACTGATATTTTCAATTCCATTGACTATTTCTGGTGCTAATATATATGTGTGTGTGTGTGTTTGTGTGTGTGTGTGTGTGTGTGTGTGTGTGTGTGTATATATATATATATATATATATATATATATATATATATATATACTTTTTTGTTGTAGTATCTGAATTGCCAAACTATTGTGTTCATCAGGCTCAGGTTCAAATTTAGAAGATGTATGAAAATATTTTTTAAAAATAGGAACTAAACTTAGGTTAACACAGAAAGCATTTATTGTTGCCAGTGGTAATTAACTTTAGGAAATGGAGAATTCTGAGAAAATGCAAAATAAAAATAAAATAAAGAGAAAAAGAGAATATATTTGTTGGCTAGTGGCAGTAATCATGAAATATGATGAATACCAAAATCTACTTTAAAGGATATAATGTGGGAAACATAAAGAGGAGGAGCCTTGTGGAAATAGAAGTAGATGCATAATTCTATGTTTCTAAGATAAAGGGAGAAGCAAGGTAAGGTGATCCTTTTATTAAGGATGGGAAGAAAATTGTAGGGTCTCTAAGAAGTAATTTATCAGTTTACAACTCTACATAAGATTTGTCTGATCTTTTGATCTTAGGTGAATAATGAAGTAAATGTTGGGTGAAGAAATAAAATCATGACATTTAAATTCATTATCACCTTAAAAATAAAGCATTTTAAAGTTTTGTAGAGAAAACAAGCAATTCCTTATTCTACAAATGATAATTTGATAAGTAAGCAGTGTTTTTGAAATTAATTTTTTATTTTTGGCTGCTTTGGGTCTTCATTGCTGCACGCGGACTTTCTCTAGTTGCGGCGAGCAGTGGATACTCTTCGTTGTGGTGCACAGGCTTCTCATTGTGGTGGCTTCTCTTGTTGCGGAGCATGTGCTCTAGGCACACAGGCTTCAGTAGTTGTGGCTCATGGGCTCAGTAGTTGTGGCTCCTGGGCTCTAGAGTGCAGGCTCAGTAGTTGTGGCACATGGGCTTAGTTGCTCCATGGCACGTGGGATCTTCCCGGACGAGGGCTCAAACCCATGTCCCCTGCATTGGCAGGCAGATTCTTAACCACTGTGCCACCAGGGAAGTCCCCTCATTGTTTTTAATAAAAGAAAATGGTTGAGAATTTTAATACATAATAATTAATCCAGAGCATAAATGAATGATACAATACACTCAAATTTTTAATATTAAGATCAATAAGCAAAACCTCATTTTATAATCTTGGCTAACAATCTCAACAGAAGTAAGACATGAATAAAATATAATTATTTTATGAAATTTTGTTTTAATTCTTGTTTTTGGTAGTTATTTATTCTTCAGGACAAATAAATAGTCTTATTTCCAAAGAATAAGTATAAAAGGACTTGTGGCTTTTTTCACATTTTATTTGGCTTGAAGTGAACTGACAAAACTAGATTATCAGGCATAGTCAACTGTATAGCTTTTCAATAGAGTATAGAGTATAGAGTTCAATAGGAACAGACACGTTAATGATTTTTTGTTAAACAAATGTCACTCTCCTTGCTGTAACATTGTGTTCATTCTTTAAGGAATACCTGTAGCAAGAGAGAGGGGCAATTATTCCTCTATAATTTGAATTAGTTTCATGCTTAAAGAGATGTGTAAAATCCTGTGTTAGTATGTCTTTTTTTTCTAGAGTACATAATAAAATTAATTACTCTTTTGGAAATGCAAGTAATATTTAGACTACACAAAAGTACTTTTTCTGTTTCTTATAGATGTAAAAGAATTAAACTATATTTATACATATATGCAAATTATTCAGTGTATTACTTGAAGTAATTAAAAATGTCCCTGCCCTCAAGAGAGTGTGTGAAAGTTAATTATTAGAGGATTGAGAAGGTACATTTTAAATGAAAATTGTTCTTATATATTCACATATATGATGTATAGTTTATATTTACATGATATACTCAATTACTGTGTCTATGTGTTGATAACAAATGAAAAGTGTGCACATAGGTAGTATAAACAGGTTTGACTGAAATGGATATTTGAATAAAACACCTGTGGCTCATGAAAACCATGCTTCAACACACTCTTCTTGGCACTTAAAAGAGTTAGATAATGATTAAATTTCCCACATAAATTTCAAACAATGCTATACTACATGGTTTTCAAAATTTAGTTTCAGATGACATTTGACGAGTGGTACTTGTCAGTCTTTCCTGGCTACAAGTAAAATACCAAGGGAGGTGTGCATAAACGTATAACAAAGGCTAACCACCTGAAAACTAAGTGCAATAGTTGGTATCTTACAATTTCAGAGGGAATTCCCCATAACAATAAATCCTGTAAAAGTAAAAAAGTGCATTGATGAAGCAGAAGTGATACACAGCTCAAATGAGTGGACAGGCAATAGGTGAAGAGTGATAAAGCTACTTTGAATTTTGGAAAACATAGTCTCCACAAATAACAGGAGGTGAGCCGGAGAAAGGAATAGCCGTAGCATCAGTGCCTGGTGGAATTTAGACTTTTTCATCATTGCCGGCTCTTCTGATTGTCAGAGAACTATGTCATGGGAGGAAGAGGAGAATGAAGGGAATTCAGTCTAGTAGAGCATTATGAGTTGTGCAGCCGTGTGTCTAAGAAGAGAAGCAATCAATGCCCTGTGCTCAGAGAATAGCTCCAGGAACAAGCTGTGTACCGACCTCAGGAGGTTGGTGCCTGCCATGAACGGCCTGTTGGTAAACGAGCTCTGCTGCCTCTTCTGCTGCCCGCCCTGCCCTGGCCTCATCACCGCCAAGCTCGCCTTCCTGCCTCCAGGGCCCACCTACTCGCTGGTGCCGGAGCCTGAGCCCAGGCTCGGTGAGCCAGGGCCGCCCCTTCGGGAACCTTGGCCGGAAGCCCCCGGGGGCACTGGAAGCTTCACCTGCTGGAGCACACCAACTTCTGTACAGCCAGCGCAAGCTGGACACCATCGAGGTCTTGGCCACCAAGAGCAGCTGGGGCAACCACGTCTCCTGCATGTACATGTGCTGCGTGCCCAGCACCAGGTATACGGCTCTCTTCTCGCAGGGCAACACAGTAGACCTGGGCCAGATGAGCAGTTTCTGCATCGGCCTGGGCACGCGCATCAACTGCAACATCTCCTCCAACTACTTCGGCTACAGGGTGAGCTTGGGCAAACCCTTGGAGAAGAACCTCTATGCCGACAGCGGCCTGGCAGGCCCTGCGCATCAGGTACGGCATCAGCCCAGACAGTGCCGTCCTCTACGGGTACAGCATCATCAGCACGGTGACCACCGTGGACCTGGCCTTGCGCTACCACTGCGCCATGGTGGTGCTTCACTTCCCGCTTACCTCGGGCATGTGCATCACCTTCCATGACACCAAGAAGACCTACTGCTGTGACGCATTCCCCAGCACCTAGAAGGTGTCCCAGGACGCTCTGTGTCTTTATTCCTGTCCTGCCCCTAGGTTCTTCACAACCTTTTTGTTTTTGTTTTTAGATTCCATATATATGTTAGCATAAGGTATTTGTTTTTTCTCTTTCTGACTTACTTCACTCTGTATGACAGGCTCTAGGTCCATCCACCTCACTACAAATAACTCAATTTCGTTTCTTTTCATGGCTGAGTAATATTCCATTGTATACATGTGCCACATCTTCTTTATCCATTCATCTGTCGATGGACACTTGGGTTGGCTCCATGTCCTGGCTGCTGTAAATAGAGCTACAATGAACACTGTGGTACATGACTCTTTTTGAATTATGGTTTTCTCACGGTATATGCCCAGTAGTGGGATTGCTGGGTCATAGGGTAGTTCTATTTTTAGTTTTTTAAGGAACTTCCATACTGTTCTCCATAGTGGCTGTATTAATTTACATTCCCACCAACAGTGTAAGAGGGTTTCATTTCCTCCACACCCTCTCCAGCATTTATTGTTTCTAGATTTTTTGGTGATGGCCATTCTGACTGGTGTGAGGTGATACTTCATTGTGGTTTTGACTTGCGTTTCTCTAATGATTAGTGATGTTGAGCATCCTTCATGTGTTTGTTGGCCATCCATATATCGTCTTTGGGGAAATGTCTATTTAGGTCTTCTGCCCATTTTTGGATTGGATTGTTTGTTTTTGGATATTGAGCTGCATGAGCTAAACAACTATCCTTTGAGAAGCCCACATAGGAAGAAGTGTCCTCAGGAGAGAAGCATGTTTCTATTAGAGAAAGAACATAAAAGGGATGCCCAGAGAAAATACTATGGAGACCATTCTGAAAGGACGTATAGTGGAAACAGTTCAGGAATTTGAGACTCAATATTTTTTTTCTATTTTCCCTTCTAGCATTCATTTTGAAATAAAAACATCACAAATGGAAAGCTGATATACACAGGAAGGAACACATGTTTAAATTACTCATCTTCCATGTTCAATGAAAAGTACTTATTAATTAGTGTTGGGGCATGCTGACACTCATGGTGGTTGATATGATTAGAAAGGAAAAAATCAGAGAGATGTAAAACTTCTCTAATGAAAAAGTTTATCTGAATTGGGAGTTAAAATCAGATAGTCATCTCAATATAAATGAATAATCTTTATAGCAGGGTTTATCCATATACATTTTGATAGGAGTATAAAGCTCCCAATACATCAGAAATTTAGTGTTTGAAGTTGATTAATTAGCAATTTAAAGTAAATTAAAACCCTGTAATTGAAAACTATACATTTTTAACTTAAAAGACAAAGTAATGTTCATCATGAAGCAGTCTGACGAGTTCAAGTCCAGAGGACTGTAGGGATTCATTTCATGTAATGGATATTTTATAGACAGTTTTATTTTCTTTCAATGGCTTTATGGGAGATATTTCATTTTTCATTTCCCTTCATGTCAGTTAGAAAGTCATTAAATGAATATGTAATGATTCCTGATTAATATTTTAAGGCTCTAAATATTTTAACAATTCTGACAAAGCTATAAAACAACTTCTAATTATGTTAACATATAAAGGAAGGGGGAAAGGTGATAGAACAAGGAAAACAATATTCAATAAATTTCAGGCCTATACTTTTAAATTACAATCATAAATTACTTAAATAATATCACATTATATGCTGAAAAATAACAATCAGTGGTACAATATTACCAAAGAATCACTGTGAGATAAATGTTAGCCTATGTTTCTATTAACATTATAGAAACATCTGATGATCTTGATATAGTAACAAATCCTGATGTTACTTCAGCTCACATACTGTTCGATACACAGAAATAATTTTCTGTATACTTATCGTTAAATGAAATATCTGTGAAATGTGTATTAAACAGTAACTGAAATAACTATTTTGATTTGAACACATCTTGATTAATTAGCATTTACTAATAATTATTAATCTTATGTATCATAAAATATCATTTAAGCTTTGCATATTTGAGCTGTTAGGTAAAGTGTAGTGACATACAAAATATTAATGTACCCATGAATCAGTGTAGCCTAATGGTTAAGATCACGTACATTGTGCAATCTGTCAATGTTCAAATGCTATTTCTATGAATTTCAACCTTAAAACAGGGGCAAGTTAAAACTTCTTGTGCCATAGTTTCCTATCTATAATATGGTAATAAGAGTACTTACCTGATAGAACTGTTGGGAGGATGAAATTATTAATACAAAAACATAAATAAATTCTCAGCTCACATAAACAGCTCACATAAACGTTCACTACTTTTGTTGCAGAGGGCCTGTTACCTCTGGGCTTTGGGCCCGATGAGATGGACAGAGCAGCAGAGGTGGGTGGAGGTAGGTGAGGCAATAATTAGTAATATCTGAGTTCTTCCAGTGCCTGAAGTAAGCTGGAGGGTGATACAAGATCAATTTAATCTTGATCCTCTATTTCTAAACCCATTTGTACCCAGAACTGTGGTCACAAAGTCTGATTACAGGTTCTGGATAGCAGCTAGTAATTTTAGCACAAGATTCATGTTGTGGCTTCTATAAGAAAATGAAACAGTTAAAACATGCTAATTATGCATTAACAAAATGCTCTCATTTTTGCTAGAGAATGTTAAAAAGATTATTCAGCAAAGTTTTATTAATTAAAAGAAATATTATTAATAGTAGGATTCTTAATTTATTTTACAGCATTTATATGTCAACAACATTATAAATAAAGCATGAATATATGTTTATTTTAGTTTAGCATGATAATTTAATCTCCATTATGTAAATGTTTTTCTCAGAGGAACAAATATACTAAAATGCAAATTATGGACAGTTAAAACAGATGATACATGCTTTTTATTCTTTATTAGTTTGATATATTTCCAGTAAATTACTGTATTAAAATAAATTTCAAAATATTATTAGTAATTATGCATAAATATGAAGATTATATTCTGAAAATAAATTTATTATTTTATAGTTAGTTCTTATATTTATTCTTGCTTTATCGCTTTATAAAGGTAAACAAAAAAACAACAAAAAAGGGAGTAAAATATTCTTTCTAAGAGTTAACAGCAAATAAAAACAGATTTTTCATTTAGAGATACAATTTTCAGAATTTCAACACTACTAAATCAGTGGCATCCAGTGTGCAATATAATGCAAACCACATATTTAATTTAGAATCTTCTAATGTCCACTCTAAAAAAAACATAAAATGAAACCAATTACATTAATTTTGTAAGTAGTGGAAATGTAATGAAAACAAAAAGTATGAGTGCTAGTCTAGTGCCCTTACTAGTATATAATCAAACTACTATTACAGTAATAATCCACTTTCCGTTTTCCTTGACTGCTTCCAGTATAGTCATTTTGTCTCCTTAATGTGGCTTTAAACAGCCTTGCAACAGTTATCCTAACACCTACCACAGTGCTTAAACCTGGTAGCCACTCAAAGCCAGCTGTTCTCTGCACTTCCATAAGATGCTGTGTATTTGCAAAAACGAACATGCATAATAAATACATGGATGATTTAAACTTGATTGTATGTTCTAATTTTAAAGAGCAAATAGTTATTGGGCTATGAAGAGTTATTACTAAGTTATTGTGCTTGGTAATCTGATAAATATACAAATGAATAAAACATAGTTTTAGCCCTCAAGGATAGTTTTAGCCCTTGTTATATAATAGGGAACAAAAAAAATAGCACTTAGGCTGATAATATTTCCTAAAAATACAAGATTAGAGAGAACTAGCTTAATGCGGGTCATGTGAAAGTAGTGTTGTCAGATTTAACAAATAACAACACAGCATAAATGCCTAGTTAAACTTGAAATTTCAGGTAAACAACAAATATTTTAAGTACCAGAATGTTCCATGGGCTGTAACATGGGTAAGAACTTATTTTTATAACTTCACACTTTATTCAAAATAAAAAAAGTGATTTATAAGTAATTTTTATAGGTCTTAAAAAAGGTAGATGAGTATAATTTATTTCAAATCACTTCTCATTGACTAGTCTCTTGCTCAAGCTAATTTTGGATTTTGTGTGTATGTGTGTGTGTGTGTTCTTTTAATTACAATTCAGATTTCTATAATAACAAAGATTTGACACTCATAAAAATTACATAGATTATTTTACAAATGATATGTGAATTCCCAGAAATAATTTGTTGTGAAGATGTTGAATATTTGTTACATTTTAATAAATTTAATATATATTTCAAAATTAACCTTGAATAAATTTAGTAAAATTAATAAATAAATTTCAAATTTAACCTTGAATTCTATCTTAAAAAATCTAATTTCTTCTGAAAATACAGCAAATTTTGTAGTCAGATAGCTTTGAAATAAAAATAAATAAATAGTTAAGGAGAATAATGTAACAAATCTACTGCAAGCGTATCAACGTACTTTTATTTTTAAATAGAGGTTCCCAGAAAAATAAATTGTCTGAAAAAACATTTAACTTATGGAAAGCAGTTATATCACCTTTGATGATAGCTGTAAACCAAAATTTAGGAAATCGAAAAATTTTTATAAAAAATCTCGGGGGGACTTCCCTGGTGGTCCAGTGGTTAAGACTCCATGCTCCCAACGCAGGAGGCCTGGGTTTGATCCCTGATCAGGGAACTAGATGCTACATGACATAATTAAAAGCCTGCATGCTGCAACTAAGACCTGGTGCAGCCTAAATAAATTTTTAAAAAAGAAAAAGAAAATCTCGGTTCCTTTCTTGAATGTGCATTTCTTAGGTTGTTTCTCTTGAGTATATTATCCATATGGCAGGTAGCTGACACTACTCTAATGAGTTCGAAGGTAGTGTAATTCTTTCTTTAAAAGATGATTGTGAGAAGTATCATTTTAGAAAGTTAAACAGAGAAAGGTAGCTGCATACACCTATTCTGTCATGAACTATTAAAGTGAGCCAATCACCATAGAATTTGATCAATTTTAATTTAAGTATCTGGTATCCATGTGATGTGCATTGTTCCTTCTAAAATGTAAAACTGATATCACTCAATGCATCAATTAATCTCAAGATGAAATTAAAACACGTTGTCATATTATTCATCAAATATCAACACACCCTGACCTCTTCTTGATAGCTATCACTTAACACCATATTCATAAACAATGAACTCTCTACAGTGCCTTGAATGTACCTATAAAGATGCTTCTAACTATACCGGGAATTTCCTTTCACCTTTTCTACCTATTTGTACCTAACTCTTATTAAATCTTCAGACCATTCCCCAGAGGTTGCCTTCATGCATCCATCTACCCAGCCACTCATTCAGCAAATATTAAGAGCAATCTATGCGAAAAGGTCTAGGGGCTGAATTGGTTGATAAAATAAGGTAAAGCCCTTGATTTCACAAACCTTCCTTGCTAGTGAAGACAGATGACAAACAAAGATTAAATATGTTGTGTTACCTATGAAGGAAAAAAAAAAGATGAAGAATTAGGAATAAAACAGGAGGCATTTCAGATAACATAGACAGGGGTGGTCTCTCTCATGAGATGAGTTTGTGCAGCAAACTGAATAATGTCTGAACAGACAACTGGGTTTTTAGGTGAGAGCATCAAAGCAGAAAGGGCAGCCAGTACTAAGACCCTGAGAAGGATCAGCACAGGTAAGGACTAGGGAGAAAGAGCAGGAGAGGAGATGGGAGATCACATCAAATGGCCATGGTTAAACCTTCCCCAGCATCACCCCAGCCTTTCCCAACTGCTGGTGCCTTCACAGAACCCTGCAGCATTCCAACCTCAGATGTTACACACCAAGTAGAGAATGACTTTTCTTTTGGCCCCAGGAGATGGTGTTCTGCAGATCCTGCACTTGCTTTCTACTATACTCTCAGCTCTGAACTACCATTTTGTATTTCAGCCCTTGCCACACTGACCACACCCTTCATTTTTTGAACACTTATTAGTAACCACAGTTTTCTGCAAAGCACCATTGTGTGTCATGTGGAGAAGCAAGAGTGTTGCAAATTTATTTTCCTTAAGGATATTTAGAATTAGTATTTTCTTCAATTAAATATTATGTAAAGAAAGTTTTGCTTAGTTTCGTGTAGGTGATGCACAAAAACTGCCATGGGAGTTGAAAAAAGGGAGATTATTTCCTTCAACTGACTTTCAAGGTGGTTGCAGGGAGAAGTGGCAGCTCAGGAGTGGACCCAGGGAGTCTTGGGGGGGATAGAAATGGCCTTTCTAAGCTCTGAGGATTGTGTGTACAGTTATTACAGAGGAATGACCAAGTACCCTGAGTAGGCTGTGAAATTCTGAAGTCTGTACTGTATCTTATACTCTGTTCCCCCAACTGTGAACTGACAATACCTCACCCAAAATATTCATTTGTATTGCTTCCGCTCTTGTCCAGCTCTCAGCACTACAATTAATTCACTTGGTAGCAGTCAAAATGAAATGTAAAATATAGCTCATTACATCACCTGTCCCCTGTGATTAAGATCTTTTCCTGGTTCCTCTTTACCCTCTGATAAAGTCTACAATTCTTGGACTGGTTTTCAAACCTTCCATGACCCAGCCCAGGTCTGTCAACTGGTCTCTAGTTTACATTAATTTTTTTTTCACCTGTCATGCTTCAACCAAACTGGCTTTTTTTGTTTCCATAAACTGACCAAGCTTTGGGGAAACTTATGGCCCATCTATTAATCATTTCTTTTTCTTTTCCCAAGAATGTTATTTCCCTTAAAATTTTCAAGCCAAATACTTTTTGTCCTTCATATTTCCACTTGATGGTGTTCTTCTTTACAACAATAAAAATCAATCACCTAGTCACTTCTATCCTACACCCTCTTTTAATCCTCTACATAAAGATTTTAACAGTTTGATGTGTTTTCTTGTTGTTTTTATTCACATCTTGTAATAAAAGCTGTATTAGAGCAAGAAATGTTGGTATTGATCATCACTCTTTTCTCTTTGGTTGGAACAACGTCTATTGTATAGTAAGCATTCAGTGTATATGTAGGATAAATGAATCAGTGTTAAACACGTGAATGAGTCGCATGGCACATGGTAGTTAAAAGGCGAGAGACAGATGAGCATTGGTATAAAGTTGAAAAAGTATAAAATCCTCACATGGAATGAGTAAAATTGAACATAAATGACTGGGATATGGGGAATTAAGGAATGGTAAGTTAGTGTGGGTTTATAGAAGATTGTGACTAACAGATTCATTTTAGGTTATGATGAATGTGAAAACATGTTTCTTTTGGTCCTTATCTCTCTTAGTGCTGATTAGAAGCAGTTTGTTTAACCCTGTGAGCTGGGAAGTGAAAGAAGATACTTGTGAAGTAAGGGCTTTGGCTGATACTCCAGAGCAGTGATTCTGACATTATTTGGCTGATGAGGATAGATACTTCGAATGTGGCAATATCTTCACATACCTCTATTGAAAATTTAAGAGGCCAAATCAACAGGGGACTTAGGAAAATGAGGAAAACTATTCTTCCTTATGGTAAGTTAATGTCCACAAGTTCCTTGTTATACTATGTTTTAAAATCCATTGCACACTTCTAATTATACAGTAATATTTTCCAGCTGCGCAATGTTCACCTACTAGTATCTATTATATTTGAAGTTTGGTTCTTCTGAGGGCAGGCGAAAAAGTGGTAAAGTTATTAAGCCTGGTTCTGGTAAGCCACAAGCTGTTCTAAATCTGAAGTCTGTCTTTTTTTTTCCTTTAATTTCGACATCGGTTTTATACAAAAAGGATTTATATGCATGTTCGAATAATTTGTTAGATTTGAAATGTCCATGAACTTCCACAAGTGACCTAAGTTTGAACTTTTATTTGTAGTTAAACCTTGCTAGAAGAAAGGCAGATCTCCTTCTAACCGAGAGATAATAAAAAGAATAGAGATAAAAGAAAGACCTGCGAATAATTCATTCACAAATATGTGGAATGAGGTTTGGAGAAGGAAAGATAACTTTCTGATAGAGGCTGGCTCTGGGGAATCTGGGATTTGTTAAAGTCACAGTGTCTGAAGGACATGGTAGGCTCATACATGGTTTGGCTAATAATTAACTGAGTGATAAGCAAAGATGCTTGCACCTTCAATATGAGGGAGTCAACAGTTTAGAATCTGAAATATGATTCTATGTAGGATTTTGTCCTTGATATGGAGACATTCCAATTAGCATAACTGTGGAAGATATACTAATAGGACTCAGCATAAGAAATAGTTAGTTTGCCTGGATATAGATAGATTTGTAACCATACGGACTACAGAGAAAGAAACTAGAGAAAAACAAGTTTATGGTTTAGGTCAGTATCAGAGGAGTATAGGGAATGTTGTGATTGATTGTCTTGGGGTTCAATAATATCCTGGGCTTTATGAGAATCAGAAAGTCATGAAGGAAACCAACCATATTGACCAAGTTATTAAATGCCAAGTCTAATTCTCCACTTTGCTAAATTATTGTCAATGTAAACTGGAATATACTTCCTGAAGGTTAGGATTGTCAATAGGTGTTAAAACTTAAAAAAATGGTGCCTTTGGGCTTCCCTGGTGGCACAGTGGTTGAGAGTCCGCCTGCCAAATGCAGGGGACACGAGTTCGTGCCCTGGTCCGGGAAGATCCCACATGCCGCGGAGCGCCTGGGGCCGTGAGCTATGGCCGCTGAGCCTGTGCGTCCGGAGCCTGTGCTCCGCAACGGGAGAGGCCACAGCAGTGAGAGGCCCACGTACTGCAAAAAAAAAAAAAAAAAAAGTGGTGCCTTTGGATATAGCAATTCCATCTTTTTGAATATACTCTTTATTTCAGTCTTTTATTGAAAATAATGCAAAATAGATGGTTTATGGAATCACTTTATATACAAAGACTGGCTAATATTGGTTTCTAATCATTAAATATTATAAAATTAATGTAAATTTAATTTATTGTCATAGAAATTTATTCATACTATACTAAATAGTAAAGAAGTGAAACTTAATGCAAGTGAAAAATAAGAGATAATAAAAGCCCCCCTTTAGAATTTGACTAATGGAAGTGAACAGTTAAATAAGATGACTTGACTAAGGATGCCCACTACATTAATATTATCTCTTAATTAAAAAATATTTTTAAGACAAGGTTCATTGGTTTGTATAGTCCATTTTCTTGTCTGAACTACATCAGCAGTGCAAAGTCTGATTTCCAGTTTCAATCGCTTTGAAGTATTATAAAAACTTCTCAAAGCCATCTGTGAAGCCGTTCAGGAGCATAATCCTGTAGACTTTATCATGTTTCCTCATATTTTAAAGTTTTCTTACAGATACCTAATTTAGTAACAATTTTCTTGATTAAATTTATAAATATTTACATGTTATTAAAGTAGTTTTTAAAGAGACAGAATACTCTGTACACATAGATCATGAGTTTGCTACTATTTAATTAAAATATGTAATGGTAGTAAAATGGGTAATTTATATAGCTAGGTTTGGGCACAAACACAACTGATTCTTGCTAAGCATATAACTCAAATAGTGTGAGAAAAACACATAGTTGTACCAGAAGGAAAATTACTAATAGAGGATTCCAGTAAGGATTTGTTCTAGAAGCTGGAAAGAGCATCACTTAATCTAAGAGTTGGTTAAATTGAAGTAGGTAGAAAGAACTTCCACTGAAATTGCCGTTTAATAATAATAAAAAAAATGTTAGCCTCTTCTGCCTCTGAAGATAAGAAGTCATATCACACAACTGAGGAAAACACTTTCTATACTGATTACCTTTATGTTATCTTACAGAAGCAAGATCACTAGCCCTAGGAAGTAAAGCATTATAGTTAGCATCTGTTATAAGTTGTCCTTGCTTTCTTATCATGGTAACAGGCATTAATAAACAGAATTGCTATTTAGTTTTATTTCCAAGTTTCCTAAGATAGTATGATCGCAAACTTTAGGAAATTTTCTAAACAGGTTTATTTATTAAAATATGGAAAAAGTAGGAGGGTTAAAATGAAAGAAATGTGCATCAATCTCTGTTTATCCACAGGGAAGTTTATTTAACCTCTTTGAACTTCTATGAAAAATGGAAAATAGAAGCTATTATATAGAGTGATCATTAAGATTAAACATGGTATTATATAAAATAAATGGTTCCAGTAATATGAGTTAAAAGACATTTGAACTGAGGAAAGCATTACTGATTTTTGAGAGTTCAACTATAAAATGGATGCATGATAGAACTGAGAAGTAATGTTGAGTCACCTTAAATAAAGGCCTCTCAGGGCAGCAAAATCTTCCTATAATATGATTTAATATATAGAGAAAGCCAAGGTTTTAATACATCTATTGTATCTAATGTAATGTTTCTCACATTTAAGTAATGTAGTAACCCTTTTTGAAAACTCAAAAATAACCCAAACAAGAAAGACAGTCAAAAGATATCCAGCGTCAATTTAAATATATTGCTAAAATATATTTAAATCTAGATTTGATATGAACCAATTATGATTATAGCTCATATAAAACAAACAATACACCCCCAAAACTAAGCAATCAAACCCAAGAAACAAAACAAAAAGATAAAAAGTGTGCAAATGATATTCAAACAAAACTATATTTGGTCCATTTAAGATGGCATAGAGATAGTCTCTCCACTCTCCTCCAAAAATAAGTATAATCTTTGGAAATAATGCAAGAGAAAACTGAAAGAGAACTCTGAAAAGTAGAAAGAGGATGGCAAATTGCCTAGGGACCAAAAAATGGGAGGAACAGCATAGTGGGAAGACATCTTAGAATCTTTCCTACATTCTGAAGGTTACTATGGTAAATGGAAGAAGACAGCCCTAGCCTGGCATTTCTGACCCCCTACCTAGTGACACAATATGGTCCAGGCAGACTCATTCATCTGCTGGACTGAGTGAGTGTCCTGACAACAGTACCAGGCAAGCATGGCAATGAGCAAGAAGGATTGATTGGGTACTTTGCTGATGCTGATGATTAAGAGCCAGAAGAAGCACTCTCCTTCCCCATCACACCTGAGACTCCCCTAGTGCCCCCTGTGACACTGTGCAGCCAGGGCACTGGGAAGGGTGACCTGGCTTCCACGAATGTCCATAAAGAGCTCTTTGTCCTCCATGAGCCAGGGAAGACAAAATCAGGGGAGTATTCTGCCACAAGCCCCTGCTAGTGAAGCACTTCCATTTTTGTGAGTTGTACACTCTTATCCCACGTATAGACAATGATTGGTCTCGCTTGGAAGACCCCCTTCCACTGTCTTAAGCAGTGTGAACAAAGACCATCAGCAGGAGGTCAGCCAACAGACCAAAATAATAACATGGAGGCTCTGGAAGTTGATTTTTATAGTCACAATAGCCCACAAAAGTAGGCCCTGACCTGCATGATAAAACTAAATAGGGTGAATGCCTGCTAAACTAAACTAACTAACTAACTAAATAAATAAATAAAACAGGACTCAAACTTTTCAAATAACAGTCAAAATGTCCAGGATATAATTGAAAATCACCCATTTTGCCAAAAAATAGGAAAAACAAAACTTGAATTAGAAGTTCTGCCATTTCTGCTCTACTTGAACTACTGTCAATTTGTTTTGAAGTTGTTCTTTAAAAACAATATTTGCTGTATTGAATAAGTCCACCTGTCTTTGTTTCTCATTATTTACAAACAATTAAAATAATATTACCTGCTATGAATATAAGGAAGATGCAAATATTAAAAATTATAATATCATAGTCTAGGTTAAAAGGACTCAATATATATGTTTTTGTCATATGTGAGTATCTGATTAGGTAGCTAGATTAGCATAAAAATGAGAATGAAAACTTAAATAAATCCATAGAGATTTTGCATATTCTAAAAATATATCCTGGTATGGCTTTTGGAGAAAATGTACTTTGAAATAGCTAGACACCAAAACAAAGATTGTGTCAGTCAGAAGATTTGTTATGGATGCTCAGTAGTAGAAACAGAAAATGTAAACTTTGATTTTTTTTTTAAAGCTAAGATGATTCTTCATATAATTTCAGTGACTCAGTCTCTATTTTAGATTATGTTTAACATATATTTAAATCTCTTATTGTAATTCCATGCCAACAACTCACCACCTTGTTGGGATTTGGATTCTTATATATGATTTCTTAGGGAATAAGAATACACGAGTCAGGCCCATCCTAATGTGTGCTCTGCTTGTCATAGTGCTTTTTATCATTGTAAAACTGTTTGACACTAATTCATTATAAAACCCTGTTTATTTCGAGTCTACTAGTTTTATAAAAATATTATGCCAGTCCCAACTACAATAATCTTAGCTATCCTTTTGTATCTTTTTACTTCTTAAAGCCCTTATAGTATGGTTTAAAAGAAAAGATGTAAACTATATCGACTCTTGGAATATTCACCAGAAATTTTAGCCCAACAGTAACTCAATTTTAAAAAATCAATGTCTTTCAGACATTTGTGAAAAAATAGCGATATTTAACAATTACTTAAATTGTCAATCAGCTTTCATTAAAATGTAAGGTAAATATTAAACATAAATGTTGAGTGTGATCAAAGTTAGCTTTAAATTTTGGATACATAATTTACTATCTGTGTTAATGTACATACTACACTTACCCCCTTTATAATGTAGCTATTTCACTCACAAAATAGGAATAGTGAGAATGTAACATCCCCTGGTGACTTAAGAGAAGGCAGGAGGTAATGAGAAAATAAGAACAACCAAGTGGTTTATTTACTCTATAATCTATATTCTCAGATTACATTTTAATTTTATTTACATATTTTAATAATAATAACATAATTTGATCTTTAAATATACTGACTACATATAGATTTTGCTTTTATTTTAAATTCTCATTAGTAACATATTAAAATTTAATAAAAGAAAACCATATGATTAGATAGTACCAAAAGGGACAATTTTTAAAGACAAATTCAGATGTACTGAGTATATAGATTCAATAACTATAAGTGCATAATTTTGAAATTTGAAAAGCTTGAAAAGGATCCATTATTTTGATAAAATCTTTATTCTTTTAGCACCACAATTTTCAGATAAGATATATTTTACTTTGAGATTATATTGATCATCTTGAAAAATAAAAAACTGTCTAAAGCACTTAGGCACCAGCCTTTTCTTAAGTTAATATACAAACAATTGCCAAATTGAGTGTGTATTAATCAATATTATATATTAGTGAAGATTTAGAATAGCATTATATCATTTTTTAAACCCAGGTTGCAAAGGAATTGCAAATTCAGTTCAATATAATATGTATATTCTTCATAATATGACTTTGGATTTTCTACACTAGGACAACCCCAGTTGTTTTTCTACATGTGAAGACATGATTTTGCAATTAACTATGATCCCTAATTTTAAATGCCTGATTATAATTTGGAAAATCCTCTGTTGTCTTTATTTTATTTAGATGTCAAGGAGCACAAACTGAGTTGTCTGAGTATAGGTCAGGAAGGACACAATCTAAAAACAATAGTTGTGAATGTATTTGAACTAAATGAAGCCAAAATAGAGCTGTAATATTGTATATCTGCTCTCTGAATCCTTGCAAAATGTTCTCCTTCAAATAACAAACTTCACCTGTGACAACAGATAGTCTCTTAGACAAAGATGTAATAGTTCCACTGTATCTCTTAATGATCTGAATACACCTGGTGCATGAAGTTTAGTGGGGAACAACACCCTTCAGTATGGACTTAATATACACTGTATTGTTTCAAAAGATTGATTGGAATTTAAATCATCACTTTTAATAAATAGTTCAACAGAGTTAAGGCTAGAGAAGGAAAGGTTGGTAGGTTAGTTCTGATTATACTATTTTCTATCACTTGAAACTTTGTGATCTAGGAAAGATTACATGGTGCCCTTCTGATGAGCAATTTCCATTCTGGATACTCACAGTGGGCCAGCCAAGACTTTGTCAGGGTTGTGTTGCAGTGCATGTCTTATCCCATCTAATCCTCCTTCCATCTCTCCAAGCACAGGTTTCACACCTGTGCTCTGCTCTGAAAATCTCCGTCCTTAGTCCACCTCCTTCCTCCTTTTACTGTCCACCAGTATTTCTGCCCCAAAATCTGTTGCACATCTAATCAGATTTTAGCCTCTACTTATCAGAGAAATAACACTGATACAAAAAAATCCCTCAGTAGAAAATTATTGAGTGAAAGAATGAATGGATGAAATACTTTCGGCCTTATCTTCACATTACTTACTTTACTTACTTTATCTGAAATATTCTTTACCTCAATGTTACAAAGTTACTATTCTGGTGAGAACCACCATCATATTTTGGTTTATTTACTCAAACAGTTAGATTGTCTCTTTTGAGTCAAAGTAAGGCACCAAATTCCATAACATTTGAAAAGATATTTCAGTACACACAATTATATGGAGACTAGTTGAATTAGGTGCAAAACAATTCAGGAGCAAATTACAGTACTAAAAGGATTCTTCCCATTACTATAAATATATAATCATTATTCTACTTTTCTTTCAAGTTGATTGACTCTCCTGAGTTTAGTGAGAGAGATTTACATATTTGTCTTTTATGTTAATCTCTGAAGGTAAACTCTACAAAGCCTATTAGAAAATGAAAAAATCTCCTGATTCTTTCTGATGTTGAACAATTAGCAGAAACCAATCATTTGCATTTTAATAACATTGTAACCATCTGTTAAATGAATGCATTAATCTTGATTATCTTTGTTCCAGACACTTGCAGTTGGGGTTTACTGATGTGTTCACTGATAAGGAGATGTTTTCAGTCATGTATAGCTTTAATTTCCACAGTGAAAAGTAACTGAAGAGAATAATGCAAGCTTAACTAAAGTGTTAATGGGGCGTACAAAAGAAAAACAGAAAATACTGTTGAAAAAACAAGAAATTTGAATATAAATAAGCTAGTTCAAACTAGAAAAAGCAATAATTTCAATTTTTACATTGTATGTTACATAAAACAATATAAATCACCATATAATGCTTGGCCAACTACTAATGACATGATAATGTTTTCTTTTTTTTTCCAACCCCAAAATATGAAATATACACTTGTAGCCAAAATATTGCCCAAAAGCCCTGTGAGAAGAAAAGTAAAATTATTCAATTAATGGAGAATTACTCTACTAGATCATTAAAATGAAGATTAAAGGAGACATTTAATAAGGTCGCATTGTACAAATTTCACTCCTAAATACATTATCATGTGTAAAATAGATAGCTAGTGGGAACCTGCTGTATAGCACAGGGAGATCAGCTCTGTGCTCTGTGATGACTTAGATGACGGGGAGGGGTGTGAGGGAGGTTCAAAAGGGAGAGGATATAGGTATACATACAGCTGATTCACTTCATTGTACAGCAGAAACTAACACAACATTGTGGAGCAATTTTACTCCAATAAGAAAAAACACAAAACAAAACAAAACAAAAAAACAAATAGTCTCTTTGTGATTCTGTTTTAACAGTCTTCATTTGTTTCTGCAGTTCTAGTAAGACAGGCTACCACTGACCTCTGAATCATAGTCAATCACTAGAGATACACATGCTTATAATTGTGTGTCAATTATCTTTAAAAAATTTAAATTCTCTCTCTGTTTCCAAATAATAATAATAAAACCATCTCATGTGTAACATCACATGTAATAGTGAACATATTGAATAATCTCAGTAGAGGGATAAAGGTAAGGATTCCTAATCTCCTTACTTCTGGGGAACATTACTTAAGATCCTCACTATTATACTAAGGGAAGAAAAAACTAACGTGCTTTAAAGAAGCAAAATCAAAAGAAGTAAAACAGAGGTCAAAATCAAAGAAGTAAAACACTCTCTGTTTCCAGATGGCATTAATGTTTATTAGAAAATTTAAGAACTCTACAAAATAAGCACTAGAACTAACAACAGATATTATCAATATCATTAGCTACGAGGTTAATATATGACCAGAAATAGGTCCATTTTTCTATTGTCAGCGTAATATTTAGAAAGGCACCTATGTAATACAATAAGGGAAGGAAAGTATTTTCAACAAATGGTACTCAAACAATATGGCTATCCATGTGAAAACACAAGTGGCTCTGGACCTTTTCCTCACACTATACACAAAAAATAATGCCCCAAAATTCATAGATGTGAATATCAAAGCTAAAACAATACAGTTGTTAGAAGCAAACACAGGAGAATATCTTTCAGGTTTGAGAGTGGGGAAATAATTTTTAAACAATAAAACAAAATCAATAACTTTAAATTAAAAATTAATAATTTAATTTTGTCAAAATTAAAAATACTTATCAAATCACATTGTTAAAAATAAATTAGCAAGTCAAAGACTAGGAGAAAATTTAAAAAAAAGAATGTGACAAAGACTGTTATTTTTGTATATAAAGAACATTACAATTCAATAATAAAAAGCAACAAACAATAAAAATGTGCAGGCATCTAAACAGTCAGTTTATAAAAATTGTTATATTAATAGCCAAAAGCACAGGAAAAAAGCTTAGCATCATCAGTTATGAAAGGACATGCAATTTAGGTACACAATTTCATACTACTACATCCCCATGAAAGCATGTAAAATGAAAACATAGGCAACATCAAATGTTGGTGAAGATGTAGAACAGCCAGAACACATACACGTTGTCAACAGGAATGTAAAATCATTCACACAATGGAGAAATGTCTGGAAGCTTCTCATAAAACTAAATATACACCTTCCCAGCAATTGTACTCCTCAAAATTGTCAAAGATAAATGAAAATGACCTCACAAAATGACTTGCACAAGAATGATCACTGCAAGTTTTATTCATAATAGCCCAAAGCTGGAAACACACTAAAGTTCCATCAATTGGAAGAATGACTGAAAATATTGCAATATGGTTTTAAAAGGTAATGTCACTCAGCAGGATGAACATAGAATAAACTACTGATACTTGGAACAACCTGAATGACTCAAAAATATTTTACTGAGTGAAAAGAGACTAACAAAAAGTATATACTGTTTGATCCCATTTATATTATGCTATATGTAATATAATTACATTAAATTATATTTATATGAATTCTAGGATAGACATAACTAATCTGTAATGCAAAAATAATCAAAGAGTAACTGTGTCTTGGGAATGGTGTGGGAATTGACTGGGAATAGCATAACAGGGAATTCTGAGGGATTAGAAATATTTTATACAACATTAAATGTTTGATTTCCACAGGTGTATGCATTTTACAAATCCCAGAGAATGTACACTTCTGATGTGAGCATTTCATTTATGTAAAGCCTACATAAAATTTAAGAACTACTGAAGCAAATATTGAATTATTAATAACTAGCATACTGAAATATTTAGAGAGGAGTTTAATGATATTTTCAATTAACTGTGAAATAAATTTACATAAAATTGATGGAAGAATAAATAGGTAGATGTATAGATAAATGGGAACATATGAGTAAAACACATAGAGCAGAATATTTATTTTAGAAACTAAGAGGTGGTAATACTCTAAATTTCCTTTAACTTTGGTTTGAAAGTGTTTATTATATAATATTGGAGAAGAGTGTTGTAAACTGCTTGTATAGGCAGTCCTTACTTTGCACAGTTCTGATATACATAGAATTCAACCACTATGGTTTGCTTAACTAACAGCAATCCCTCAGCAATACAATTTGAATTTCAGTTGTTATAGTATGTGAACTGAGTAATTGCGTAAAATACAAACATCACTTCCAGCTCTTTAATCCACAAATAGCTGTAAGTAACAGATGTGCAGGAAAATCAATGATCAATCACCTCTTTTCTTGGTGACTGGTTAACTTATAAGGTGCCTCTTAGTGCATCTTATTTAGTTCATGCACAGACAGCAAAGTGTGTGGCAGTGTTGCCTCTTTGTCTCTCAGTGGTAAACCCATGTGATATTTTTAGAAGATAAATAATGGAAAGAGGAAATTGTCCAACAAAGATGAAAGGGCAGCAAAGAAGTACAAAGTAATTAACTCGGGAAATAAAATTCTAATAGAATTTTATTAGAAGAAGTAGAGTTATATAAGAAATAGCTGGGCTTCCCTGGTGGCGCAGTGGTTGAGAGTCCACCTGCAGATGCAAGGGACACGGGTTCGTGCCCCAGTCCGGGAAGATCCCACATGTCGTGGAGTGGCTGGGGCCGTGAGCCATGGCCGCTGAGCTTGCACGTCTGGAGCCTGTGTTCCGCAACGGGAGAGGCCACAAAAGTGAAAGGCCCCCGTACCGGAAAAAAAAAAAAGAAAGAAATAGCTGACTGTGGGAATATTGGCCAGAGAAACAGTAAAGACAAAGTTATTAACATAATGTACTAGGAAAGTGGTTGTCAGGAAAAGGATGAAGATGTCCCAGGAGTGAGTCAGAAAAAAAGAAACCAAAAAAACTTACATTAAAGAAATGCTTAGCAGTATTTCACAACATTTAAAGCACAAAGGAGAAAATGTTTGAAGCTAATTTAAGCAATGCAAGTATCATGACATGATCTATATGGTGAGAAGGTAGAAACTCTTCAAGCTATTATTGATTTTTTTTTTAAACAAAGCATTGAAACACCTTAATTTTCAATGTTTCTCATGTTTTAAATTACAGAGTACTAACTATACCTTTAATTAGTCTCTCATTTCTCTATATGTTTATAAGCAACAGTAAAATGTATTTTAATGTTTCGATGAACAGTTTTAAAAATCATAGAACTATTGGACTTTTCCCATTGGTTATCAAAATTGCCTTGCACAGTTTTTATGGATCAGTAGTCATCTTTATAGTCAAGTACTGCTGTGCAGAGCAAGGACAGCCTATATACTAAAAAAAACCAAAACAGACTTGGATATCACTGGCTACGGATAAAAGTGCGAGTGAAAGCTTTCTTGTGCCCAATGTCTACAAAAATGTTAAGGAGTCAAGTTTAGATCAAGTCTTTTTTCCTAGTAAAATTCTATTATTTTTCAAAGGGAAGTAGTTTAGATGTCATCTCCACTGTGAAGGCTCCCCTGAATCCTTTCCCCTCCCAAAGAGATGACTGGTGGCTCTGTTCTGTCTGCACCTAGTACACACCTCAGGAAGAATAAATAAATCATTTAAGTTAACATATAAAGAGAGTGCTAGGCCTGGGATTGGGTCTGAACAGGTATTTTGACATGTTATTAAAAAAAGAAAAGAAAAGAAAGGAGAGAAAATGAACATTAACCATATCATATACTAAGAATTATAACATTATTTTAAGATCAAATAGTGCTTAAAAATTCAAGGAAAAGAGGTAAATATCAAAGAAATAGGATATTTTATATGATGTCTACCTTACCAGTGTGGTGTGAATTTTAAAAATATTTTCTCTATTTTTGGTAAGTTTTCTTTATTTTGAAAATTAATGGAATAAAGTATACACAATTTATCGACTATTAGAACTTCATAAAATATTGTTTGTTTTTGAAATAAGATGTAATTATTCATTTTAAATTATTTTTTGGGCTATTGATAACATAACTACTCCCATATTTTTTGTTTTTAGCATCTTCACAGTCTGATTTAAATATTCTTTATAGTCAACCATTCTGTGACATTATTTTAGCTATAGTGTTTTAAAAGTAGAAGCTGATCGTGCTTTTACTCATTATAAGAGTAAATATACTCTTAAATTATAATTTAATTTTTTATCATGGAAAAATATACATCATATAAAATTTCCATTTTAACCATTTTTAAGTGTGCAATTCAGTAGCTTTAATTACATTTGCAGTGTTGTGCAAATATCACAACCATCTATTTTCATAACTTTTTCACCACCCTAAACAGAAATTTGTACCTATTAAATTATGACTTTCCATTTCCCCTTCAGCCCCACATCCTGGTAACTTATAACCTATTTCTGTCTCTATGGATGTTTCTATTCTAAATATTTTGTATAAGTGAAATCATACAATATTCGCCATTGTGACTGCGTTTTTCACTTAGCATAATATTTTTAAGGTTCATGCATGTTGTAGCATGTTTCAGAACTTTGTTCCTCCTCATGCCTTGATAATGAGAGTTTGTTTTTGAGGAATTTGATCAAATAATATTAACTGTGAAAATAGATATTTATTCATTATTGATAATAACATGCTACATTTTTGTTTGTTATAACTTTTCCCCCCTTTCATTCTGCTATGGGGTAGCAAATATTGTTATTTTATTGGTATTCTCTTTTGTTTGTACTTCATTAAGGATTCTTTTACTCATTTATTTTTCATATTCACTTTTATACCATGTAGATATCTTCACTATTTTGTCCTTCACTGGCACCTATCTTCACTATAAGCTAGTATTACTATGGTTTTATTTTTGCCATTACATTTCATCTATGATTTCTATGAGCCTTGCCAAAAAAAAAAAAGAAACATATTCAGAAAACCGTCTTACCCAAGAAGCAGTTAGTATGCAAAACATTCTATTAATGTTTTTATATTTACCTTAGCTTAGAGTTTTAGCTTAAAGTAGAATCAATTGCATATCATGGTTTCTTTTTCCAGTTAACATTTCACATGCAATCAAATTTCCCTGTCTTTACAAATTCTTCTGCTCTTTGAGGTAGCCTTTCTGCTTTGCTCACAGCAGAAGCCTCATCATCAGCCGTAAGGATTCAGATGGGCAGCTCCACCTCCTTTTTGAAGACATCAATTCTTCTCCCTTACTCCCTGGCAAGATTTTGCATCATTCCCATTTATACTTTACAATGGAAATATTGATTCGGCACAAAGAAGACATTCAATACATTCTTAATGAATGGATCAATGAAGATGCACACAGCAAAATCCAGGGAAATCCTCATGCTGTACTGTGGATTGTGTACTTCTCTTATATTCCTAGTGCAATGATTTTATTAATTTCCTATCCATAAACAGAAATAAACTTAATCTTAGCAAGTTTTAAGTGAAAAATGGAGCCATCCTAAGTTATGCAAAATATTCTTTATACTTGGTTCCCAAGAGTGGTTCAAGAATCCCCTATTTCTCCATTCTTGTGGCAAATATTATTTCTGATGTCTAGTGGCCAGGGATTTCTCCTTACCAAATCGATTTCTGGAAGTGTGACCTTGTAAAAATCATGTAATTTCTCTAATTTCTGTTTCTCATTTCAATATTAGTGAAATATTGAGAATAATGCCTATGTTTTATTGAGATTTAAATGTAATACCAATATTTTGTTTATTGGCTTTTTTTTTTGAAATGCAGGCATTCCTTGTATATTTTAGACATTAGATATTTAGTGGTTTAAGACATTGCACATACTTCTCTGCCTGTCATCTTTCTGTTTCTTTTCACAATACTTTATATTTTCTTGCTAACACTTACTCTTCTTACTGCCTATAGAAACTCTCTTGAATTATTTCTCTTCAGGGTACTACCCCTCTGAAAAGGGGGAGGGTGTATATATCCATAAATGCAAAAATATCCTTTCATACATCCAGAAACTATCTTTGCTTGTTACATATATAAGAACCTGTATGATTGAGAATATATTTATTGTCTTTCACATTTAAAGAAAAGTTTGGTGTACAAAAAATATCTAGGCTTAAATTTAAATGCCTTTTTTATTTTGAAAATATTATTTGCTTGTTCTCTCATATTTGGTGAGTTAATCAGATAGGCAATAGACATTTTCAGTGTTGCTTTTGAAATGTCTGATGTCAATATGACTCATTTTTTTTTAGGGTATCAGCTCTCTGGAATCTTTTAATAGTTTTCTCCTGGGCTTTAGAGTTTTTAAGTGCTCCTCTCAAGAGTAGTTGTGCCTTTTTCTTATATATCCTGTTCAGCACTTTTTAACCCTTTAAATTTGAGGACTTTTAACTTTTGTTAGTTCTATGTCTTTTTTGTCCTAGTTTTTAGTTCTTTTTATGTTCTTTTATTCTTTTATGTCTTAGTTTTTAGTTATTTTGTTAGAATTATTCTATGTCATTTTTTCATCAAATCTCTCTCTCTCTTTCTCTCTCATTTGTTTATGTCACTTGTTTATTTCCTTGATGTTGGCATTTTTACTTCTATATAGAACTTAACTTTTTAAAATATATTTTCCCTGGATTTACTACTTCCTTCTGCCTATGGAAGTGTTTGCTAACTGGACCTTCCAACTTACTGTTTGCCTTTAGTTGTTTCCATTCTGCTATTTGCCCTCCTTTTCTTTTTTAAAAAAATTGAAATATTACAAGCACCATTAACAATGTATATAGTACATATGAACATATATATATATATACATACCTATGATATATTAATTTGTTGTTTCTAACACACACACACACACATAATTTCTTATTTCTATTTTAAGTTACCAATATCCTCCCTTGAATTTCCAAGGCTGCTTATGATGTCCAATTTTACTTCTTTATCTTTTGTTTTATGATTTATAATTTATGTCACAAACATAGCTCAAGTGGATAACCTAACTTTACAATAAGTATACCTTAAGGTATTTGAGAAACATATATTTCTTTTTTCTGAAAATCTGTTTCCCCTCAATATATCCTTGAACTTTTCTATGAATGTGTATTTTCTTTTTCCTTTTGGTTAGAGTCTAATTGCTTCATTATATTTAGCAATTCTCCACCCTGGACTCTCATTAAATTCATCTGTAAATATATTTAAGAAATCAATCCTTGATCAGGTAAATTTCAGAATCTGAGAATAGTCTATGGGCATCAAAGTCAATTTAATTAAACTATTTATGATGCAGGATTTATTGTTGACCACTGCTTCATTCATTAAGGAAAGGGATGCATTATTCTCTGAAAACAAAACAAAACAAATATTCTTTTTCCCTCTGGTCCATGTATAATAATCAATGGGAATAAGATTATCTAAAAGAGCAATGTTAATCTGAATCTCTCTTCTGTAAGTGATCTAGCATCTTGTTTGGAAATTGAGTTTTTCATATGTTCTTCTGACTGCAGGTATTCCACGCCTGTGTGTGTACATGTATATACCTATTTCCTTCAACCTTCCTATAAATATAGGGATTTTTTTCTTCACTTTATTTTTGTATCTTAGACAAGAGTATATCAGACATATGTGTTTAATTGGATCTATTTGAAATTAATGAACAAGACCAAAAGAAGAGGGAAAATGTGATGTTCATATAGGCAGATGCTAGTGTGCTCAAGCTTTCCTGCCTTAAGTTTACGTGGCAAAGAATAAGAGAAAGGAGAGAACTCTAAGGTTTTTTTATTAATCAGCAATGCTTACTTAATGTTGTTTATAATGGGTTTATTTATTTATTTGGTTGTGTAGGATCTTAGTTGCGGCAGGTGGTCTCCTTTGTTGCAGCAGACGGGCTCCTTCATTGTGGCAGGTGAGCTCCTTAATTGTGGTATGTGAACTCTTAGTTGTGGCATACATGTGTGATCTAGCTCCCTGACCAGGGATCGAACCCAGGCCCCCTGCATTGGGAGCATGGAGTCTTATCCAGTGTGCCACCAAGAAAGTCCCAATTCTGTTTATCATGTTTAATGTCACCTGTCCAGATGTCTTAAAATATTAACATAATAAATGACCAAAAGAAACTGTCATTTAAAAGCTACTCACTGCCCCTCTATCCGAATGGAGATAGAAAAAATGTTTTAAATTATTTTCTTTTTTGATGAAAAATAAAAGTGGCTTCTGTCAGATAAGTGAATGTAGGAACCTGGAGTAGGGGCTGGGGAGAGGATATTAGCAACCATGAATCGTTTGAGACAGACTTTATTCCAAATGCTCCTTTATTTAATCAACACAGAAGAGAGACCTTGACCCAAACAAGACTTTAAATTATATTTATTTATTCCATCATTTGTACTCTTTGTAATTTTAATTAGTTGATTTCTTTCAGCTGATGAGTGATCCCAATTAGGCAAATAAACAATTAGGGCTGGACATGTTGGGGGCAAAGTCTGAGTCTTTTTGTTTTCCATAGATATCAGGTAACAGTGTTTTCTTTCAGAAATTTCACAGTAATACTATGAATTAGTCACTGTAGTCTCTTCTTTACAAATAAGAAAATTCAAATTTAGTGATATTAATTAATTACTTTTTGGATTCACACATCAAATAGGTTGCTGATATACTCTGTAGATACTCTATACTAAAGTAGGATATTCTTTTGAAAACAACCAAAAAGATCTTCTAAGGATGTATATGTTGGTGCAAATAGTCTTGCTTTAGTACTAAAAGAGGTAAATGCCATTAAATCTATTGAGATAAAAAAAAAATTAGTGAGAGAGAGTTTAATGTCTCCTGGAAAAAATGTTCCATTGCATCAAATCTATCTATATGAATCTGCCACCAAAATGAATATAAATGTATACACACTTTATAATATTTCATCTAGAATTATATAGCTTTCTGTTTGTTCCTTGATCCTGTTGAAGAGACATCACCATCACAAGTGACAGAGGAGGAGTAGTTTTTGTATGTTGTACAAATGTTGGGGTGGGTCACCTGGCACTTGTACAATATTAGCATAATACGTAGGGCTAATATTCTGTTTGAGATACTGATAGGATTGAAAATGTAAAACAGGTGGCAGAATCTGTATGAAGATCAAACTTTGAGTATATATATATATATATATTGGCCATGGCACACAGCCTGTGAGATCTTAGTTCCCCAACCAGGGAATGAACCCATGCACTAGGCAGTGAAAGCATGGATTCTTAACCACTGGACTGCCAGGGATGTCCTAAGAGAATATTTTAGTTTTACTTTTTTCTTTTAAGAAAAAGGAAATTCATTCCCCCTAGGTTAATGTCAGACATTGTGTGTGTATCAGATGTAACTCTGAACCAATCAAGGAAGCCAGAGTGGAAGAGATTTTGGTTTAATAAAATAATCTTCCCAAGTATGACAGAGTAAATTAGTCATTAAGTCATTCAGCCATCAAGAGAGAAGGGTACTTAGAGGATAGGTGAAAAAGACATAAGTCCTACTCCAACTCTCTTTTTCTCTCCACAATCAGTACCCTCACCTCCATTTACTCATAATAGATTGGAGAAGAGGGGTTAGTTTACTAAGCTACCTTCTGATCCAATGAAGGGGATCTGAGAGGACATAATAAAAGCTCTGCGTCATATCCGTAAATCAATGCTGACCTGTTAGAGGTGCAATGACTTGCTAGGAAAGCACTCTAAGACATAAACCTGCTAAGGCCACCATGGACTAGACGTCTGGAGGAGCCCTTGGAAAAGACTTAGTGTCTAAACAAATTCATTACCTGCATGTGGGCTATCACTCAAATCTTCAGAGAGAATAAATATCCATTCAATTAAAATTGGCACTCTGAAAATAGGTGTCGTCAATGAAAAATCTGGGTTATTGGTGGCACTCATTTTGTTTTACAATACTGAAAAAATGGCCACCTTTTAAACTTTTGTAACTATTATAAAAAGTGTTTAACTTGGTAAATTTAGTTATAACGTAGTTTTCTCTAGAAAAATAATTAAACTATATATACACAAAACATTGACACAGTCAAGATAGTGAACATTTCTTTCACCCCCAAATTCCCTCATGTCCACTTATGGTCCCTCCTTCCTGTCTCTTTCTGCCTCTCTCCTCCTTAAGCAACCACCAATCTGCTTTCTGTCACCATAGATTAGTTTGCATTTCTAAAATTTTATGTAAGTGGAGTATGATCTCTTTTTGGTCTGGTTTCTTTCACACAACATAATTATAACAAAATTCATCTATGTTGCAGTGTGTATCGATAGACCATTTATTTTTATTTCCAAGAAAAGTTTCCACTGTATGAATATTATACAAGTTATCAGTTCTGCTGTTGATTGACATGTGGATTGTCTCCCTTTTTTGTCTATTACAGATGAAGCTACTATGGCTATCTAATGTAAAAGTCTTTGTAAAGATATATATATAAAATCTCCCAAGGCAATAAGCTAAGGCAATTGTAGGGCCCTATTATTTACTTCCCTCCTCTCAGGGATCATTGTTATTCACTTCTCGATGGCTAGATTTTTTTTTTAATATATAAGTTTATTTATGTATGTATTTATTTATTTATGGCTGTGTTGGGTCTTCATTGCAGTGTGTGGGCTTCTCATTGCAGTGGCTTCTCTTGTTGCACAACAGGGCCTCAAGGTGTGCAGGCTTCAGTAGTTGTGGCTCATGGGCTCTAGAGAGCAGCCTCAGTAGTTGTGGTGCACGGGCTTAGTTGCTCTGCGGCATGTGGGATCTTCCTTGACCAGGGCTTGAACCCGTGTCCCCTGCATTGGCAGACAGATTGTTAAACCCTGTGCCACTTGGAAAGTCCCTGGATGGCTAGATCCTGAAAACCATTTTTTCATATATTTTGTTGTTGTTGTTGTTCTATCAAATGGAAGGATAAATCTGGTCCCTTTTACTTTATTTTTTTCTGAAATAAAGTTCCACAAACTGTTTTCTGTTTTCCAGATTATGTGTATTTCAGTGATACAGATGGTGGGACCTTGTTCCAGGACACTAGTGATCTTCATAGATATCCTCCTGTTGGCTTTTACCATAAACTCTAACAGTGTCATATCCTGTCACAAACATCACATTACATCAGAGTCTCCATGTTGCATAGGTCAATAGGCAGTGTGCTTGCACTTCAGCTTGGACCTGTTATAAGGTGTGTTCCTCTGTATCGCACTCAAAGCTGACAGCCTTCTTTATCACTCGGTAATTGTGTTGGAACAATATTCCCAGGTCTGTGACAAGTTGTTGCTACTACCTGAAGAGACCTACCAAGAATTTCCCTTTCCTTCCTAGTGGAGAGAAATTTGAGATATAAGCAATGATTTTTCTTCTATTTGGAGGGAACTTTTCAGCATTCCCAAATTATTAACTCACTAAAACTTCATTTATCTCCTTCTAAATCTTCTTAGGGTTTGTCTTTCAATCTCTGGAGCATATATATCTCCTCAAGACCTTTAATATATGTACTTATCCATCATTTGGTCCAAATAACACAGTATAATCAAAATAGTGGATACTCTGTTACTCTGTGGACTGAACATATGGTCAAGTTCTTTTTGAACTAAATTTCCTCAAAGGTGAGAGAGTTAATGTAGTTCTGATGCAAGAATATAATTATATATTGCCGTCTATCTCAAATGATTTTGAACTGCTTTTGATTATTCTTTCTCATTGGGAAAGAAAATGTGAATAACTGTACATCACATATCCTAATCCATATTGACTGGTAGAAGAGTTTTCAGTAGGACTTCACCTTGGTTGAGTTTGTGTAGCACCCTGTCATCTTCCAGATCCATTTGGTTTGTAGGGAACAAAAGATTGAATTAAATGAGCATGCAGTGGGATACACCATCACTGAATCATATGGGTCTTTATGGTTAGTGATATACAGAGCCATTTCCCCTCGATAATGATATGGCTTTGATCTCCTCTGTTGGACAACAACTTGGGTGATTTTAGAGACTTCTACTTGGTCTTCCCAACTAATTAGCTCTTTATTCATAGGCCAAGAATATTACATGGTGACTCTGCCAACCATAAAATGTGTCCATTCCAATTATGTACTGGGAGACCAGAAAAATGACCACTGAGAGGTTCTAACGACCTACTCACTCACCATATGGCAGACCAGACATGGTTCTCTCTTTGTTACTAGATCAATATGTTATTCCTCTGTGGTGGGAAGACTAAAGACACCCTAAAGATGTCCATGTCCTAATCGCTAGAACCTGTAAATACCTTGTTATATGGTAATAGGGAATTAAGGGGGCAGATGAAATTAAGGTTACTAATCAGCTGACCTGGAGAAAGGATAATTATCCTGGATTATCTGGGGGGATCCAGCATTATTAGAAGAATCCTTAAAAGTGGAATAAAGAGGCAGAGAGTCAGTCAGAGGAGATATGATGACATTTTGGAATCAAGGTCAGAGAAATATATGTGAATTCACACATGAATTGCTGGCTTTGAAGATGACAGAAGAGGGTCATGAGCCAAGGAATGTGGGTGGCCACTAGAAGATGGAAAGGCAAAAAAATGCATGCTCTCCTAAAGCCTTCAGAAAGGAGCACAGCTTTGGCAATAACCTTGATGAGAATGGTAAGATGTATTTCAGACTTCTGACCTCTAGAACTGTAAAAAAATAAATTTGTTTTCTTTAAGCCACCAAAATTGTAATAATGTGTTACAGCTGCCATAGGAAACTAATATACCCCTTTAGTAGGAGACCATGATGATATCTCATTTCCTGTGTAGTAATATCAACTTTAACCCTCTATTCACAGTGCTCAAAATATCTGAATATTTACCTTTCTCCAGTTTACAGATACTCTTGTCAAGGCTGTATCTCATGTTGGGAAAGAATAAATTGGGTCTTTACCAGATTCATTTGCTATGGCATTGTATGATCCTTTCCTCTGGGGAGTTGGATATGCCTTTAGTCACTGGGTTCTGAGTCCGAAAACTGCATTAAGTTAAAAAAAAAATACTGGACAAGTTATTTTGATTGATTGTTTTTAACTGGGTCAGCTGCATACATCCTTGATTTCTTCCTATAGATGAAGCACTAGCTTTGTTGGGTATGCATCATTCTTGCCCTAGGCTTGCTATCTTTTTTTAACCACCCTCAAAACTCATTGCAGATCAGGCACCCTGGATGCCAATTGGATGCTGCTACTCATTAAAATAATTTGGCTCATCTTACTTCTGATTAATAATCACCACATTTTGACATCTATGATTTTATTTTGTTTTATTTTGTTTATTTTTTTGAGGCAACAGCATTTTTCTGTTTCTTTTATTTTATTTATTTATTTTTGGTTTTATTCAGTCTTTGTTGCTGCATGTGGGCTTTCTCTAGCTGCATGGAGTGGGGGCTACTCTTCATTGTGGTGTGTGGTCTTCTCATTGCGGTGACTTCTCTTGTTGTGAGCACGAGCTCTAGGCATGCAGGCTTCGGTAGTTGTGGCATGTGGGCCCAGTAGTTGTGGTTCGTGGACTCTAGAGCACAGGCTCAGTAGTTGTGGCGCACAGGCTTAGTTGCTCCACAGCATGTGGGATCTTCCCGGACCAGGGCTTGAACCTGTGTACCCTGCATTGGCAGGTGGATTCTTCATCACTGTGCCACCAGGGAAGTCCCTGACCTCTATGATTTTAGAGATCTATTTCCTCATTGTTATCAGTGAATCCAAGTCTGCAACAACATCTCATCCCTTCAGCTCTCACTTACAGAGAAGACCCACTAATGACTTTGTCAACAATGTTGATGTCCCTCTCAGTTGTATTTTACTAATCATTATGGTAAAAGTGTTGCCCCTCCAGGTCCTACCACAGATCATAGTCAGGGGGATGCATTTCCTGGTCTTATATAGCATTCCATTTTCTCAGGACACTTCTTCCACTTTCTTGCATAGTAGTTTTGACATTTCTATCTCACTTAGTATGGATCATCACTTCTTTCAAGCTTTCAAATGCCATCTTGCAGCATGTTTACACTGGCTCCTGAGATTTTGTCATGGGATTAAGTCCTGTATCATGGGGGAGAGCTTTCATACTGTTAAACTCTCCTTTATTCTACTTTATATTCTGCCGTCTCCCCTTGTTCTGGCCACTCCCGAATCTAGTCTCATGCATACTCTGCTAGATACTGTCAATCAATGTTGACTAGGTCCTGCGTCCCCTTCATAACATAGTTACTCTTCTCCTTTGCTGATCCAGCATTTTCATGACAGGAATATATTTTGATATTACCTTAGTTAATGGCCTGATGCCTGGGAGGAGAGGTGAAGGCAAAGGCGATGCATCCTGTCTTGTAAGAGAGATATTTCTGCATTATCTTCTAGTAAGAAGGGAGCCTTTCACTTTTACAGGAAAGAGTGGACTGCCTTTGCATGCCCAGAAGGTACAAGAAATCCTGGGTTTCAGTAATTTTATGTACACAACCTAGTTGTTCCCAACCCAATTTCAGAATCACATGTCACCTTAGGAACTTGACATTTTTATAGCTGACCTGCTCTCTGTGATCATTCAACTTTCTTCTAAGCTCTCTTAACCCTGTATTTTACCCTGGACTTGAGCCTCACCTTTTTTCTGCTCCGGGAGTATAGGAGATGAGAGTTTCTTTATAAGCTGCCAATTAAGCCCCCTGGATTTCACATTTTCTTCCAGGTTTTGATTAATCACCCCGAGCCTTACACTGTTTTTCTTCAATGCCTTGACAGCTCCCAGATAGAGCTATCTGATTCTTTTGTCTTTACAATGAACACTTCTCACAATTGCACAAACATCTAAGATAAAACACCCATCACATACTTTTCTCCACTTCTATCCATGCAATTTACCAGTAGTGAAAACTTTACTAGTTGCCCTAGAGCAACTTTGTAGTTGTACTACAGAATGATTTGGGCTATAATGGTGTTCCACTTTCAACTGGTGATAAGAATTTCACTGTCGGTCTTCTTGCAGACTTTCCGCTTCCAAGGCCACATTTCAGTGCCTTCTTCCTGGGGCCATGCTTGGCTCAAAATCTCTGAGATTTGGTTCCCTGGGAAACAGATTCTGAGGTGGGGATTTCCTTGCATATCCAGTTAGTTGAATGTCCTCTGAACCATTATCTGCAAGGAAGAGAAGAGGGGGGGACACAAGATGGAGTAGAGGGATAATTTTGACTGTGATGCAATTACAACAAGATCTTTAGCTGGCTGATAACACAGAGAGCTCTGAATTCTGTCTTAGAGACTTCCCAGTTGAGCCAGTGTGGCTGATCCTTCATATTCCCATATCAATCAGTCACGGGAGTGTACTGTCCTGGGGAGGTTTTGTAACCTTTGGTGAGGGAGATCCCATGGGTTTGGAAACAGCAGCGACACTTGTGTCTATGGAGTCAGGAGCAAACAGCCTGCACTGTGGGGCCATGAGTGTTTACATCTTGGAAGGGAGATCTGAAATGTGCACACAGCACCACTCCAGGACAGATGGTGCTCTTCCCTTTTTCTCATAACAGATGGGAAATTGTCAATTTACTATATTATTCAGTTTCTGAGAGTGATGATTGATATGCCTCTGCTATTCAACAGTATTTTCTATGTCTGCTAAATCAGTTTGAGATCCATTAAAGATCCTCTGCAGTTTGGCCTCATTCTACATTTTTATCCTTATCATTCAGTATCACTCTTATAATAAGCATTATTCTCCAGCCAAACTGGGCTACATCCAATTTTCCCTTCACTGTCCCCAAGCTTCTGTCTGTACTGCAGTTATCTCTCCGGAGTAATCGTGTTTCTTATATTTATATATGTTTAAGACACCTAACTGTAGTTTACAGCTGAGGCACTGACAATGTATATATCTTATTTCTGAACAATAAAAGCTTGAATTATTAAGTCACTGAGGTGATCAATTACAAAGAGGGACATAAACTAAAACAAGCCGAATATTTTTAAAATAAAAACAATTGATCACCATTAATTGGGAGATGTTATTTCAGTGGCTAATTCTGTCTAATAGAAAGGATGATAGATTAAACCAGACAAAACACACTTTGGTGGTCAGTTTATTTTCCAAGCTGTATAAATGATAGTGGTAACATGGGCTTGGGGTATTGGGATATTTAATTACATTTGTAAGAGATAATTAGTCACTACATATAGTACAGTGAGGATAATATAAACCCTGCTAGATATTTTAACAAATTGAATTCTATACAAGGATTTGTAACCCCAGAACTGGAGACATGGAAGTATACACAGAGACTACTTAGGTAACCCAGCAATGATAACTGTACATAGCAGTCTCTATTCCTAGGACTGAGGAAACAAAAGGGTGGTTTGATATTATCCGGATCTAGAGGCTCAGTGGAGGTTTCTCCTGGAAGTTAGATCCAGATCTCTCAGAGAGCAGAAAAGTCCCGCTTATCACAGTGGGACTGGTGTGTGGGGTGCTGCTGGTGAAGCACCTTTGCTGTGGCGTATCTGACAGTAACATCGGGAGTACACCAAGTCAGGTGTCACTCTGTTCCTCCTACTTTCCAGTGTTGCTCTGTGCCACCTATTAGCAAAACCTGGTCAGAAGTCACCTGGGAAAGAGAGCAGTAATTTTCAGAGTCACAGCCCCAAGGTCACCAAGCAGGGTATAGACGGATACATTTGGAGCAGAGAGAAGCCAGTTCCTAATTGGCCCAGGGTTGCATGAGATCAGGTCTGGTAAAGAACATACATGTTCTCTGTAATAGTCAAGGCAGAGTTCAAATGGATACTGTCATTTAGTTTTGGCACACTGCTGAATTGTGAACCTCAGGGGTAAATGGTTTGAATTTTTATTCTCTTGTAAGGTTATCCTCTTAAATTCCACTTCACGTCAGGCTTCTCTAATTACTTTCAGGATAGATCACTTTATTCACAATTTTGCTACAATAAAATAAAGTATAGCTTCATGATTCCCAAGAGGTTAATTTATTTTAGCGTGTCTACTCCCTTTTCAATGTATGGATGGCTACCATGAGTGCATTGTATTCTTGACGTCATTCCAGTCTTTACCTACTACTAATCTGTAAAACAGATTTTTTACTGTTTGAGCATTTATTGTTTAACAGCTACAAAGATTAAGGTTCATTATATATTCCACTGCAATTTATGCAAGCTATAAGATTTGTATGAATGCACACAACTCTTATTTTATTAAAAAAAATATTTGTCCATGGAGAAACATTTTAGAGTACATGTTTATGCAGAAAATAATTCCACCCACACATATTTTATACCTTTCACTGCAGAATATGGGAAACCTTTAAAGCTGCATATTCTACAGAAATAGCATTTTATTAATAAAAAGTTCACAAGCATGAACCACAATCAAATACATTTCCAAAAATGTACCATATATTGATACAGATTATAATGTTTGAAAAGGAGAAATCCCATTCAGAAATACTTCTTGAGTTAAACAGTGTAAAGAACTGCTTTTCTTATTAAAATCCTCAGAATTTTCTTTTCTTTTTGACTTACTAGCCTCATTTTTCAACTTTTTAGTATGAGTTCTAAAGGCTTAATGGATCTGTTTACATTTAATTTTATATGCATGAAATTATAGCAAATACAAATTGCCTTAAAAATATAGGTGCATTTCATCTTGGAAATAGCCAGTCTTCCAGGATTAGCAAGACAAAAAAGAAACTTAGAACAGACATGAACATTAACCATCCAAAGGAGAATAAACAAGGCTATTTACTCATAGCTTGCTATAGCAGGGGAGTCAGCCCCCATCACTTGTATTTGGCAACAGCTCCAAGGCAGGCAGAGAACTGGGAACGTTTTTAAATGGAAAAAAAAAAAAGAAGCAGCACTGGATGCATCACAAGTAGAAGCTGTTGGCACGAGGACTTTGGAGGTAGGCTAAGTAGAAGAGCGACATCCTACATGCTTGGTTAGGGGAACCGATGTGCTTTCTCAGGTTAGGTCCTAAATTGGAAGCAGAGGCAACAATTAGAGAAGTTGGCAGTTGCTGACCAAGTCCTGGCAGATTGGTGTCAGTTGTTGCAAAGATTGTGGTTTGGTTTCCCAGCTGGTTGCTTGCTGCAGAGGCTATGGGTCAGTGTTTGATTTCTATATATGGTCCAGCCATTGTTTATTTGTATCTTCAGTCTCTCACAGTCCAGCACTTACTTCTTTGAAAAAGGAGGGCTCAGCCCTGAATAAACTGAAACAATATCACGGGATATCAGTAACCGAGAATAATTGTCATCTATTGGAATCGGGAAAGCTGGCTTCTCAATAGTTTATTTTAAAGAAAGATCTATCAGACTTTTTAATCTGAGGATTTGGAAGGAAATTTTCTTATACTGAGCTTAGGAAAGCAGCATGAGTACGCAGTCCTTTGTTTTCAAATGAAAACAGAGAAGATGTGATTGCCAGGCATAACACAAGAATGAGTATCAAGAAATAGAAACACCAATATGAATGCACAGAAAAAATGACCCTATTTTCCTTCTAAAATATATAATGGAGAAAATTCAGGAAATAAAAACATCAAAAGCAATAGCAATAAAACTTCAAAAGATTCTAATTGTTATACTCATAAGGATTACAACTATATTTTATCTTCAAGGGTGAAATAAGAGGATGTGAAAAACCCACAAAATACAACAGAATGACACGAAGATAAAATTGAAAAACATCAGCTAGATCTTAAAGCCAAACAATTAGAAAAAGAGTCTTTTGTTTTTGTTTTTGTTTTTTTTTGCGGTACGTGGGCCTCTCAAAAGAGTCTTAATATAGCAATTGACTAATTTGAGTGTCCCGCCCACCAAAATATATTATATAATATTTTATATATCTATATCTATCCATCTACCTATTTGAGAGAGAGAGAAGTTGAGAGACAGAGAAAGAAACCGATGGAGACTGAGACATAGAGACACAGAGAGAAAGAGAGAGAGATTAAGTCGAAAGACAGTCTACTCAGGGAAATGTAGGCAAACATCTTTGACAATGACACTTGAAGGGGAAATGCAAGAGATGAATAGGAGTTAAACTAGTTCAGGGAAGGGGATAACTAGTTCTTTATGAAATAGCATGATAAAAGTTTACAGGACAGCAGAGATGGGAGTGAACCTGGCATGTTTAAGTCACTCAAAGAAAACCAGTATCTGTATCAGAGGCAGCGATAAAATGGGTAATAAATAGGTAGAGGAAGGCAGTGATTAAATAATACTTTGTTGGTTAAGATTTTATCACTTTCCCTAAAAGTAATGGAAAATGATGTAATTATCAAATAAAAGAGTGGAGAGGTGAGCAATATATTATAAAGAATTAACATTACTCATTACAGACAAATGATGGGACTAGAGAGAGAATCCAGAGCAGAAGAAATGGAAATTAGTGGCTGCATGATACTATTTTGAAGATAAAATCTGTAGAACTTTAAGACTGATGATTGGGGAGGATTTAGGGAAAGAGGTAAAGCACAATTTGCTGCTCTGGGTGTACAAGAAGAGAATCAATTACAGGCTGCTGATCATGAAAATTGTAAATGTCTTGTAAATATGCCCAATGAGATTGGTCAGAAAAAGAGGTAGGGTGATATACAAGTAATGATAAATAAAAATGAAACATACTAAAATGTTCAATGTTATTGAGTATTAAGATAATTGGTAGAGTTTTCATTTTCTTGAGTTTTATTTTTTTTGTTATTAGTGAATTTTAATGGTCCCTCAAAAACATTTTTAATGAGTAAACATAATTTTTTTTTACACTGGTCCTTGTTTGATATCTATTTTAAATATAGCAGTGTGTACATGTCTATCCCAAACTCCCAATCTATTTTAAAGATATACTCAAGAGGGATGCAGTGAACTTTAATTAAAGAAAAAAAACTGAAGTGTCCTTAAATATTTTTTTTTAACTCAAAGAAGTTGTTCAGTAAATAATATTGCATAAGGGCAGTAAAGGGAAAATTGTAGAAGCTTTGAAACGAACCAAAAGATTATGGAATGTCTTCAATGAAACACAAGGCATTACCAAGCATGGCTTTTTGGATTATTCTGATTCTATGGGAGTTCTGAGCCTTCCCTTGTCTTTGAGATCTTTTTAAAATTGTTAGTAACCTAATCATTGTTATTGACAGAATGCAAATTGTTTCACTGAAACACAGTTGATTAGCTCTTAGCACCTCATGGATATTGACACTATTCCCACCTTTGCACTTATTTGTACATTCATTCAGCATCCCTAATGCTTTTATGGGTATCTGCCTTTGGAATCTTCTCTGAAATACTGGTTACATCTTACTTGCTCCCTTTTCATTAAAGTTACATAAAACTTTTGACACTTGAATATTTTATATTTTTACAAGAATCAAGATTTTTAGAATAATAATCTCTTTACTTTGAAGTATACATTTTTATTTTGAAAACTTCTTTTAATTTTACTTTAGAAATAAAGGCTTATTTTTATAGATATAAAACATACACACATATGTAAATACCTGACAAATCTTCCTCTGAGGATTTTAAAGACGTACAATTCCAAGTAGCCTATGGACAACACATCATTTCTTTAAGACAGACTCCGATATTTTTGCATTTCAATGTCTATGGAACACAGAAAACTTGTTCAATTTAATTTTCAATTGCAGGCTGTGATGTTTCTTTGTGGCATTCTTCAGAAGAATATTCAAGAGATGCTTTCCATCACTACACCTTTTAGAGTTCTTCTTTTTGTTTATAAATCTAATAAGTAACCTTCTAAAGAAGTAAAGGAATAACAGCCTACTTCAATTTTCTCTGTGATGTTTCTGTCAGAGAAAAATTGGCATAAAGCAGATCCAATTTCCTCATTGGTTCTATAAGTGCTGATTTCACTTGGACTAAACCAAAGCTTGTTCTTTTGCATTAGAAATTGTTATCCAAGTATATTGAAAAAAAATGTAGGTTCAGTGCAAGCTTAGCTAGGGAGAGAGATGTATATCACCATTGGCTTGTGATGCCTTGTCCAAGTTATTGTGAGTCTCAACATCTAATTATAACTGTCTTTATAAATAATACAGAATCATTAAGTTTGATACCAGGGAAATTTTCTGAGATTACACTTTTGACACATCAAATTGTAAGCTAAGTTTAAAGAAATATGAATATTTTGTAAGGCAGTATTTGAAAAATAAATACATTTAGAAATAAAAAAGTACAGGCTACATGACTCTTGTTTCTGCAGATACCTTAATTACCCCCAATTTAATTGTTGGTAATTCATATTTGAGAAAAAATTCTCTTATAATCAAGTTACTATCTCTGAGTCAAAGTAGCTCTAGATGGAGGACATTCATTATGTTGAAATAATCTCTCAGTGATAATGTGTGATACTAATTTGTTCATAAACATTAAAAGCAAACTACACTCACAATTTAGGACTATACCTATTTCTATGATCTTGTACTAGGTTTTCCTATGAATAATTTTATGATGATTTATATCATTAAAAAGTTATAATAGCAAAGTGAAACTCTATAATGGCATCATCAATTTTGTGGGCAGTTTAGATTGTGTCTAACTTATCTAAACATATAATATAAAACTGTGTCTATCATATATGTCTATATATATATATTTATTAAACTATGTGTGTGTAGTCTGTATTTATGAAATTTAGCAGTCTCCTGATTCCAATCAGCTGTGAACAGCTGTGTGAGACAAGTAGTGGATGTGCAGGCTTTGTTTGATGAGGTGAGAGACAGTAGGCAAGAGATCATAATGCATCTTTGTGAGGAAGAGCCATGTATTTCATTTGCAAAGCATAAGTCATTTGATTTGAATGAGTACATCTGGGTTGTGTGTTTGCATGAATTCAAATACGGACAAAATCCTATTTGATAATGCTTTTCTTATATTATTTTAAATAAGGTTTGAATAATACTTATGAAACCTTGAAATGTACACAATATGTGTAATTATTAAATTTTTGTGTGGGAAACAGCATAACCTTTGGATCCAGACTGACTTTATAAAACAGACTTAAAACATCCACTTAAAACAAACCACCACTTAAAAGGTGGTTTGACAAATGCAGGGATATATCTAAAGAAGCACTCCAGTCATTGCCATATATTATGTAATCAGTACTAATGAGATACTATTATTGTTAAAGCCAGATATGGGAAAAATCCTTAATATTGAATGCCTCATGTTAGATCTTATTTTTATATGTTTTCAACAAATTGAAATGACCACTTTATATCAAAACATTATTTTAAATGGTACATATATAATACTTTTGTTAAACATATGCAGACAAAGTATTGAGAAATATAATGTTCACTAATTAGAGAATAGTTTCTCTGATAGTTGGACTTAAGGCACATAGTAACCAATTAGTGTATTCTAAATGTTCTAAATGTTAGGCATTGGATATTTGCCACTTAAAATTGAAGAGAGGGCTTCCCTGGTGGCGCAGTGGTTGAGAGTCCACCTGCCGATGCAGAGTACACGGGTTCGTGCACCGGTCCGGGAAGATCCCACATGCCGCGGAGCGGCTGGGCCCGTGAGCCATGGCCGCTGAGCCTGCGCGTCCGGAGCCTGTGCTCCGCAACGGCAGAGGCCACAACAGTGAGAGGCCCGCGTACCGCAAAAAAAAAAAAAAAAAAAAAAAAAAAAAAAAAAAAAAAATATGTATTAATACTATATGTAAAAATATGTATTAATACTATACAGGGAATAAGTTAATCTACCTATCTATAAATAAGCATGACAGTGTTATTAATTAGGCAGACATAGGCATACAGAAGTTTTAAAAATTAATAAAAAATTAATAAAATGAAAGCCGTTTCCATGGCTTTATCATTTCATTTCTTAGTGAATTTCTTTCAATGTATTTTTTCATTAATCCACCTTATTCAGTATACCAAGAACATATTATATTTTAGAATAATTTATTAGTACTTTTCTGCATGGGTAAAGAATGAAATTAATAAATGTAAATGTAATGTTTATTGTGGAGCTACTTTATTTACCAGGCTAGATCATTAAAAGATCTTAACCTCAAGGGAAAGAGGGGAGAGAAGAGAATGTATGAACAAAAATGAACATAAAATTAATTCATTTTTTAGAAAAAATAATTATAAATTTTAGGAAATAAAATTTCAAATATATAAGCATTTCAAGATAACAGAATTTATCATGCCAGACAGGTAAAACAATTCCAAAAGTGATTATCCAAAAAGACTGGTAAAAACATGTTTCCCATCCTAAGAGACACTCTATATTCGTACATAATATAAAGTTATTCATTAACTAAAAAAATTTATATATCTTAAACAATGGGCTATAGATTGATCAATCTTTATTTCCTTTAAATTTTCAGATGTATTTTATTACCCAAAACTCGAATAAGCTTTAAAATTATTTTCTTTTTGTTCTAAAATGTCCAAGTAGCTTTTTATTTATGTTTATACTTTCAAGCAAGAATTAATAATTAAATTGTGACTCAAACCATCCAAACATAAATCATGACTTGTTTTACATCTGTTTTTCTTGCAGTGTTGTTCTTTAGGATGAAACTAATAAGTCACTGACATTACAATATCAGGTAAATAATAAATCACACCTCTAATAATAAATCACATGTATTAATAGGTCTGATTGGTTCTCACAGATAGTATACTTATCAAATCACTACTACTGTGAATGCTTTCTTTTTATACAGGTGTACCTGATTTTATTTTGTTTTACTTTATTGCACTTAGGAAATACTGTGTTTTTTACAAATTTAAAGTTTGTGGCAATCTACGCCATGATTCCAACAGTACTATTTTTAAATTAAGATATGTACATTGTTTTTTCAGACATAGTGCTATCGTACACTTCACAGACTATGGTATAGTGCAAACATAACTTTTATACACACTGGGAAACCAAAATAAAAATCTGTGTGACTTGCTAATTGTGATATTCATTTTATTATGGTGGTCTGGAACTAAGCCCACAATATCTGGAAGGAATGTCTATTCTTTTTAATATACAAATTGTCTAAAACCTCTGATTAAAACTTATACATATTGATTTTACCTTTATACTTTTCACCAGGATAGCACTTAATGCTAAGAAAAATCATACCTACCATTAATGTGGTATCAGGAATTTCTAATAGTGAATGTTAACAGGCATATCAACAGAGAGATTAATAAATGTAATCCTATGTGCTTCCTAAGAATAATCCCTGGGTTAGCGTTGGGCAGACTTCAGCATCCTGTTTTGCCCTTGCAACTTGACTTTTCTACCTGCCTGTAACTTCTCCAGGCTGAGCTGCTGCTTGAGCTTGTGAGGATTAAAAGCCAGAGCTAAGGCTTTGTCAGGACAAATAAAGTGACCAGGACTCAGCTCCTCTATTGACATGAGCATAGGTGGCAAGTAGCTGAGAGCCCCAGGATAAAGACCCACCTCCAACTGTGTGATGCAAGGCCTATAACAAAGGCCCAATATTGTGTGCTGCTTTGATATCTGGTGAAATTGGGAGGGCCTTGCATGACCTAAGGGCAAGTTCCTCTCCCTGCTCTGCTTCCCTTGCCAAACAACTGTCCTTATCAAAGGGACCAAGCATGATGCCTACTTACGCCTGAGCAGTGGGCTTCAGTTTCCTGTCAACACGTGGGATTATTCAGACAAGCCAATCACATCCTTTGATAGGACTCAAGGGCACCATGGTCTCTTGTTTCTACAAAGCCTCACTCCCTTGGCTGTTCACACTGTTCCATGCAGTCCTGCATGGAGCAGCATCCTCCTTTCCTAGGCTGTGGGTACCTGAGACTAATCAATACATGTTGTCTCCTCTGTCCAGGGCAGGTAGTCATGTAATCATGTTCGGCTCTTCCCATAATCTCTTAGAGCAACAATCCCTCCCTCACCAGTAGGATGAATAGGAGATGTTTAGAGTACACTGATTTTGGAGGACATTCAACAGGTATAAGTGCACATACGCCCTGGAGTGGAAGTGTAGCCCTATCAGTGAGAGTTCCGCAGAAGACCAGCTGACTTCCTTGGCTCCTGAGGAAAGTAGGAGACACTGGGTAAGTTTTACTCCTATAGCTGAAAGAGCCCTGACATTTGCATCGGAATCAACGAAAATGTGAGGGTATTTTCTCCTAGTGCTCCTACTGGCAGTTTGCTGGCTGGAACACTGCAGGTCCACAGGGCCAGAGACCACTGCAGAGCCAGTTGCCTGGAGGAATAACTGCTACTACACTCCACCAAAAATCAGCTCTGAGCACCTATGCATAGCTCAGGCCAATGAGAGCACACTAATGTGTAGTTCACATCCAATATGTAGAAGTAGAAGTGCAGAAATGGACTGCTCTTAGAGAAATACAAACGACAAGAAGATAGATGACTTCAATACAAACAATAACAACAACAACCATAATAATGAGTGCTTCATGAAAGTCCACTTTATCACACAAAAATTTTCATATAACTCAAATATTATAATGTTCAGATTTGAAAAAAAAGAATGTATATATATATATATATACATATATATATGTATAACTGAATCACTTTGCTGCATATCTGAAACTAGCACAACACTGTGAATCAACTGTACTTCAGTAAAAAAAAACAAAACAAAACAAACAAAAAAACTGTCCACACATTTTAGTGGACAGACAGAAAAAAAGGATGGTTAATGTTAAAACGCCAGTGGTTAACTTGGACAACCAAATGAAAGATATATCTTACAATTCAAAGCAAAAATACACAGACCTGGAAATCAAAAGGGACGAGACAAGAATCCAGAGGTCTCACTAGCTTGGGCCACTACTCACACAATTTCATGGGAACCATAAACACAGAACAATCCCTAGGTCTCTGTCTTATGATGTTTCCATATCCAAGAAAATTTTCACGTGAATAATAAGAGTTTGGAAAATGAAAACGGCAGAGGAACAAAGGAGGTGAGACAATAATAGAAATTTTCCCTGTGTTAAGGAAGAGTCAGCAAGTTAAAAAGGCTCACAGAGTCCCAGGAAGCTTGGCAAGAAAGGGCAGATCTAGACATATCCTGCTCTAGCTACAGAACATCAAGGACAAAGGGCAAATGTCACAAGCTCTCAGGCAGAACAATAAAAATAATATCTACTGTATGGAGATTGGAGAGCTGACCCTCACCCAGCAGGACTGATCAGACAGGTTAGTGGCCAGGGACCATTTTGAATAATAGCCTGTTTATACTACAGAAAGCAGAGAGCTGACCAAAATCACTGCACTTGTTGCCTGGGTCAGGGACATGACAGCTGGCCAGCAGAGGCATTGACCTCTGATTCCTCATTCTGGGCTGTTAGAACACAGGCCAGCACTGCATTGAAAGAAAATCTTATCTAGGATTGCTTTTTCACTAAAGCCCTGAGGCCATAGGACATTAGTTTTTAAAACAATTATTTTCATATATTAATCTTTTTTTCTCTCAAAAAGTAATTGAGTCAGAATAGAATGATGTGACATTTCTTTCTTAAGTAAGTTAGTGAAATGAGATTTGTAACTATTTTGGCAACAGAAGCAACAAAACTTCTTGTTCCATCTTGTGTTGACAAGAGTCTTTCAGATCTCAGATTATTTTGATGGGGTAGAAACGTTTAAGCAGGTGGTCAGTGTAAAACAGGTGTTCTAGGGAAAAGAAAGGGGAGGCTAGAAATTATATTATGTGGCATCTGTTCCTCATTTTCAGAGAGCATGACACCCAGATAACTTAGAAAGTTTCAGAAAAGATAAGACACAGTCAGACGAGTAGAATTTTTTTTCCAGTTACTTCATGTTCGTCCTATAAAGTTGAATATTATCTACCTGTATTTATTTAATAAATTTAACTTTTTGTCATTATCTTTTGCTGAAGATAAATTATTTTGAATTTTTTCTAGATTACTAGTACTGAGAAGTTTGTGCTTTTTAAATGTTATAGAATTAGTACAACAGTGGTTGAAAAAGTCCCTTCTGATATTTATTTTGGTAATGCACAATGTATTTGAGGAGTTTTCAAAGAGAAAAATGATGTCAAGCATTAGTTTTAGTAACTGAATTCTATTTGGGATATGAATATTTGCTTTGACATTTTTTTTTTTTCTATTTCAAGAGATTGTGACTCAAGATTTTCCCCCATTTTATGTCTCTCAATGTTGGAGAGAACATTGGAGAACCAGGCATCTGAGGGTTCTGGAAACACTTTGGTTCAGCACAGTGAGAAAAATATGCAAAAACATGAGTAGGCTTATTAGTATGCAAATATACCTAGTAAAAAAACAATGCAATAATATATTTCATTCAATAGATTGCCAAATATCGTTTTAAATAGGAATACCTGGCTTTCGCTACAGTTTGGGAAAGTAGATGTTTGTGTGTTGCAGTTTGCAGTGTAACTTGGTGAAACATTTCTGGATAGTTATTTAATATTTTCAAAACTTAGTACCAATTTGTGACTGAGCTATTCCAATTTTATGAATTAATCTTTAAAAAAATCCATCAATCAAATCAACACCAGATTATAAAGAATTTTTACTGAAATTTTTTTTAACACCTCCAAAAGAAAACAATCCAAATGTCTAAGAAAATGTTAATAATGACCTATTTTCACATATTGAGCTATGCAATACAATTAGGAATAAAAATGATGATTTCAGATGTGTTTGTTCTTATATTTACTGACATACAAAGATGGACATTCCTTATTAGTACATATATATATATTATTATTACATATAAATAATGATTATTTTTAGTATAAAATCCAAATATATTTTATATACAGTTTTACATACACAATATATATGTTTATATACATATTTTATATACAGTAAAAATCTTTTTTTACCATGTTTTTCTCTATTACTAAAAATTATCAAAATATTAGTATACTCTTTTTCTTCAAGAAATTCTTTTTTTTCCAGCTTTATTGAGGTATAATTGCAAATAAAATTGTATACATTTAAAGTACAATGTGATGATCTGATATGCATATACATTGTGAATTAACTAACACACCTATCACCTCACATAGTTCCTTTATGTGTGTGTGTGGTGAGAACACTTAAGATCTACTCTCTTAGTAATTTCAAGTATATGATACAGCATTATTAACTATAGTCACCAGGCTGTATATTTGATATCCCAAACACATTCACCTTGTAATTAAAAATGTGTATCCTTTGATCAATCTCTTCCCATTTCCCACACTCCCCAGTCCTGGCAACCACCATTCTACTCTGTTTCTGTGAGTTAAACTTTTTTAGATTCCACATATGAGTGATACCATGTAGTATTTGTCCTTCTCTCTCAATCTTATTTAACTTAGCATAAAGCTCTCCAGGTTTATCCACATCACTGCAAATAGCAGGATTTCTTCCTTTTTTTTGGTTGAAAAATTATATATATATATATATATATATATATACACACATATATACACATATAAATATCACATATATCACATTTTCTTTAACCATTTATCTCTCAAAAAACATTTAATACATTTTTATTTTAGACATAAACTCCAAAACCAGTGAACAATCTGGTTTTTAACTGACATTCAGCTATGAAGAATAGAAATGATGTGCCCAGTTTCATGGCGTAATCAATTTAGAAATGTTTTCCCCCTCTGGGAATAACATAAAAGAGCATAATTGAATTATTTGTTTACTGTGCAGATATTTAATGCTATTTCTAATGTAATTTTTTTAAGATATTGGTTAATATGTGATACCTATTCAGAGCAATAAGGAAGGAAGGAATAGGTCCCCTGCTTGGGGCTGATGGTGCAATGTTAACAGAGACATATAGGACAGACCTAATTCACAGTTTTCTCTCCCATTAAATAAAATGAACTTCAAGATTAGATCAATTTCAATTAAATTTATAGAGTTGATCAAGAACATTTAAACTTATGAATAAAAGGAGAAAATGGTAACAGGAAATTTTATGGCTTTAAATAAAATTGTCTCAGGACTCACTGATTTTATGTCAGAACTTAAATGAAACAAGACAAAACAAGCAAAAAACAAAAATGCGATCATTATTTAAAATTTTCTATCAGTAATCTGAAAGAAATTACTATAAATTGTTCCTGGGAAATGAAGTCTTAGTATCAATACCTGAGTCACAACAACCTGTTATGTTTTGAAACAAAATTCTAGTACAATGACAGACAATATAACATACTTGAAATGACAATTCAATTGTACTGATTATACTTTCATCATTAACAAGATACCTAAATTTGATCAAAACACCATTTGTAGTTTTCAGTATCTTTGTAAATGTAAAGTTGAATTTGATTTTTTTCTTTAATATTAACATGATGGGGAAAATTAAACAATTCAACGAAACCAAAAATAGAATGGAACAGAATGGAGCAGAATAGAATAGACTAGATAGAAGAGAGTAGAATATTAGTTTTTTATTTTACACCTGGTTGAATTCTTTCTCAATCACTTACTAAATAAACAGTTCTTGAATGAGCTGCCTAACTGGATTGGGGTTTTATATATTTATTTATTTATTTAAAAAATCTACTCACAGCGATATGGAAATTAAAGGAAATAACTAAAGTCGGAAGCATAGCTAGGTACCTGGCATAGCTATTTTACAGTGGGAAGAGCATGACACACATTTTCTTTTCTTTGTTCTATCCATTCCAACCTTTGAACATTTTATCACTGAAAAATCATGGAAGGCATATCTAACACAGTTCATGAAAACACATCTGGAAGGAATAGCTAAAATAATTGGTTGCCATAATCAAAATATAATTATTGGCAAAGAAAGAGGATAGTCTCCACCAACTAGATTTAAAATGGGAAAAAATAAATGTAAGCCCTGGTTTTGTATTCAAAGACGCAATTTTACAAAGTAGGTTAAGAGAATCCCAACTTAACAATAAATCCCGATGAAAATATCTGTTGGAGTTGCCTCTATGCTCAATATTAAATGCTGCTTACCAAAAGAAGTACATGCCTCTTAAGAATCAAGAATAAAGTTGAGCTTAATTAATACAATCATAATATTGAATTATAGGAAGTCCATAGTTCACTGTGTATTCATCAAAGTTGACCTGGAGTATTTAGTGCTAAAATTGGCTTTTTATAGTGGATATGGACTGGTAAAGGAAACCATTAAAAACTCTCTTGCCTACCATCTATTCCCATGCTTTCCTCTAGTCAGAAAACACTCTCATCCACTGTCTCCAAAAGCTAGTGCTCACATTTTCCTTAAATATCCTAGGAAGCTAATTCCTCAGATGTTGTACATTATTTTAGATCTAGCACCTCTGAATTCAATACCTACAGTCTTAACTCTAGCACATGTCCTGGCTAAGCCCAAGGCTCCTTCCTTCAATCACCCTTGAAAGCTAGGGTGAGAATTTAACAATTCCGAGCGAAAGTCATGATTAAGAGCTTGGCAAGCTATAAGAGCTGTCATTTCCAACATAGCTGGATAAAAAATGGAGTTTTTTTTTTTGTCAAGTAGACAGCTCCGTGAAGCTGTTCAAATAGGGGTTATACAATTTTCTTCTAGAGACCTTGGAATTAAGTTGTTTGGGTACTTTTTGAGGTCTCTTTCAATGAAAAAATTATTCACTGAGGTCACATCCAATAAAAGTAGGTAGATAGATCTAAGAACATTCATTATGAATGGGTAATGAATTAAAGATCAATTCCAATTTTAATTGATATTCAAATTCAAGTAACATTTCTTGAACTCGTGGTATTTTATAAATGTATTCCATAAACATTTATTGATTACAATTTATATGCCAGACACATTCAGTAGTGAGAAAAATATTTGCCCTCATAAACTTTCCAGTAGGAGAAAAGAAACGATAAAAATACATGTAATAAATATGTAAAGTATATGTTAGTTTAAAAGTGATCAGGGTATGTAGTAAACAACTATAACATTGTAAGAGAGCTCTAGGTGCTGGAGGTGGAATGGAATGACGGCAAGAACCACGCTCTGCTAAGAGTTTTAACACATTTTACTGTATGCCTAAATTCAAAGAGATTTTGACTTTCAAATAAAATAAGCCATACAGACTGAGAAATCACAGATAAAAGATTTCAAATAACCAGCAGGTTTTACCTTAAAGGGCAGAGTCTATATATGTACCAAGCAAAAAAATAGTTCATTTTTTCCCCAGATTTGCAACCTTTTTATTAACTTAAAAAAATCCATTATCTTAGAAGGTTATGCAGGAAAGAAGCTGAATGACTCCTATTTCACATGATTCTGGGAGACTCTTTAAAATCTAAATTATTTCTAAGATTGATTTATAATATACCCTATAGTCCAAGTAAAACAAACATCACTAGAGTCCCATTCCTTGAACTGTACTTAGAAATTTTGTTTCAGTCTCCAGACATTTGGAATAGGGTAGTCCTGGGAGCACAAAGACAAAAATAAAACTGCTTTTGGTTGTTCTAGCTAGACCATGATGTCTACTAAGAAATTGCTTGATATTTCACATATATGAATTTATATGCAGTTAAAGAAAAAAAAATCACCTCTAGAGGTAGAAACCATAGTGCTAGATGCCTCCACATAATGAAGGTAAAATATGTTTAACATTACCTGTGTGGAGTTTTCCTATTGCATGATTACAACATAAATTTATTAAATTCTATATTAAAATATGGAGAGTTTCAATTTTCTAAGAGCTGGAAATCCTGTTTCAGCAAAAAATAATTGAAATGTATATTGTCCCTATGGTTGAAGATATTGACCACGGGGAAGCTTTGAAATATGAAATTATGTAGAGTACTGTAGGAGAATTAAAAACAAAGTCTCCTACCAGCTCACAAAAACCTCTCCACAAAGGTAGAAGAGAAAGAAAACAGCTCCATTATTGAATAAGCTTTAAACTGAGATGTGATGTGAAATCACAGTCAATCCACTAAAGAGATTGCAAAGTCAGAAAGAAATCTTATCCTTTTATACAGCCAAGCAGACACAAGCCATTACATACAAATTTGCAAGATGAATGATAACTAGTCCTCCAGTAAGAGGGCTTGACAGCACTATATGTCACATGCAGTGCATCCCAACTTCACCTGGTAATTTGGATGACCATTTGTATTAGCCAATTGGCTTTTTCCAAAGGGGATATAAAGTTCTCATATCTTTATGTCAGAACTTAGAGAGAGGCACCAGCCCAAATTAGCCTCCTACCCTCACAGAAACTGGGAGATGGGGGAGCCATTTTCCTTGATGATGACATTTCAAAGAGATGGCTCCTAGGCCGTTGAAGAAACATTACTAGGTTGTAAAACTAAGAGGCTTATTTAACTTGTAAAAAGGTTTACATACATTTCACAGAAGCAGAGAAGGACTTTAAAATTACAAGTTTTCCAAAGTATATGTTCAAAGAAAATGGTGTCTCTTTCCCTTTTTTCCATCAGAAAGAATTTGTTTTTAAATATTGTATTTACCTTTACAGTATCCATATCTTTATATTATGTACACAGTAATGAATATATCACTTTTATGAACATAAGATGAGAAATTTCATGCATGCTTATAATAAGCATGTATGTTTCTTGTCAACATATCATAAGGAAAGAAATTAATTGAGAAAAGCTTGTTTCTGACAAAAAGGATTACAGCTGATAGGAGATATTTATATTGAAGTAAATAATTACAACTTCCTATATAAGAATTGCATCTTAAATCAGCATTCAATCAAGAACATCACTGTTTGGCCATCTTTAGTTTCTTTTCCTATAAATATCATATCAAAATAGAAGCATTTTCATGACTTTAAAAAATGTTTGTTAATAAAAAAAGGTAGTAAAAAAAATCAGATGCCACAGATAATTTAATTGGGAAACTGAATTGTGTTGCCAAGAAGTATGAGAGTAGATACTACTGTGTGTGATAATAATTAATGAAATTGTGCCTCGCAAAAAATAATCATAAATTAGAAGCAGACAAGGGAAAACCTTAAACTGATTGGGATTTAAGCTTATAATGGGTAGTAGTATTTCTCAATAATCTCATAAAGAGTAATAGGGATATTCTTTACTGAAATTGAATTCCCTGTCTTCACTGAACAAAAATGAAATCAAATTAACTTACAAAACACTAAAGGAGGTATTTATTTTTTTTTAGATTTTAAGGTGGAAGCTGTTGTTCCTTTTCCTTGGACTTTATACAGAACATATCTCATGGCAAACAATCTAATAAATGACTTTGTTTGGTTAGTTTTTTACTTTACAATTTTAAAAGGAGTGACATTTATGAAGCAATATTTCATGAGCTAACCGAATTGGATATAGAATGAACATGAAGCAGTTCAATTATAAAGGACCCGCTGCATCACAGAAGCAGCAAGCTAGTGGACAGGAAACCATGGAACACTGGTTTTAGTTTCATTTTATGTAATTTTTGATCACTTTTGTGATCTTAGATTATTCATTTATCAGCATCAACTACTTGAAAACAGCACTTACTCTTACAGTGTTTGTAAAATTAGACATACACATATAAAGTCTGTAATAGTTCCTCGTTTAGAATAAGTGCTCCAGTAATGGTAGATATTCTGTTACTGTTTGAGTTTCCACATCACATTCCAGCTTCAAAATGATTCAGGAAATGTGCACAGCCTCTCTAATCACTGAAAGAAAGTTATATAGTTTAAAGTCTGAAGTGCATAAGCACAAAGAAAGCTATATATGTCCAACATATTTTTGAAAAATTTTAACCTAATCAGTATTTTGTTAACCTATATAATAAAGTATATAAAACAACCAAAAGAAAAATAGAAGTCTGCCTACAGTAATCTACACTTCACAATATAACAAGAGAAAGCCTGAACATGGAAAAAATAATAGTAGAAAAATTAGATGAAATGAAGAATGAAGTTAGTGTAAAAAATGTGTACCATTAGGTTTAGCAAGAGTAACATATTTGGCTTTAGGCTTCCTAGTAAAATGCAAATAAAAGTATGTATACTTAAAATGTGTTAATTTACTTAACATAACAACAAGGGAAGCCGATATACATGTTTTCCTATTATTGAGATCTAAAAGAAGTTTCTCATGTAGGTCTTTAAAATGGGAAATTATTTTAGATAAAGAAAAAACATGCTATTGCCTTTATTATCAATAAACAACTTTATTCAGAAACCTACCTCCTTTGTGAAATGTGAAATAAAATGAAGTCATTTATTTATTTATTTTTAAATTTATTTATTTATTTTTGGCTGCGTTGAGTCTTCGTTGCTGTGAGCCTGGGTTTTTCTCTAGTTTTGCAGTGAGTGGGAGCAACTCTTTGTTGCGGTGCGTGGGCTTCTCATTGTGGTGGCTTCTCTTGTTATGGAGCACGGGCTCTAGGCACGTGGGCTTCAGTAGTTGTGGCATGTGGGCTCAGTAGTTGTGGCTCATGGGCTCTAGAGCGCAGGCTCAGTAGTTGTAGCGCATGGGCTTAGTTCCTCCACAGCATATGGGATCTTCTCTGACTAGGGCTTGAACCTGTGTCCCCTGCATTAGCAGATGGATTCTTAACCACTGCACCACCAGGGAAGTCCCAAACAAAGTCATTTATATCAAGGAGTTTTAAAATGGAGCCAGGAGGCTGTAGGAGGTGTTATGCATGTTCTTACCTGGTGTAACCAGGAACTTTTGAACTAGGCCAAATCGCAAATATTCCAAGGATTCTGAAAGAACACCTGCAAATTGTTGGAACAGCTGACTTTCCGCCTCTCTAGGATAGCCTTAGCACTCAATCCTGTTGAGTCAGTTCTAGCTTCTGCCTCCAAATCCAATTCAAATTCTTTGTAATGCAAAACACCCTTCTTTGTCTTTAAAAGCCCCAGACGTTTGTTCCTCATTGGGACACTGTTTGGATTGCTAAGGAAATCTTTGTGTTCTGAAGTGCAATTCTTTGATACCAAATAAATGCTTTCTTCTTTATTATTGGCTCCTAGTTTTATTTAGGGTAACACATCTTAAAAATATTCTCCCTTGGAGTTAATACATAATGCCAAAGCAAAGAACAATAATTCTCTCATGAGCTAAAATAATGAGGTTTATGTATTACAGTTCTTTTGGTCAGTTTTAAACCAATATATAAATACAATTTCCATATATGTGTGTGATTGTGCATGTGTATGTGAGTGTGTGATATGCATATTCTTGGTTTACTACCAAGATATTGATAGATGCCAGTGAAAGAGAATAGATTATACTCCTTAGGAATTAGTCCTACCAAGTTCATACATGTGAAACCAAGCAGGACCCTGTGGGGCCTTCCTGGGGACAGACCCCCATTGCTGCCATGGCCCTTGCTCCTTGTTTGTAGATAAGCTAAGCCTCCTAGGTTTTCCTGAGTTCCAAAGAACAAATTTAATCTGAGAAGTGAGAAAATACAGAAACAAAGGAAAACGCCAAGCAAGACAAAATAATAATAGTTTAGTCATAAAACAAAGTCAAGGACCTTTAGTTCCTCCTCAGGGGCTCTAGATAATAACCTGATCCATATCTTTGTGTTGTTTTGCAGGTACTAAAGTCCCCACCAGGTGGAAGAAATTAATTGCATGCTGACCACAAACACTTAGACCTCAGACCAATTGGGACCAGAAGGTTGATGCTGTTGGCAATTGAAATACCACTGTTTTACCTCAGCACCAACTAATCAGAAGAAGGTCCACACGATGATCAGGTACCCTACAACCCTCACCCCTAATGCTGCCTTTAGAAACCCTTCTTTGAAAGCCATCAGGGGGTTCAGGTCTTTTGAGCATGAGCTGCCTATTCTTGCTCGGCCCTGAAATAAACGCTGTGATTTCTTTCATCACAACCTGGGGTCCGTAGATTGGCTTTGCTGAGCATTGGGCAAACACACCCAAGTTTGGTTTGATAACACATTTTGTTCTTTGATGAGACATTTTTTCCCTATATATGTAGAAAAGAGGATAAAACCTTTACATCATATGAAACAATGTAATAAAAAGATTGATTCCATTCAATCTTGCTTTGTTTAATAAACATAAAAAAATCTATATGTGCTATCATTAGTTCCACAATAATGATGCTCATGCATTTTGACCAAAATAACCTTATCATTAGAAAATTTACTTTCTCTAAGCTTCAACAGATCTGTTAGTTTGCCCAGAGGTCTAAGTTGTTGTTTAAAATCACTGAAAGCCTACTGACTTTCATTATCTGAAATGGCCTAATTATTTGAATTATACAGAAAGATCTTACAGTTTAATCTTTCTTTTTCTTATCAAGCACATTTTGTAATTTCTTTTAATTTACTTTTGTGAGTTACACTTTGAATGTTATCTTTTTGAATGTGAATTAATTTTGTGTAAGTTAGAGTCATAGATTTTGTTATTTTGCCAGCTCCTTTTTGACTTTCAGAACACAATTACAAAAAAAAAAGCTATCAACAATATGGATTTTTATCAAGAATCTAGTTTGAGGAAAGCCATATAAAAAAACATGTACCCAAGGACTAAATTCACTTATATGTTAACTTGGATGCATTTTACAAATATGCTTGTGATTTTTTTGAAAGTTTGCCTAATCTGAATGGAACGGAAACAATGCAAACAGTTGCATAAATTAGCAAAAAATTCTGGGAAAGACTCTGAAGGTCTTTTAAAATAAGAAATGTGCTCCTCTGTCCAAAATGTTTCAGAGATAGTTCTTTTGGTTTATTTTTAGAATTATGACTCTAGAATTCCATTTAGAAGGACTCTCATTCAAATACAGAAGAGAAAAGGAGCCTAAAGGGAAGGTATAAGTGACTCACTGACTTAAATAGCCTGAAGAACAGTTAGGTGAATGATGCATAATGAACTTGGGTGAATAGAAAGGGCTAGTGGAAGAAATATTGAATTATATTAATATAAAATGTCTGTATCCAGACTACATGTGTTTATTTATACTACATTGGTGAAATAATGCATTGAAATAACAGGAAAATTTAATGGAAATAATTTGGAAAAAGAAAGAGCATATTACACAATGTTTTCCAGGGAGAATAACAACAAATACAGATAGTAATTGGTGAATTTATAAACATATACACACAAATAAACCATATATAGACATATTTCAAAGATTACATTTTATTCTAAGACTCTCATTCTTAGACTCTCCTAAGATAGTGAAAAAATCCCCTACTTTTCAGCTTTCAATCCTGTAACTACTCTTATTCACTTCTAAGAATTGAAGTGGTTAATTTGTGATTCAGTGTTATCTAAAATGATCTTTCAGTTTTGCTACAATAGCTACAGTCTTTTAATCTTAAATATATTCTTCCATTCTATTTTGCTTTCTGAGCTGGAAAAAATGTTCACGACACAATATATTTGCGTCCTATCCATTATGTCTTGACAATGAACACTTATCTCCCACAAAATAGTGTCATTTATTTCATTCCAATGAGCATGTTATTAACAGAAAGTATTTAATGATAAAATCAAGTACTTTGAGATTTCCATTGATCATATGCTGCTGACTCACTTTCATGCACAATTCATATTACTTCCACAGACAAACTGGCAATGTGAGAATTTACCCAGACTCTGCTGCTCTTTGAATATCTAAGAAGTAGTTGTGCCAGTTCTAAGAATAAATAGAAGATAATTTTCAAGGAACTCAGGGATATCTTAAAAACTTTTGTTACTTTTTATCGCAAAGAATTCTCAAACTTCTTTTATGAAAATGATATTGAAATGTGAATATCTTGTAATATCTGGAATAAAAATGTACATCACAACTTTTGAAAGATTTAGTGTTTCAAATGTAAGGGATTAAGAACTTGGAATAAAGATTAAAATGATCCTGGCCTGAGGCAGCTCATTAATTCTACACAGATCGAGTATCATATGTCCTTCAAGAACATATCTGAAATCTCCTTGCTTAAGATCTTCCTTTATTTTTTGAATAATATGTCATTTGAAGAACATTAATCCTAGATTCTCAAAACTGTTTTCCAATATGTCCCAAAACTGACTAGTATCAAAAAATGAAGGATAAAATGGAGCTGCATTAAATAGTATGTCACTTGTTTAGCTAATTGAGTGGGAAGGTGATGGGAATGGAAGGAAACAACATATTTGGAAAACATTTTATAGCAGCACATTTATTCCATCTTCTCACTATAAAGTATTGGTCACTATAAAGTAAGCTCCAAGGTCATCATAATACTAATACATAAATACTTCCTATTAAAACAGGTAACTTTTAAATAATTGAATATCATAATTCTTTATATGATTTGTGGGATGATGCATGTTTATAAAAATTATATAATTAAAAGTCTATAGAAAAATTTAATATTTAGAACATTTCAATAGTCTTTGAATATGTACAAAATAATGGAATGATATGAAATATTTGTTTACAATGTTTCAAAGTATAGGTCTGAATCAATAATTTTCTTCCAAATCTCAGATTTATCTATGCAATTTGACAGTTATCAGAAAATATATGATTAATATTTGCAAAATTCCCACATATTATAGCATATAGCAGTGAAATACATTTATTTGACCTATTTTGCTCTTACAAGCAACGAGCAACTTTTCTTTCTTTCTCACCTAAACCTGCTTTGATATCTCACCAAGATAATTAAATTTCTCTGTGAAAAGGTCTTCTGTTTCCACTTTTGCTTTCTTATACACTATTTCCTATCTAGAGACCAGAATAATTTTATTTAATTGGAAATCATATCACATCCCATCTGGCAAACATTCTTTTGATGACTTCTGTTTCCTTAAAATGGACTTCAGAAAATTAAGAAATTCTGATCTATTTTCAGCACTTAATTTTGCTTAATTACACTCTTCTCCACTTAAACTATATTTAAGTTACTTCTTTTCTTTTAGTTTCTTGACCCTAGAAAGTATATTCCTACCTCAGGACCTTTGTCCTTACTGGCTCAACTGCTAGATTCTTCCTTTGAATCTTTGCATGACTTGATATTTGACTCCAGTCATGTGACAGCTCACTGAATTCCTCACAGAAATGCCACTTTGCTGTATTTTAGCTTTTATAAGATGATATTCCCCACCTCTGCTTATTTTTATTCCATTAAATTGTTTAATTTTATTTACAGGATTTAAATTGAAATCTTCATATTAACATATTATGGTTTTTGATTGCTTCCTCAACTAGCACATAAAGCAAGCATGTGTGAAGTGATCTTATTGTATTGTTTGCCATGCCATTCCCAATATTTAGAATATCACATATGAAAGACACTCAACAAATAACTTTTAAATAAGTGAATGTATCAAAAACAAATAACGTTTTATGCAGAAAACAAAGGTACATTGAAAAAGAATCTGATGCAAATTTCCAGACGCTTTTGATGTTCTTTCTTTTTTTTTCTTAGTTTCTTTTCTTTTCTTTTTGGTGATTCTAGACCAGTTCTTTTAGTTTTTACTTCTTTTAGGAATATAAAAATCAATTCACTATAGTGACAATATTTAAATGTTTAAACCATGTTCAAACTTTGTGGGATATTACTAATGTATTGATTTGGGCAAAAATAATGCTAAAAGTCAAATAGAATATAATTGATAATATACTTAGGATTTATTAAAGCACAAATTAAACATTTTTTAAATAGTGTTAAAAGGGACCACTTGGGAAGGAAAAAAAAAAACTTCAGAATTGAGCTTCTCATAATTCATATACTGAGGAAAGCAGAAACAGAAATAAGCAAAATTGACTGAATGTTATCTAAGAAATGAAGAGTGGAGTTGACAGGTTTAAAATGGTTCAACTACTAAACTATGATACCAGATGTCATAGCAGTGGTATTAAGGATGCTTCAAGAATGAAAGGGGCTGGAGGACCTGTTAATTCACAGACACCTTGGAGGTAGTATAAACCAGCCAAGATAAAACAAACAAAACAAAACAAAAAATCAATAACAGCAAAAGCAGTTATGAGAGAAGAGAAATTAGGGAAGAAAGAGAATGAAAAACCATACAAATTGGGAAGGAACAATTAAACTAATCTTTGTTCATAGATTATAAGATACTTAGAAAACTCATATGTATGGTTAAATGAGTTTCAACAAGGGTGCCAAGACCATTCAATGGAGAAAGGACAGTCTCTTCTACATACGGTTCTGGGAAAACAGGATATTCACATACAAAAGGAATGGAGTTGGACTTTTACCTAACACCACATACAAAAATTAACTCAAAATGGATGGAAGGTCTAAATTTAAGAGATAAAACTACAAAACCCTTAGCAGAACACATAAAGCAAAAACTTCACTACATTGATTTGGCAATGATTTCTTAGATATGACACCAAAGGCAGAGACAACAAAAGAAAAAATAGAGAAATTGAACTTCATGAAAATTAAAAACTTTTGTGTCTTAAAGAAAACCTATAGAGTGGAAAAAAGTATTTGCATACCCATATATCTACGGAACTATGCCCAGAATATATGAGCAGTTTTTTTTTTTTTTTTTTTTGCGGTACGTGGGCCTCTCACTGTTGTGGCCTCTCCCGTTGCGGAGCACAGGCTCCGGACATGCAGGCTCAGCGGCCATGGCTCACGGGCCCAGCCGCTCCGCGGCATGCAGGATCTTCCCAGACCGGGGCACGAACCTGCGTCCCCTGCATCAGCAGGTGGACTCCCAACAACTGCGCCACCAGGGAAGCCCTATGAGCACTTTTAAAACTCAACAACAACAACAAAATAACCTCATTCTAGAATGGGCAAATAACTTGAATAGGCGTTTCTCTAAAGAAGATGTTTGAATTGCCAATAAGCACATGTAAAGATGTTTAACATTACTAATAATTAGGGAAACACATTAAAAATCAAAAAGCAATACTGCCTTAAACCTGTTTGGATAGCTACTGTCAAAATAACAAAAAAATAACAAGTGTTGGTGATGATCTGGAAAATTTGGAAGCTTTGTGCACTCTTGTGTAGAAATGTAAGATGATACAACTGCCACGAAAAACACTATGGCATTGCGGTTCCTCACAAAAAATTAAAAATAGATTTATCATGTGATTCTGCAATTCCACTTCTGGATGTAATATAAAAGCATTGAAAGCAGAATCTTGAAGAGAAATGTGTACACTCACTTCATAGCAGGTTTATTCACAGTAGCTAAAGCCTGGAAGCAGCCCAAATGTCCATTGACAGATGAATGAATAAGCAAAATGTTATATACAATGCAATGGGATATTATTCAGCCTTAAAAAAGGAAGGAAATACCGATATATACTACAACATGATTGAATCTCTAAGACATCATGCTAAGTAAAATAAGCCAGCCACAAAAAGACAAACATTGTATAAGCCCACTTTTATGAAGTCTTAGAGTAGTCAAAATCATTGAGACAGAAATTAGAATGATATCTAGGGGCCAGGGAGAGAGTGGAATGAGTTATTATTTAATGGGTATATAATTTCAGTTTTGCAAGATGAAAATTGTTCTGGAAATGAATAGTAGTGATGGTTGTAAAACAGTGTGAATGTACTTAATACCTCTAAACTGTACACTTAAAACGATTAAGATGGTGAATAATATTTTGTGTATGTTTAATCACAATAAAAATTGGAAAAAATAAAATCATTGAAGTCAACACTGATTCTTAGAAAATACTAATAGATTTAATTAAATTTTAGCTAGACGAAAAGAGAAAAAATGGAGAGAAAATACAAACTACCAGTATATAGAAGAAAACAGGGCACACTCTATGGATCTCACAGACATTTACACGATGATACTGGCATATTATAAACATCATTATGACAGTAAAATTGATATTTTAAATGTATTAGATAAATTCTGCCAAAAAAATCAACTAAGGAAAAATTAGTGACTTGAAAAGCTCCATATATATAGAAATTTAATCATTGTTTATAATAATGTTTCCTTAAAGAAAACTCCAGGTCCAGAGTTTCACTGATTAATTCTACCAAACACTTAAGGAAGAAAAATGTAATTTCCTCATGAACTCTTTCAGAAAATGAAATGGGAAGAAGTATTTCTCAACACATTTTATTAGGCCAGCATTATCCTATGCCATAAACAAACAAAAAAAATTGTGAGAGGAAAAAAAAATACAATCAATATCCTACATAGATATAAATGTAAATGTTCTTAATAAACTATTAGCAAATTAAGTTCAGCAACATATTAAAAGGATAATGCAATCTCAAAATCCCAGCAGGTTTTATTATTATTATTATTATTTTTGAAATTGACAAGCTGATTCTAAAATCCAGTTGGAAAAGTAAAGTGTCTCCATTGGGGAATCAGTTACTTAGTCATGGAACACCCATGTGACTGACTTTTGTTACTCTGTCTCTTGGTTACTTTTACCTAATCTGTTGTCCACATTCCACTTTAGTCAATTAACCAAATAATATTCTCTATAGTAATTATTTTCCTCTACTACAGGATCAAGTCTAAGATCAAGTACTATCTTTAGTTGTCAATTCTCTTTAATCTCCTTTAATTGAAAACAGTTTGTTTCCTTGGTCTTTTTTGAGATTATTGTTTTTAAAATAATAAGCCCATCTTCTTTTTATATAAAATATGTCTATTTTGAGTTTGTTAATAATTTCTATTTATTTTATTCAGGTTTTCCATCCTCAAACAAAATACACCATACGTGTCATTGTGTCATTCTCATTGTAAGACACTCAGAAGCTATAATGTCTATCTACTCTTTTGCTGACATTCATTTTGTCCATCTGGTCAAGGTATTTTTAATTTCTCCATTGTATAATTATGATTTCTCCTTGCAACTGTAAAACAATCTGTATGGAGAAAATAAGTCCACATTATCAATCCCTCCCCTACCATGAGATTTGCCTTTATTGGGACCTGGAAAATACACCTTTTGACTTCTTAGGTTTTTAACAAAGCTGGACCCTATGGGACCTTCCTGTGACAAACTCTTCCCCCATATCCTCTGCCGTAGATCCCCTCTGAAGTACCTGAATAATAGTATCCACTGCACATTTCCTGAATTGTTATACAGATGCTAAAATTCCCACCAAATGCAAGAAATTGACTGTTTGATCACCATGAGCACATAGCCCCCATTCCTACTGGAGCCTGAGGACTGATAATGTTAACACCTGTGACACTGCCCTGTTGCCTATCAACCAATCAGAAAATTGTGCACAAGCTGATCACATACCCTGGGATGCCTCACCCTCACCTAGCCTTTAAAAATGCATTCCTGAAACCCATCAGGGGAGATTGGGCTTTTTGAGCATTTGCTGTCCAGGGCTGTTTGTATGGTGCCTTACAATAAACGCTCAACTTTCCTTCACCACAACCCAGTGTCAGTAGATTGGCACGGTGGTGAGTGGACCCAAGTGTTGGTTTAGTAACAGGTTCACCAAAATGCTGATGGATTAAAGAAAATAGTAAGGCATAACAGTAAAATAAGAGTGCAGCCCTAGGAGAGAATGGCATGGATTTTATTTTTAGCTCCACACTTGAGAGCAGTGTAGCTTTGAACACGTCTATTTCTCTACATGTAAAGTATAATAGTTACCTCAAGTGAATAAGATTTTTGTAAGGATTAAGTCAATCAAAAATGCAAAGCAATTAGCTCATTTATTGATAAAAAGTTCTCGTTAACTTTTAATACCAATTATGAATATTATTTCTGTTGTAGTTATTATTAAATTATTATTGTTCCTAAATATGAAAGTAATTTAGATTCTTTGTGTTTCTCTTTTTATTTTTAAATAAATTTATTTATTTATTTATTTGGCTGCATTGGGTCTTAGTTGATGCATGCAGGCTTTCTCTAGTTGCGGCGAGTGGGGGTTACTCTTAGTTGTGGAGCATGGGCTCTAGGCATGTGGGCTTCAGTAGTTGTGGCATATGGGCTCAGTAATTGTGGTTCACAGTCTCTAGAGCGCAGGCTCAGTAGTTGTGGCAACATGGGCTTAGTTGCTCCATGGCATGTGGGATCTTCCTGGACCAGGGCTCAAACCCATGTCCCCTGCATTGGCAGGCAGATTCTTAACCACTGTGCCACCAGGGAAATCCCTCTTCTTTTGTTTTTCAGACAGTAATTGGAAAGTTTAGGTGAGTCAAAGCAACAAACCACAGGGTTGTTTCTGTAATAGGAAGCTTGGAGATAATATATAATTTACGTTGATTAGGTAATTTTAAAGAAGAAAAATTATAGAAGATATAATAACATTAGCGGGCTAAGTTGTATTTTTTGCAGTATTGTCCTTTCTTATTCATTCCAGTAAAAAAAAAATGTGGGATTTAGTGCTAAATAACATGATCAGACAATTTCCTCTGGGTATGCTCTCTATGAACTCTTAATCTTCCAATGCCGAGAAACCTTAATTAAAAAGGAGACTATTAGCAGTGTGCAATGTATTTAATGAGTGGGCAACTGACATCTCAATATGAAACGGGGCAATTGCATTTAAACAGAGAATAGATGGTTATGGGAACTTCTCTTAGAGGTCACTAAAAGTTCTTATATTATAAAGGTCTCATCTTTATTAACATTGAATTTTTGATACACACTTCTTTTAAATGGCCCACCTGAATGCCAGTGGGAGGTCTTTTTAGTTCATCATTCAAAGCAATGTTTCAAATTAGTAGAATTAAGTTCAGCTCTGTGACATTTTATACTACTTTTACTATTTATTTGAATGTCTTTAATCTTCCCATTTGATGTCTTACCACCATTTTAGTGATAAAATTAATATTACATAATTTCTCTTGATAATTTTTCTAGTCTCTCCTATATGATCTGAATGCATCTAATCAGAATTCATTTTTCATATTGCTCTTGTAAACTAAGTATGCAGAAAAAGCCAAATGGACTAGTGAATGATTTGTTACAGGAAATACTACATATTGATATTTGGATTTTTTTCTTTAATTATTTTTCACTGGTTTTTAAAAACACATGTGTAGTTACATGGGGAATCACCACAGTACCTGTGCTATTCTGAGCACTCAAGAAAGATTGATTGAATATGTGTATGTTTGAATCTCTTTTTCTCCATCTACGTGAAACTATTATAAATAAAAAGAAAATCCGACAAAGGGAGAAAAGTGATATGTAGAATCTAGATCAAGTTGGTAACCAACTGAAATGAGTTTTACGAGGAGTGTACAGCGGCCATGGCTCACGGGCCCAGCCTCTCCGCAGCATGTGGGATCTTCCCCGACCAGGGAATGAACCCATGTCCCTGCATTGGCAGGCGGACTCTCAACCACTGCGCCACCAGGGAAGCCCTATTTTTAATGATGAGAACACAAGGTTTACAGTCAGCAAATTTCAAGTACAAAACACAGTATTATTAAGTATAGTCATTGTGCTGAACATTAGATTCCCAGAACTTATTCATCTTATAGCTGAAGTCTTGAAATCTTTGACCAGACTTTCCTGTCTCCCTATCCTCCACCCTCACCTCCAACCCCTGGTAACCACTATTCTATCATCCATTTCTGTGAGTTCACTTTTTTTTTTTTAAGATTGATGGAAGCCTAGGACACATGAGATGTCAACATTGGATATTCTTGCATCTGTCTTGCTTTAGAATACTGTTTTTATTTTTTGTTACATTCCTACCTCTCTCCATGCTATTTAATTTACTACATAGATAAAATATATTATAATGAATTTAAATGGAATTATAGGTGAGGATAATAAACTTGGGCCATCCCCAGTTATGTTACAACAGACTTATTCAATTATTTACCTTCTATTCTTGGTCCCTGAAAACATTGATTTTTTTACAACTGGTAAAGAGTAAGAAAATGTACATTAAAATATGACAATGAGAAACTCTCGTATACAATGGGAAATATCTTTTAAATATCCACTTAGATTAATTTCATAGACTTTTGAATTTATTCAAAAGAAGAAAATATAACAACATCTGTGAAGTACTTTAAGATTTATTTGTTTCTTTTAGGTGAATATCATTATGTACCTTATGTTCTGTGGTATATCCTGAACAAGGGAGCATATTAGTTTAAATAGAGAGTTCTGAGTTTATATATAATTTCAATATCTAACTCTGTTATGAAATTTCTCTGAAAGCTGTTCCTCAGAATTCACTTTGAAATGAATCACTAACATCCAAGTACTTTCCAGGTTTAACCACTCTTTGCCTTCTAGGAAGCCATGTTTTTACCATGTGACTCTATTTACCCAGCTATAGCTGACTGGATAAGAGATAAACATTGACCAACAAAACAAAACAACAAGGAAAAAACCCAAACCAAACCAAACAAAAACAGCAACAACAAAAACCCTCTTGTTTTGGATATTTGCAACTATATTGGTCTTTGTTGATTCCTTGAATTGGGGATGTTTGAAACCAAGATGAGTGACGTATATCCTCCAATATGTGCTTAGCAAAGTAGAAAAAGTTGGTGCCATGGAAAAGAGAAAAGTAAAACTAAAGGGAAGAGAAAAAACATAAATGAGAAGTCAGGCAGTGAAAATGAGAAAAAGATACTCTATAACTTGAATGCTGCTTTTACTTTCTGTTCTCAGCCTGAAGACTCTTGCTTGTAATTTATGTCCTTGTGTTTCTCAGAATAAAATGCTATTATTCAGTCAGCCTGAATAAGTTTCATTAATTGTATCCAAATGATCCTACATTGCAACACTCACTATTACATTTCTCAGTATCATCGGGGTAAAAAAATGTCTCTTTATTTTAGCTAATCCAAACAAAATGAGATATTTGTGTTTAAGTCATTGACAGGAACATAGGAGTTAGTGTGTCATCTTTGAGATTTTCCATAGTGGCACATGGCTATTCAGTAAAGTGAAAACAAAGCTCTCATGTGAATGTCTATTTAAATTTCCTAAATAAAACTATTACCTTTAATAAAATATTTCCATAAATACTTTAATCTTTTCAGTATTATTAATATTTTGCTTGAAAAATAATTACTGTTAAGATAAGGTTGAAAAGCAGAACCTCTGGAACTCAGACCATGTGGCTTTGAAATCCTGGTTCTGTCTCTCATTAGCTTGTAGTCTTGGGAAAGTTACTTAAAATGGGAATATGATTGCAGTCACTTTATAAAAATACTATAAAAGGTAAAGGAGTTTATAAACTTAAAATCCTTGAAGCCATGATTCTTAGTGTTTAAGCATTTTTTAAATTAATTGTTTTGTAATTGTTTTTCAGTAGCATATCTTTAGGGAAAATATTTTTAAGAAGGTATAAAGATAACATTACTGGGAAGTGAATACTACATGGATAATGGATTTTGTTGCATGGTAAAAGCACTGAGGAACAGCCAGCAAACATTTATTTCAAAAAGAAACAGTTGTATCCAGGTGCTTCATAATTGTAGCTTCCTTCATTCTCTCAAGTTCCTTGGAGACCCATTGACCAGGGGACTTTGATAACATAACCACAACCTGCATTCAGTCTTGCTAGGTGAGGGGGTAATTTGGTTACTAAGTTGTACAGTTGAATGCTACTTAATGCTATGTGGAAAATAAACCTTCTCCAACTAATTTTCCTCCATGAGTAGTTGAAACTATATGAAATCCATTCCTTGCTAATAATCTTACACAGTTGCCTTTGAATCATATATCTACACTGCTGTCCTTATTCTTAAAGACATTAACCCTAAAGACTGTATTCACTTTTGGATACTGGAAGTGTAATAAGTCCTGGAGGCTCTGGAAGTTGAGTTGATAGAAGCAGCAGGCTATTTTGACTTTTAGAAGTTTGAAGACCTCAATACCTAATGATTTGTCATTTCTTTACTAAAACTCCTTTGCTGTAAGTTGTTCATATAATCAGCAATGTGTGAAGTTTAGGTGTCTGACTCTGCTGTCTTCAGGGGGCTCCTTTAATTTGGTGTTTGTCCTCACACTTAAATTCAGCCTCCATAGAAGTCCATGCTTTGATTATTATGACAAAACACTGGAAGAATCACATTATGTTTAGTAGCTTCCATTCACTTTTTCATCCATTTCATAATTGACCAGTTCTAGCTACTAACACTCAGTTAACAGCAACATCAACTCATGCCAAATGCTTCTTTTCTTTTCCCCTTAATGGTTTTTTTTACTTACCCATCACCTATTACTTTTTAATGTGCCATGAATCCTGCATTTCTGGTTTATTTTATTTTATTTTATTTTATTTTATTTTATTTTATTTTATTTTAGGGCGAGAGATGCATTTTAGAATTATAGAGTCATGGTGTACATTCCAGAATCTGCTTCTTACTAGTCATAGGTTTTCAGCTAATGACTTGACTTCTTTGACTCAAACTTTCTTTATTTTCAAAGTGAATTTTAAGGTATTAAAAAAAAAGAAACTTCAATTCAAAACAAGTATGTACTACTACACTTTCTATATTCCCTTTGTACTCATTAAACACCTCTGCTTGTGTGGTTCTTGCCTGGTAGGATGACCCAAACCTTCATTCCTGAGATGGCTGAGCCATTAGCAATCCTGCCTAAATGGGATTATTAGTTTTCCATAGGCTTTAATCACAGGACATGGTAGTACTAAGAGCTGTCCTAAGGGATGTCCTTTATTCAGACACACTCTTCTTTCCTTCCGCTGTGTCTCCATTGCAGCCTGATTTGTTCCTTGTAACCTCTCCAGCCAGTACGGTAACACTCTTTGACTTTTCATTCCGAAGTCTGAAGAGTCCAAGTGGCCAGGCAACTGTCTTAATTTCCAGTTCAATATAATCATTGTTGTATCTCCTAGTGGAAGCAAAAATTTTGCTAGTGAACCAGTAGGAATAACAGTGGGTGGTACCACTTACACACATGAAGTAATAATAGTATACTGCCCATCTATTGTACTTTAATGGGAACCATGCTCAACCAGCCAGTCATAGGTCTCTGAGTTAGGCTACTCTGATTACTGCTTTGGCTCCATTGCCCTTTCTGGTAACAGCGCTCACCTTGTCTTCGGCAATTGACACCACTTGAGCCTTGCAACCCTGGTTTCTTATTATTCTCATTGCATTTAAGGATTCAATTTGATGGTAGAATTTTCCCTGTAATATCTGACCTAGTGAGAACAGCAACCATAAACCCTTCGAAGAATACAGGGCCTCTCCTGAGAAATTTTTTTCTCATAGCCATAGTTAAATTGTGTTTTGTCTTCTGGAACTTTCCAGGGTGGGTAAAGAAATCTTACATGAAAAATGATCTTTAACACTCCAATTTCCCCAAGGCTTTAGATCCCTTTCTCTGCAGTATCCAAGGCAGTTTGGGCATTTCAACTTTTTTTAGTTACAGGCTTCCTTTGGGCCCATGTTTCTGCCAACCAGTTAAACATCTAGAATTTATTCTTAATGGGCACATTCAATACTTTTGGCCTGATTCAACTTTATATTCCTATCACCGTGATACCACACCATTAATACCCGTTACTACATGTACTCCTCCTATTTCTATATGAAAAAGTTATAAAAATCATGCAGTTTTGGTGCGATATACAGCAAGCTCTTCATAAGTTACCCTTTATACCTCACTTTTTGGAACCTGCGAGAACTTGAACTTATTTATATGTTTAGAAGCAAAGAAGAATGGTAGGGATAGGCCCTAAAGAGAATCAGCAGCCCCGTGAAAGGAAAATACCTCAGGGGAAGCCATTACAAACATTTTAGGCAAAGTTGGGCTAAACCTCATCAGGTGAAAGGACTACTTCTACTGGCTAAGAAGACTGATCAGAATTTGAAGATTCAATGTTTCCAGCTTCAGTGGGACCTGCCCATACGTACCCATTTCAAATGTCAGGACCCCATTCCTTCCTGGTCTACATCATGACTTGGATAGAACACACTCTGTAAAGTTGGGAATTCAATTTGTGTTGTAATTCAGTCACTCACAGGATGAGACTCTTTTGGTTTTGTTTGTTACAGAAATCCCCCTGACCCCCTTTAGCTACAAGAGAAAAGGCTTTCTTTCAGGGCAGGAATATAAACTTTTAGGTGATTTATATATGACTTGAGATGAGAATTTAAGCCCTGAGCTCATCATTTTCTTTCCTTACATTCTGAAGCATAGTTAGGAACAATCAGCCAATCCTACGATACTCCTCAATCTGATTAAAATGTTCTAAGGTGGTAAATACATGGTTACCCAGAACCTCACTTTCTATGGATATTTGGTTAGACATATCCACGCGGCAGTATTTTCTGTGTCTCTATTACCACATCATGATGTGCACTACTAGTGCCCTCTTAATAACTGGCAATAAAGTCTTTAGTACCTGTAAATTTTTTTTTTTTTTTTTTTTTTTTTGCGGTACGCGGGCCTCTCACTGTTGTGGCCTCTCCCGTTGCGGAGCACAGGCTCCGGACGTGCAGGCTCAGCGGCCATGGCTCACGGGCCCAGCCACTCCACGGCATGTGGGATCTTCCCAGGCTGGGGAACGAACCCGTGTCCCCTGCATCGGCAGGCCGACTCTCAGCCACTGCGCCACCAGGGAAGCCCAGTACCTGTAAATTTAATCTCTAAGATTAGAGAACCAACTCTGGAAAACCAGGAACCAAATCAGGAAACTTGTCTTTAAGATTCTGTTTCTTCCATGAATAAAAAAGAATGTTTTCTTCTCAGGAAGCCTTGGCTCTGCTCTTGAGGCTTTTCAACTGATTGAATTAAGTCCATGCAAATTATCTAGGATAATATTCTTAAAGTCAGCAGGTTATGAATTTTAATCAAATCAACAAAATACCTTGACAGCAATACCTAGATGAGGGTTTGACTGGATACCTGGAGACTATAGCCTAGCAAAGTTGATTTGTCAAAAAACCATCACAATTATCATAAGCCCCATGTGGTGTTATAAGAATAAAAATTCTAGCATATAAAGCGTTTCTCATTCTGTCTGGCACATATTAAGTGCTATGAAAACTGTTCACTATTGTTTAAGTCATTCTGTGTTGAATTTCTACTTCTTGAAGAAAAGTGTTCCCTAGCATTTTTCATAATTAGCAGGGAAATAAGGAGTCTCCTAGCTGCTGGAAAATTATTTGTAGGAACTTGCAAATCATTTTATGGATTTGGTCCAGCCGGTCACAACTACCGGCTAGATGAGGGTTTGACTGGATACCTGGAGACTATAGCCTAGCAAAGTTGATTTGTCAAAAAACCATCACAATTATCATAAGCCCCATGTGGTGTTATAAGAATAAAAATTCTAGCATATAAAGCGTTTCTCATTCTGTCTGGCACATATTAAGTGCTATGAAAACTGTTCACTATTGTTTAAGTCATTCTGTGTTGAATTTCTACTTCTTGAAGAAAAGTGTTCCCTAGCATTTTTCATAATTAGCAGGGAAATAAGGAGTCTCCTAGCTGCTGGAAAATTATTTGTAGGAACTTGCAAATCATTTTATGGATTTGGTCCAGCCGGTCACAACTACCTTCTCTTTTGTTCAGGGAAGCAAGAATGTTGCCAGAAAAAGGTGAGAAGGAAGTAGGCAGATACCAACAATAGCTATAATTTTCTACTTTCTAACACACACACACACACACACACACACACACACACGCGCACACACACACACTTTTTAATACACACAACTCTAAATTTTCCGTATGTGATACTATCATCCACATGCGACTCAACACACACTCACAAAAGGAGAAATCCCTAAGTCAGATCCAGCTCTTTTCATTCCCATCCTAGTCCAGGGAGCCTATATCATTGGCATTCTTTTTCTTTACGCCTAGATTTGTCACTATATAATCATGAAATTTATGGACTATATGGTAAACCTAATTACCTTTTATATAACCAATGTTTAATTATGGATGGAAAGCTGGGTAACTCTCAAAAAACAACCAACCAGAAAAGAATAGAAGTGAAAACAGCACATAACAGTCACCAACTAAAACTTTCATCCTCCAACAGGCTGGGTATAAAAGGAACTAAAGCATTACTTTACAGTGAATGGAATGAATAAATGAATTATCTATTCTAAACTGCCCCAGATTCTACCATCTGAAAATATTCTCTTTCTTCTTTGTCTTCTGCCCATCAAAGAGGGCCACTGGGGCTGAGAAGAATGGTAGTAAAGCTGTAGGCCTTGGATGCATTCCCCTCCTGGTTAAGCATTCCTGAAGCAGAGAGATGCTCACGTTGAAGGAAATAAAGTAGTTAACCCATTTTAATCCCTCTGGAAACATTTACCTTTTGGTGATTAGACTGATGACATTTATAGTAGGAGGTTCCTTATCTATAAAATGCTGCCAGCAGAATGTCTTTGATTTAAGATTGGTTATGATAAACTATGCTAGAATCTATAGATTGGTGGTACGTGGCTCCAGAAAATTATCACACAAGCTAAGTGATTATCTGGGTATAAAATAATTTTTTCATAACATAAATGTTCCCTTCTAGGTGAGGAAATAACCTTCACACATTTGTAGAGATTACATACATGATTCTGGATCAAAGGATGTTTGTCTAACGTGAAAAGGAAGGACCTGGGAATCATGTACAATGTCCTAGACCTCCCCCTTCTTGACCTGATAATCTCCATTACTTGTATACCTTGAATTATTATCAAGATTGATTCTGGGTAAGATTTTTGATCCATAGGAGTCCAGCTAAAAAACCTGATCTCTATGTTAGTTCAAAGAAAATGGCCCTACTAGACTGACAAACTTTGGCCTCATCTCTATGACTGTGTAAGTAAAGTGTCTGAGAATTCCTTCAGCTGTTGAGGAATCCCAAGATATTTCTTTGGAAATCTAAGAATCTCAAAATATTAATTGACTGAATGTAAACTTCAACAACTAACAGTGCCAGAAAATGTCTAAAGTCAACAGCTTCAAATCAAAGCCTATCCAGTATTTGTAGATGTTGGTGTCATTAGTAACTGACCATAGTATTTTGCTATTCCTCCTTGACTCAGCATATTACAGAAAGAAATGACCTGCCTCAACAGTGTTCTAGATCTGTCTTGCACTGTCTTCTTACTTTCTAGACAGGCTACATTTTATTTCGATGTTTTTCTAGCTTGTAGCACTTTTTACTCAAAACAGAAAGAAGTGAGAAATTCTCTTTAATTTCCTATTTTTTTTTCCTCCAAGTTAGCTAGAGACTCAGCTTGTACAATGTCCAAGTACTAGGATATCACAGAGGTATTTTAATAGCTGGTAACTGCCTATGATCTTGGGTTGCTACCATCTGTATTTGTTTGCCAGGGCTGCTATAATAAAATACCACAAACTGTGGCTTAAACAATAAAAATGTAATGTCTCACAGTTCTGAAAGCTAGAAGTCTGAAGTCAAGGTGTCAGCAGGATATGTTCCTTTTGAGGGCTGTGAGGAAGGATCTGTCCCAGCCCTCTCTCCTTGGCTTGTAGATGACCATCTTCTCCCTGTGTCTCTGTACAGTGTCTTCCCTTTATGAATGTCTGTATCCAAATTTTCCCTTCTTATAAGAATACCAATCATGTTGGATTAGGGTCCACCCTAATGACCTCACATTAAGTTAAAAATTTTATTACATCTGCAATGACTCATTTCCAAATAAGCTCACATTCTGAAGTTAGGGGGATTAGGACATCAACATATGAATTTTTGGGAGACACAATTCACCCCATAACACCATCTTGGCTTGTGTGAAAGGGACTCTATTTCCCAGCCCCTTGATATAGCCAATTTCCCATTTTATGGTCTGCCTTTTGCAACACTCCCTCTTCCTCCTTGTATTAATCAAGGTTCCAATGGACAGAAGCCCTACATGTGAATATAAGGAATGCTGGGATTTGTATTGATTTTTTTCTATTGAATTATGGAGAGGATGAAACTGGCTTTGAGGGTCATGAAACACTTGAATATTGTTGAGACTTTCTCTTTCTTTTGTTTGTTTCTCCTTGTCTGTTGGCTTGATTCTGTCAAACCAGCTGTTCAGGCTTGATTGAACCCACAGCTACAAATAGTTCTAGGCTCATGTGCATGGAGCCTCAGGCATCCAAGACCCAAAAGCAGACATTTCACTGCCAGCTCCTGAAAGAACAAACCCAAGGAAGGCTTTTTGTAGTTCTTGCTTTATGAATATGTTCACCTCTGGATCAATCGCTGTGACTAAAGACAGGTGGATTTTACCATGGCTTACCTGCTCACACCTAATGACCTGGGATTGGGGTCTGTAAGCAGGGGTAAAGTGATGTGAAAGAAAAACATAGACAATAAACAAAATTTTATGCTGCTAGCACATCCTCCACTTCAATCATCTTAGAAAATAATGCTTAATGTCTTAAGAACTTTCATCAATGGAGAAAATGGAAAACAGAAGATACTTATAATTTGTTTCAGTTACTTTTAGCGATCATTCTGATATTTACTATGTTCTTTATCTCCTTCTTTTGTGCTATAGTTTGTGTCTTATCTTTTACTGTTCAGAATATTGTCCTAGATATTCATTGTTGTGTGTGTGTGTGTGTGTGTGTGTGTGTGTGTATGTTCATGTTTGAGTATGTGTTTCTTTAATTCTAAAAAACCCACAAAACTGTGGTTGAATTACTTTTCTCTCTCCCTCATTGCTCAACTGGTTATAGTTAGGAAAAAATCATCCTCTGGGATGTATGTTGTGAATTGATTTAAGACAATTTAGTCATTTAACATTCATTAGGTACTGTTATTAAATATTGATGCCTTTGAAAATTAGAGGCAGATGGGGAGTGCATTTCTCCATGATTTCACAATTAGGTTATATGTTCCCATGGTAGTCAGTCTTTTTTAGACCAAATTCTTCAAAACACAATGTATTGGAAAGCAGGTAAAAATGATTCATGGAGCATTTATTTCTAGGCTCAGGGAACTCTTATTCTTTCTTAAGGAATTCCAACAAGTATCTTACATGAAAGACAATTCCAATACAGCCTTAGTACCACACTGGCTAAAAATTAAGCTGGATCAGCAGATGGAGGACACAGAAACCAATGGAGCTCTATTTTGGGAGTACAAATTCAAAAGCAGTAGTTGCTGATCTTGATAGATGTTTTTTCATCTTTCATGCAAGGACTTTCTACGAGATCATATATTTTGAGTAACACTTATTTCTCTAAATTTTCTCTAACACCTCTCATACTAGTTAACAAACAGTATGATGGAAATATTGATAATGATATTTGAAGTGCTTAAGAGGCCAGGTCTGGGGCATGCTTCAGTGACTGAGTTGCTTCAAAGCATAACCCTCCTCTACTACATTGCAAATTAGAGTCCACTTATGCACACTTATATAAAACTGTTTATACTGAAGGGTATTTCAAATGAATTACTCTATAGACAGTATAACACTAGGTTAGATGGATGGATTATGCAACATGTATTTCCAGTTCAAGGTCAAGACATCTTGGGTGAGATTCTGAGGAATTAGAAAATTAGATCTGCATAAAATATTTTATCTGGGTTAATTAAATGACTCAGCTTGAAACTAGCTTTCTATATTTACTTTTAATTTTCATACCACCTTCTTCTTCAGGTACCAATATGAGTAGGCTTGACATCTTTTTATTTCAACAACCCATTGGGTCAAGAAAGTGAGTTACTGGTTTATGAAGCCAGCTATTGAAAATCTGCACAAAAAATTCAACTGTTCTACAAAGGTTTTGTTTGGAGTGGCTGCACTTCTTTTTTTTTTTCTTTAGGAACAGCATCATGCATGTTTAGAAAGGCTAAGTCATTCTCAGTTTATTAAATATCTTGGGTAATTGCTGAGCTGCCTTTTTTTTTTTCTCACTCCTGGAAACTAGGGGGCTGGGTGAGTTCTTCCAGATTCTCCTCCTCTTATCTCACATCCCACAAAGTCACTTTCACAGGACTGAGAACTCTAACACTGATCCTCTGTCCTTTTCCAGACTGTCCTAATGTACTAAGTCTACAATAATCCATCTCAATTTAGGACTCTGGATAGTACTTTCCCTAGTTACTGCAATATAGTGGGATTATGTTTGTTTGTTTGTTTCTCTTATACATATTGTTTTGATAACTCCAGTTGCTATCAAGTCTAGAAAATGAGAATTGTCCATTTGCCTTCACTACGTCATGTTTCTCAGGGGTCTTCTTAATAATCATTTGTTGCTGTTTCTGACTTTATTTCCATCCAGCATATAATATTTTCTCAGGCTCAATTTCTGACTTATACTGATATCCACCTAAAGAGAATTAGCCTGAGACTTATATATATATATATATATATATATATATATATATATATATATATATATATAAAACATATATTTTAGAATTGTTTTATCTGGAATACTATTACTGGATATGAAAACATTACTGGCTAATAACAATAATAACTTTTTTATTAGAGAAAGAATATACTTCCTTTCCTATAGAAAGTGAATCAGTTACATATTTTAAGGAGTAATTACTCCTTAAAAGACATTAAATTTTATTTCCTCAGAATATAAATGAATTGAGATTTCAAATGAATTAATTATTGTTAAGTTTATTTGATTATATCCTTATTCACATTTGTTCAACATTGTTTTGCTAATTTAAGGATATTTACCTATATTCCCTATGGTATTAATTAAACAATTTGCAGCCATTCCAAATGTTGATACTATAACGGAAAGAATACGAAACTAGTCTTAAGATAGTTTCCTTACATAAGTGAAAGGGGCATAATATTAAAGTTAGGGCAAGTATTTATATAATAGTATTTCATGTTTTGAAAGACAGAACTTAAATTTCTGAAAAATGATCGTTTCTTTATAACCTTCAAAATGATATTGTTTTAATTGGATAATAGTTTAGGTCACCTCTGGTGTTAGAACTCTGATATTCAGCATAATAAATAGATACACACAATTTCTAAATTATCCTTATCCATCATATATTACAGAAAATGCTTACACACAGGACACAGTCACCTTTTAAAATTTCACAAATCCTTTTGTAAAATAACTATTTTATATATATTTCCATTCACAATGTAAAATAAAAATTGGTGATTTATAAAAATTTGGCAATTTGAAAAAAATTAGTGAATTTAAACAGTGAATATTTTATACTTTGATCTTTAAAGTGTTACAACCAAATTTCTTGATGGTTTTGTCCATATGTCAGCATTTCTAAATTTTAGACATTTATATGTAAAATGAGGAAAATTTTACTTTCACTCTGCACATCCCACATAATTCCTCACTTCTTAGCATGGACAGTGAGTAGTAGGGGATCGAGGTTATAATTATTCTACTGGTTCCAGAGGTCAGTTTGTTTTAAGAAACACTCTTACTCTACCAGATGAGGGGAAAATGTGCAAGGGAAAGACACTAGGTGGGCTTTCTACCATAAATTTCAGCAAATAGATGTTTTCTTGTTTCTGGATTATTAACAGCTTTTCTGTAAAGCCATTATCATTATACCTTAACAATTAACATATGCTAAAAATATGAGTCAAACTTAAACAAGTATGAATATAATAAATAAAGTATATTATAAATGACACTATGTCATAGACCCAAATTAAACCCTATAACCAAGACATTTAACACCTCTTCTTTCCCCCCACTCTTAGCACACCATTGAGAAATCAAAATATTCACATATTCCATAAAGAAATCAATTTATAAAACATTTAAAAGGAAACAAAATATTATAGAGAACCCACCAAGCATTTCAAATATATTAACAGAGTAAAATGTGTTAAATCTCAGACTACCAATTTATATCTCTACAAGAAGTCCAACTGTGCACTACTTGAGATGTACACCTCAAACAAATATGACTCATATAAGGAAAAATTAAAAATCAAACTTCCTTCAGGCAAATTCAAACAAAATTCAAGTAAGGGCATGGCATTATTAATCCAAACTATAATTTAGGATAAAAACATTTATCAAAATAAGAGAGATAAATGTTAACAATGAATTTGTAATAGCAATAAAATTCAAATTGAAACATGAAGATATCTTCAGGCACTTGTTCTATCTTTCTCTCTTCTACCTGCTATTTGATATTGATGTATATGTACATACCAAAATGTGTATACAATTATTTTCCATTTTCCTTAATCTCTACAATGTCTTATTTCTTAATCAAATGCAGTCTGGGATGTTAATAGATAATAATTTTACTTATTTCCCTTTATAGTATATTTGCATTTCAGTTGAGGCTTTTAGTAGCTCAAAACAGGGGAGAAAAAAAAATGAACATTTCAAGCATCAGTTTGAAACTCTAGTGAAGTCAGAGAATGTAGCTGAAATACAACTATTTGTACATACCAAGTTACATGGATCAATTAATTTATTTTGGTTTTCCCAACAAGTTTAGGCTATCATATAGATTGATCTATGGTATATAATTAATGCAAAAAGGAAATTGTGGAAGCAAAAGGAGAAAAATGATACATTTAACCTAGTCCAGCAGAATGATGGACACTTCTACACTGCAGCTTTTGGAAAGGTTAAACTGCACTCCCATGTATTTTTAGAACTATGCTGACAAAGTTTATAATTAGAGGTGATAGAACTGGATCAGATCAACCTATGCTCCAAAGTGCACTAGCTCAACAATCCCAGGGGGCCACTTAAAGTTTATAATCCTTCTTACTGTAGTGGGAATTTGAGAAATAATGGCTGACATGGGAGGAATTTCTTGCTTTTTGCCAAGTTAAGTAGATTAAATCAAGGTTACCTCGTTTTTTTCTATCTAAACAGACAAAAATATTCAGAATCTCTGTAATGGCAGTAGAAACTTGAAGGCAGAAATACCTGACAGTTCCATTTTTTATTGTTAAACTGAACATATGTTTATATGTAACACTCATTTCAAAGGTCTATGTAAGGGAATATAACCAATTATATTATGGAATTCAAATTCAATGATATAATTGAATATAATATAATTGAATATTTGAATTTTAATGAAATATAAAAGCCTAAGTCATATATTATGATTAATATGTCACATCGAATATGTCAAGTCTAATGCTTAGAAAATGTAGAATGCACTTGTTTGATACATCAATATATTTATGTCAAAATCATTATAATATATTTAGACCAAACCTGATTGCTAATAGCCAAATTACGAATATGTATGTATTTTCAAAATACATTTGAAGTAAATATGTTTTTGATAATTTCTGTTTCTCCCACTTTTTAAAACTCTCATATTGTCCCATATGAGACAACTCTCATATCACATTCAGGTAGCAAATCATTTTTCTCTGAATAACAGAAACATCATTTTGAAAGCTTGATGAAAATGTTGTGTTAGGATTATTAAAACATTTTAAAACAACAAATAGCTTTAAAAAGTAATGTTTGAGAATGACAAATATTTTTCTTTTATAAAGTTATAACATTAAAATTTGATGCGGGAGAAAATGAAGCTGTGTAAATGAGTTTTCTTTGTTATAAATATCACCTTAAAATTTCTGAAACTCAGGGAATATGGCCTTTCTAGTCAATTTACACCTTCAAAATCAACAGTGAATATTTAAATATTAAGATATACTTAAAAGACTTTACAAGTCAGTTTAGTCATCCATGGTTAACAAAATAGAGAAAAATAATAGAAATCCAAACGTTCAATTTTTATAGTACTTCAGTTTTCAGAACTGGTTCACAGTCATTATTTCATTTAATTCCTTCAAAAGGAAATAATATTAATACCAGAATGGAGTTTAGTCTTATTTTATGGTGGATTGTTTCAGTCATCTAACTTGTCAGTAGAGTGGCCATGAGGATGAGAGCACAGATCAGAACACACGATTTATTCTTGACTAATAATATCACTATTGAAGTTTTCTCTGAGATTTCAAAATATTTTCTCAAGCATACTCAATTCTACAATCCTTCTAGCTCCTGTACAGGCTAGCCAAATCTCACTTCTGTATATTTTTCCTGTGAAACTCATTCCTCTCTTTTTGTTCCTAGAGCAACCTTGTATTATAATTGTTAGCTTACATATCTGCTGATTCTTTGAAAGACGAATATGTCTGTTAAGTCCATCTGGTCTAACATGTCATTTCAAAAAATGTTTCCTTATTGATTTTCTGTTGGGAGGATCTATCCATTGATGAAAGTGGATATTAAAGTCCCCTACTATTATAGTATTGCTGTCTACTTCTCCCTCTAGGGAAATCTGAGGACATTTCTTATTCAACTCTACATATTAAATGTAGAACATAGTGACTGAGAGGCATGAAGTATTTAATAAATAAGTGAAATAAATAAAATAAAAAACGCAGTGAAATCAAAGCATGTTAAGGAATATCTCTTTTTCTGAGTAGAGATTTTAACACCCATAAATTCTGTCTATATTTACAAGCCTTATCCATTATTGAATTTCTACAGAGTACTATGGATATGTGCATTGACATTTTATGAAACATGACATTAAAACAATAAATTTACTACCATAGAATTAAAAAAATAATTTTCATAAGTACAGGCTAGATGCTATATTCTATCAGAGGGAAAAATATGGTAACAGATGTATTTTAGAGTATTTTTTTCTAAGAATACTTTAGAGTCTCTTTTTAAACATAGGTTATGACACTTTTTTCTCAGATGGTATCTGTTACCTCAAGGAATCGACATTTCAGTTTTTACTTTTGAAAAGATAATTAATGGATGACACTTCAATGCTTTTGAAAGGACCTTGCATCCTTTATTGCTGCATAACAAAGCACACCAAAACATTTAATGTCTTAAAAGAAATGCATTCTTTCTCACAATTCTGTGAAATTCCTGATCAGTATACTTCTGGAATCACCTGGCATCATTAGGTCTTACTCAGGCAGCTATAGTCAGCTGGCAGATGTGCTAGAGGTTTATTTCAGCTGGGACAGTTGGGATGGTGGGAGCTTTAATCTTGGGATTCTCCACAGCCTGGTGGTCTTATGGCAACATTTATGAGGGCAAATCCCAATGCCTTACATTAGCCAAAGTCTTGAAGTTGATGTGGATGTGACCTCCAAGGAATAAGGACTAAAGGGAGGCATATTTTATTTGGGACCATTAATGTAAAACTCTAAGGGTGACCCAATACTAATATTTAAAACCTCAAACACATACACATGGTTAACTAAATAAATCATAATAATTCCATGTCAATAAGATATTTATAACTTAAGTCTAAAACCATGCTCTTAGCAGAATGGAAAATAGTTTAAATTTTGAAATTATCAGAAGAAGCAAATTACCCTTTTCATGTTGGATTACAAACTAAACTGTTTGACTTTCAAGTATTCATTTTCTGAAAACTACGCCAAAATAAATCTTTCTAATAATTTTTGTTTGAAAATGCTATTCCCCTTATTAATTTTATGTTCTTATCATCACATCTTGAGGCAGCCCTGAACATATGCCAGTCCGATGTCCCTTCAAGGATGTCATTACTGTGCAGATGCAAGGGTACAGATAGTTGACAGCCTCCAGCTGCAGCACCTGCTGGAACTGAGTCTTGAGCTGAGGCCATGTTCTTCCTGAACAGCTTCCCTCCAAGAATGCACAACGGTGGAGGGACTAAGAAAATTCATCTAACATTGATGAGTAGGATAGCCATCTAAGCTGGTGGTAGGGCATCTCACAGAAGCCTAAATAAAGCAATGTCCTATGCTGAGTTAAGTTGAAATGCTTGAATTGTTGTGACAGACAATAGAAGAAGAAACAAAAAGTCTCAGGAAAGTGGTCATGCTGGAAATGGTATATTATATGAGGCCAAAGTATCACTGGAGGATTATGTTCCAAGGGAAGGCTCAGAAGACACAACATTGTGAAGACTATTGGGAACATTCTCATGAGAGATAGCTCCAATCTCTAGATAGCTCCAATTCTGGAGTAGAAATACTCTATTCGCCAATAGGAATTTTAAATAATATGGAACTTGCACAGAAGGCTGCTCAAGTGCCTTACTTTTTTAAAGGGGTTTATTGTATTCATTTGAATATGCAGAGTAAGCAATAAAGCACATGTGCCCTTAAAAAAAAAAAAGAGCTTCCCTGGTGGCCCAGTGGTTAAGAATCCACCTGCCAATGCAGGGGATAGGGTTCAATCCCTGGTCCAGGAAGATCCCACATGAAGTGGAGCAACTAAGTCTATGCACCACAACTACTGAGCCTGCACTCTAGAGACGGCAAGCCACAACAACTGAGCCTAAATGCCACAACTACTGAAGCCCGTGTGCCTAGAGCCCATGCTTCACAACAAGAGATGCCACCACAATGAGAAGCCACACACCACAACTAAGAGCAGCTCCCACTCTTCGTAACTAGAGAAGCCCTTGTGCAGCAACGAAGACCCAATGCAGCCAAAAATAAATAAATTTATTTTAAAAAAAATGCTGGGGTCCCTCATGAGAGGGACCCCAGCAACACTCAGAAGTCCTGGCCAGGGGTCACTGCAGGAGAACGTTCCACTATGCTCAGCATATTGATAGCAATGGGGACAGTGATGTCTCAAAGCAATAGAAGCTCAGTGGCAACTCTTAATAGCCCAAAGGAGGGGTGGCTGGTGATCACAATTACTATACTAAGTGGGGAGATCAGAGTGACATTTAAGCAGGATTGACACATAGAGAAGATGGCTAACAGCACATAGCATGTCTGAGAATAAAATATGTGATGTCAACAACATTCTACTAAATATACATAAACAAAAGAAAGCAAGGTTGAATGAGCAGGAGGCTAAGGGAAGCCACTCCAACAGAGTAATAATCCTTTACTCAATTTCCAGAACTGAAGTCAGTTCTTGAACCCAGAATGCATTGATTGAAGTAGAAAGATCCACAATAATTAAACAGGGAATAGATTCCTCCAGCCTTTCCCCAGAGGGACATGCAGGTGTTTACTCAGATGATACATCAGGAAATGGGGTTCCCCCAGCATTTCAAGAACAATTGGACACAGGATCTGTCTTAGCTTTGACGCTTGAAGAAAAGAAATATCATCATGGTTTCACTATTAAAGTAGGGGCAGACAGGAGGCAGGTAATTATTGAAGTTATGGTCAAAGTCTGGTTGTGGAACCAAGAGTTATATCCCTCAGGTTCTGAATGTATAATTGAAGATGAAGTCCTTGGAAGCTGAAATATATCTGATACTAAGTCCTTGATCTGTGGGATAAGATCTATTATGATTATGGTGGAGTCAAGCCTCTGAAATTGCCCATACCTTCACCTTGATAGTGAATCAAAACCAGGATTGTATCTCCAGAGAGGCAGTAAGTGGCAGAAATTTGTGTCACCTGTAAAGATCTAAATAATGCATAGCGGTAATTCTTATAATATGTCTGTTTAATTTGCACTGTGGCCTTTGTAGAAATTTGAGGGATCCTGGAGAATGAATGCATAACACCAGAGTTTCAATCAAGTGGTAGTCTCAATCACAGATGCCATGGCAAACAGGCTTGAGTGGATAAATACATCTGCATGTACATCGTATGTGACCATCAATTTGGCAAATACGTGTTTAATCTAGAATGTTCGGAAAGTGTTCTTATTAACACAAAATAAACTAAAATACACATATTTGGTTTGTCCCCAGGTCCCAAGGGTCTACTAACTGTCATTCCTTCTGTCATAATACAGCTTTAAATATATCTGAATCATATGGATATACCAGAGAACATCATACTGATCAACGTCATCCATATATTTTAACCATATTACCTTGAGTGAGGTATGATGAGGCCAGATGTAGAAAGGCAAGAGAGAGAGAGAGAGAGAGACTGGAAAGAGTTTTACAGTTTTGTTTTTGTTTTTTGTTTATACTTGTAGTCCTCTGGAGAGAGTACAGCGTGCCATGTAGGACCACTCAGGGGAAATACTAGGGTCTGTCACAAAAGAGAAGGTGAGGGGGAGCTGTGGGAAAGAGCCTTTATTGTGGTTCTTGTGGGAAGAAAATGTTATGGTAGGGAAAACAGGCTTAGGATTAGATAATGCACAGAATTGTTGTGGACTCTAGGGCATAATAGCTGTCTCTTGTTGGCAGGTACCTGGTCCTGAGACAATTGCAGAGGTGTATAATTGCTCAAAGTATGAGAACCAGAGAGAAAATTGATCAGAGGTATGGGCTTAATGGACTGCTCAAGAAGGGGAACTAATGGGCTGCTAGCCAGAGCTCAAAACTGAGTCAGCGTAGCACATGCGCACACACACACACACACACACACACACACACACACACACACATTACACCAGGACATGATTATCAGGCAGGATAAATACAATGTATATTTACTGAGGGGCAATAGCAAATGATGTGGCCAACTGCACAATGCCCTGGAACAGAAAGGACTGGTAGATCAGAGACAAGGAGGTCTATGACAGAACCATGTGTGTGAATATCCAAGAGAGAGCACAAAGTGTACAGATCACGCATCATGGAAGAGACATTGAATAACCAAGCAGACTAAATGACTGCCAATTGATATTTTCCTTCCTTTGTTTTCACCCACTCCAGAAATTGCATGATATGGACATTAATGGAGTGGCCACAATGATAGCATGGAGACAACATGTGGGCCCAAGAGTATGGACTACAAATGTCGATGTCAATCTAGCTACTCTCTCTCCTGAACCTCTAACCTGTCAGCAATTAGAAATGAACTCTGAACCAGTATTATAACATTATTCCTTGAGGAGTCCAATCAGCCATATTGGAATGACCAATAATTTAATGGTCATTCAATTATTCTCACAAGAATAAACAATTATTCTGAGTATAGGTTTTCTTTTCCTGCCCATAGATCCTCAGCCAGCACCAACATCCAGAGTAATCGAATGCTTAATCACAAATATGATATCCCACACAAAATAGTGTCCAACCAAAGAATATACTTTATAGCAAAGGATGTATAGGTAAGGGCCCATGACAATGGGATCTATTGGTTTTGTCTCATAATGTTCCAACCAGATGCAGCTGGCTTATTAGAGCATTGACATGGCCTTAAGGCACACCTGAGGCACCAGCATGAGGCGTCCCTGAAGATGAGGTACCATTCCCCAGAATTCAGTGTAAATACTAAATCAGAGACTTACACGTGGAGCGGTGTTCCAAATAGGAAGGACACAGGAGACTGGTAACTAATGGTTGGTAGCAGGAGTGGCCTTGCTTGTTGTCATTCCCATATCTGCAATTGTGGGCTCTTCGTGGTTAGAAGGTTTGGTCCCTAAGGATTATGCACTCTTGCTAGATGACACATCAAGGGTTACATTGGACTACAAACAAGTGCTGCCAGTTCGGCACATTGTACTCCTTGTGTTCAAAAAATCAGGCAAGAGGAGGAGCTTGTCTTGGTTGGGGTAATTGACCCTGATCAACTGGAGGAGGTATGGCTGCTGTTATTCACTAAGAGCAGGGAAGAAAATGTCTGGGACTCAGGTCATATACTGGGGAGCATCTTGTTACTCCATTAACCAATTAGGACTGTGAATGGATGAGTGAAGCAAAACATACCAAGAAAGGAAGGTTTATCAGAGGCTCTGCTCCTTCAGGAAGGCGAGTTTGGATCTTACCACCAAGTAAGCCAGTGGATCCAATAGATGTTCTAGCTGAGGCCAACAGACTTGGAATGAGTACCAGTGTGAAACCGAGAACAACTGGAGCTGAATTTATCCTATTAAATTTCCTCTTCTACATTTTCTTCAAAAGGAAAAGTCCACTAGAACTCTGGAAAAATTGTTCCTTCAACATATTTGTAGAAGTTAGTCCACATGGCACAAGAGAGAGACTGTGGCAATCATGAAGGTGCACCACTTGGATCCTCATCAAAGTAGTACAGTTAACTGCCAGCCTGCAGCTTCAGTGTCTTCAGGATCTGCCTTAGGTTTTGAAAAGAGACCATGCTCTTTCAGAAAGCCTGAGCCAATAAGTGATAATGTAAGTATACTATGGACTAGCTATTTCTGTCTAATGCAGGACTCATTTGACAGACAATCTTTCCTCTACACCTCCCCGTTGGAATAACTGTCAGATCTAGATGGCAGTCTGATATTCTATCTGCCCAATCTTTCTTACTTCACTCTTTCTCATGTGTCAGATATGTATCTTGGTTGGAAGGATTTCTCTGCCAAGTTCTCCTTCCTTCTTTTATCTCTCACTGAAATTAACCCCTGATAAACTGTGTGGTCTCTTAACTCCATTTCTAGATCTGCTTTCCAAAGCATCCAGATGACACACACATTCACCAAACATTAATTAAAACTTACAGGAAATAAAGATCTTAAGCTTTGACTTAATAAATTACTAAAATGTTGATATTGTGTGTTATGGGCTGAATGTGTTCCTCAAATATTCATATGTTGAACTCTTAACCTCCAGTGTGATAGTATTTGGAGATGGAGCCTTTGAAATGTACTGAGGGTTACATGAGGTCATGAGGTTAGTGCCCTCGTCCTATGGGATTAGTGTCTTTATAAGAAAAGACACCAAAGAGCTTTTTCTTGCCTCCCACATGAAGAAGAAGAGGTCATGTGAACACAGAGCAAGCTGGTACCTGCCTGCAAGCCAAGAGAAGAGGCTTAAAAATAAAAGCTACCTTGTCAGCACCTTGACCTTGGACTTCCCAGCATTCAGAACTGTGAGAAAAGAATTTCTGTTGTTTAAGCTACCCAGTCTGTTATATTTTATTATGGCATCCTGAGCAGATGCATATTGTATATTATGATTTAGAACTTATTATATCTACAAATATATTGTAAGTTTCTCTGTTAAGCAGAGCTACTTTCTCACAAATCATATGAATTACAATCTTCTAATTTATACCAACTCTCTCATTTTTTTCTCCCATCACAAAATATAAAATGAGGATGCATTACAGACATTATACACAGAAAAGACTGCCTTATATGATCTCAAGGATCTGAGCATTTATTGAGTGCTGGTAACAGAAATCATATGAAAGACAGAAAAGAGACCTTGTGCAAATGCGCATCAGAGCATATTTCAATCTAAAAGAATTTTAGAGGCAGATATATGAGAAAGTAATTGAGAGAGTTACTCCAGTATTAACCTTTACTTCTGCTAAAATTCCATCTCAAGTAACACTAATTATGAGGAAGTATCTTGCAAACAACATATCAAAACTTTAATACTTTAAAATCAAACTGATTTTTCTTTGCTCAGAGAACACAGACTTTCTGAGAAAAATAATCTTAAAAATGGAACTTCTAGTAAGGATAAGATAAATGAAAGCCACTGAATTTTCTATTCTGAGTAGAAGAAAATATTTCACTCCTTTTCTATTTATTTTTGTAAATTGGACAAAATCTATAACGGAAGAGTGTTTTGCACAGTAAAACAAAATCTATCCAAATGAGGTAAAACAAAGTTCTGTGAAGCATATCAGAGCAACACATTCCTCCTCTATATCCAAATTGCCCTCCTGCTATGACTTGAAGTTTTAGAATCTCTAATGGACGAAAACACAGAAATATATTTACCTGCAAAAAAGCACTATGGAAAATGTTGGAAGAAGGAGGCTTGGTAACCACCTTAAATATAGTGGCATTTACTTTGAAAACAATCTACAAAATATTCAATACCTCTCTTTTCATGCTTCTGTGAAAAGCAAGATTTTTTTTTAAAGGAGTTGTTATTAAATACATAGAGAGGAAAACCTTGCAAGATTTACCTTTCTCCTAGGTAGAAATAGTAAAGTTTTATGATTAGCACAAACATGGAATTTTCTGGAGAAACTCTATCAGAAACTATAATATTATAGAACAACACTAGAGTCTTAATTGAGAGGAATAAGCACTGATTGTGCTCAGATATGAAGTGAGACATTTTATAGGAAAGAGGGCCTGTAGATTGCTCAGCTGAACACCATTTAACTGTCTGGCATATGACTTGTAGAAGCAAACCAAGAGAGGACAATACTTTGAGTAGAGCCAGACCTCATAACATGTACAGATGGCCCAGTCATTCCATTCCTGGTTTAAGACCACCATCCACTATTAAAAATGCAGCTTAATCTGATCTGGAAAATCATTATTTTTTTCAGACTGGATGAGAAGTCAGCCAGGTTCATGAAATAGAATGGTTGAAGTTTCTGCTAGAACTTTCTAAACTGGCACTGGCAAAGAAGAAAGGAGGAAAAAAAGACCAAAAAACAAAAACAGTTTCTTTTAATTTTGAAATATTACCAATAAGAAAATTTGGTCAGAAAGCATTCTTAATCATTTTTCTTAGTATACATTATGTAATAGGAAGCTTCTGACTTATTATAACTGTAGATTTTATTATTCAGACATAAGATATAACTGTACATATTAGCAGAAAAGGAGGCATAGAAAATAAAATAGAAAATAGACTTTTCTCTATAAGATAGCTTTGGATAGTGTGAAATATGGTTTTAAATACTGAATCAGATACAATATAGTAGTAGTTTAGAATATAAAAATAAAGAAAACAGAGAAATATTAGGTAATGAATTCTCCATTCATTTTTTTAAGATTGATTCATTAATGTCAATATTTGCTATAGAAAAACAAATTCCTAAATATTGGTGATAAAGCAAAAACACTCAACAGATAATGTTCTGCTCTTGTAGAATTTAGAGTAGGGAGAAAGGTTGCTAAACTAAAAGAAAAGTAACAATAAGTTGATAACTACTACAATGAAGAATGAAGCCAGGACAAGTCAGAACAAAATCCCTGAGGTAGGACAAGATAATATTTTAGGGGGAAACAAACAAATAAATAAACACACAAAATCTCCTGCTGTGAAAAATATTTGTAAACTTCTAGATTAAGCGACATTACATTGGTTTCTTCACGGTAAGATCTATTAAAACTACTGCTATTCTAATACATGTCATGATTCCACATAAGATGCGAGGCATAGGGTATAGCACTCATCTGGGACTGAACACTTAAATTCCCCGAGCATCTTACAACTCTCAGAAAAGATGTCTTTTCTTATTAGGAGGAGAATCTCCCTAGTGACGCTCAGCTGGTAATTACTCTCTCACCAAAAGAAATGAGGTGAATGAGCTTCTCATAGAGAGGACAGAAGAAACAGATCATAAAATGTAAATATAGTTAAATGAAAGTGAATTCAGGAGGTAGACTGTATGGTAGGAAGTGATTAAAAAGGAAAAAAAAAAAAAAGACGATTTACTAACCCTGGTCTGATAAGCACTGGCTTAATGTATGTTGTATGGGAAGTAGGACAAACTTAATAACAATTGAAAATAAAGGAAAAAGCCTGACTTGTTAGATGATTGATACTGAGTTCTAGATTAATAACATTCATACACTTTCTTCCCCTTCTGTGTTCAGAACCAACTAAGAGATAAGTCACAGAAATCAAAATGTTAGAGAAAAATACCAACTGTACTGCCAGAGAATGCTAGATTGGGGACTATTGCTGAAATAGACAGCCACGATGGGGTTCCTCTTACTTCATCCAAAAGTAACTTACTGACCCAGTCGCAGAAACTTTCAAAAATGTTAAAACTCAACTCTCATGTTTATGTAGGCTGAATATGTGTCCAGAATGTATTTTACTCATAAATGAGGCAATTAGGAGGATGGTACAGTTACATTCCAAAGCACTGGAGGACTAGAGATTTATACATTCACTTGTGTTATGGGCTGCATTGTATCCCCTCAAAATTCATAGGTTGAAGTGCTGACTCCTTGAATCTCAGAATGTGAACTCAGTTGGAAATTTGATCTCTGCAGATATAATTAGTTAAGCTGAGGTCATTAAGATAGGTCCTAATCCAATGTCATTGGTATCTTTACAAAAAGGGAAAATTTGGACACAGAGGCAGACATGCATAAAGGAAGCTGATGTGAAGACACAGGGAGAAGGCATCTGTCCCAAACCAAGGAGAGAGGCCTGGAACAGAATCTTCCCTCATAGCTCTCAGAAGAAAGCAACACAACCAATACCTCAGTTTTTTTTTTTTTTTGAACTTTTAAACTCCTGAACTCTGAGACCAAAAACTTATGCTGTTTAAGTCACCAAGTTTGTGGTGCTTTGTTACAGCATCTCTAGAAAACTAGCACACATGATACCAACCCTGGTTCTGAGTCAGTAACCAGTCAAAGAAACAACAATAACATTGACAAAAAGAGAATCTTCAAATCATAACACTGAGGGTAGACTTTCCCTTAACAAAGAGTAGGATCAAAACCTAAGTGGAAACAAAGTTTCTTTGCTTAAAAGATCTTGCCATTGTTTTACTCTAATGACTTTTATGATTAAACAAGTTCACCTGTGAGAATTTTACATTTCTATAAGTTATGTTTTACTGAATATAATTTATTAAATGATTAACTAGATCCCTCACAAAACAAAACTTTAACCTTGGTTCATGTCAGCTCATTTAATGGTTTTCTAGATGCTAATTTTAAAAATCATTTCTGGTAGAGCAAAGCCAGACCCAAGTGAATTGATTTGGCCCTAAGTGACAAATGTTAAAATCTTAATAACTGATAAAGGCTCCTTTTTGAATCTATAGAAACATCAGTTCACAGAACTCTCTGATAGTACTGTAGAGTCAGGAAGGTGTCACATCAGTAGCTGGACAACTCATATTTGGGATATTAAAGCATGAAGAATTAATTCAACAGATATTTATTGAACACTTTCTAAATACCTATTAAACATTGAGTAATGGGCTCTCTTTTGTTCTTCACGGTGAACGATGAGATTTTTGGCACCAGAGAATGGATCAATATCCAAGGTTTCTTGGAGTCACCCAGGGAGCAGGGACAGTGTCAAGTAGACAGTAGCAATTTGCACACTCTACCTGGCTGCATATTCTTCCCCTAGGCACACTGTCAACAGAATCTATATTCACTGTCAATCCTGAATCTTCAGGTGGACTTGTAAACATTTTCCATAGTTTCTATCTTTGTTCATCTACTTCCCATCATTGTATATGGACAGATAACAAAGATGGACAAATACTAAAGAAATACTTGAATAAAGTAAAAGACAAAAAACAAACAAAAAACAAACAGTACACTGCAAGCAGAAAAGTAAATTCAGAGAAATAATGAGGTAATATGCAAAACAGAAGCACACTTATGATCAGTATAATTCATATGAACGGAGAGATTTGAAAGCATACTATGTCGATACTAATGAAAAGCAGTCATGAGAAATAGACTTCTAGGAACCTAACAATGTCATTTTGTATATTTAATCATGAAACAAACAATGATAGAAAAATGTTATCAAAAGAGCTATACCTGATGACCAAAGTAGTGAACTAAAGGCCAAAAAGATAAACTTGGAACATAATGCAAAGGAAATACAGGAGAAAAGTTGACTCATAGAGGAAAGACATAAAAGTTTCAATGTTTCTTCATTCATTCAACAGGTATTTATGAAGTGCCTGCTAGGTGCCAGAAATTGTTCCAATGCATCTAAAAACAATGGACCTTATTCTGAAAGAGCTTATGAAATAATGTGAGTAGTCAGACAACAGTAGGCACACTAAAGCAGTAAACCATATAAAAATTTAGAGGGTGAAGAAGAAGTAGTACAGCTGAAAGAGGTTTGAGCATAAGAAGAGAGAGGGCAGTTTTTCTTTTAAATAACAGGATATGGTATGTTTCATTAAATAGGTAACAAAGGTGATATTTGGGTAATGTTCTGGGTGTTGAGAAACCTAAGAGGGGAGGTCAACAGGCTCCATGAAGAGAGATTTGCCAGTTCAAGTAAAAGAACAAAATCAAACTAATAATAAAAATAAATTTCATTGAGCTGAAGAGGGGAGTATTCTTCCTAAAAGAGCCAATCTCATACCAAATAGGCTTATGAGAGAAAAAAAAGCACCGACACCCAGTTACACATTGATGATATAAAAAGTAAATATTAAGTAATTAATAAGTATTAAGTAAAGTATTAAAGTATTAAGTAAAGTATTAAGTAAATATTAAGGCTTCCCTGGTGGCGCAGTGGTTGCGAGTCCGCCTGCCGATGCAGGGGACACGGGTTTGTGTCCCGGTCCGGGAAGATCCCACATGCCGCGGAGCGGCTGGGCCCGTGAGCCATGGCCGCTGAGCCTGTGCATCCGGAGCCTGTGCTCCGCAACAGCAGTGAGAGGCCCGCATACCAAAAAAAAAAAAAAGTAAATATTAAACATCTCAGTTAAAAAAAAAAACTCAGTAGATGACTAGATATAATTTTATTTACTTCAACATTGTCCATGAGTGCATATGTGTTTATTATGACCATGAGTGTATAATTATGCAGACTTGGGATTGTCTACCAAACATTAAAATTAATAATTGATTTAATAAGTTGACCATCTGTAAGACTGAAAGCATCAAGTTCTTTCACTACCCTTCCTTTAACTCAGAAGTACACCCAAAAGAGGACATAAACTATACTATTAAAAACATGAATAAAATATACTGACAGATAAATAAGGATGGGATAGATCGATAGATACCAGATTTACTCCTGATAAACCTTTCACCCTACCTGTTAAATCAGTATATTTTCTGTGAATATTTTTTTTCATTCAGTGGAGAATGTCAGTAAGTTATACTTGTTAAGAGAAGACTATTTTCTTTCATACTTCCTTTACTTAGCCTCCATTTTTACAAATTGGGTAGAGAATTTTTAAAAAAATAATGATTAAATTGTATTCTCTATTTGAGAGCTTGCTCTTTATGCCATGCATTTATGATATATTTCTGAATGCCCAAAACTCCCATGTCAATTAAGGTAAAATTGATACACTTACAGCATCAACTCTGTAGTTATTTTTATGTAATCCAATGGGGTTGAACTAAGATATCGAAAAGAAAGCCTCTGCTAATTTTATGGCTGTGACCTGAAAAACTGCATGTGGGAAGCAAGAAAATTTTTCTTAAAATATATTTCTGGTTTTTCCAATACTTATGACTCAGCCATAAGCACCATAAGAAATCCCTGTCCCTGTCCCATAAGATGATCAGTGTAGAAAAATAAATGATTAGCTGATAGTACCTGGGAAATCTCATGAACATTTATTTCTTTGATCTGAGGGATACCACTCCATAATCATGTCTTAAGAGAACACGGCCTGTAGGTTAAGAGAACGTGAGCTGAGAATTCACTGACGAGTCTGTTCTGTGCACATATGTCTGCTTGGTGCTGTTGATGGCATTTGAGGACTGACTGAATGAAAAATGAATGCAATTTCAGATTAGAAAAAACATAAAATGACGCTGTAAATGCATATCGTAAGAATGAAGATCGAAAGTGTTAGATACAATCTTTAATCAACTCAAAGACACTTGATGTATTTTATAGACCAAAAGGTGTACCCATGTGATAAAGAATCAGAAAACTGATTTTCCATTAGATTCACTTTTGAGATATTTACAAAGTTAAAACATTCATTCTTACTCTAGTTCTATTTTTCTCTCTCCCACCCACACACAATGTAAAACAGGTCCAGGAAATAAAGCACACCTGACTATAAATCGAAGTCTCAGAAAACTGCAGCATTGGGTCAATGTTGGCCTTAGACAGGGTGAGGTGCACAAATATGTTTCTTACATAGGAAGAGACAGGCCTGATGAATTTCAGCTCCAGGTTTTCTATATTCAGAGCTCCTCTGCTTAGGATTCCAGTAGGGTTCTGCCAGAATGTGAGCTTCAGAAACTAGGTGAGAGGGAAGAAGCTTCTCTCCATCTGTGTAAGAAAGAACTACTTCTTAAAATGACTACTATTTTTTTTTTAATATGGAAACTCTATGGCAGATTGTGGGGTCTTGACATGGACTTTTGCAGAGCTATCACCAGATATCTGATATAAGAGTGTACAATGTGTTTCTTAACAGAGATTTGGTTTGTGGGAAAAAAACCAAGAGTACATGAGGGTTAACAACATGCATGTGTAGTAGTGAGTAACAGCACCCTCTCAAGACATGTGTCCACTTGCGTAGGACAGTGGAGATGATTCCCTTTTTCCCTAGCCCTGCCAGCAAAAACAGTCCTCAGCTACCATTGGTATAGACAAGCAATGAAACTTCCAACCAGACTGTTGAGAATAAAATGTAATCAAATTTGAGAATGTGTATTTCTTTCCTTTTTTTTTTTTTTCCAGTTTGATACCTGAGGAAGTATGTTTACTAGTCTCATTCAGAATGAACTCTCTCATGGCATGAGGAAAAATAAAAATTCAGAACTGTGTGGTTGGAGTGTGCAGTGTAGAAAGTTGTCTTTAGCCAGTCAGCTCACTATTTTCATGACAAACAATTTCAAGGTGCAGGATCAAAAGGTAGGTTCTAAAACTGAAAGTCCACATTGCAAAACCAAGATAAATATTTGCAAAGGTAATTCTATAAAGCATTGTTCTAAAAAAATTATAAGATCCTTATGACTTTGGCAATAGGCAGAACTTGAGAAGACTGAAGTATGATTTTATTGCAAGAGGATAAACCGTATAAGTATTCCTATCATGTTATTAAAGGATCCATAACTTTAAAAATTCTTCCTTTTCAGAAAAACCCAGGTGGAAGGAGATTCTTATGTGTTCATCATATGTGATGAATTTTCTATTTTGATTTGTATCTCCTTTTCTCTGTAGTTAGATTATGCATGTAAGAGAATAAATTATACATATACACATTTTATAGCTATTTATTGATATATGTTTTTCTCACAAGTCACACTTATAAAAATCATGTGTGGTAAGCATGACCACATAATTTTGGATCATGGTTTGCCAATCTGCTTTATTTGTGATTAATTTCATAAAATATACTGACTTCATCATTTATACTATTAAAACAAAACACTATATTTTTTGCATGGATAATTCCTTTTGAAGTTAAACAAATGAAATGGTGACCTGCCACAGATAGATAATTATTGTATTGGTTGAAGAACTAGATAGATGGTTATTAATTTTCTGTCTAACACATGAAGATTATATGATTATGCAGAAGATAACTCATGATTATATAAAAAATTATCAATTAATTTTGCATAATCACAACATGTAAAGTGTGGACTAATGCAGCTAATCCATTGCATAAAACAAATTTTAGCATAATAACTTAATCCTTTCAGGAAATGATTGTTGTTTAGAGAATCCTGGGTGTCAATGGTAAAGCAATCTCTCTCTTCAATAATTTTAAAATAAATTTCTTGATCTTATAATTTTAAAGCTTTAATTTGTAAATATTAATATGTACATATATATGTTTATAGTTGTGCTCAAATTGCCTTTTCAAATGTAAGAATGTAAGAAAAATCCATGTCTTATTTTAAGAATTTTAATATCTCACTATTTTTACCTGAAGTGATGATTTACTATAAATCCACTTTGTAAGCATTGACTTATAGATCCAGATGTCTACCCATTTCTGCTAACAACACTTATTTGAAATGCATTCTAACTTTTGTAGTCACTGTTATCAAATTCTATGGTTTAAAATTTTAAAAGAAATAACCTGAGCAGAGCTTTAAATGACTGTTGCCTAAGCTCTATCTCAGGATAATTAATTCAGAATCTTAGAGGGTAAGATAAAGATATCAGTCGTGTTTTAAGCCTAGGTAATCTAACATATAAACAAATTTGAGAGCCAGTGCTGAGAACTGCCTGTAAACACTGTGTATTTATTTTGGACACTATGAGCTGAATACCACCTGAAAAAGATGACTATAACAAAACTTTCCCACAAATTTCCTTTTTCCTTCCTCAATTTAATGATTTTTCTTGGACATATTGTTGTTTTGCACGTTGCAAAAGTCTCTAACTGTATGTTACTTTCTGCATATCCCCATAGACGCTGAAAGTTTTTAGCAGTTCTCAATTTTTGCTGCAGATTGGAATTTTCTAAGGAGCTTTTTAAAACTCAGATACTCAGGTGATTCTGAAGAACTGCAAGATGGAAAACCTTTCATTTGATATATATGCATGCTTAACGCTACACCTGTGCTTTGTCATTTTTTTAATCCATTCAGAACAAATACTTATTTTATCTCTTTATTGACTGGATTTAGATAGTTCTGAGTATAAAGAAAAATAGTGCTTGATTGTAAGTTTTGTATATTTTGGTTCTGGAAAAGTTAATAGAATTGGCAAAAATAATGAGAAGAAAATGTCTGTGGTAAATCAAAAATGAAAATCTCGATTTCAAAATTCTTCTTCCTCTAATGAATTCTTTAAGGACATAGAATCCACAACCTCTAAAATAAGTATGGCTGAAAATAGCTAGTTAGCTCTATGAGTAAAGTTCTATTATCTCTTTTACATTCATCTCTATCCATAGGAACTGGAGCCATGTCTTGCAAATAGTAGACACTCAAGTATTCATTAAATTAACAAGTTAATAAATGAAATAAAGGAGTAAACTCAAGAGGCATTTACGTAAAATGATAGTGGGCAAATGAATTCTGTACCTTGCCACCTCTCCTTCACCCCCTGCCACACACACACAAAGGAAATTTGTTTAATTATATCTAGAATTGATAAACAACAAGGTCCTACTGTATTGCACAGGGAAACATCGATATATTCAATATCCTGTGGTAAACCATTAATGGAAAAGAATATGAAAAAGAATATATATGTGTGTATAACTGAGTCATTTTGCTGTACAGCAGAAATTAACACATCATTGTAAATCAACTGTACTCCAGTAAATAAATTTTTTAAAAAAGGAAATTTATTTCATTTTGGAATTTGAATAAAATTGAATAAATTTAGAGGATTAGAAGAGAAGCTCAATCAGGACTCAAGATTCGCACTGAGTTGCACACTAGTTTCTAAGATGTGCACACAATCCTGGATCATGGGATGAAGGGTAGACAGCTTTCCTTAATGACCATTTCATCCTGACAGGCATTCAGATAAAGAAACATGATTGTTTTTGTACATTTCTGGCAGACAGATGTCACTACCTCAGTTGGAAGTAATTGGGAAGCTGTTTGGCACCCTAAATGTCGAGGCCAAAAAGAACATTTTTCTGGGTTTGGAAGTTGCTTTTATTCCTCCTGTTTAACACCATTAAAGAAGACATATATTCTTCTGAGCAACTGACTTTCCTCATATTAACCCTGGCCTCCATTTTCTCTTTTCTTAAATAATCAAATGCTCATATATTATAAATTTATTCATTTGACATTATTTCTCAGAAGTAGAAATTCTCTTGAATAAAGGCAAATAAATACATTTGCTAAATAAATCAAATCAATAATACAAATTGTATTGATGTCACATTAATTGTGTCCCTCTGGATGTTTACAAAAACACAGGAGAGTTTGTTTCAAATGGTCTGCCCAATTGCCTCCCTTGACCTACCCCTCCATTTAAGCATGCCTGATCTAGTCATGGATTTATAGGAAAATTATTGCTGATATTTTTAAGATATTAGAGGGGAAATCAAAAAACCCTGCATTAGAGTGGAGTAAATGCTTACAGCCTATTGTTGATGATATTCGATGTGAAAGTTTAATTGTGGGACTTCTTAGAAAAACAATTTCTGTGAATTTTCTGGAACCAGTCAAATATTCTTTCTTACAGGGTAGCCTCTGTTGAGACTGTTGTCATTTTCTTCCCTGCCGAAGAAAAAGTAGGTTAAGCCACTGTTTTCCTTCTCTATACACTGAGATGGAAATAACACCAATACTGCCCTGAGATTACATCTATTGTGAAAAAATATTTAGATCAGAGGCAAAAAAGGTGTTTGCATCTTTAAGGAAAAAACTTAATAATAATTTTTATGGGATCATTTGAACTTACTTGCTCAGAAAATGACTACTTTCATTCTCTTCCTAGACACACCGGGATGAGATTTATAATTCTCTTTAAGTCTTAAAACAGAAGTTACATGATACTGATTGTGATGTCTTCTTGTAGAAAACAACCAGATTCACATGCTCTGAACTTGGAAAATGAATTGAATACATGACCTTTGCAGCAGAATATTCTCAGTGCTGCATAAACAGGGAGGCTTTGGATGTATTCCCAACACTTTATACTTTATTTATTAAATTTTATTTTCCATAATTTAACGTATGAAATGGAAGTGAGGCAGGAGATAGATTGGCTCCAGTCTAGGCATTTACAACTGGCCTCCTGTTTACATTTCTTGGGGCAAGAAAAAGATGGGCTTCAGGCCGGACACTTACAACTAGCCACCTGTTTGCATTTCCTGAGACAGGAGATAGGTAGGCTCCAGGTTAGACATTTACAACCTACCTCCTGTTTGCTCTTCGAAATAGAAGTTACAACAGAAACAGGGTAAATAGACAGGATTTGTCTCCTGAGGACACTTTAGTATAACAGTCATGGCAGGGGGCTAAACCCTGTTGGAGTAAAAGATCAAGAGGTCACATATTTCCCATCCTTGGGGCAAGGGAGACATTGCACATGAGCAGAAAGGCTCCTTGGGGGTCAAAAAGGAGGGGATACCAGCCCATAATAGGTGATGCCAAGGCCACTTATAGGCCTCTGGGCTGGAATCCATCTTGGAAAAAAAGTTGCACTTGCATGTTGGGAGCGTCCTAGGGCAGGTCAGGCGTGGAAAAAGAAACCAGATAATTGGTCAAAGGTAAACAAAGACCTGGAATAACTGCCCTATATAAATGATTTAACCACCTATTTACCGTGCTCCTCTTCATTAGGGAGGATGCCCACACCCTTTCTCTCTGGGTGTGCATCTCTGCCTTGCTTCTGTCTTAACTAAACAAACTGTTTCTCTGTGTACTCTCCCACTTATTGTGCTTTATCTCTAATGATAAACTTGGTACCTGTTTTTACAGTTTTTGCCTCCTTGAGAAATGCATTTTTCAATGGGGGCAAGGGCCAGAGGAATTGTTCTTCTATCCTCTAGCCCCTGGTGGACTAGTGGCTAGGATTCCTGGTTTTCATTCAGGCTACCCAGGTCCAATTCCTGGGCAGAGAACTAAGATCTCACCTCAAGCCACCGTTAAGTGCTGCCTCTGTAAGATCAGAAGGAATTTCAGCCAGTGAACAAGACAAAGGATTCTAGAGAAAATCCTGTGTTTTAATGTGACTATGCAGAAAATGACCTACTCTATGACTATATGACTCAGTTTGCTTATTTTTTTAAATCAGGATATTAATTTGACATTAAATAGAGTAGTTTGAGAAATTAATTGATCTTAATGTGTGAAGTTTGCTGAGCATTATGTGTTCAAAAATATAATATCCAAAATCTATAATATTTCAATAATCAAGTTATATTTATCAGGGTTATTTTATTCACAAGTAATTCAAACCTATCTCAGAGTAGTTTAAACAAACAAATAATACACTTTTATTAAATGTATAGATTTGGTGAATATGATTATAGGAGTTCAAATCATGACACCTGAGTTCTAACCTCTTCATCTCTGAGCCAGATCTTCCTATTTGTTAGCTTCTTTCTCAGTAAGGATGTCTCTATCTTACAGCAAATTTCTTGCCTCTTTGTTCAGACACACATATTTATCACAGATTCTGGAACACAGACCTTTCCAACCGCTGTAGCAAAATTCTGATAAAGGGCTTTGGTAGGCCTAACTTGAGTCAGATCCCAAACTTAAACCATTGTGTGGTCAGGAATCGGCTGCTCTCTGATCTGCTAGGCAGGGCCAAATGCTCCACTTTATGGCAAGAGAGTATGAGGTATTGTAATAAGGAAGAACAAATCTCACTCCATATTGTATCTGTGTCTTTTACTTTAATCTTTGTATTCTATTGCTTTTGCTACAAATTAATCACTAAAATGATGCTGCCTGTAGCTGAAAGTATACATAATGGTTCATGTCCGGGAACCCTGCTTCCCATGCCTGAGCCTTAAGCTAAAATACCTTTGTTTAGCTCACAGGAAACATCCTGACCAGATCCACCTATGAATGGCTACAGGAAATGAGAAATGAACACATCCTCTCCAGAACCAAGGAAATAATTTGCAATGACTTATGGCCTTTTTATACTTTGCCTCCTCACCTTCCCCGCTTCATTCTATAAAAGAAACTAGCATCGAAACCCAGGCAAGATGGTTCCTTGGGACTCTAGTCCACCATCTTCTCGGTCTGCTGACTTTCCAAATAAAGTCTCTTTTCCTTGCCTCAACACCTCTTCTCTTGATTTATTGGCATGTTGCGCAGTGTGAGCTTGGACTTGGTGACAGTATGCCTATTTAAACTAGAGGCTAGAGTTTCTGTTACCAGAAGATGGGATGGCGATGCATATAGGGAAGAAAAATAATTCTATCTATGTGTCTATCTATCCCTATTTCTTTATCTACTGGTCTAGCAATTACAATCTTCTATTCTTATTGTTCTCAATTATTTTGGGGTCCTCCATATTTTAATATAAGAAAAGAGTACTGAGAACAAAATTGATGCTAGATCAGTAGATAACATAATATATATTAAAACATAAAGCATTTAAATACAAAAAAACACCCAAGTACACATTCTACTACCTGTCAGAGTGATAATGTCAACGCATGTAATGTAGTCTCTGGGAAACTCAGTGGATAACATGAGAGTCAAATGGACAAATTAACAGCATTTTGAATTAGTTTTGACCCAACAGAATACCTGAACATGTCTAGTGGAACTCCCAAAATCTTCAGGCAACTTTTTGAAAACCCTACTCTATCCCACCATCTTATCATAAAGAAACCTATCTCTTTCCTTTCTACATAGGAATCTACAGCTGTGGATGAGGTTTAGAACTACTTAACTCCACTGTAGCCAACCATTACAATTCTAATTGTTACATGCCACCAGGAAGAACTTTACAGCATTAAAGTTTAAAAGCTGTAGACTTGTTCAGCATATTGAATGATTTTCTATTTCAGCACTTAAAGGGAAAAAAAAAAAACCTACTTTGTAGGGTGTAGAAATTCTTCATGATCTGAATATTGCCTCTTCTTTCATCTCTTATTCATTGTATTCCATACTTAAGCAATTCTAAAGAACATGATCACAAAAATACTCTCAAGTCTTTTACTTTTGATAATGTTCTACCATTTTCTAGAATTCATTTTATTATCCTTCATTATGAGGTTTACCTTAACAAAAATTTCCAATTTACGGTATTTTATTTACTTCCAGAAGATAGGTTTACTCACAATCTCCATATACCCCTTGATACTTTCGACATGGGTTCAAACTACTAATTAAGCTTAAAAAACACTAGGGAGGAACAAAGTCAAAAGGTACTTATCTTAAAGGATTGCCTTAGAACTCAGAAAATGACGATGCAATCTGTAAAGTCGGATCATTAATTAAACATGACATACATGTATAGCTATTTGAAGGATCAGGATTGTCACTTCAGGATGGCACTTGTTAATCCAATTCTGCAGAGTTGTTTTTGTTTTTGTTTTTAATTTCATGTTAGGAGAAATAATTCCATTTCTGTATGTGTATCACAATACCTTAATACTTTTATTATTAAATTTTAGTAGAAGTTTTTATGATTATATTTGTGTGCACAAAAAAATCTGAGCTTGTAAATTGTGATATAGATTGTTAATGTGATGTAGAATTCACATTATAAATGTATAAAATTTTGCATATGTCCAATATAGGCAAAGTGCTTCATAATAAGTTGTATGTGTAGATGTGCCAGTGAAATTTTTGCAAGTTTGTTAATGCTAATTTTTTAATGCTATATATTTTCTGAAGAGAGGATCACATTTATTGCAGTATTTTATATGATTTGCTTATTGTGTTTTATGTTTTTATGTCATTTTCTATTATAATTTAAGCTCCCTGAGAGCAGATCATTGTCTGAAATATCCCAAGCACACAGAAGAGAGAAAGCATAAAACAGGTATTTCTGGAATTACTAAATTCAGCAAACAGCAAGACAGACAAAATGCCAGGTCATATCATTATATGGGAGGTTACTCACATTTTGAATTTTTAATAAATGCAGAGATCCTCAAAGGCTCATTTCTAGTCATGTTAAAAAAGGCATCTGTATGCATGTTTTAAAATTTCTCCAGGGGATTTAATGCATATCATATTGCCTATATCACCACTAGAAAATATAAACATTAATTGTTGTCATTAAGAAATAATCCTTAATATGGAAGCATGTTATTTTAATAGCAGGCCTAAAGGAAACAACAAAGAAGAAAAAGAAAAAAAAAATATGCTGTTACCTGGGAAATCAAATTGTTATTTTGGAACAGAAGAAAATTTGTGAGACACTAATGATAGCTTAAAAACATCTTAGCTTGCAGCATAGGTATTCTTGAAAGGTCTTCTTTCAGTAGAAGTAATGTTTCATCAAACCGAAAGAATATAAGGTAATAATAAAACCTCCTAAGATGTGATGACACAGACATTCATTAATGAGCTGTAGAAAATTCTGCTTATGACAGTGCTCATGATGGTGATCATAAATGAATGTCATCAAGTGGCACCTAATTAGTGTGATTAACCAACTTTAGAGCTCACCAGAGGAGGTATTGAATCAGTGCCGCATTTTATGCATGGAAAATGTTTTACATTTGGGATCAATGCTTGTATCTAAAACATCTGTTAGAGCTCTTTTCGTGTTTTCATTCTCATATATCTGATTGGTCTGTTGTCAGGAAGCATGCCTGTTAGATAAGCACGAATGACCTTGAAAATAATGAGGCACACTGTGAATAATTTGGTAGGACTCTTCCTAGTAGATTTGATGAGACTGTCAGGAATCCTAGCACGGGATTTGAAACCCAAGCCTTATTTGCTTTCACTTAAATAACCTTAAACAAATTATGTGAACTTGATCATCTAGGTAATTTTCAAGAGTGAATACATATACCATATCACTGGGAAAATTTCCACGTGGAAGAAATCCACATGACAAATAAAATAATAGCAATTGTAAATGATGACTTAGGCTACATATTCATTAGTAGGGACAAGAACATTCTGAATCCTGTTATATAGTTCTACGTTGGCACTTACAGGAGCAACTTTGCATAATAGATTGGGGAAATTTATGTGAATCAAATTTAATAAAATTATAAGATCGGGAGTTTGTACACACGGCTGTATTTAAAATAGATAGCCAGCAAAGACCTACTATAAAAAAAAATTCTAAGATAGTATTCTGAAAATGATGATAGTATTCTGAAAATGAAGATTTATACCGTCATATGTGTCTCCATAGTTTATCTTAAACACAATATCAAATATTTCTGCACCCAAATTTCAGAAAAGAATGTAATTTTTAAAAAAAATTTGCATCTCCTAAACCACAGCATCTTCACACAACAAAATAAAATAAATCTTTTGTAAAGTTATCACATTATTTATTTAACATAGAAGTATACATTTTAAATAAAATTTAAGAATTAAGTTAGAATCTGTAAATATTAGCACAAGTTGAATCTCAAAGAAGAAAAAGAAAACGATCCTCATCTTACAGAAGTCACTCACTGCCTAAGTCCACTTTCTTTATCTAGAAATTCAGACCTTAAGAACTTTTGTTGTCAGGGTTATTGCAAGAATCAATTCAGGTCATGGATACACACTTTCTTTTTAACTGTGTGAAGTATAATACATTTATTTATCGGGTGAGATAAAAAATAACTTTAAATGTCTGTACTATACTGAGCTCAGTGTTGGGCATATAAAGGTAAATTATATGTAGTCCCTATGCTTGTATAACCTTTATTTTTGTTTTCTGAATTTAAATTTTATTTGTTTTCAGCAATTACATATGTTCTAAAAGATTGGGACTATGTTCTCCCAAATTTTGATATTATTTTCCCCTAAGGAGATAGCATATCTGAATGAAAAAAGCCATAGAATTAGGGCAAAGCAGTAAATTGACTTCACAACTTGCTTGCTCTATGCAATATGACACTCAATTTCTCAATCTATAAATTAAAGATAATAATGCCTACACCAAAAATTTTATTTTAGATATCAGAAAAATCAACAATTACAAATCTAATTTGTTAAACGTCTGTAAATCATAAAATATTTGTAAAATGCATTCACTGAAAATATAATTGGAAAATGAGAAAGAGAGCTAATGTCAGTCTTCATAAGAAATTAGATGCTACCATCTTCCTTACTTATGAGGAAGACTGGAATAAATTTCAACTTGGTCCAATCACTTAACTGACTCCACACGAACAATTGTTTTAATGATTATGCTATGATAACTATATCTATGTACTTAATATATTTCATAATATAAAAGTAGAAAACACTGATTTTAAATGTGTCCTCAAAAATTGCCTGATAAATAGAAGAACATTTTAAGTGGCTTTTCTCTATTTAATTAAGTCATTCCCACATGACCTAACTTTCTGCTCAGTATTTGAAGGAAAGCATTAAAAACTGGTGTGGATGGGCTTCCCTGGTGGCGCAGTGGTTGAAAGTCCGCCTGCCGGTGCAGGGGACACGGGTTCGTGCCCCGGTTTGGGAAGATCCCACATGCCGCGGAGCGGCTGGGCCCGTGAGTCATGGCCACTGAGCCTGCGCGTCCAGAGCCTGTGCTCCGCAATGGGAGAGGCCACAACAGTGAGAGGCCAGCGTACCGCAAATAACAAACAAACAAACAAAATCTGGTGTGGCCTTTGGGGATGTCTGAATATTTGCCTTGGTCAATTCTTCTTGTAACATATAATTCAAGATATTGTAGTCTAACTAATAACTTAAAATCTGGCTGAAGTGTAGGTATCAGACCGAGCACTGGAACTTCCTGCTCAGGACTGTTTATTAGTAAAAAGCAACGGATATTGATGGGATTCATAGGAACCAGGAAAATCAGTGTTGGTTATGCATGGCTATAAAATCTGATGAATTTTCTGAATTGAGGTTTTCCTCAAACATACAGCCTAGTCTTTATGTCTACATAGATGTCAAGGGCAGAGTTACTCAGACATAGGATACTGTACATATGATGGTGTACACACTATGGTTTCTGGGTCTGAAAAAATTTGGCTTTTTTTTTTAAACTAAATAAACTTTATTACTTATAGACTGAAGATGCCTATGTTATGTGATAAGTTTGATTGTCATTCTGGAAGCAAGACTGTGAATCATTGATGCTACTTAGAACAGAGTGGGCATTTTAGTGCTATATCAGTCCTCCCAATTTTCCAAGCAACTTAGGTATTCATGCATATATGCATATAGATAGGTATATAGATTTTTTCCTCTTATATAACTTTTTAAAGTATCATCAATTTATTTCAGGCCATGATGTTTCTAAACATTATTAAATGGTACTGTATCAAGTTTTAGTCAAAATGGGTTGCCTTTTACCATACTTTTTAACTCTGGGCATTCAGAGTAGAGAAGTTTAAGTTAAAACATACAGAAATACTGTGTTATTTATACATTATAAATATATTAAGGCACTAAAAAAGTTAATTCACTCATTCATATACTCCACCTGGCTTGAAGGTAATGCCAGCAGGTATCAGGTATTGCAAATATCTTGATAACTGACATAGTGGAATTTGAGATACAAGATATTGAGTTGAGAAGATGAGAAGAAAGATGTTTCAAGGCTTAAAATCTATATAAAGTCATTAATTCTGTCTCATTTAACTCCTTTAATTTTGCAGTCAGGAGATCAGGATTTATCAGAATATCTCTAGTAGCTTTGAAATAATAAAGTGCAAGTCTCAATTCTCACTGTCAAATCTGAAGTTATCAAATATACTCAGCGGTCTAAAGGGGGTGGCTGACACTGAAATGCTTGGTTTTACCATGAGGTTTCATGTCTGTAAGTCAATTCAAATCAGTTAAAATAATGATCCTTAATCATAACCTTCTAAAATTTTCAGTTGAATCAACTTAATTTGTCACTACTAATATTACGTTAATATATCTTCTACATTTTTTTTCCTGGGGAAACATTTCATCAGCAAGACTGTAAACATCCATGATGGATACCTATCTGAAAATGCATTTCCAAAAAGAGTCACTTTTTGGACATCATCTCAATGCTCAAATGTGTGATCATTTCATTTAACAAATAAGTCCAAAGTTAACTAGTTTTGTATCTACGATGTGCTAGGCACTCTTTTTTGAGGTGATTTTTAAAGTGGCTGGAACATCTGTAGATTCTTACTGCTTCTCCAGCACAGTCCTGTGTCTTATTTCTAACTGGGCCAATATAACATAGCTGCTTCCCCATTGATCATATTACTGCTAAAATGAACTGGCTTCTTTAATTAAAAAAAAAAGTTTTAATTGAATATTAAATTAAATTATATATAAAGAGAACTTAATATAAGTTACCTGTCTTATAAGTGATCCGTAAGCCTAATTTCTCTCTCTTTATAAATACAAATATACACACATACATACATCTGGTTATTTGTAGCAGAAATATATTAGTTGAACTCTCCAGATTAGACTGTACTTCCTGAGCTATTGCTTTAAAATAGTTATAAACACAATGAGAAAACTTATTCGTTGAAGTCAAAAGATGATTGATTCTAAAGCTCGAGAATGTTATCTACATAGTTACATCTGGCAAAGTTACCAATGTTCTCATTCGCTATCTAGTCTAGTTCTTTATCATTCTTTTTTGAAAGTGGACCATTGGCTTGCAAAGTAGCCCTGTTATTCCTTTTCTGCTAGCTCCCTCTAGTTATCTAGATGGAACTCCAACTTTTGCAGTGAAAAAGTTTCTTTAGAATTACCCCAACATTTGAGAAAGACTAATACTTTGTAAAAAAAAAAAACAGATTAATAAGGTGATACTTTAGGCACATTGTCTAATATGTGTGATCTGCATATGTAAATTTTCTAGTATTCATATTTAAAAAATAAAAAGAAATGTGATATTGATAATATATTTTATTTAACCCTTTATATCAAAATTATTATTTAACTATATAATCAATATTAAAACTATTAAAAGGATATTTTATATTTTATTTCATAGTATTGCTCAAAATCTACTATGTGCTTTAAATTTACAATATATGTCAATTGAGACTAGCTACAGTTATAGCACTGAAAAGCCCCATGTAGTAGAGGCCTCCATAGTGCTTATTTATTGCAGATGGAATAATATCTGAGATTCTATCTTTCTATTTAATTTGATCTATCTTATGTTATTTTATTTATTTTAATGGGAGTTCATTGGAAGGTGTGTGTTTACACGGCATGATCATATTTCCAGAACTTCTCTGGGGCATAGCTAGGATTCATTACTATTTGGTATCCTGAAGAAATATTTAAATACCCCTATTTAGATATGCCAACTGTATAGTTCATTATTTTACGTTTTGAATTATTGAGCTTAACTGGAATCAGAGAAGCATAAAAAAAATCATGAGATAATTGAAAGAGATGTGGTTGTTTTCACATTTCCTCCAACGACTGTGGCCATCTGGGACCCCAGGACAAGTATTAGGCAAAAGAAGAAACTTTTTTCTATAATCTTAGTTTTTAACATACACAAGGTCATAGTTACCATGACCTTATACCAGCTTGGATCAAACATCATCTTATAAAACCATACGTTATATTAGATCTTTTAGTCTTCTCCAATTTTATCACCTCTCAAATGTTCAACTATTTTCAATTCATAAGTGAATTGAGGGGCAGTGCCTGGTGTTAATTTTTACTTCATATTTTCCCTGGAAATCCTTGGCTCATAACAAAATATACAGATTCTTGTATCCTCAGGTTTAACGTTGTGCTTTGAAAAAATCCTGGTTATTTAACTTTCAAAAATTGGAGTGAACATGTGCATAGGTTCTTCTTTAAAAACCATAAACCATAGTAGAGTAATAATGGCCAACAGCCTTACTACATTCCATAGGCAGTGTTCACTGCCTTTGCCCACATGAACTGTTTCAAACATACCTAGCTTTCACAATAGAGCAATCCTTCTCTCTCACCATCCCTTTTCTCAGTGATGTTGTCTCACAAGCCACAAAGGAAGTAGAAGCCATAAATTGAGAATGTTCTCAACCTCTAGCCATCCAACTTGAGAACAAAGATTTCTTTATGCTCAGTTATTCCTACATTTCTACTTTTTCACTGGGTCAAGTGACTGTAAAATCTCCAAGGTGATTAATTTGTCTTGTATTCCTGATCTAGTAGGCATCAGGCTATCAGAAACTGCACTCTCTCAATCATCTTCCCAATCCTTATTTCCAAGTAGTTATTCATTTCATTTTTAAAGTTTGCTCAAGTGTCTGATATCCTCCTCTAAGTTCATTTGATGCTTATCCTCTGCATCTAGTAACTTCAGCTTCTAAGCTGCAAAGCTATTCTTCCTGAATGAGTTTACCACAAACTATCTCTTCACTTTTTACATCCACTCTGCAGTTTATTAATCTCTGACTTACCCACTATTGAACTAAAGCTCCTTTAAATGACACCTCACATAAATTCTTCATAGTTAAATTCTTCATATTTAAAGTTAATTGACTCATCATTTTTATCCTACTATATTTATTGAAAATATGGATACCCTTGGCCACTCTATTCTTCATGAAACACTCCCCTTGGCTTCCATGACACTATATTGCTTTTCCTTTTATATCTTTGTCATTTCTTTATTATCTTATATACATGTCCCTATTTTCTGTCCTTAAACATTAATATTTTCTTTATCCTCATTTATGTCTCATTTTAAATTTACTTTTGTGTAATTTGATTGATTTTTCAGGCTTCAGCAGTAGCAATATCTAATTTCCAATTAAAGATCTTCTTAAATACATACTCATATAACCAAATGCCTAATGAGCATCTTCTTAAACGCCTTGCACATTCTTCAATATGAACATGATTAAAACTATCTCCAGTGTTCCTTATTTCAGTGAATAACATGAACTTTACCTTGTGGGTTGCTCATGCCAGGAACCTGAAACTTATTTTTGAGTTTTACCTTACATTCATAAGCTCAGTAAAATCAGCCACTGAGTCTTGTGAATATCATTTATATTCACCAGATTTCTCCATCCATCTTGCTATAATAACCTTGCTACATTCCCTAAGCAGTCTTTTTTCCCTTTCTCCACATAAACTATTACAAATATGCATTACTGTATGACCCTTCACTTCTGACTTTCCTAAATGATCTTTCTTCTACTTTGATATGCACCTATCTATTCTCTACAGTGTAGATGTAGTTAGCTGGTTAAAAGCAAACATGACTATGACATCCCCTTCACCTGCATAACACCAATAGTTGGGACTCCAATTCAGTGTCACTTCCTCCAATAATTGGAGTTCCTGAGCTTCAGTATCATTTGGCTAAAACATTAGGGTCAGTGTGATTTTTTTTACATTTTCTGTTTATAGAAAGCAGGAAGGTAAATCAAGGTTTTGTCACTATTGCTCCCCAAAGATCAGGCTTTGATAACACTTTACTCAGTCAGCAAATTCCCTTGTCCCATTCACTGGTGAATCCCTAGCCAACATGCTGGTTCTCAAGTACCAACTTGGATCTCTTGAGAGAAGAATAAGACTTTTAAAAGATCTCTTCTGTTAGAACGGATAAGTTTGACTCTGTGGCAGTAGTAATATGCATGAGGGTTAACTGTTTCATGCACCCTCTCTGTGTATTAAGTTAACCATTGAACAATGAAGAGCTTAGGGGAATTGTCTGTGAAACTGAGAATCTGCTTATAACTTATACTTGGTCCTCAGTATACATTAGTTCTCCAAATCTTAGTTCCATCATGTCTGTAGTTCTGCATCCACAGATTCAATCAACTTCGGATAGGGTAGTACTACAAAATGCATTTAATGAAAAAAATCTGCATACAAGTGGACCCATACAGTTCAAAGGTCAAAGGTCTGCTGAATACAGCACATTGTCATTTCACCCCATGGTGACACAGAGACACTCAATAAAACAACTTTCTACCAGAGCTCCAAGTGGAAAGTGGAACACCAATAACTTTCTCTTTATGTTTAACAACAATATAATTGAATAAAAATTTTCACAAACTATTTTCAACTACTTTAAATGTTTTTCTTTCCAGGTACAAGACATTCTTCTTTTTCACTTTCTGAAAAGTGTAAAGAAGAAGGCCTTATATCATGTCTTCTTTCTTACTGGTGGAATATTTATTTACATCATATTCTGTGACTCTTCTGAATCCACCATCAAAGCAAAAGTAGCAAACAAAGTTAAAGAGTCAAGGAACACTTTATTCAAGGCTATTGCAATAGGATTGAGAGGCCATAACTCAGTCTGAGCTCAGTCTGAAACAAAGGGCTGGAGAGATTTTTAAGCACTGGGATGGCAAAGGATCAAAGGCCATCTGTGTCTGCTAATTTGCTAATTGCCAGCTCCTCCAAAAAAAGGGAAAAATAAAACTTTCTTCTTGACAGGAAGTAGTTTTACAACTTGGAGAAAGATACCCAGAGAAGTTGGCTCCTACCTTCCCATAGAACCTGGGAGACAGGGGCACCATCTTCTTGATGATTACATTTCAAAGGGATAGTTCCCTTGAGAGAGATGCTCCTGGACAGAAATCTGACAAGAAGGTTTTTACCAAGATTTACATCTCAAAGGGCAGAAAAAGAATTCATAGTTACAAATTTTCTGAAGTAAATGCTCTAAGAGAAGGCAATTCAGAGACCTAGAGTCAGGAAGAAGCCCGTCTATAGTTTAGTCTGACTGAGGCGAACAGGAAGGCCTTCTTGGTCACCATCAGTCATCCTTCTAATACGTAAGGAAAAAGGGAAATTTAGAAAAAGTAAGTCTGTCTTTCTCTGAACAAACATTTCCTTTCATATCTTGTAGTGAATTAAGTAAAAAAAAGAAAGGTGTCTTTCCTTTTTGTTGTTGTCCTATATTACTAATGTAATTTCAAAGACAATTGGCAGATGGAGGGAGAGAAATCATACAAAAAGGAATAAAACAACAATAAGAAATGATAGCAGAATTTTATGTTTTAAAAGAATCATCTATTTACAAAAGTCAAGTTGTTTCTACACTATTTATTGTAATTACTTGTTCAGTAAGCTCTCTTCTAATTCTGATGATAAACTAATTCTGATGATAAACTCTATAAGGACCAGGACTATGTTGTCCATTATTTTTTAATTAACCTATTGTCTGAAATACAGTAGCTGCCTCAGTAGCTGTTTCAAAAACATTAATGAATAGATGAATGAATCAATGAACTAGTAGAGAACTCCTGTGGGAGAATTCAATGTTAGATACCTATTTTAAACATATATTAGGACACAAAAGTTTGATTGCCTCTCAGCTTACTTTTTCCCAATGCTGTTAGAATACTAGGCTTCATTTTGATTAATATTTTGTGTCTGAAACACCAGAACTCTGACAGCTTCATCCATTTATTTTCAAATTGTAATTTTTTCTTAGTCCCCATTTCACGACAGATTGTTTGACAATATTTCTGACAAAGTAGAAGAACCTAGTAATCTCACAGCTCTAAACACCTATTCTCATGAGAATAGTCTCTTTTTTATTTCTGAATTTTATATGTCTCATAGCACATTTGTAAAATTACAACAGAAGAAAGCCTAACTTGTTCTACCTTGAGTGGCTGAATCTGAGACAGCATCTTAAGAAAAAAATCTTAACAGGTATACTAAGGCAAGCATGGACTATTTTAATCAGACATGATGAAGAGATTATATTTTATCTTCAGAGAAAGGTCCCTGCAAATACCTATCAATTCTATACATTCTTTTAGGATTAGGACAGTAGATTTAACAAATATCAATATGTGACACCTAGTTACGCTTATTTTTCAGACCAACAACAAATAATATGTCAATATAAGTACATTCCGTGCAATATTTGGGATACTTATACTTTTCACATTGTTCCTTTTTTGTTGTTTAATCTGAAATTCAAATTTACCTGGATGTCTTGTATTTTATCTGGCAACAATTCTTATGATGAATATCCAGATAATCAGTCTTCTTTGAAATGATTCAAGGAGGAGAGTAAAATTTTGAGCGTCAGACTAATAAAGGATACTTTGATCCAGTAAATGGAAAAGAATCAGTTTGCTGATTTAAACAAGAAAGATAAGCATTTTCAAAAATATCTTTTATTTTTCTGATCATAAACTTTTCTAGGAATGCTGGTTATTCATCATTCTTCTGTTTGTATTGAATTCAATTAGAATGTTCTAGAGAGTATTGGATTATACAGCATAGTCTTGAAATTGCTGCTGTTTTATTCTGATTCATGTAACATACAATTGATCAACATTCTACAAGAGATTAATTTCCCAATAACTATTTTTATCCCCTTTCCATTGTATCCAATATATTCTTGAGATAAGTAAGATTTCATGGCAAAAATTATTTATTTCATACAAATGTCTATATTTTCATTAACTGTAGAAGAGTTAAGATACATTACAACTATTAAAAATAAACTGGTAATTTACTATGGGTCTTTCTTTATTTTTCACTCATTTAATTCAAACACTTCATGTTAATAACTGGGTACATCAGAGATATAATGACATTTAATATTAAAGATAATGATTATATTCATTCAAATGTTGAGATATGTGTATGTATGTGTATGTGTGTGTCATATGAACCTAACACAGCAGATTAAATAACAGAATGGTTTAATACTATCCACATATACAGAAAATAAACTCCTTTAATACTTGCACCCAAGAAAAGTAATAAATTTTTTTGGTGCTGATATATCAAGTATCTTTTAAAAAATAGACCTTTTAAATATTCTTAGATTATGCAGCTTGGACAGATGAGGTTTAATAATATCATGCAACACAGTAGATTAACCAATCCTTTAAAATAAAGTTAGCTAATTTTACTTCCTTATGCTCTTGAGAGCAAATAACCTTTAGATTTTCCTTCAAACTCAGGAAAGTATAAGCTACAATGCTCTCCAGGATTAGAAGGCAGCCCATCCTTCCCCTTATTGTTTCCCATAGTGTGAGATAATGAACATTTCACACTTTCTCAATGAAGTGACATGCTTCCATGTATTGCCAGGTCCAATAATGCACAAGGCAATGGCATGGTCCCCTGAAATTAATGTACAGTTATACATATTCACTTAAGCATTGTTTCCTCAGTGGTACCAGAAAAATCTGTCTTCCATGAAAGACTTTTCTGTTGTCTAGTATATCACCATTAATTCCTTTGTGCTAAAAATGACTCTGTAGTGAAAATCATGTTTCAGAATACCGTACCTTCTAAGCATAGCACTCAATGTTCCAAATACTTGCCAAGACCTATGAATTCTTACATCTTTGGAGAATTTGAGATAATTTATACAGTTAGGATCCTCAAGATTTGCTAAAGAAAAAGAACGGACACAAGAGTAACTCCAGGAGTTATGTTTTAAGCAAATATGCCATATTAATGGCATTTGAGATAAGAAGACCCAGGAGAAAGCATATTTAAAGACAAGTAGCATCAGGTATTTTGTTTTAGCAACATTACTTTTGAGATATATATTAAACATCTGGTATGATTTATTCTTGCATTTTTGCTTGACCTCAACCAAGAGCTTAATTATGTTTTCCTCCCACCCACAATGAAGTACTTCTTCAAATTTTTCAGCTGCTCTTTACCGGAGATATTTTGTAGTATTGTTTGTTACTCTCACTGAATAATTTAGGTTTTCGTAGATGTGTTATTTACAAGGTATTCCTACAGAGGGCAAGATTCCAGACGGATTTTTCCAATCTATCTGGTTTCCACAACACGAAGATTTTCTTCTTCTCAGCTGACTCAAAGAAAAAACTCATTTCAAGTGTCTTTTATCTGTGAATAACAACATATGCTTGTCTTCTCTTTCTTTGCCAATTTAATCAAGGGGTTGAGAGCAAAAATAACTTTTACTATAACATTCTAACACTGGACTCTCAACACTGAAATTTCCCTGAGGCTTCTCTCCTTTTTCACATGATTCCTATGCAAATGCTATTGCTTTTTACAATTATAATACATATTTTATAGCACATTTCCTAATTTTGTCCACAATGGAGTTTCTAGTTGGTTCTCCATTCTCCTGTAAACTTCGGGTTGCTTTTTGGGAGAAAAGGTAAAATGCTTTGGTTCAGAGTTTGCTCATAGTGAAAGTATGCATAATCACCTCTGAGTGTATAATATTGTGAACAAAAAAATGCAGCCTACAAACATATTTTAATAATCAATATGGTCTAAGTACAATTTAATGTTTAAATATATATATATATAGATACATATATAAAGCACATGATATGGGTTTTTGAAAGCTACAACAATAAAATTATACATTGACAAAGACAATAAAGTGTAAAAATCTTTCAACCTTTCTCCCTTGAGGTCATAATCCTCTGCACAGATTTGACATACGCTCTCTCTTTACAAGTCATAGTGGATTTCTCTTGATAGCAACTCAGATTTTCATGTAATTCAAGAAGAGGTGATGGCACAGTAAATAAATACTTTCAATGAAGAAATTGTAAAAAAATACATATGCATATATACACACAATAAAAATATTAATAGTAAGATATTATGTCAGCAACATGGCTTGTATTCTGGCTTGTAATTTGAACAGTTGTTTGACATTGAGCATGTAACTTAGACTGAAATGTTAGAATGGGCTTAGTACTACTCATGTTTTATAATAGATAAAATGATGGATTTAAATGTAGAATAATGTCACATATTATTAAATATATAGAAAAATGATATCTATGTGAAATAAAAGCATTGTCTATCTAAGATTTAAAAGTATATTCCTTCATGGAATCTTCCCAAGAGAAACAACCAAAGACAAAGCATGTGATGGTAGTATTAATGGTAATAGTGGTACATATGAAGCAAACTGTCAATAAGGCAATGACTAAATTATCTACCATAAATGCAGTTATGAAAAAGACACTAAAATGATGTATATAATATATATATAAATATTTTCATATATAATTTAAGTATGTGTGTGTATCAATGTCAATGTAAAGCAAATTGTTTAGTATTGATAAAGATTTAAAAAGAATATGTGTTTCAAAATGTTTATGAAAATATCACAGGGAACTATATACAATATGCTGTGATAAACCATAATAGAAAAGAATAGAAAAAAAAGAATGTCTATATGTGTATAACTGAGTCACTTTGCTGTATAGCAGAGATTGATACAGCATTGTAAATCAACTAGACTTCAATAAAAAATGTTTATGAAAATAAAAATAAATCTAAGTACTATTTTATGTTTTTTATGGGTATACTTGTATGTTTATAGAAGCATAGAAAATGTCTGGAAATACATGCTTTAAAATAATCATTGTTTCTGCTAATGAGTTTGAATGGTCACAGTCAATGGGGAAGTTTGTCTTATCTTGAATAGTAGGCTTATTTCAAGACGATGACATATGTATTGCCTGCACAATTAAAAACTATTTTTAATAAAGGGGAAAAATAATTATTTGAAGATCATATTTTATTGAATATAGGTGAAGGGCGATATTATTTTGAATGCAAACCAACACGTAAAAACAGTGTAGTTATTTAAATATATCTGATTTAAAGCTAAGCTCTTTGGTGTCAAATATCCTCTATATCTGTAACATGGTCTTTTGATTTAATAGGAAACTAATTAATGTCTTCAAAGTGCAAGCAAAAGAAAAACAGTTATTTGAGTTGAAAAGAAAGCTCATAGTCGATATTACTTTTATGAAGGATATTTAATAGTAGTTTTCAGCCTTAATTACCAGAATTTTTTGTTTTTATCATTTCAATAAATTTAATCATTATATAATGAAGAATGACATCTAATATTCTAAGGCTTTATGAGAGTTAATTTTCAGTAATGGACTAATAATTTGTTTTCTATTTGGGGAGAAAAATGTCACATAATTATTTCAATGTATTTTCCTTGTTTTCTGTTTTAGAAAAATCTCCCTAAGCAAACTGTTTCTGATTTCAGGTAAAATTATATCCACAGTTAACCATCAGCCTGTGAGACAGACCACCAAGAGAAGAGTGCCATCAGTGTGGATCTTGTCTTTGTCCTGATGGGTATTGGGTATACCCCACCTGAGTTATGCTGCTATTTAACCATTACCTCAGGTATGCATTCAGTAGGTTCTACATCACCACTGTTTTTTGTTGTTTTCCTTAGACTTTTCAGATTTATTATTTAATTACTACCATTTTACACACTTATTTAAATATTGTTATTAAAAACATCTAAAATGTTATGGGGGATTTCTGGGAGAACTTCAGTTGAGGTATGTTCAGAATGGTTGCAAACAGAGCTCTGTAAGGGGATAGAGCTTCCCACTTGTCTACTCTAAGGAGTAACAATTCATAATGTGGTGTCAACACACCCTTGTGAAACTCTGAGACTTATCAGGCAGACTGTGTGTTAAAATTATTTTTAAAATAATAGTAAGATATTTTTTGCCTTTTTTTACTGAATTGATATTTGCACTGATAGTACAAAAGTAATTGTGGGTAAAATGACTGGTGCCTTAGCATGAATCACACTGCTGACACCATAATGAGTTAGTAGTCACTGTATTCTTCCCTTGACACACCTGCACATAAGAAGAAGAAGGGGAAGGAGAGGATGCAGCAGCAGCAGTCATGCAGCTGGTTTCAACTGGGGATTCTTTTTTGTAGCAGGAAAACCCCCCTCATTGGGTAGGCATACTTTTAATGTATTGAGTGATGAAATGGAATGCTCTTATTAAGCATTTCCACTGCATACCACAGTACAGTTGTCTCTCAAGAAAAATACACTTCTGTGATTGTTTGGACTGCAAACTGAAATAGCTGCTTTTTTTTTTAATGAAACACTTGTTTATTTGAAAGAATGACTTCCAGACAAACTATGTTTATTCAGATTTTGTATTTGGTTACAGGTTCTTGAAAATAAACCAAGTGAGCATGTCAATTGTAGGCAAACAACAGACAATACTTGTTGTCAATGATAAAATTTGAGATTTCAAATAAAAATAAATTTTGCAAACCTTATATTTGCCACTATGTGTTTGACAGATTACCAAAACAAAGAATTTTCTGATCAAATCAGCAGAGAGAAGGATTTGATGTTTTTAAAAATATTATCTAACAAAATAAATCAACATTTGGAAGATCTGTAGAATTCACTGAACCATTACTTTTAAAATGACCCATATATTATTTAAAGATCCATTAAAAATGCAAGACAGAATAATGTTTTTAAAATTATAATCTGGGAAGTCTGTTGACCTGTTTTCAGATCCCACATTAAAACAAAATTTTAATAAATTAACACTTGCTGAATTTGGGTATAGTGTCAAAATGATTCTCCATAATTATCTCACAAGGTTTTTAAAATCCTCCTACATTTTCCAGCTGCATATCTGTGTGAGGCTGGATTGTCTTCGTGTACTACAAATTAAATAAGATATGCGGTGTATTAGAACAAAAGTAGGCATGAAACTCTAGCTGTCATATATTAAGCCAGACATAAAAGAGATTTGAGGCAAATTAAAGAGTTACCCAGAGGTTTGACACAGACAGACAATTCTAACTGCTAGTTATAAATATTAGGTTCAGAACCAGTTCCTTAGCTATTTCTGCAAACCTAAAATCCCTGGACTGAAATGCATGAATTTTGTAGGGCTACTTCTGTGAGTCATACATTTCCCGTTGTTCCTATCTTATATGAACTAATTATATTACAGAAACATGTACTATAGCTGTAAAGACTTTTTATTTTAATACTGCATGTTGATCAGTAGTACAATGAAAAATAAAGCAAGGTGAAGGAATAGAGATTGAAAGGTATGCTCCTTTAAACTAGATGAAAGAAACTGCTTCTCTGAAAAGGTGACAATTGTGTGAATAAGCTATGAAAACACCTGGGAAAGAACTTACCTGGAAGGTAAAGGCAAGTACATGTTTGTCATGTTTGATGAAGAACAATAAGGCTCAATTTCATAGGTCAAAGTTAATTAGACAGAAAATTATAAGGGATAGGTTAGTAGAGGTTGCCAGGCAAGAGATCATCAAAATCCCCCTATGGGCATGAAGAACTATGTATATGGAAAGGTGATTAAAGGTTAAGACTGAAGCCAACTTTCATTGGTTCAAATCCTAGCTACTTTATAGAGTGTTCAGGTGATGTTTAAGCAGAAAATGGAATTAAGCATGGTAACAATGATGTACATGAAGGAGGAGGAAGCTAGTGCAAAGGCTTTGGTGTTAGACATATGATGTGTGCAAGAGAAAGCAAGGGAACTAGTCTGGCTTAAAGGAAAAACTCAGAGAGGGGAAGAAAGAGATTAAATAAAATGATTAATTGAGAAGCAGATCTTTTAGGCTCTACTAAGAAATTGAAACACTTTTGGATTTTAATTGGAAGGAAATGGAAGGTATTTGGAGAGTTTTAAGCAGAAGACTGATCTGTGGTATACATATCTGAGGTCTCATTCCAGGTTTTACATGAAATATAAATTTTATGACCAAGAATGTATATAGGAAAACAAGTTAGAAGTAGTTAAGTCAAGCCTAAATTGGTATAGACAAAGATTTCATTAAAATGATGGCCACTAGACTATACAAAATGGACATGAAAAGAAATAAAGAAAGGTAAGCATAGGGCTTAAAAGTGGTGACTCAAAAGATTCCCTAGGTAGAAATCTCAGCTTTGGAGATACATAATTGCTGTGGAAATGTTTGTACTTTCTGTCTCAGTTGTTCATGTGTAAAGTGGGGTCAGTAAGTATAAAACCTTATATTATGTTCTGAAAACTGAATGGATTATTACCTGTGAAACATGTTGAACAGTAGTTGGCAGATAATAAGTATTTAGTATATGTTTTATGTCTATTAATATGTATTTGTACTATTATGAGAAGGAAGAATGGTTAATTGGGCAGTCCTGAGGAGATCAAACACTGGGTGAAATGTGGATGATTATAAAAGCGACCTTGACGGAAGAGCAAGGTTGCCATTAGAAAGTGGGATACTGTGTGAGTTAATGATTTTGCATTGTAGAGGTTTGGGATGGGAGCTTGCTCTCAATGGTAGAAACATGGTGCTGTTACTGGTTCTAGCTACTGGCTTCTTTCCACATTCCCATGTACAGTTTCTTGCACCCTTTCAGGGTTAACAACACTAGCCTAATCACATGCCCTACTCAGAGGTCAGAGTGCCAAGCCTTTGGAGCACCCTCCTCTAAGTTTCTAGGATACTTTAAGTACCATTTTATCCCCCAGCATTAGTAGTGATGGTTGCTTCCTGCAGTTACTATCTCTGGATGATCTCAATGTTCCTTTTGTGTTATTTAGCCCTTCAATTTCTGTTAAGCAGTTCCCCATATTAAAATTTTCCTGTGAAATACTATTGCTCTCTCTATTTTCCTGATTAAGCTCTACTTGGTATATGATAGCATGTTTTCTTTCCCATTTATTAATACATGTTCATAGATATCTATGTGACTAAAACTTTATATACATGAAATCATGTCATAATGCTGGAACTTTTTGTGCAGTTTTGATTTTATTTTTATTTTTTCTTGAAAATTCAACTCAGTTTACATTCTCTCTTTCTTCCAAATCACCTTCCCAATCCTAATACATATATACAAAATAACATGATAATATCTTAGAATTCATTCTTCCACAATATCTTATGTTCATGAAATCATATTGTCTAGAGATCATTAATATGTATACATTTGGTCAAGTTTCCAGGGCTAATTAGGGAAGCAGTATTGCTTATTGCATACTAAGAATTACAAGGTATTTGGAATTCAGGTTAGTGAATTTCAATAGGCTTTCAGTCACTTGTTTTCATCCCTCAGGGAAGAAGACAGAATACTTTCTTCTCTTAGGGAATATAAATATTAGTAGAAGATGTTCATTCAAGTCAATGTTCTATCCCTCTTATAAGTGTTCATAAGGACAATATCTGAGCTTCAAGTACCTAATTAAAAAACTGAACAAGGGCTTCCCTGGTGGCGCAGTGGTTAAGAGTCCGCCTGCCGATTCAGGGCACACGGGTTCATGCCCTGGTCCGGGAAGATCCCACAGGCCACGGAGCATCTGGGCCCGTGAGCCATGGACGCTGAGCCTGTGCGTCCGGAGCCTGTGCTCCGCAATGGGAGAGGCCACAACAGTGACAGGCCTGCGTACCACAAAATAAAAAAGAACTGAACAAGAAATTTCTTTAATGGGAATGAGAAACTACAATCTTATAGTAAATATAATTTCTATGAATACTGATAAATTGTTACTATATTATAATAAAACACTAGTGATGATGAAATGATAATTCATATAATTTGACGTATACTGCATCAACTTGAAAGAAGTAAGATGTTTAATCAACACATTGGAATCATTATGCTACTATCATCATTCTCACATTGATTTCCTAATAGCTTGAGTTTGCCTTATTATTCTTGCATGAGCACATCTAAAACAAGATGAAAGAACATAGAATACTATACAAAGTAGAATAAATCTTGAAGGATGAGTGATATCCTTGGTAAGGAGGAGAATGTGTAAATTTGAGAGGTGACAGAGTGGTGGTTAAAATAAATTTATAAGAATCAGATTCCAAGTTGTTAGGATATATTATACTGTTTCGAGCGGAAGTTCTATATCTGCCCTTGGTAAAATGTTTGCTAACTGGACATGAACATATAAAGTATCATAAGGAAGCATTAGTATTACAAAGTTCATAATGATGTACTGTTATGATTGATATAAAGTAGTGCTATAAAAGTTATAAGGTAAAAGCATTTAAAGCAATATACTTTTCATAAATTAACCATGATATTTTCTTAGAATGAAGGCTCAATGATAATGTATGTAATCAAGATTAAATCACCATGTTGAAATATTATGGAGTTAATCATTGGGCAGCATGCCTGAAAATATAATAATTTATAAAATGGAAGACTATGAGTATATATATATATATATATATATAATTATATATAATTTAATAGATCATTGAAGAATTGCGGTACCCCACAATTGATTCAAAGCATTTATTATTTCACAGTAAGTATACATATCCATAGTCTCTTCCCAAAATCAAACTACAAATAAGGGTCAACCAGCACTTTATTATAAAATTTGTAATTATCTCTTTCATTTCTTCCTTTTTAACAAATACTCTCATAATTCTTTCAGATGCTTATAAACTTTAAAATTACTGCTACTTTAGAAGGTTTCTGTGTCATTTTGTGACTCTTTGTTTTTCTACTGTGCCTTTATTTTTATTTTTTTCACTTCATCCCTTTCCATTATTTATCCAGAGCCTGTTCTTTAGACCTTTTTACCAAGGTTCACTAGCGATACACCTGCATAAATCTTGTCAATGTCTTTGGTATATTTCACTGTGGGGCATTTTAAGGATTAGAGGGTACTCTGTGTTTTACATATCATAGCTTATTATACTGAGATGATAGGTAGAGAGATAGACAGATAATAGGAATATAACCTTAGGTTGTTTTCTTACATATTCTTACATCTTTAATCTCTTTGGAATAAATTCAACACCAACTTCGTAAATTTCTTTTTATATTTTTAATATTTTTGAAAACTTTTAGTGTATAATTCAATGTTAGATTTTTATAACTTCATCATTTCTCTTTCACAGGTAAATAAAATATTTTGGTCATTTTAGGATTAATATTTCCTTCATCTAAACAGTTCTATTCACAGAGAAATTAGTTCTCATCTTTGAAGTGGAGAGATAATGGAAGCATATCACTGTAAGTGAACTCTATCTGATGAAAGAGATTCCAAACTCATATTAGTCATGATAAATTGAATTTCTTTGTCTTTTTAGATTGTTGGCAAAATCATGAACCCCGTGATACAACAGATTGTTAATATTCACATCTCCAGCAGACTCCTAAACACATAAGTTCTATCTCTCATTCACATCCTTTCTGTTTTTTACCTTTTCATTTTTGTATATCTCTATTATGTTTCTTTATTATGGATATTACCAAAGAGACACAGAAATCTCAACCATTACTCAGTTTCAGTAATTACCAATACATAACCAATCATGTTTCAGTTATGCCATCTCCAACATTCTGGATTATTTTTAAGCAAACTTCAGATTCACAGGATTTTATGTGTACATACACCAATATAACAACTCTAAAATCTAAATCTTTTAACTATAGCATATGCTACTGTCATACTTTAAATTTAACAATAATTTCTTATAATTATCTAATGTTAAGCTGATGTAAAAATTTGTCTTGTGAAAGTCTTTTATAAAATAGTTTTAAATAAAATTCTGGAGACTAGCAGAGTCCATACATTGTTTTTGGTTTTGTTTTCGATTGATATGTCACTTAAATGCCATCCTTCCCCCATTTATTTGTTAAAGATGGGGGTCAGTTGTTCTGTAGATATTTCCATATTCAGATTTTTGCTGATTAATTTACATAATGTTTTTAACACTTTTCAATATCTGCCCAGAATACTATACAGATAGCGTTGCTTACTTGCTTTCACATTACATTGAGACATAAAGTTTGATGATCTTTTTTCTGTGATGTGAATGAAACTCCATCATTAAGCTCTGTTGTCCACCTGATCCATCTTACTAAACTGTCCTCCATCAGTTTTTCATCTAATGGTTTTAGCAGACATTTATGGTCATTACCTAAATCCAGTGTTTCATTAGGAATTGCAAAATGGTGATATTCTATGTTGATCATGTTTTACTTATTAGAACTTTACAAACAAACATTTTTCCTCATGAACTATTTAGTTTCTCTGAGTTACCATTCTTAAGGGAAAAGGAGTGTAGAAGCTGGCTGTGCTCACTTTATAAAACAGGTTGTTACTGGTAACCTCTAGAATTAAATAATATGATTTTTGTTGCAGTGGTTAGGTTTTTGCTTTACATTTTTGTTTGTTTGTTTTAGTTTTAGTGTCTTTTTGAACCCCTAGATTATATAGTATTTTATGTTTCAGTCTGTCCCAGACATTATTATTGTTGATTCTTGTACAGTCCCATTTTGGTCCACTGGGGTTTCCTTCAAGTTGACTCTTGTGTATTTCTTTGACATGAACCCATGTTTTTTGAGAATTTTCTTGCTTTCTAGTGTAAAAAATATTACAGAATCATCTTTTACATTTCCTGCCCTCAACCTGGAATCAGCCCTTTCTAAAATAGCCCTGGTTCTTTTATTGAAAATGGCATACAAAGACCACATTCTGTGGGCTAGTGTTATTTACTGCTAATGGTTAATCAATCTTTCTAGGTTAATAGACCTGATCAAGCTAGGAAAAAATGCATATTAATTTTGAAAATTAAACATGGATTATAAATTCATACTGCTGTTTTCAATTCAAATACGATTATAGATTTTTACATAACTTTCTTAATTTTATATTTGTCCCTATTTTTAAATTGATATTTCTTGTTTTTTAGTGTAACATAATACTTTGTTTAATCCTACAAAAATATCTAATAGTTTCAAAGTAACAATAATATAATTTATACAAACAATGTAAATACTTAATAAACAGTTTAAGATTTATTTGCAGTTTTATTTTGTGCTTAGGATATATCACATTGACAACAATACTATTGATTTCTGGGTAGATCTTACAGAAAATAGAAGTAACAGACAATAAACAAGTGAACAAATAAATACTTTTAGACAATGTTAAGTGTTGTGATGGAAAGATAGTGAGTGAGAAATATTTTTTGGTAGGGTAAGTTACAGAAAGTCTCACTGAGAAAGTGCTATTTGAAGAGAGATCTGAAAATGAGGGAAAACTACTCAAAATTAGGTGGAAAAAAGCTTCTAGGTGGAGGGAACAGAAAAAGTATAATCCTGATAAAGCACTGGGCTTGGTATGTTTTAGTGAAAGGAAGAAGGCTAGTCTGGTCAGTCTAGTGAATCATGAATCTAGTCTCAACTATTAGTCAGAATTGTAGACAAGGTCTACAAGGTATATATATTTGTATGTCTGCATGCATATATGTGTATTAAGTAGGCTGTAGATATCTTTCTACATTTCTCTAAATGCATTTGAAGGAAAGATATTAGGGGAAAAGAATTTTTGAATTTTATATGGGTTATTTGAGATTATTTTGGTTTGTTTGTCTGGTTATTGAGTTGTAGGAGTTTTTGGTATGTTTTGTATATTAAGCCCATTTGATAGGTCTGCTCTTAGGCATTTCTTTTATTGGGAGGTTTATGATTACAGTTTCATGTCATTACTTGGTATTGTACCGTTCAACTTCCTATTTCATCATGATTCAGTCTTCGTAAGTGGTATGTTTCTAGGAATTTTATTTTTTTCTACTTATTCAATTTGTTAGCATATAATTTTTCATAGCAGCCTCTTACAATCCTATTTATTTCTGTGGCATCAGTTGCAATATCTACTCTTTGATTATTGGTTCTATTTATTTAGTCATTGAGTCTTTGCTCTTTTTTTCTTAGTCTAGCTAAAAATTTATCAATTTTGTTGATCTTGTCAAAAAGCTACTCTCATTTTCAATGGAGGATCTTTTGTAGTTTTTCCTATTTTCTTTTTTAAAAGTTCTGCTCTAATCTTTAGTGTTTTCTTTCTTCTGCTAACATAGGAATGTGTTTGTTCTACTTTTTTTAGTTCCTAGAAGTGTAAAGTTAGGTTATCTGTGATCTTTTTTAATGCACTATCACTATAATCTTTCCTCTTAGTACTGCTTTTGTAAAAATATTGCTATTTCCCATAAGTTTTGGTAAGCTGTATTTTCATTTTCATTTGTTTCAATATATTTTCTAATTTCACTTTTAATTTCCTCTTTAAAAATTGTATACATAAAGGCAACTCTATTCTTGTCAACAAAAAAAATATTGATTACAATGGAAATTAATTATCTGTTTAATCTGTGAAGGGAGATCAAATATTACGTATACTCATTAATATCTTGAAATGTTGGAAAGTCATAGAAGAACACATGCTGAATATTTCATAAAAATTCTACTAGTATAATTTGAATTAGTAATTTAAATGTAGGATAAAGTCATGAAAGTCATCTGTTCTTCATCAGACCATTTTTATAGTGAGACAATTATTAGCTTCTGTGTATGAAATTGAAGGATATATTATCATTCAGCCTTCTACCAGGAAGCATGAACACACAGACTGGATAATTTGTTGTGAGTTAATAAATCGACTGTTTACAGGTGCATGGATAATTTTTGGAGATCAACAAGTGATGATGCAGTATGTTTAAAAGAAAGGGAAGAAATCTATTAATGTAGTCCATTCATAAAACTCAAGATAAAGAAGGATAGACATTGTATCTGAGGGACCAATCAAAGGCATCTAGCACCAAAGTCTACTAAGCTTTTTAATTTTTAGCATAAATAAAAATTGTCATAAGTAGATTTATTCCATTTCATAATCTCTTTGTAGTTTTATCACTATCTAGTGAAGAAATTACACGTTACCAAATTGCTTTTTAAAAGACTACTTTTTTATTTTTTTTAAACATCTTTATTGGAGTATAATTGCTTTACAATGGTGTGTTAGTTTCTGCTTTATAACAAAGTAAAACATTTCTTTAGAAATGTATTGTAATCAGACATTTTGGCACTGCACGTTTACAGATTACCATAATAAAGGCAATAAATGGAAGATGACATAATTAAGAAGTTATTTTTATAGCAAGATAAATCAAATTATCCTCAACAATATAACCCATAGAGAGACAAACAATAACAAAATAATTTTAAAATATGCAATAAATTGTCCTAGAACGAAGGAAAGTGTTTCACCATAGCACTTTTCAATGCAACAAAGTGGTTATTGAAAAACATTGCATACGTTTTAGGTACTTTATTCAAATCTGCTTATATATGTTTTGCTTTCATAAGTGTATCCCCAAAATATTACATGTGAATATTGCTGGATAAAATTTTAAACTTTATATGTCTTTGCATGATGTTTTTCAATATTATATTTGCTCATTTATTTACTGAAATTTTTTTCACAAATATTTATTAGGTAATTTCTATGTGTCAGGAATTTTTCAGGTGCTAATAAAAACAGAAGTTCCCACCTTCAAGGAATTAATTTATTTTCAAGTTTTTCAAAGATAACTACTTCTCTTAGTATCAGTTTAATAAAGCTTTATTAGCATACTATTTTACATTTTATTGTATAAGTGATTACAAATGTTACACTCCCATTGCGTGTATGTGTGTGAGACAGATAACAGAGAGAGAACTTGAGAACTCATCAATGGAGAGGTTCCTTAGGGTATTTTGCCTTTTTTATTTTCATAAAGGTTTCAGGCAGTTTTATCAATACGTATTTTGTAATGTGATTAATTTGTAACTGCTTAAATTATATCATCTTTATTGCCTCTAGAGCCCTTCACTTTGTCATCTATTAAGTCCAAGGGCCATCTTTTTAAATTAATTTGACTCACCTAAATAATATGCCCACTAATTAGATTAATTTCAGGGATATATGTTAAAATGATTACAGTTTTTAGTTTAACATGTCATAATCAGTGCAAATAGTTCTGTAAAAGTGATTTAATTGATAATTTACCAAAGATGACAAACTTCCCTGTTCCCCTTATTTCTAACATTAATTGATGACTACCTCTGCACTGATCACTCATTCTATACATATACATATATAATTATTTACTTATATATGAAGTAGTTAACAATAAATTAGCTATTAAAATATGAAAGTCACTTAATTACATTTTAATTATAAATTAAAAAAGTAATTATGTATACAACTAAAGAATGTTTTTGGAACCTCCTAGTCATTAAAAACTTGAGAAATTTCATGCTGATTCGGTAACATGTTACTTACTGATGAATTTCCTCAGTATATATACACACCGTGTTGAATCTATTCATCCCTCAAGTTACAAGAGTATGAAAATTAACTGACAATGAAAAATGACTAGATGGAAAAAAAACAAAGAGTTATTTCAGAAACTTTGTTCAAAATCAATACTTCTACTCACTTTCTCCAAATTTTTTTCTTTCAATCTGGATAAGGGGCTTTGTAATCTCAATAGCCCATTTCAATTCAAAGTAAATAACAACATACCTGTGGGGTGGATTTCCACCTTGGGGTACTGCAGTCTTTCCTAAACAGGGATCAGCTTCTCCTCTGTGCTTTGAGAATGGGGTCTGAAGGTTGAAATAACCTTGCAAGTCTACAAGGAAAATTACACAAGAAATAATTATAAAAACATCTATTCTAAGAACGGGTTGTCACGCATAAGTAACAAATTATCTACCATAGAGAAACAAGTTTTCAAACCAACATATGGTAGAAATATGTCAGGACGCTCTAGACATATGTGTTTGTTTCTTCTAGGACTATAATGACCGTTGCTTCTTTTGAATCCCTTTCTCACGTAACCCACATCTGAGGAAGGTAATTATTGCTATGAGATGGTCATATCGCTAAACAAATTGATGGGAACACTCCTATTAATAGAGCATATACATGTTTTTTCTTTGGAATGCCTACTCACTTCATAAGCCTTTTTATAAAGTCTGAATGGGTGAAAGCTTGTCAAGTGCTTAGAGTAGTCCTTAGCAAATGAAAAATGCTACATCAGTGTTTCTATATATTACTAATATTGTTATTGCTTAGTTGATTAAATTTTGAGTAATTCAAGAGGGCTTCCAAAGAGTTTAATTTAGTTTAATAGAATTTTCCTTCTGGATTTGAATCCAAAATTTCAGCTAATTATAAATTATTGCTTTCTCTTAATTTGTTCTTGTACATTTACTTTCCTCTAGGTCCTAGAATAATTTAAATAACTAGAAGTATGTCATGTAATATAATCTATCAATTAATCATGAAAATTGATACCTGAAGAAAATTTAAAAAATCCTCATTCTCATGGAGGTATATATTCTGAGATTACATTGCTAAATCACACATAATTTTTAGGATGATTGCAAATTCTTTCTACATTAGGAAAATGTCTTTATTTACATTGTTTTTTAATATATTAGATTCTAACACTTAGGATTGTTGTCACCTAATATATACAATATTTTACAACTTTATGCTTAAATATAACATACATATAGAAAAGTGCACATATCACAGGTATTTTCAAAATCTGAATATCCTGTGTTACCTGTAACTAAATCAAGAAACTGATGATTAACAAAACTGAAAAGCACCTCCCATTCCCATTCTTCTTTCCAGTCACTAAACTCACCAGGAGGGAAACCACTGTTCCGTATCTCTTACAGGATACATCAGTTTCACATGATTTTATATATAGTTGGAAACATACTCTATGTTCTCTACAAGTGGAACCTTTACAGGATGTACTTTTTTAATTCAATGATATTTTTGAGATTCATACATATTGTTGCATGAAATTTTAGGACCAAACACCAAGTTTTTATTCTAGTCTCCCACCTTCCTGTGCACTACTAGGATAAAACAACTGTTCTGTAGCCAAAGCCAGCTCTGGTTCTTCTTAATTTTAAAATTTGCCATATCAAATTTTGAGACCATTGATAACTTTACCTGGTCATGACAGGTGATCATCCATGCCTAGAATAAGCAAAAACCAAAACCAAAACCAAAAGAAAACACAGAGGGTCATGACAAATTTTACCTTGAAATTATTTACCTTTCTCTGGAATTTTAATTCTCCCATCCTGTTTGCTTATACACTTTTCTTAATGGGACTGAAGCACATTATATTTTTGTACCCTCAGGTACCTTTATATATTGCTTTATTTATTTGTTATAGTATCAGTGTTCACTTTTTTTTTAACTAGGTTTTGATTACTGTTAAATTTGAATATTTCTGTAATTATAAAGTATCATGATTTATGTAAGATAAGTATATACATGTCTTTCAGGCAGAAAAATTTTAATAACCAATATACAATGTTTATTTATAATACTGTATTCAAATGCTACCTTACATGACTAGTAATTACAACTCAGAACTACCTCACAGATAGTTGTATAACCTGGCTCTCACAACTAGCACATTGTTGTTTTGATTATATAGTGACCACAGTTGAAGGTTAGCTCTGAGTGTCAGGTTTGGTTTAGTTCTGAGTGTCAGCTAAAAATCTTATTTTAGTTTTTATTCAAATACAATAAATATTTCCTGTGAAAATAACTCTGGAAAAAATTAGTCCTGTATTTACTTACTAAAGTTCTCTGCATCTGTTTACTTATACAAGTAAAGTTTGTAAACAATGAAATGTTTCCTACATACAATAAACACAATATAAATTAAATATTGTTGAAATAGCTCAGTCTTCTATATTTCATATTCAAAACAGGAGTGTGATTGTATCTAAGCAGCCTTAACATTTACAATAAAGATACTTTTAATAAAATGTGATTAAACCATAGATTACTAACTTACTGGTTTTGACAAACTCTCATATTTTTTGCATATCATAGTGCTACCAGTTCTTCAATAGATGGACACATCTAACACTGTGACAGGTATGGCCCTCCAGTCCACTTAAATTAGTTTGCTAGTAACGGTCTTTTATTTATCACACTGCTCTTGTCTGTAGTTTTATATTTTCCTTTATTTGTGAGCTGTGAAGTTTTTCAAAAAAATGTTCAAAGCTCACACAACATAACAAACATGAACACGTATCCTTTCAAGAACTTTTAAGAATTTATATCCAAAGGCACTTTGTATTATCACTTTTTTCCTACAGACCAGTTTAATATATCAAACATTTCAACTGATTTTGAGAAGAATATTAGTATATAATAGGATCTTATTTTTTTCCCCATCAGGAATCTACCACTTTTGACCAATAATTTTATATATAAATATATGTCATAATACCTTTAAGAGTTGAAGGCAGAAGGCAGCTAAACTCAGAAAGGATGACAAGATATATGAAAATTGCTATTTTCTTCAACATGATAAGATATAAATCTTTGGTTTTGCTTTCAATAAACCTGTTACGGCTTTCAAACAATACATTGCTCTTTCAAATATGATTTAGACCTTGATAGAAAGAAATGAAAATTAACTGACATGGAACATAAAAACTCAGACAATATCTATATAGGTATCTCTATATATGTAATGTTATTGCAACCTTCATGATGAAAGTTTGTATGAACTATAGATAGTACTTATATCCTTTCTTAAGTCTGACCTATATTTTCTATGGACAAATTAAATAAAATTTCCAGTGTGCTTTTTTGTTTTCAAATTATGACACATTAATCACTCAATATTCTAAATTTTCACTATATAATCAAATATTTATACATTAAATACCCCATTCATGATACTAAACTTTAGACCTATTGATTTAACTGTAATAAATTAGTTTTCCTAAGTTTTGTATTAAAGATATGTTTCTGAATATTTTATTAAAAAGTCTGATGTAAAGAATTTTTGAATGATCCTACTAGTTTTCAGCAATAAACTAGGGGGTTTTGGTCATATAGTACAATGTCTAAGTTTCAGAAACAGAGACCAACCTTTTAATTTAGTCAGTTTCTGAAATGTCATTCTGATTCGTATTTGATTTGTTTTCTTTGCCTGCTATATAAGACAATTAACTTCCATTAAGATATATTCTGAGGAAAGTTTTTTTTGTTTGTTTTCAAGGGAGATCATGCAGTTTTTCTGTGCCTGGCTTATTTAATTTAGCATAATATCATACATGTTCATATATATTGTTGCAAATGACAGGATATCCTTCTTTTTAAGGCTGAATAATATTCCATTATATACATGTATGTATGTATATATATGTATATATGTGTGTATATATGTATATATATGTGCCCCACATTTAATCATGGAAACTTAGGCAAGTGCTCTTTACTACAGGCTGCACTATATTTTCTGTGTATTATTTGATGATAGTAATGCCTAAGTCAAATAACATAATACATGGAAACACTGTAAAATATACATTGCAAGTTATATGCAATGAGAGTTGCCTAGGTTATACTGTGGCTATGTTGAACCATCTCAGTATTCTCAAGTGGAATCTCAATTAATAAAAAGAAAAAGTAATGTGGATACTCACTGAGTGGCATACAGGGATCAGGTTATCTATGCAATTGTCTTCCACAATGAACTGACTAAGAGTGTCATGAAGCACCTGTAAGGACCCTGTGACTGAGGAGAATAATTTTAAATTCACAAATATAACACACTTAAATTCATTAAATTCTGGGCACATACCATTATGCCAATAAGGAAGCAATTGCAGTTAAAAGAATGTCTTGTGATTTACAGCATGATACAACCTCATTATAAGAACATGAAAACACTTAAGAGGAAAACAAATGAAATAGCAGCATTGAGGGTACAAATCAAAGTGCATAAAAACATGCTTTTATGATTTCTCTATATACAAATAGTATATATTACAGGATGCAATTTCTATAAAATTCAAGAACTATCAAAACAAATCTACGGTATTGGACTAAGAATAATGATTATTCTGAGGGTCACTGACTAGAAGGGAGGGTGAGAGGGCATCTTGACTGCTGGTAAATCTTACTTATATTTACAGTTGACCCTTGAACAACTTGAAGGTTAGAAAAAATGACAAAACTAGAGAAAAAAACAATTTTGATGAGATCAAAATTGAACATTTTAGTATAAAAATATACAGTAAAGAAAGAAAACAAAAAAACATAACCATTATACTGTCTAGGAAATATGTTTTCAGAATATCTAAAACACTGAATGATCAGATACCATATATATATATATATATATATATATATATATATATATATATATATATATATATACATTCCTCAGGAAATTATGTGAATTCAATGAACAGGCAACTCACAGAAGTAAATACCTAAATGCAAAACAAGTGGTGGAAAAAGAAAAATGGGATTAACAACTTAAAAAAAATCCTAAATTATGGAATTCCTTTTCAGAATATGTGCATAAAGTATGACTCTTTCAACTCCTTTTTATTTATATTTTACATATTTACAAGTTACTAAAATAAATTTGGCTCAAATAATTTCATATGCATTTGAGTATCTCCTAGATGTAAGTGATGATATACAAGGAAATTCATTCCTTCCATCTGTGATTTTCTTCTAAATTCAACTAATAAATTTTTATTTTCAGAAACTTCACTTTTCATTTCCATAATTTCCACTTGATTCTTGTTATTAAATAAATTAAAATTCTTGCTGATATTCTCTCTTATTACCTATTTTCTTTAATATATTAATCATAATTATATTAAAGTTTGTACTAATTTTCTCTTGCTATGAAGCATATTTTCCCAAATGTAGCTACTTAAAATAGTACCCACTAATCAGTTCACAGTTCTAGAGATCAAAAGTCAAAATACAATGTGTCTGGGTCCTCTGCTCAGAGACCCAAAAGGAAAGTTGAGATGTCAGCCAGTCTACAGTCTCATCTGAAATATGGAGTCCTCTTCTAAGCTCACATAATTATGGAAGAATCTTTTTGCAGTTTTAATATGAGGTCCCTATTTCTTTGTTTTCTCTCAGCTACTGGCTAGGGCTCCCAGCAGCCACCCAAATTTCTTGCTAAATGGCCCCCTCCATCTTCCAAGCCAACAATAAAAAAAATTACTCTGAGAATCTATCTTAGATCCAAAAGCTATTCTGTCAAAAGGAGCCTTGTCCCAGGGTTCACGTGATTGGCAGTCCTTTCAAGGATAATTTCAATATATTATGGTCAACTATTTGGGACCTTAAATACATCTGCAAAATCCCTTCACAGCTGTGCCTAAATTAGCATCAGTGAATAAATAGGAGAAGGTTGTGTAAACCAGGACAGGGACATTGGGAACCATCTTAGAATTTTGAAAACCACAAGGTTCCTGTAAGTTAATTCCCATATCTGGAGCAGGTATGTATGTATTTATATGATTTTGGTTTTTATCCCCTCTCCTTCATCTTTGGGCCTAATATGTTTCCTGACTTGCCTAGTAATTTTCAATTGAATACTAGTCAACATATATATTTATTTGAAAAAGAAATAGCATAGGGGCCACAGATAATAATATTATATTACACAAAGTTAACCTTCCTACTGCTGATCATTTTAATATAATCAGTGCTGTAGAGAGAATTCAAACCCCACAAAATTCATATGGTGAAGCCTTAACCTCCCATGTGACCTCATTGGAGATAGGGACATTAAAGAGGTAATTAAGGCTAAATGAGATGATAAGGGTGGAGTTTTGATTGAATAGAAATGATGTCCCTATAAAAAAGGAAAAGATGACATCTCTCTCTCTCTCCTCCCATGTCAGGAACAAAGAGAAGACAGCTTTTGCAAGCCAGGAAGAAAGTTCTCACCAAAAGCTGAACTCTGCTGAAAACCTGATCTTGAACTTTCCAGTCTCCAGAATTATGAGTAAATAAATCTTTGTTGTTTAAATCACCCCATCTATAGTGTTTTGTTATGGCAGCTTGAGAAGGCTAAGACAATCAGGGTTTGTGCTGGATGGAGACTGATTTTCATCCTTGATATAGGTCTGTTCTTATTCACCATTGGCATTCGTTGTTTCACCTAAGAGCCTGATATAATCCGCAAGATTCCTCTCTCTGGTGTGGCCTTAAACTCTTCCCTTTCTTTATCTCACAGGATTGTAAAAATCCACATTTAGTTTTTCAGTGTTTGCACATAGGTTTTTGGTTTCCTGCTCCACAGAGACCTAAGAGTAAATAAACCTCCTGAGGGGAAATGTGTTTGAGGCCCCGCAGGTGTCTGCCACAAGTTACTTTGTGTTCTCTCATGGTGGACTCCTCTGTAAGTGTTTGCAGAGAGCTTTAGAATAGGCTCAGCATCCCACCTGAATCAACAGATACACCCAGGAAAAAGTGGCTACAGAATCCAGCTCGCCTCTTTGAATTTCTTCTTTCTCTGGAATCTCATTCTCTCTCTGCTTTAGCAGGTCTTTATTGCTTTCATACAAATGATTTCTCTATTTTATCTGTTTTTTACTATTTTATAGAGACAGAGAGACACTGATTTTCTACCAGGTAATACATTTGCCAAGAAGTGAAACTAGTTCAGATATTTTGAATATTTTTATTTACCATGCATTACTGAAGCACATTTGTTTTTGTATTTAATTTTTTAATTCAAATTCTTACTAATTATATCTCTTAATATGTCAAATTGAAGAGGCACTGGTATAGATGCTCAAAGATCCTGTCTACTTATTCATCAGAATTACACAGTTTATCCAAAATTTAGAGTTAAATGTAACTTTATAAATTTGTGTTTCAATCAAAGACCTGTATTTAGGAAATATTGTCAAAATTAATATATATGTTTGAAATTCTTTTTCAGTTTCATTGCAGGTCCTGTTTAATTCTACATTAATGGTGCTTGGGTAATTTAAATGGTAGTATGGTATAACAGTGTGAGTACAGACCCTTGACATATAACTGCCTGAGTTTTAGGATCAATCCCTACTTTCTAACTGTGGGACTTGCCAGCTGAACACCTCTATACCTCATCTTTCCAACCTATAAGGTGAGAGAAATAATTTCCCACACTTTTTAAGTTTTGTGAAAATTAAGAAAGTTAATTTTTTTAATTTAATGGACCTACATATGCCCCCCCCTCCAATTCATTTGCTGAAGTCCTATCGCACATATGATGGAATTTGAAGATGGGGACTTTGAAGGATAAATAGGTTTAGATGAGGTCATGAGAGTGAGGCCTTCTAATGATGAGATTGGTGCCCTTTATAAGGAGAGACATCAAAGTGCATTCTACCTCTCTCTCCTCCTCTCTTCCTGCCATGTGGGAACACAGTGAGAAAGTATGTCTGTCTATAAACCAGAAGGAGAGTTCTCACCAGAAACCAGCCATGCTGAAAACTTGATATTAGACTTTAGACTTCTAACCTCCAGAACTGTAAAGAAATACATTTCTGTTGTTTTAGCCACTCAGTCTGTGGTGTTTTGTGACAGCAGTATGGACTGACCAAGACAGTGTCTCATGTGTAGTAACAGTAGATGTAATCACAATACTTGACTCTCCAGAAGCACTCAAGGAAACACACTGGTTGGCCTTCAGAAAATGTTTTCTAAACCTTTGGATGAGTTATTAATGTTGCAAATTGTAACATTTTGTTTTGTACAAAATTTCTTGTTTTATTTTTACTTTTAGGTTTCAAAGTGAAAACTACTATTGCAAAGAGCATAGATTTATCATTTTTTATATCAATTTGATATCATCATATAACACATTGATCCATATCTTCCTCTTAAGCCACAGAGATCTTTACTCTTCACCTTGAGGTCACTTTCCTGACCATGAGAAAATGTACACTTTTCATCTCCTGCTTTAATATGCTCATATTTTGAAAGTAAAATATTCTACTCAATCATACTTTTCTTCATGAGTCCAGGTGTTTACAGGGTAAATTCACTCTTAAGAATTTTATTACTGAATTTCTTTAATGTCACAATTTTTCTTTCTCTCTCTTTTTTTTTTTTTTTTTTTTTTTTGCAGTACTCGGGCCTCTCACTGCTGTGGCCTCTCCCGTTGCGGAGCACAGGCTCTGGACGCGCAGGCTCAGCGGCCATGGCTCATGGGCCTAGGCGCTCCGCGGCATGTGGGATCTTCTCGGATCGGGGCACGAACCCATTTCCCCTGCATCGGCAGGCGGACTCTCAACCACTGCGCCACCAGGGAAGTCCTAATGTCACAATTTGAATATGAGGGAAAGACATTTTCTGGCAGGATAAAATATGTAGTATGAGTAGATTTTCCATAATTTTATCCAAAATAAATTAGACCCTACAGTTCAGATCTTGTGGTTAATTGAGGACAACATTCCCTTCGAGTATCTTTTAGATAATAATTATATAATATTTAAGTGCAGTAATATTTAGGAGGGCATGTTCTCATTATTTGTTTATATAATGAAAAAGAAACGGTGATAATCAGTTTGAATTACACCATAGAAATACTGGAGAGTAAAGTATAGAACGAGTATTCATTAAAATTTTAATGATGATATAAAGTGAAATGGAGACTAATGCCTGGTTTAAATTTCTTAAAAATGAAATTACAAAAAGTGAATAAAAATATTTCTAGAGGAGAAAGAAAAACTGTGCTTGTGACAAACAAAGCAAGGCATATTTGAAAAACTAATTATCCAGACCATTCCGAGTACAAGTTCTTAAATTTTATATTAAGGTATTATCTTTTCTTCTTTGGCAAAGAGTAGAGTTCAGCTGTATGCAGCACCCTGTAAAATTGTCAGGAATATATAGTGAGCCAGCAGAAATGATGTTGAGACATTGGTACAAACAAAAAGATATAGTGACCACCAGATATTATTGACAAGAAATTTTATTGTTTTCTGTTGCCTCATTGTGATCTTAACTTCTTCATTGGAAAATTGATTTCTTTCTTTATGCATATATTTCTTTTTCTCTTAAGAAGATGAGGGTTTTTTCATTGGTAAATGTGCATTAAAATTATATTAATGGAAGTTGTGGATTAACACATTTATCTTATACTCAGTTACTTCTAGAAAATTTAACTTTGCAAAGAGGTTAGATAAGGAACTAATTTTATTTTTACAATGATGAGATACATTGGACAGGAAAAACCTAATATAGACCTTCTATATGACTCAATTCTGGTAGAAAATGATAATGAAAAGAGCAATCTAGTATGACTATCAATACCTGCTACTAGGGTGGTAATTATCAAGTTTAGTAAAGTTGTGAGACAGTAAGAAAATTTTATCCACATTTATCAAGATATAATTATTTAACATTGTATAAGTTTATTGTGTACAATGTGTTGATGAGATACATTTATATATTCTGAAATGATTACCATAGTAAGGTTAGTTAATTTCTTCATTATCTGACATAATAACCATTTCTTTTTTGTAATGAGAGCATGTGAAATCTGTGCTCTTAGCAACTTTCAAATATATAATATAGCATTCTAAACTATAGTCACAATGCTGTGTATTAGAGTCCCAGAACTTATTTGTCTTATAACAGGAAGTTTGAACACTTTGTCCAATATCTCCCCACTTCTCCCAACCCCCAACCCCTGACAATCACCTGTTTCTATGAGTTCGGCTTTTATAGATTTTATATATAAGTGAAATATAGAGTATTTGTCTTTCTCAGTCTGACTTATTTCATTTAGCCTAATTCACTTGAAGTCTATCCATGTTGCCACAAATCACAGAATTTTATTTTTTCTCATGGCTGAATAATCTCATTGTGTGTGTGTGTGTATCTATCTATCTATCTCTCTCTCTCTCTCTCTCTCTGTATATATATATATATATATATATATATATATATATACACTATATATACATCATCTTTATCTGTTTATCCATAGATGAACACTTAGGTTGTTTCCATATTTTGGTGTGAATAATACTTTAATGAACATGGGAAAACAGATATCTCCTTGAGATTCTGATTTCATTTCCTTTGGCTCTTTACGCAGAAATAGGATTGCTAGATTATATGTTAGTACTATTTTTAATTTTTTGAGGAACCTCCCTACTGTTTTCCATAATGGCTGACCAGTTTACATTCCCTTCAACAGTGGACAAGGAGGGTTCCGTTTTCTCCACATCCTCACAAACATGCCCCCCCACCTCCCGCTCTCTCTCTTTTGTATAATAGTCAGTCTAACAAGTATGAGGTGTTATCTCACTGTGGTTTGGATTTGCATTTCTCTGATGATAAGTGATGTTGTGTATCTTTTCATATACCTGTTGACCATTTGTATGTTTTCCTTTGAGAAATGCCTATTCGATTCCTCTGCCTATTTTTAAAATCAGACTGCTTATTTGGTATTGAGTTATATGAGTTATTTATATATTTTAGATATTAACACCTTATCACATATATAATTTGCAAATATTTTCTCACATTCTGTAGGATGTCTTTTCATTTTGTTGATTATTTATTTTGCTGTGCAGAAGCTTTTTGATTTGATGTAACCTCACTTATTTATTTATTTTTTTTGCTTTTATTGCTTGTGCTTTTATGTCATATTTAAAAAATTGTTATCAAGGCATAAACTTTTTTCCTATATATTCTTCTAAGAGTTTTATGGTTTTAGGCCTTATGTTTAAGTCTTTAATTAATTTTGAGTTAATTGTTATGAGTAGTGTATGATAGGGATCTAATTCCATTCTTCCCCATGTAATTATGCATTTTTCTCAACACAATTTATTGAACAGACTATCCTTTTCGTAGTGAGTATTCTAGACTTCCTATTCAAATACTAATGGATATAAATGCGAGGATTTGTTTCTGAGCTCTCCATTCTGTTCCATTGGTCTATGTGTGTGTTTTTATGCTAGTAACATACTATTTTGATTACCATATCTTTGCTGTATAGTTATCTTAAGTTGATTGTTCCAAAGCAACCATATTATACAATTTCTCCTTAAAAATTTTCAAAGATTAAAACAAAATGTTCAGAATGCATATATTACACAAAGCATGGCATATTAAATTTCACAGATCTTGTTTCAATTTTTAATTTCATTCAATAAAAATCAAGTAATTATCATGTATAAATATTTTCCTTTCTCAAATTTTTCTAAAATTAAAATAATGTCAAATATGTCTACTAGCACACATCCAAATATATGATGTATTTCAAAATGATTTATAAAACTATATATTAGAAAAATAGATGAAAGGTAAAATAGTATATTATTTGACAGATATACCCAATGTTAACTATTGTTTCTTCACAAACTTTACTTTCTCTGGTGTGGGTTTATTTATCATACTCTTCAAAACATTAGGGAAAAATTCCTGACCCCAAGAATATATAGAAATAATAACCATTTTGCATTAAGTCTAGAATGACAAAGTCCTTCAAATATATGACTATAAAAAGGTCAATTTTTCTTACTTGCAGGTATTATACTGCTCCATGCCTCCTTTCTATATTGTATAACTCTATTTATGAAACGTTTTCTCCAATCTCCATCTCTAGCTAATTTATTTCAAGTCATTCTGAAATATCGCTGGGGTATTGCTTCATTTAGGAAGACTTCAAATTATTTTACAATTATATTTACCTAATTTGATAACTGTAATTTCTTTAAACTGTCAATATCTACTTACCTACAACCTAAAAAACTGAATAGCATGTGGGTAGTTCGGAAACTTGTTGAACTGGACTATTGCCCTGGTAAGTTCAGCACTTCTCATTGACATGACCAAGATACATTTCAAAGTCAATCGTGCACACACTACATGCCATTTGGTCAATGGTGATTTTTTTCATTGAAAATTCATGTCTTAAATGTGTGTGTGTGCTTGTGTGTGTGTGTGTGTGTGTGTGTGTGTGTATATATATATATATATATATATATATATATATATATACAGATAATTAGTTCTAAGGTAATTTGGAGACTTGAATCAGAGGCTCTATTGAAAGTTTTTAACCACCTTTTTACTCTTATTATATAGCAGCAGAGCAATGTGTAAATAGGTCACTTAAGGATTAGACTCGCATTAAAAATCTCTCATACTGAGAGAAAGAAGAATCCTTGATTTGCTTTATGTTTTAAATATAACTTTTAAAGTTTTATAGATTTTTTATCTTTCACTACAGAGAAAGATATAGCTCTGATAATTACACTGCTTTTCACAAATTATCAGAAGGATGTAAAATGTATTTACTGACATTTAAAAAGTTACTCTTTTGGCATCATTTTTTGCTAATGAGGTTGTTTCACAATGTTTGCAAGCTCATGTGACAGGGTGACATTTTATTATATGAATAAGGTCAGCTCTGTTACTGAGTTTGTGAAAGGAAAAAAAAAAGTCTTCTTGAAAGTTGAAATTATTGATATTAAATACATTTAACCCAAAGCTTGCTTTAAAATCAAGAAATGGCACCTGAAATTCATGTAGATACTCTAACTTATGAGGTGGAATTTCAGCAATTATGAGGCAATGTCAGGAGGTACATTGAGGATAGGAATCAGCCGTGTTAAGGGTTATTTTCAAGTTAATTTTTGAATGGTACAGTGGCTATTATTTTAGAGAACAAGACATACAGACTTATAAATGGAAGTGTAAAGTCTGCTCTGTCTTCCTTGTGCTTCTCCTGGCTTCATCATCCACTGTCATTAAAAATATCAGGGGGCTTCCCTGGTGACGCAGTGGTTGAGAGTCCACCTGGCGAAGCAGGGGACACGGGTTCGTGCCCCGGTCCGGGAAGATCTCACAGGCTGCGGAGCGGCTGGGTCCGTGAGCCATGGCCGCTGAGCCTGCACGTTCAGAGCCTGTGCTCTGCATGTATGGAGTAAGTATAATGTGAGTGTTGTCCTTTAAGATGAGCAATATTTTGAAAGATTAAAATGTGGAGTCAAGCTAATTAACATACTTTTTCATCACATAGTAACATTTTTTGTGATCAGAGCACCTGAGATCTACTCTAAAATATCTGCAGGAAATGTCAATGAGGAGTTTTTAAAAATTCCCTGCTATATTTAAATGCCCCAAATTAGACATACCATATAAATCTCTTAGAACAATTGTATGAAATTATAAGTAAATGTTTTAAAATTATTATTACCAATACAAATTCTGAATATTATATTGTCCTTAAGTAAAATATTAGTATATCTTAAAACTGATTTTTTTAACATAGAAACTAATTGATGGCACATTTACAAGCATATTTACTCATATGTTCATCTGGTCCATTCTAACAAAATTGTATACTCAGAATAAGTAAATTCGTATTTTTCCACTGTAGGCTCAAAAGTGCTCTCAGTGATAAACTACCTACATATCCTTAATCTTGTCACTTTAGTAGCGTTGCCCACAGACTTTTCTCTTGAAAATCAAGTTGCTGAACTGATTAATATCTACTCCCTTTCAAATCTGCAAAACTATTATGCTGAAGACAAGGTGCTGTTTGGTGATAAATATTGTCTCTTAACAGAGAGCTATGAATTCCAAGTAAGAAAAACAACTGATGGATATAAAATGAGGAAATCACAATCAAGAAAAAGATTATGTTTGAGGCTAACAGGAATCTAACTCATTCTGACTTATTGATCTTTCTATCTGCAAGGCTTAGCATGCTGAGATTTACGCTACTTAAGATATTAACTAACTAATGGCCTTTCTAAAATAATTTTCACTCCCAATATTCATACTAAACGTAATGTTGTTTCTTAACTTGTAATCAAATTAATAAATGCACATACTGTAAATATTAAATGGTATTGAAGAGTTATAAAAATAGTCATGTCTTAACTGACCAAGTTCCACTTCCCAGCCCTGCTTCTCTGAGGCAATCACTCCCACATCCTTTTACTTTTTCCTTTGGTATTCACCGCATTTTTCTAAATGCATGTTTTATGACCATTTCATAATTCATTGATTTTGATCATTACCAATTGACTTACTATAATAGTAAATGAAGATTTAGTTCTTCAGTGTTCTCTCTCCACAGCCTCCCTTTTTGCGCTAATATTATTATATTGCTCTCTTTGATTATTGTCTTACTCAAAGATGATTACATTATTATAAATATGTAAATACTGTTCACAGCTGATCTAGAATTTTTTTGCTTATGCACCTTAACAAAATTTTCCTGAAGTTTATAATACCCTTTTCTTGTACTTAGTTTTTTTTTATTTTTGCAGTACGTGGGCCTCTCACTGTTGTGACCTCTCCCGTTGCGGAGCGCAGGCTCCGAACGCGCAGGCTCAGCAGCCATTGCTCACTGGCTCAGCCGCTCCGCGGCGTAGGGGATCCTCCCGGACCGGGGCACGAACCCATGTCCCCTGCATCGCCAGGTGGACTCTCAACCACTGCACCACCAGGGAAGCCCTCTTGTAGTTATTTTATGCTCTTATTTTTAAATTTCCTGAAATCTTCCAATAGATATATAAACGCATACATGTGTTCTAAGTGTTTACAAGGAACTTATTCCTTTCATTCCATTTCCCCATTGTATTCTCTGACTTCCCATTTTTCAACCTCCATTATTTGGATGTTAGACATTCTAGCATATCCCCTATTTGTCTTATCTTTTTTTTTTGGTAATTTCTATTTCTTTATTTTTTACTATATTTTCTGAGCAATTTTCTCAAATTTTCTTCCATATCATGAAGAATGTATAAATACATATTTTGAAAGGCTCTTTCTTATTTCCCTTTATATCACATATTGTTCTAGTTGTTCTCTATAGAAAACTATTCTAGATTCCTACTTCATAAATATGTGTAGATATGCAGAAGTGCTGAGAGATAATAATCTATTATCTTCTAGCATTTCTGATACCTAAACATGGAGATTGAGTCTGGAGGTTCAAATAATCCATTTGCAGACTTTGCTTCAAGACCAGGGCTTCATTCTTTTATTATTATTATTATTTTTATTTTCTTACATTCGAAATGTACTTATGAGTTTTGTGGGAAATTACTATTCATTTTTAAAATATCTTTATTGGAGTATAATTGCTTTACAATGGTGTGTTAGTTTCTGCTTTATAACAAAGTGAATACATATACATATATCCCCACATCTCCTCCCTCTTGCGTCTCCCTCCCACCCTCCCTATCCCACCCCTCTAGGTGGTCACAAGGCACCGAGCTGATCTCCCTGTGCTATGCAGCTGCTTCCTATTAGCTATCTATTTTACATTTGGCAGTATATATATGTCCATGCCACTCTCTCACTTCATCCCCCTTCCCCTTCCCCATGTCCTCAAGTCCATTCTCTATGTCTGCGTCTTTATTCTTGTCCTGCAGGGCTTCAATCTTATGTCCTACTCTGCTTCATATTCCTGAATACTGAGACTTTATCATTCTTCAAATTTATTTTTTTAGTTAGTATAGTTGATTTACAATATTGTGTTAGCTTCAGGTGTGCAGTAAAGTGATTAAGTTATACATATATATGTACGTATCTATATTTTTTCTGATTATTTTCCATTATAGGTTATTACAAGATATTGAATATGGTTCCTTGTGTTATGCAGTAAATCCTTGTTTTGTATCTATTTTATGCATGGTAGTGTGTATCTGTTAATTCCATACACCAAATTTATCCCTCCCCTGTCCCCTCTGGTAAACATAAGTTTATTTTCCTATGCCTGTGAGTCTGTTTCTGTTTTTGAAAACTCTAATTCGAAAAGATATATGCACTCCAGTGTTCATAGCAACACTATTTACACTAGCTAATACATGGACGCAACCTAAGTGCCCATGGACAGATGAGTGGATAAAGAAGTTGTGAGATATATATATATATATATATATATATATATATATATATATATATATATATAATGGAATATTACTCAGCCATTAAAAAGAATGGAATCATGCCATTTGCAGCAACATGGTGGACCTGGAGATTATCATACTAAGTGAAGTAAGCCAGACAGAGGAAGATGAATATCATATGATGCCACTTATGTGTGGAATCTAAAAAATGATACACATGAATTTATTTACAAAACAGAAATAGACTCACCGACATAGAAAACAAACTTATGGTCACCAAAGGGGAAAGGGAGGAAAGGATAAATTAGGAGTTTAGTATTAAAATATCAAAAAACTAAAAATAGAACTACCCAAAGACCCAGCAATTCCACTCATGGGTACATATTCAAAAAAAAACAAAAACAAAAACACTAATTTGAAAAGATATATGCACCCCAATGTTAACAGCAGCACTATTTACAATAGCCAAGACATGGAAGGAACATAAGTGTCCATCAACAAATGAATGGATAAAGAAGAGGTGGTACATACAATGGAATATTACTCAGTCACAAAAATAATGAAATAATGCCATTTTCAGCAACATAGATGGACCTAGAAATTTTCACACTAAGTGAAGTAAGTCAGACAAAGACAAATATTATATGACATTGTTTACATGTGGAATCTAAAAAAAATAGTCCATGTTCACTTTTGACTCATGTGCTGACCAGCTTCATTCCTGCTTTGGAGATAACAGGGAATTTATGCTTCCCCAATATCTACCTGGGCTTTTAAAAAATATTGATTCACAGATGATATGGTTTTATGACTTTTTAACTAGATTCTCTCCCTTCTCAGAGAACAGAACCTCTTTTTTGTAAAAAGAAACTTTCATTTTTGTGAAACTTTCTAGCAGTATGATATTCCATTTCAGTCAGAATTACTCTAAGAAACAGATGTCACACTTAAGTAATGTGAGGACAGTTAGAAGAAGAACTGTCTTTTCCCAAAGGTGTAGGTAGGATTACTGTAGTAATCCAGTGATGTGCACTCTGCTAATACCCTTCTGCTTGAAGGTGCCAATTAAGGGAGTGGGCATGAGAGCCAGCAAACACAAGAGCTATGCCTCGAGGTTCAACTAACAGAAGCTGTTAACTTAAATCATGTTTGGGTGATTCATCATCATCTTTAACCATTTAAAAAAGATGAATGTTGCTGGATAACTACATCCATGTTTTCAAAACATTGTGATTATTAAGGAATTTTTGTCTGTTCATAATATTCAGAGGTGATCTAGAGACATTTCTTTTAGTTTGATGTTATTAACTTGGATACATCTTGACTCCTTTGACCTGGATAGCGTGGATCTCTGTTTTTATTTTATCTTTATTTATAAAATCTTAACATTAGCTGTTTTCCTGTACAAAATTGTTATCATTTAAAAATTTGAGCCAAGAAAATATACGTTCACTATAGATCCACTATGAAAATAATCACCTCGTGCTAAACGATGATTATTTTCAATCTTTTTGAATAAAAATTCAAACTGTTTATTCCCATGTTGATTATGTAATTTGGATTTTTTCTAAAATTTTATAACGTGATCTTCTTTTTTGTTATTTGTTGCCATTAGAATATATTTTAAACACAATTTTAATGTTGTATGAATCTTAACATGTAGCTCTCTGAATACATTTAGTTATTTCTTCTTGTTCAGAGACATGTTGGTATTTGGAGAATTAGATATTCCAGAAAGAATAGAAATGTGGATTCTCCCAGGTGAGAGAGCATTCCCCCCCACCCAGGAACAGCAAGAAAGCCAGTGAGCAGGAATGCAGTTGAGTTTGGAAAGGAGTAGTTAATGAGGTCAAAGGGGTAACAGGAACTGCTACACACTGTAGCTTTTATTTATTTTGCTCTGGCCTTGGAGACATAGACTCGAAAACATCCACAGCTGCATGCAAGGAAAATACATTCTGCCAACAGCCGCATGAATGTAGAAAAGGTCCTGAGCCTCAAATGAAATTTGAACCCTCATCTAATCCCTTGATTTCAGCCTGGACAGACCTCAAGGAAAGGATTCAGCTGACTAATGCCTGGAAGCTTTACTCTTGAAAACCCTGTTAATAAGTGTGTGGCACTTTGTTAAGAAGCAATAGAGAACTGATACACGGCTCTAGAGAGCTTTCATTCTACTGTATTTCAATGCTTCCTATATAAGCCTTTTCTGTAAGTATCCAATTCCATTTATCTAATTTTTTCTTACAGTGATAAAAATATTTTCCGGTACTAATCAGTTTTCTAACTACCCAGATTGCAGGAGACACCTTTAAACATAAAATGACTGCCAACTCATTCATTTTAGAAGTTAAAAGCCACTGCTGTACAACACTATTGCCTATGATCTGGAAGCACAATCTGCCATCTTCCTACCAGTAACATTAGAGCATTTACTTTCCATATAATAGTGCTTGATGACAAATATAGAACTAAAAACCTCTGTTCATTGCGTTCCCCTGAAAGGTATATTTTATGGTGGTGTATTTTATTATTATTATATTCTTTGAATATAGTAATATATAAAATAAATTTGTATAAACACACAATCTTTGAGGCTTATTCTCTGGCCTGATTTCTAACTAAATACCACCCACTATAAAGGCTTTTAAAGCTTGATGGAAGGCTAAAATTGTATTCCATAAAGAGAACTAAAAATAGACCACTTTTAGAGCTTTATTGATGCTATTATAAGACAGGAAAATGTTTTCTGTAAGTTTGAATTTTACCACACATTTACATGTAGGTACAAATCAAGTTACTATAGCTTTTCTTGAAAAAACAACAACAATTTGAATTCATTTGAGGGTAACAGATTTCGAGGGGGATAAAAGCTATTTCAGCAAAGGAGAAAAAAAAATCTTCAGGCAAATAATGGAAGAAAAGAAAAATGAACATGTTTAAGGCAAATAATAAAGAAAAGGAAGGAGAGAAGCAAAATGTTAGGAAAATTTTAAACCTCGATCTAGCATGTGGTTTTATAAGATAACAGTTACCTGTTAATCTGTGTCCTGTTGGGGGGAAAACATCTCTTTGACATTACTTCATCCATAAGATGAGTTTATAGATGTTTCAAGTTTGGTCTGGTGTGTGGTTATAGAAAATGTTCAATAAATATTAGCTAATATTAATACTATTATTATACATGCTATATTATAATTACTGCTATTGTTATTTCTTCAGGGGTAATCTCTAAGAGGGCATGACTAAGAGTGATTAATTATATTAGTTATATTTTTACATAAAAAGTATTCATGTCAAGGATAATTAGACTCCTTCTGGAAAGTAACAGTAAACAATGCATTGAGAGTTTTCAAACTCTCTACCAAACCCTCTTTGAAGAACGAAGACCTAGCTTTTCTTTGAAATACAGGAATTGGGAAAGACACAAGCAAAATCTGAATCCTGGACTCAAACTTGATCTGCCACAGCTGGAGTCTGATCCAACTTCCAGGATGTTGCCTTGAGACCACACTTAAACTTCCTGATCCCCTGAAATGGTAAACAGGAAGCAAAGATTACAGTGATCAAGGAGGAGAAATTGATGCTATGGTGCCATGTGGAATATGCATGTCATTATGGAGGATAATTGTTCCAGGACCTCTTAGAGTCTTCTGTCTCATGGCAAAGGTTGAGCGGACAAAAGAGGATTGTTGTAGGGATTAAGGCAATTTCTATCTTTTCCTTTTCAGTTACCATGCATAGGAGTCTCTTTTCTTTCATAGATACTTTAGGCTACAATATTAAAATAGCAAAATATATGAAAGCAACCTAAATATCCATCAACAGATGAATGAATTAAAATGATATACATGTGTGTGTATTTATATGTGTATATAGACAACTAAATATTATATATATATAGGCAACTCTCTCTCTCTCTCTCTCTCTCTCTATATATATATATATATATATATATATATATATATATATATATAGAGAGAGAGAGAGAGAGAGAGAGAGAGAGAGAGAGAGAGAGAGAGAGAGAGAACTAAATATTACTCAGACTTAAAGCAGAAGGAAAGCCTTCCATATGTGACAACATGGATGAACCTGGAAGACATTATGTTAAGTGCATTTAGCCAGACACAGAAAGACAAACACTGCATGATTCCATTTGTATGAGGTATCTAAAATAGTCAAATAAAGAATACAATGGTGGTTGTCAAGGGCTTGGGGAGGCAAGGGGAAATGGGGAATTGTTTTTAATAGGTAAAAAGTTTCTGTTATATTTTGGAGATCTGCCATAAAATGTGGTGCCTATATTTATTAATACTGCATAGTACACTTAAAAATGTGTTGAAGGTAGAATATTGTGTTCTTACCATAATAAAAAATCAATTAATTTAAAAATAATAAATAAATTGTCTTGTTACCTTGTAAATCCTTGAGGACAGAATTTTGTCTTATCTATTGTAATACAATTGTCTCTTAGAACCTTACCTGGTGTCTTGCAGTGGTCCAATAAATGTTTGTTGAACTAAACAATATCAATCATGTTTAGGATTGGTTACATGGGAAAATATGTTTGTCACATAAATTTAAATATGTTAAACATTTGTCACCTTAATAATTAACTTTGGGGAAATAATTAAAAGAATTAATCAGAAAGAACTACCTTGTGAACAGTACAGTGAATTCCATATACACATTACCTACATTAAAATAATGCTATCACTTAGCAGTTTTTGGAACTAAAATTAAAGTTAACATACTGCATTTAGTCTTTGTATTTCTTTTTCCAGATCAATTTTATTTATATGTAATGTATAAGCAACAAAATGTACATTTTGAGTGTCTATCTTGATGTGTTTTGACAAATGTATACACTCACATAATCACTAGCTCTAAAATAGAGGAGTTAAATCATGTCAGCCAGTTCCTTGGTTTCTCCACTATAGTTGAATTTTGTTGAATTTTATGTGGAGATCTTGCTAAACTCATCATTAAATTAAGCACCTGTGATTTTTTTTAATGTTCTATTTTTACAATTGTTTAATCTGACAATAGAAGATAGTTTTATTTTTTCCTTGCAATCCTAAATCCACTTTTTTTCCTTATCATACTGGCTAGGAACTTGTAAAATGTTTGTAGAAGCTGAGATAATTGACAGGCTAATCTTTATGATATCACAGGGAAAGCATTCAATATTTCATCACTAGCGGGATTTTGAGTATGGAATTTTTGTAGGTAGGCTGTATCAGTTAAAAATAATACTTTTGAGGCTTCCCTGGTGGTGCAGTGGTTGAGAGTCCGCCTGTTGATGCAGGAGACGCGGGTTCGTGCCCCGGTCCTGGAGGATCCCACGTGTCACGGAGCAGCTGGGCCCGTGAGCCATGGCTGCTGGGCCTGCGCATCCGGAGCCTGTGCTCCGCAATGGGAGAGGCCACAACAGTGAGAGGCCAGCGTACCGCAAAAAAAAAAAAATCCTTTTTTTACTAACATTTTGTTGTTTTTTATTATCATTACTAGTTATTAAATTTTACCATGTTCATTTTATCAAAAATAAAAAAAAATCATCTCTTGAGGTAATAATAATTGTATATTTGTTCTCATTTCCTTGTTAATGTGACTGGTTATACTAACTGATTTTTAATGGAAAAAAAAATCCTTCTGGAAATACGTCACATTTTTTATTTGTTTTTTATAACACCAAACTCTATTTGTTATTTTGTTTAGAATGTTGGTGTATATTTTTATGTTATTGTCCTGACAATATCTTTCTTGTAAAATCCTTTGTAGATTTTTGTATCAAGCTTATCCTGACCTCATAAAATGAATCAGGAATATACCCTCTTTCTTTATTTTCTTCAAGATCTGGTATAGAACCATACTAATTCTCCTTAAAATTTTGAAAAATTGCCAGTTAGCCCATCTGATCCTGGAGTTTTCTTTGTGGGAAGGTTTAAATTAAGGGTTCTGTTATATTAGTAGATATAGACCTATTCAGACTGTCTTTTGTCAGTATTGTTAAATTAAACACTTCAATTTCATATAGATTTTCCCCCCAAATGGCAAAAAGGTGTACATAAAATTATACTATTATTCTGTTAATATTATCTACATGATTGATAATAAAGTCTCCTTTTTCATTCCTTATATTATGTCTTATCTCCTCTCCTCTTGTTCCTATCCTCTAACTGGTCAGCAAAATTCTAAAAATGGAGAATGATGGAGTAGAGATATTAAATATGTCCAGAAAAACTAACTTTGGAACATTGATTTTGTTCTGTGGTAGGGCCTAGAGGTCATTCTGTTTGCCAAAATGATCTATGATATGCTGTTGAGAGGGACAATATCATATTTCATTCTTTCATTCCAGGGATACAGCATAAAATCACATCAGTACTAAAAATCTCATAGCTGCAAGGGGTGGCAATTCCATTCATCTCTCTACTCAGTTTACTAGAATGATTCCTCAAAAACAGATCATGGTGGATGAGAGTGGACAATTTCATTCACTAAAAAGTGGCTCCATTTGCAGTTTCTGTGTAGATCAATGACTTTGGTGGATCAGGTTAATAGGTTTTTATGTAATCTTTGCTCAGAAAGTTCTGACTGTGCAGACATATGAAAATATTTATGAAGCATTGCCTCCTGTCAGCAATACAGAAGGACGGGTTTCAGAATCTAAGTAGTTGACAAACATCAATTGAATTATTAATGGACATGTGCACATATGTTTTCTACATTCTTAAGCATGCAAAATTGTATTATTAAAACATGAAATTAGTCTAAAAAATAAATAAAATATTAAGTCCAGTGACTAAGAGTTGATAGGCTATAAAAAAGTTGGTTTAGTCTTATATTCTTTACTTTTCCTCTTTTCTTTTTGCTTAATCAGTACATATATATATATGAAAGTATATAGTATATATATATATATTTAAAATATACATATACATTGCACTGACTATACTGCCCTATCATTGAAATGAAATGTTTAAAATAAGTTACTTGAATTCTCCTAAAAATGACATAATTTTTTGGCCAATACCATCTAGTTCTAAAAGAGAAAAATAACTACCATGGTGTATAAGGTTTAAATCATATTAGATATCATATATATATATATATATATATATATAATCTGCCCCCTCAATCCATTTGTAAATTATGCCACAGGTTATCATAATTACTTAACAAAATATAAAGATTATAGTAAACTTGGTGTGTACTTGTGCTGCATAGAAAATACAACATAGTTACTAGATAGATGGGTCGTAAATTGATAGAAAATTGTGAAAATATTTGTTACTGAAAATACATTATTTACATCCACAGATTATCTTTCTATGGGTTGTAACACAAAACTGAAAAGTTACCTTGTTATGAGGTGTTACATGCTTTAATGGCATTTATTAGAGTTGGATTCTATCTGTAGTTTACTGAAGGGTCCCTTCCTACCTGAGTGAGTAATTTCAGCCCTGCAGATTATGAGCCTCTTTCTAAACCTATGATATTCAATTGATGGTAAAGCAATTCTTGTTAAAGTCCAAAAATAACACTAAGCTGAGTGCACAGGGACTGGAGGAACTAGATGGGGTATAACTGGCAGAGATGCTGAAGAATCAATTGCTCTGATTTCACCAGTTGGTAAATGGACCAGAGCCGATGGCGTAAATTGAAAGAAATAGTTGGAATATTCTACAATGGCTCTGCTCCAGAGCATGTAAGACAACTTTACTGAACAGTTTAAGCTCCAGACAATTATATCCCCAAATTCAGTTAATATCTTCCTGATATGTCTCTGCACTTTACATATCACATTTGCACAACATAAATGCTTTGGGTCACACTTTGTATAGCTAACAGAACCATTGTTATCGGTACTTTGTCAAAAGTGCCATATTGATTGGAAAAAATGTTTCTAGAAAAACAATTACTACACTAATTATAGCCTAGTATAATAATAACCTCTTCCTTTTCACATCTTCATGTTTAGACTCCAAATTGTTATTGTCATATGTCTGTCATTCTAATGTTAGCTGACTTACACGAAAAAATGTCAAAGCAGCAAGGATCTGTTCTTGCATAGTTTTATTTTTACATATAATTACTTATATATTTAATATAACCATGAATTTCTATTTGAGTAATTTAACAAATAGAAGTTAAATGACCTATGATTTATCTTTAGTTCCATTCATTGAATTTTCAGGTTACATGTGAAATTGTTATATGGAATTGCTTACAGTTATTTTTTCTTATATCAATCATCTGTGGAGACTATTTTTGTATGACTTTATACATATGGTATATAATAAATTTCCTCAAATCTAACAAAAATTAAGTGTTTTGAAATAATGCATTTTGCAAACTGTGCATGCAAGTGGTTGTTTGTTTCAAAACTTTATAATTAAGTTTATTAGCATCAGATCCAATACATGGTGCTTTAGAATGAAGAAATCATAATAACTGAGTGCAAAGAAGTTTCATGTGAAGAATCATATTTTTCTTGGTCTTTGCTGTACACCCAGTGTTTATCCTATATACAGTATGTAGAAGACATCCAATAGGTATCTGTTGAACGCTAAATGAATAAAGGGTCACACTTTGTGTGTGTATATATATATATATATATATATATATATACACACACACATATATACATTATATATATAATGTATATATACACATTATATATCAGAATATAATTTTTTGATACTTTAAAGGCAGAAAAAGTAACATTCAGAAGTTGCAGGGGTCAGAATTAACCTGATTTATTTAAGTAGGGTCTTTAATTGCCTAATAAGTGAGGCTCTTTGCTTGGGAGTGAGGCTAAAGTGGTAAATATAACAAGTCACTGAACTAAAGTTTCTTTAACTTAGTGGTCAAGACAAGTATTTACAAAAAATGATTATGGTAAAATCTCTGTAGATTTATAACATTCTAGCTACTGTTGCCAAACGTTCTTTTAACCAGAGTATGTTTGAACAAGATAATATCAAAATTCTCTTTCAACTTAATATCTTCAAATTATCATTCCTTTAAACATCCGAAATAGTTTTGAAATGTATGCAAAAGTATCTTATGCCAAATTTTCTAGGGAAATTTTATGACTTTATGAATAGGCATTTCTGTGGCAATTAAAAATTACAATATCTATGGACTCTCTAAATTCATAAAATTTTCCTAGAAAATTTGGCAAAGTGGTAACTATGTGAGGTGACAAGTATGTTAATGTAGCTTGATTGTGGTGATTATGTCACAATGTTTTTGTATATCAAAACATTAAATTCCACCTTAAATATATGCAATTTTTATTTGTCAATTTTTCCTCAATAAAGCTGAAAAAATTAAGTCCTTTACAGTATTGTCATTTTATTGGCCATTTGCATATCTTGTTTTTATTTATTTATTTAGTTTTTACATCTTTATTGGCGTATAATTGCTTTACAATGGTGTGTTAATTTCTGCTTTATAACAGAGTGAATCAGTTATACATATACATGTTCCCATATCTCCTCCCTCTGCGTATCTTCTTTGGAGAAATGTCTTTTGAAGTGTTTGCCCATTTTGTGTTTGAGTTATTTGTGTATAAGAGGTTTTAATTATCACCAAATTTTTTAAAAAAGTCCTTTTCTTACTCTGAGGACATTTAAATTATCTGATACTAACAAGGCACTAAAATTAAGAGAAATACTCCTATTTCAACTTCCAATATGTACAACATTGTGTATAAATTAGCATTGTTATTGAAAACCTTGTTGTAGGCAGTATTCTAAGATGGCCTCCTCCATTATCTGTACTATCATGTCCTTGTCTAATACCCACCCCTTGAATGTAAGATGGTTTAGTGACTTGCTTTTAACCAATAGAATACAGCAAATGTAATGAGATGTTTCTTCTATACTTGGGTTACAAAAGTTTGTGACTTCTACACTGCCACTAACTCTATTGTCCTTTCTTTCAGCTTGTATGCTTTGATGAAACAAGGTACCATTTCGGAGACACCCTTTTGTCAAGGAAATGAAAGCAAACTTTTGTTCAGCACCCCCTGATGAATTGAATTCTTGCAGCTACCCAGTGCACTCGGAAATCTACAGTCAGGTCCTCAGATGAGACCCCACTCTGGGCTGACATCACAATTTCAGCCTTGTTAGAAATCCTAATGCAGCCATACCATATCTAAATTTTTGACCAACAGACTGAAATAAAATAAATATTTATGGCACTAAATGTGTGGAAATTTACTTTGTAGCAATAGACAATTATTTCTCCTAATGAAATTTTCTATATGTGTTGAAATGATAAAGAAATGAGTAACCCTTTTAAAATAATGTTAGAATAGCTTCTACTTAATATAAAATAACACAAGTAGATTTATTTATATATCAATTGAAAAATTAATCTAGACCAAATATTTAGACAAGAAAGATTAAACAGTACTCACAACGAAGCTATGAAAAAAAGTATAATAATGTGGAAATACATGGATGTGAAAATAAAACAGATAAACAAAAACTATTTCCAAATTTATGTAAAATAATGTTACCTGATGACTCACAAAGAAATAACATTTGTATCTCAAAATGTATATATTATTGAACTAATTAAGTATCAAAAGATTCAAGAAAGTTTGCTTTAATTGATGAAACTCAGCGTGGGCAAAGATGCAAGGCAATAGCTCCATCTATTACTTATGTCTTTTGGGGATGTATCACATGTAATCACATGCTGGGTTTGTTCCTGCCCAGCCTGTGTTTCATCTTTAGAATAGTTACACAAAACTATGTTGCTCCCTAAGGTAATGGGTCAATATATCCTTTTTTTACCTCGTAAAGCTAGAGGAGACCTTACCAATCCATATTTTAGAAGGAAGCATTCAAATTTTCTTTCCTAAAATTTTGAATTTACAGTCACAGTGTTGAATTCACAGAATGAGAGAGTGGTGGATTCAAGAGCAGAAAGAAAATGAATCTAACAACCAAAGTCAAAGGCAGGAAAAAACTGAGACAGAAGATCTTAATTGTTCTCTAGCAGTGTCTGTTCTGAATAAGGAAGAGAAGAGCATACACATATAACTAGCAAACGCAGTGTGTGACAGAGAAAGAAAACTCAAGTAGTGAGGCTAGTCTGATGAATTCCCAGCAGACATAAGCCCAGGGTACTGATTGTAAATAAATCTGTGTTTCTTTCTTCTAAGTAACTCCTTATTAATACTTTAAAAAAATTTTGGTGGAGTCTCATTATTTATCATATGAATATTAATTAATTTTTCTTTATGAGTCAAAATCCTTTTCTAGAAATCAGTCTTTAAGACAAAAATTGACATTTGGTAATATCTGATGAACAAAAACACTTTAAACAAACACAGCTGCAACCAAATTGGATAGTTACATACATTGTAATATTTTCAGTAAGGTTATAATATGATGTCTCATGTGATTATTATTTGCTATGGGCATGATAAGTGATTGAGACAAAATATTAAGGAAATAAAAAACATTGAGAAATAAATATTTAAAGTTAAAAAAATAAAGGTAAGCATATAAATCCTAAATGTTTATGTACCACACTGACATTTTTCTTTTATCAATATAGTATATGTCTTAGTAATTTTATTTACAAAACTCATGTGAGGTCTAAAATGGACTAAAGTGTTTTCAGCTTTATATAAAGATATTTTTGTAAGCTGGGTATTACAGTTTTAAGGAAAAATTTAAATATTGAATGAAATGAAGAATTTTCATCATTCTTTGACTGGTAATTTGCATTTGTAGATGATTTGATTGCAATATTAGTCTCCTTTTATGTACTATACATAATGTATATATATATAATATATGATGTGTGTATATATATATATATATACATGTATATAAATTAAATTAATGAAACATGGTTCTATTTAGTATGCTAGGCAGAATAATAATAGAGCCTTCTTTGATTATTAAATAAAAGATAAATATAAAATTTATATTGATATATATTTATATATATATCAATATATATTTATATATATTTATATTTTAGTCAGTGGTCAAAGAAGGTGAACTAAAACATTCTGACTCTTAAGCACTAAATAGAACTATGTCTCCTTCATTTAATTGGGCTTTTTGTTCCACATTAAACACAGAGTGACTCATGCCCGGGTATTCTAATCTTTGGTTTATGTTCATGACATGAAAGTTGCCTAGAGTACTCATACATGGGCCTTCATCTAAGTTTTGCCATAACCTTCCTCTTCCACAGTTTCATCTGTTACTGTCAAATAATTATTCTGTAAAAAACTATAATTACATATTTCATCTCTAGTTTCAAACATAACAGTTAATAGCTGAGTAAGTTTGTGTCAGTTTTTAAGCTTTTTAGAATGACTTTTCCATGTCATTGTTTTGTTTTGCATCATTGTAACTTCAAATAAGAACTCTAGGAAAAATTGCTGTCTTCACATCGAAAGCAAATAGATATGAACAAATACGGTACAAATATTTCACATGTGTGCTTTGATTATAGAACTAATGATTCTCTAATCTCTACTCCATTATTCCAAAAAAATACTTATTACTAATGTGATGAAAGAATTGTGAAATGGGAAATCAATGTCAAAATATTCCCATATGGATTAAACATGAAATTTTAAAGATGCAGCAAATGTTTATTGATGATGCCCCAAATTATCTTTGAGATATCTTCAGTCAGCCATGAGCAAAGAGAAAATTGGTCATATTTAAGTTTTTCAATATGAGCAAAAAACATCTTACATAACTCAAACTATGTAATTAGCACAAAAGACACACTGGGGCATATAGATAGAAACTATCTGATACAATCAGCTAATTCATTGTAATAAAATAATGCAACCACCCCCGTCACTGACAGCACCCCTGCTGCTGAGTCTCCACTCTGCCTCGACCCTGGACAGTGGCCAGAGGAACCCCATCACCTCCTTTCTGCTGCATTCCTCAGCCTGGCCTCTGCATCTCCAAATGGCCCTAGTTACAGGAGGTAGCATGTGGAAATGATCTGGCCAATAGTGAGGGAAACTTATGAGACCTTGAGACACTTGGAGTTTGATCTGGAGCTGCAAGCAGATGCTGAAATCCCTCACCTGGAAGCCTTGGCTGCTGTGAAAAGGGGTGGAATCAAGATGGCATACTAGGAGGATATGGAATTCACGTCTCCTCACAATTAGGGCACCTACCAAGCACCGGAGGGGGACCACGGACACCTAAGGGGATGAGAGGAGCCACCAGTGACTGGTGAGCTCTCCTTTTGCTTGTTCCCCACCCACTTATTTGTTTTTTTTCTTTTTTCTGTTGTGGTTTTATTTTATCTTGTTGCAGTTGTTTCAATTATAGTTTTATTTTTCCTAATATATTTTTTATCTTACTAATTTTATTTTGTTTTTTATTCTTTGATATTGTACAGCTCCTTTTTTTCTTTCTTTTTTCCTTTTTATTTATTTATTTTTTACCATACCACAAAGCTTGTGAGATCTTGGTTCCCAGGCAGGATGTCAGGCCCAAGCTCCTGTGATGGGAGCTCTGCATCCAAACCACTGAATTAACAGAGAATCTCAGACCCCAGGGAATATCAATCAGAGTGAGACCTTCCAGAGGTCCTCATCACAGCACCAAGACCCAGCTCTATCCAACTTCCTGCAAACTCCAGTGCTGGATGTCTCAGGTCAAACAACCAGGAAGACAGGAATACAGCACCACCCATCAAAAACAAAACAAAACAAAACAAAACAAAAACAAAAACAAAACAAAAGAAAACAAAAAACAACAAAAGAAAGAAACAACAAAAAATTATGTTAGAGACAAAGGAGCAAAGTAAAAACCTAAAAGACCAAATAAATGAAGACGAAATAGGCAACCAACCTGAAAAAGAATTCAGAGTAATGATAGTAAAGATGATCCAAAATCTCAGAAACAGAATGGAGAAATTACAAGAAACATTTAACAAAGATCTAGAAGAATGAAACAGCAAATAAACAGTGATGAACACCACAATTAATGAAATTAAAAATACTCTAGAAGGAATTAATAACAGAATAACTGAGGCAGAAGAACGGATAAGTGAGTTGGAAGATAAAATGGTGGAAATAACTACTGCAGACCAGAATAAAGAAAAAAGAATGAAAAGAATTGAAAACAGTCTCAGAGACCTCTGGGGCAACATTAAAGACACCAACATTGGAATTACAGGGGTCCCCGAAGAAGAAGAGAAAAAGAAAGGAACTGAGAAAATATTTGAAGAGACTATAGTTGAAAATTCCCCTAATATGGGAAAGAAAATAGTTAATCAAGTCCAGGAAGTTCAGAGAGTCCCATGCAGGATAAATCTAAGGAGAAACATGCAAAGACACATAATAATCAAACTATCAAATATTAAAAACAAAGAAAATCCTCAACAAAATACTAGCAAACAGAATCCAATGACACATTAAAAGGATCATACATGATGGATCATCAAGTGGGGTTTATATCAGGAATTCAAGGATTCTTCAGTATATGCGAATCAATCAATGTGATACACCATATTAACAAATAGAAGGATAAAAAACTTATGATCATCTCAACAGATGCAGAAAAAGCTTTTGACAAAATTCAACACCTATTTATGATAAAAACTCTCCAGAAAGTAGGCATAGAGAGAATCTACCTGAATATAATAAAGTCCATATATAACAAACCCACAGCCAACATCGTTCTCAGTGGTGAAAAACTGAAAACATTCTTCTAACATGAGGAACAAGACAAGGTTGCCCACTCTCACCACTATTATTCAACATAGCTTTGGAAGGTTTAGCCACAGAAATGAGAGAAGAAAAAGGAATAAAAGGGATCCAAATTGGAAAAGAAGAAGTAAAACTGTCACTGTTTGCAGATAACATGTTACTATACATAGAGAATCCTAAAGATGCTACCAGAAAATTACTAGAGTTAATCAATGAATTTTGTAGAGTAGCAGGATACAAAATTAATGCACAACAATCTTTTGCATTCCTATACACTAAAGATGAAAAATCTGAAAGAGAAATTAAGGAAACACTCCCACATACCATTGTAACAAAAAGAATAAAATGCCTAGGAATAAACCTACCTAAGGGGTCAAAAGACCAGTATGCAGAAAAGTAGAAGACACTGATGAAAGAAATTAAAGATGATACGAGCAGATGGAGAGACATACTATGTTTTGGGATCGGAAGAATCAACATTGTGAAAATGTCTATACTACCCAAAGCAATCTACAGATTCATTGCAATCCCTATCAAACTACCAATGGCATTTTTCACAGAACTAGAACAAAAAGTTGCACAATTTGTATGGAAACACAAAAGACCCTGAATAGTGAAACAATCTTGAGAAAGAAAAACAGACCTGGAGGAATCAGGCTCCCAGACTTCAGACTATACTACAAAGATAAAATAATCAAGACAGTACGGTACTGGCACAGAAACAGAAATATAGATCAATGGAACAGGATAGAATTCCCAGATGTAAATCCACGTACATATGGTCACCTTATCTTTGATATAGGAGGAAAGAGTATACAATGGAGAAAAGACAGCCTCTTCAATAAGTGGTGCTGGGAAAACTGGACAGCTACGTGTAAAAGAATGAAATTAGAAACTTCCTAACACCATACAGAAAAATAAACTTAAAATGGATTAAAGACCTAAATGAAAGGTCAGACACTATAAAACTCTTAGAGAAAAACATAGGCAGAACACTCCATGACATAAATCACAGCAAGATCCTTTTTGACCCACCTCCCAGAGAACCGGAAATAAAAACAAAAATAAACAAATGGGACCTAATGAAACTTAAAAGCTTTTGCACAGCAAAGGAAAACATAAAAAAGATGAAAAGACAACCCTCAGAATGGGAGAATATATTTGCAAATGAAGCAGTAGACAGAGGATTAATCACCAAAATATACAAGCAGCTCATGCAGCTCAATATCAAAAAAAGAAAAGAAAAGAAAAGAAAAGAAACCCAATACAAAAATAGGCAGAAGACCTAAATAGATATTTCTTTAAAGAAGATATACAGATTGCCAACAAACATATGAAAGGATGCTCAACATCACTGATCATTAGAAAAATGCAAATCAAAACTACAATGAGCTATCACCTCACACAGGTCAGAATGGCCATCATTGAAACTCTACAAACAATAAATGCTGGAGAGGGTGTGGAGAAAAGGGAATCCTCTTGCACTGTTGGTGGGAATGCAAATTGATATGACCACTATGCAGAACAGTATGGAGGTTGCTTAAATAACTAAGAATAGAGCTACCATATGACCCAGCAATCTCACTACTATGCATATACCCTGAGAAAACCATAATTCAAAAAGAGTCATGTACTGCAATGTTCATTGCAGCATTATTTACAATAGCCAGTACGTGGAAGCAACCTAGGTGTCCATCAACATATGAATGGTTAAAGAAGATGTGACACATATATACAATAGAATATTACTCAGCCATAAAAAGAAATGAAATTGAGTTATTTGTAGTGAGGTGGATGGAACTAGATTCTGTCATACAGAGTGAGGTAAGTCAGAAAAAGAAAAACAAATACCGTATGCTAACACATGTATATGGAATGTATATATATAGGTTCTGATGAACCTAGGGGTAGAACAGGAATAAAGACACTGATGTAGAGAATGGACTTGAGGACATGGGGAGGGGGAAGGGTAAGCTAGGATGAAGTGAGAGAGTAGCATTGACATATATACACTACCAAATACAAAATAGATAGCAAGTGGGAAGCAGCCACATAGCCCAGGGAGATCAGCTCAGTGCTTTGCAACCACCTAGAGGGGTGTGATAAGGAGGGTGGGAGGGAGATGTAAAAGGGAGGATATGTGGGGATATACTATGATTATAGCTGATTCACTTTGTTATACAGCAGAAAGTAACCCAACACTGTAAAGCAATTATACTCCAATAAAGATGTTAAAAAAAACCCAGAATGCAACCATAAAAAGACTCTTTTCAGTGATTAGAAATTGAAGTAGTTTTCAAATATTTATTTCAGGGTTAAACAATGTAATTTCCCATTTTAAATAACATTTCAAAGAAGAAAAAGAAATGTCACATTTTAAACATTTCAAGATCAATAAAATTAGATTTATAAATGTAAGCTATGTAAAACATTGTCACATTATTTCTTGAAGTGAATTAATGTAACTCAGATACTTTATTGAAATAATCATTGTGGCCTGTGGATGAATACCTGATTGTGATATGATTTAAAACATGTAATAACTCTCTCATAAATATACTAGCAAAACATCTATTTTCATGAAGTAACATAAATTAAATCTTTAAGGAGAAATAAATATAAATGTAGATCACTATAAACATTTCAGAATACCATGAATCTTATGAATAGAAAGAATGCTAGAAAAGAAATTATATAACTAGCAATTCAGATTTCAAATAGCATTCATTGAAAAACATCAGGATTTTTTAAATTGGACAAATGTCAGTTGTTTGTGAAAGACCTCCAGACACAGGCCACCAGGAACACACCTTTAGTTGAACAAGTTAGATTTATTACTCTTTGCCTGAAAGGAAAACACATAGGGAACTATGGGGCCTCTCAATAAGATGGCATTAGAAAGATCTATTATAGGAAGGAACTTTGGGTAATTCTTGGAAGGGTCCAAGGAAGTCGTGCTTGGCTCATAATTGGAGGCTGTCCAGAAGTGGGACAATTTTATGATTGAGTATATCAACAAATCTTAGTTATAGGAAGGGCAACCTGGGTAAAGAAGCAGCTGTCTTTTATTTTAGTGGAGAGAGAGGGAAATTTGATATTTCATAGGTTTCACAGTGACCTTATTTTGTCACATTTATCATCCACTCGAAGTGACTTGATGTTGGTATGTTCTGTGAGATTGTTTATGTTCACCAGGATTATAACATGGTCCAGCTGTGAGCATCAAGCCAGTTTATAATAACACTGAGCTCTAACCGCAAGCGCCTGTAAGCATCAGACCAGTTCCAGAATGATAGGGGTTGTTTTCTTTATCAGAGTTTAGTGCAGCAGCTAGTTAGCTATTTAATTCAAAACACAAGGGTTCATAAAATTATTTAGTGACATTTCTAAAACTGATGCCAATTCTGTTGGATAATTTATTCATATTTCATATGATAACGTTATGTCTCAAAGAGTTTAAATGAGTTGTTAATGGGTCATTACTGATTCTAGTCAGGATCAAGAAGCAAGCTCATTTTTTTTGACCTGAGTATTGTGTGGTGTCTTCTATACCAGTTTACTCTCTCAAATGACATGTTATATATTCTTTTTGCAGCCTTATTGAGGTAAAATTAACAAATAAAAGTTATATATTTAATGTGTACAAGCTGATATTTTGATAAATGCATACAATGTGTAATAATTAACGAAGTCAAGGTAATTAACATAACCATCACCTCACAGAGTTACCATTTTCATTTTTGAGTGAAGCTAGGAATGAGAACAGAAGATCTACCCTCAGCGAATTTCAAATATACAATCCAGTATTGTTAACTGTAATCGCATTATTGCACCTTAGATCTCTAGAATTTATTAATTGTCCATAACTGAAAATGTGTACCCTTTAACCAACATCTCCCCATTTCCCCTTCTCCACAACCCCTGGCCACCATTCTACTTTCTGCTTCTGAGTTTGACTCTTGTGATTCCACATATAATTGAGATCATGCAGTATTTATCTCTCTGTTTCTAGTTTATTTCATTTAGTGTAATGTTCTCCAGATTCAACAATAGGGAGAGGACAGTCTCTTCAATAAATTATGCTGAGAAAATTGGATACATACATGTAAAAAATGAAATTGGACTGTTATCTTACACCATAGTCAAAAGTCAACACAAAATGGATAAAAAAATGTAAATATAAGACCTGAAACTAAAAGTCCTGGAAGAAAACAGAAGAAAAGCTTCATGACTTTGGACTTGGCAATGATGTCTTGTATACGACACCCAAAGCAGAAGCAACAAAAGCAAAATTAGACACATAGGACAACATTAAACTAAGAAGTTTCAATTTTCAAACTCTCAGGACTTCCCTGGTGGTACAGTGGTTAAGAATCCACCTTCCAATTCAGGGGACACAGATTTGATCCCTGGTCAGGGAATTAAGATCCCACATGCCGTGGGGCAAGTAAGCCCACAAGCTACAACTTCTGAGTCTGCACGCCACAAATAGAGAGAAACCTGTGTGCCACAATGAAAGGTCCCACGTGCTGCAGCTAAGACCTGACACAGTCAAAAACAAATAAATAAATATTTTAAAAAATTTATTTTCAACCTCTCTTCAAAAAATCAATATAGTTTCTTCCCTTCACAATTGGTAAAAATTCTGCTCTTCAAGGAGGATGACCTAACATATTTACCAAATATAAAATTTTTATATTGGAAAATTCTGGAAGCAGAATATTATTAAGTTCAGTCAATAAAATTTGACAAGGCATTAGAAATAAGGAGGCAAAATTATCATTATTTATGGATAAGATTTAATATTTTACACATCCAAGAGTCAAGCTTGAGAAACTATTAGTAACATGAGGATAAATTATGAAGAAGGTTGAATACAAAATAAAAATACAAGTATATGAGCCATATATATATATATATTTTATATATATATATATTTGAAAACTACCTCATTTTTCAAAACAAAACAATAGACTAAAAGTAGATTTTACAATCAACGTGCATGTATTTGGAAGAGAAAAAAATTAGATGCATCTAGGGGACACAAAGTAAGTTGTCCTCTCTCTCAATAACAGATGCATGTAAAGAACAGGCAGAAAGAGTGAGTCAAGAGAAACCAAGAAAGTGTACCTAGAGAGAGAAGGTGAGAGAGAAAGAGAAAGAGAGGGAGGGGGAATGCAAACTCAGAAAGTACGGTGTTCTATGTGACAAGTGAACAGAGTTCACTAAAATCCAAATATATAACTCTCATCTTTTCTTTAACATAATTTGATACATTTCTCATACTAAAATTCCCAAATTTTTTCAGCAATCCTATGGTCCCTCCATATTAGACCTATGGAGTACCATTCTGATACCAAAAGTATCTAGAACTCTCTAGTAGTGCTTTCTTTTAAAACTCCTTGTCCTTTTCAATCTGAGACTTATTTTCCTGGACAATGTCAAATTGTGGTGAATCCAACTCTTGATTCCTCACATCTATATCCGTGCACCTCAACATTGCTGGGATAAATAACTGAGGCAGGTCAATGAACTTCACTGCATCATGACCACTGATACAAATGGATGCTTAATGCTGCTTGATAATTCTCATATGCTTGTTGCTTAGGATGTTTTCCTACTTTCAGGGAAAGTGTGTAATTATTCTGTAGAGATAAAATTAGCAGGTATCCTAAAGCTATGAGTAAATATGCACAATGTATGCTACAGTCAGAGAGAAAACACTTTATATCCTGATACAAACTGAAAATGAAAGAGCATGTGTCCTTTCCTGTAAGTTACACAGACCATAATAAAACACCTTAATCTCTGACTTCTGAAAAACTGATGACCCTGTGTAATAAAAAAGTGATATGATGTCCCAAAAATATGAAGATCATGAAAGAATCTGGTGTCTTTTCTACCATGAACACACTATTTATATGGCAGATGATTTTGATGCCATGTACCATGGCTCTTTGGCCTGCTTCTGATATCAGCTGAATCTGTGCATGCTGTTAGCACCTTACTGTGTGCCCACTTCAGATAATTCTATTTATTACTGCTTTGGGGTCTTCTCCATACTTTCTCAGCCCACAGGAGCCACAGTCCAAAATACCATTGAAGGTAACTTTCAACCAGTCAGTGTGCAAGCAAAGATAGAAATATTCCATTCTCCCAATCTTTGTACTGATAAATTCAAGAAAACTTAAGCTTTTGGCATTTCTCAGCAGGATAAGCTTCTATTACTTAGAGAAACATCTATAATTATTGTATTAAATATTTGGCTTTTTCTCACTCCTTATGTCTTTAGACAGACTGATTTGATAATTTTGGTTTAAAAACAAGAGTTCCATGGGAATAAATTATTTACATATTCTCAAAGTATCTCCCCACAACACTAATTCATAGTAGATTTACATTGGAAACTCCTGGTACACACACTTTACATAAATGATCTACATGAGCATCCCCACTGTTGGCATGAAGTGATATCTTGTGCCTCGTGTTATAACACACTGAGCAAAAAACAGCATGACAACTGGGCTGTTCCTGTCAAAGATATACAAGCTAAATTTAATCATGGTAAAACTAAGAAAAAAAATTAAAATATTTACACATATTGTACACAATAATGGCCTGTACTTTTCTGTACTCTTGGACTACAAATCTCACGGTGAAGAAAAGCAAAGAACAGTTGAGAAGCCTTTGCAAGTTAAAGGATACTACAGAGGTATAGTAACTAACTGCAATGCATGACCCCTGCTAGATACTAAACTAGGGAAAAATAAATAGCTAGAAGTATACTTTTGAAACACTTGACAAAATCTGAATGTGGATGTGGATTCAATACCAGCCAAGATAACACAAAATCAGTTAAAATTCAGACAACACCTTGTCACATGTATGAACTAAGCCAAGATGAAGAGAATCACTTAGATGAAACCCAGATACCTAGTAAATACATATTTATTGTTACATGTCTATGAGCTTGTGATTTTTTTTTTAACATCTTTATTGGGGTATAATTTCTTTACAATGGTGTGTTAGTTTCTGGTTTATATCAAAGTGAATCAGTTATACATATACATATGTTCCCATATCTCTTCCCTCTTGTGTCTCCCTCCCTCCCACACTCCCTATCCCACCCCTCTAGGTGGTCAAAAAGCACCGAGAGCTGATCTTCTTGTGCTATGCGGCTGCTTCCCACTAGCTATCTATTTTACATTTGGTAGTGTATATATGTCCATGCCTCTCTCTTGCTTTGTCACAGCTTACACTTCCCCCTCCCCATATCCTCAAGTCCATTCTCTAGTAGGTCTGTGTCTTTATTCTTGTCTTACCCCTAGGTTCTTCATGACATTTTTTTTCTTAAATTCCATATATATGTGTTAGCATATGATATTTGTCTCTCTCTTTCTGACTTACTTCACTCTGTATGACAGACTCTAGGTCTATCCACCTCATTACAAATAGCTCAATTTTGTTTCTTTTTATGGCTGAGTAATATTCCATTGTATATATGTGCTACATCTTCTTTATCCATTCATCTGATGATGGACACTTAGGTTGTTTAAATCTCCGGGCTGTTGTAAATAGAGCTGCAATGAATATTTTGGTACATGACTCTTTTTGAATTATGGTGTTCTCAGGGTATATGCCCAGTAGTGGGATTGCTGGGTCATATGGTAGTTCTATTTGTAGTTTTTAAAGGAACCTCCATACTGTTCTCCATAGTGGCTGTACCAATCCACATTCCCACCAGCAGTGCAAGAGTGTTCCTTTTTCTCCACACCCTCTCCAGCATTTATTGTTTCTAGATTTATTGATGATGGCCATTCTGACTGGTGTGAGATGATATCTCATTGTAGTTTGGGTTTGCATTTCTCTAATGATTAATGATGTTGAGCATTCTTTCATGTGTTTGTTGGCAGTCTGTATATCTTCTTTGGAGAAATGTCTATTTAGGTCTTCTGCCCATTTTTGGATTGGGTTTTTTGTTTATTTGTTATTGAGCTGCATGAGCTGCTTGTAAATTTTGGAGATTAATCTTTTGTCAGTTGCTTCATTTGCAAATATTTTCTCCCACTCTGAGGGTTGTCTTTTGGTGTTGTTTATGGTTTCCTTTGCTGTGCAAAAGCTTTGAAGTTTCACTAGGTCCCATTTGTTTATTTTTGTTTTTATTTCCATTTCTCTAGGAGGTGGGTCAAAAAGGATTTTGCTGTGATTTATGTCATAGAGTGTTCTGCCTATGTTTTCCTCTAAGAGTTTGATAGTTTCTGGCCTTACATTTAGGTCTTTAATCCATTTTGAGCTTATTTTTGTGTATGGTGTTAGGGAGTGATCTAATCTCATACTTTTACGTGTACCTGTCCAGTTTTCCCAGCACCACTTATTGAAGAGGCTGTCCTTTCTCCACTGTACATTTCTGCCTCCTTTATCAAAGATAAGGTGACCATATGTGTGTGGGTTTATCTCTGGGCTTTCTATCCTGTTCCATTGATCTATCTTTCTGTTTTTTTGCCAGTACCATACTGTCTTGATTACTGTAGCTTTGTAGTATAGTCTGAAGTCAGGGATCTTGATTCCTCCCGCTCTATTTTTCGTTCTCAAGATTGTTTTGGCTATTCGGGGTCTTTTGTGTTTCCATACAAATTGTGAATTTTTTTGTTCTAGTTCTGTGAAAAATGCCAGTGGTAGTTTGATAGGATTTAAAAAAAAATAGCGTTATCACAGTGCCAAAAAGGTAATATATTAACATTGCTAATAAGCATAGGAGAAAATCTTTAATCTAGTCTGGCCCTAAATTTAACAGTGTATACTTACTAAAATGGAAACTAATCACCCATTAAGTGTACCTTTTTCCCAACTGACTTCAGTTAAAATCTGAACATTATTAACATAGATTATAAACCAATATCAGTTAAAAATTAGTAATGATCTACATCAATTGATTTTAACAAAATAAATTTAAAAGAGACTATGTATTATACAAAGACTATTTGCTGGGCATACTTACACTTTCATAGGTTTAGCTAGCATATGTCAGTTCCATTTCTGGTTCAGAGATAGAAAAATCACAAGGGACAATTGCTCTCATTCTAGCAACCAAATATATGGAGTAAGCTAAAAATTATAGTTTTAAAAATCTCCTCAGAGAACTAAGATACAATCTAAATAAACTAACTTTCAGAAAGTGACAAATTATTCATGGGAGTGAAGAGACCCAAGCCTAGAAAAAACTTATGTTGAGAGGAAGAATTCATCTTACACAGAAAAGTGAAACAAACAAAAAAAGATGAATAGAAAACAAATGCAGATGAGAGCCTCTTTCATGAAAACTCATCATGCTAGTGAAAAGTATCTTTAAATTATCTTCATAAGAATGGTAACATTATACTAAGAAAGTGTGTCTATTACTGTAAGAAATAAACTGCTAGCCCTTCTATAAGGGAAGTATTTCAATGTAGGCAACTCACCATCAAGTGGACAGTTGATATACTGGAGAAATGGTTTCATTTTGTGGGCTCTGTTTTTGACTGACTTGATCATTGGCAGGTTGAACAACTGGCAATGGCAGCACTTCAACCAGCCTTGGTAAATGGGTACCTGAGTTTTGAGATCTATATCTAGCCTTTATATTTGCCACCATATTCATGAGTCCAACATGCCAGCACTGGGCTGGCTGATGTAACTGGATGGATCATTTTGTCTACCCGATTTTTTAGTGCCTCTGTCATGTGCCTGCTTTCTGGGAGGTATTAACATGTGATATAGAGGTCTTCAAACTTTTTTTCCCACTCCCATGTGGGAAGAAATGCCTCTAATTCACATATCCTTGTCCCCTATCATTCAGTTCTTTTTGTTACATGCTCTGAACCAGCTGACCAGGCCATTTCCCACTTCTTAGGGGTCCTTATATTTTAATATCAAGCCATATCTTTATCCACAAGTGACTGCTTGAAGTCCTGCTCATAGAGAAGATATTCTCTCACCATTGTCTTTTAAGGTCACTCATGGGTGCAGATCTAACACATCTACCATCCATTTTCAACTTACAACCAAATATCAAAGAGGCTTATTTTTAAATTAAGCTCAGGCTGTGTCTCATACTTCATGATTTTACAAGATCCCTTATACAAACATTGGAAGATGACCTGGAAGGCCATTAGTACAACAGTTGTGGGTGTCATATGGGTCTAGGCAGTCTGCCCATAGAGCTTGCTTGTGCCCTATAATACTACTAGTGCTTGATTCCTCATGTAATTCTCCCATCATGTAACACATTGTTGCTATACCTGTCTGTATTAAAGACGTTATGGATCTAAGAGGAACCTACACAAGGTAGGTAATTCTGGTCATTTGGCGTCCTGAGATCAGATGTTCTATTTCTACCAGGGCTTGTTTGCAAGCTAGGAGTTGTCTGTCAACAGGCATATTATTTTTCACTGCATATTATTTTTCATATCATCTTGCTCCAGAGAAACAAGAGAAAGAGTTGTGATCACTTATTCACTTGTCACAAACTCTATATGTCAAATTTTCCCACTGATACATACCATATCATAGACTGTACTGATTTATATGATCCGAGTGGCAAAGGCTGCTTATATTGCAGCTGAGATCTTCTGCAGAGGCTTTTTCTACTCTGGGATGCACTCACAGCCTTTTGAGTCACTTTGCATAACAAATGAGTGATGGTACAGCGTATGTTGTCTCTGGACCTTGAAGAGACCCACCAAATTTATGACCTTATTCATAATAGACATATATGATACAATATGTATTATTATGTTATACATTGTAAGATACATACCACACGTCTGATATATCCAGGCAAGCATGTCTACTTACCTATGCTACTTTATACTTTACTCCAGTATCTGCCATGACAATTTGGGCATTTCAACTTCACTTAATATGGACCATCACTTTTTCCATGATTTTAAGAATCAAGTAAATATTGAGGTTGTACCATTCAGTGGGGACTTTACCAAGATATCAAAATTCTATATTTTACATGAGTTCTTCTAACTCAATAAACTAAACTCATTCCTATCAAATTTTGTGTTCAAATTTTGACCTTGTTGATAAAAGAAAAACAAAAACAAACAAAAGAAAACCTTAGAATTTAGTCCCATACATTTTCCCCTTGCTCTTGTCTTACATATTGGTTAGTTCATGCAGCTACTATGGATAAACACCTTTCTTTCCTTACCAGGGCCAGTTGAGTTATGCAGGAACTTAATCATAGGTTTAGACCTAATGAGAAGAAAAGATGGGGAAACCTTTTGTCTTATGGTAAAAAGCATTGCTTTCCAGTATTTGGAATGTTCTGCCACAGACTTTGAAAAACTAAGCCATCTTAAAAACCTCCAAAGATTCAGTAGAGAATGAGAATTCAACATTTTTATGGTTCTCTTCCCAGAGATTTCCAACCCATATGCCAGGTTCCCTTAGGTTTTCCCAGCCTTCGCATAAAAGATCTGCCTTGTATCAGACACTTTGATTATTAGGTCTTGAACTTGTATTCTACTTTGTTTGTCCCACTACAACAGGGTATGAGAGGTTTTTTCTTTTGTGGTACGTAGGCATCTCACTGTTGTGGCCTCTCCCGTTGCAGAACACAGGCTCCAGAAGCGCAGGTTCAGCAAGCCCGAGAGATTTCTTTAATGCAACCAACTTATCACTGGTGATGGACTCCTCATTGCCAGCAGGATGGTGAAAAATCTAGCTTCAAAACTCCACATATCATCTTATCATTCCAAATAAGAACTAACATAGATCGGTTTCTTCAGAAGCAAAATGGAAACTGAATCTGTTGTACAAGAATTATCTTGAGGGCTTCCCTGGTTGTGCAGTGGTTGAGAGTCTGCCTGCAGATGCAGGGGACACGGGTTTGAGCCCTGGTCTGGGAGGATCCCACATGCCGCCGAGCAGCTGGGCCCTTGAGCCATGGCCGCTGAGCCTGTGTGTCCGGAGCCTGTGATCCACAACGGGAGAGGCCACAACAGTGAGAGGCCCGCATACTGCAAAGAAAAAAAAAATCTTGAGTATCAAACCCTGTGGGGGGAGTGAAAATGGTGCAGAAAAAGAAACCTCATAAAGCATGAGCCAAACTGATGAGAGTCTGGAGCTAACATTGCCAATTCCAGTACCTCATGTCAGTCTTAAGTGGCCAGACCTTTATACCCCTGACTCACTCAGTTGATGCTTGTAGACTGGTCTGAAGAAGACCATGACCTAGGGCAAAGTTCTTTGTTCAGGTAAAGCAAACTCTGAAGCACTGACCTTGAAAGGTGGTCTCCATGGAACATCTTAGTGTTTACCACATGTTCTCATCACAAATGATTGAGAAGAAATACCTCAATCAGGTGATTCTCCCAGAAGTTTTATGCAAGACCTGCAAATACATATTATACGGAAAAATTCAATACCATCCCATACAGAAAGTCGCCTTAGTGACATTTCTAGTCGGTGTGAGTCACTGTATCAAGAACAAACTGAACAAGATATTAACTGGTCACAAAAGTAGGAGAGAAACATCACCTTTTCTCCAAAGCATACCATGGGTAATGATACACCTTGAATAAAGGAAAATTGAATACAGTAGTTGGAGAAGAAAGATAATGAATAAATGGGTTTCAATTAAATTTGAATGTGCTGGAATTTACCAGTAAGGCCATGACTTTTAAAGAGCAACTTTAGCCAGAAAGTTGGGTTATAACACTATTTTACATTTGGCACTCTTTGGGGTAGTCCTATTATTGAAAATAAATGTTTCCTTTCCAAAGATTTCAAACTATATAACAATATTTATTTATAAAATGTCTTATGATGTGGCAATGAATTTAGAGCCACACTAGATGTCAGCTTCAGTGCAGGTAATAAGGACACAGTGAAGCTAATAGAAACATCATCCTAATGGGAAGAAAAAAATGCACAGTGGCTATAATTTAAAATATATCAGTGCCCTGATGGAACCTGATTCTCTTTTCTCTATGGATTCAGGCTCATAGTAAGTAGGGAAAATTAGAATGTATAAATAACCCAGAATGTAGGATGTTTTTATCTTCTTGGTTCTTCAAAGGGGTAGCCATGATGAAGCTGTTGATTTTTTTATTGTATAAAGCCAATTATTTAACACAGATAGTCATCCCAATTACCAGGTGAATCTAGGATGAACTATGTGTGATAAATTGTGCTGGTAAGTCCACTTACTTGAGGACTAATTATTGTTCATTCTGAGAACTTGTATTTAATGGTTTTATCTACTTGGTTATGTAAAGGGTGAAATTTCTTGGCTATCTCTTAGAGTATTGTCTATGATATGAATCATAGTCTGGTTTAATGCCTATTCAATAATAAAACAATTTTCTTTCTCTGCTAACTTTGTAGAAATGTTTTCTGGGTTGAGAGATTTCCTTTTTAATTGTATTTCCCCAAGAACGTTAAGTAATTGGATTCTGTAGTTTTTTTTTTCAGCCACTGCTTTATTTCTTTGTCAGATCTGGACTTCTGACAATTTTGTCTTTATCAGATATCTTTATTTGGATTCAATCTAGAAACTCTTCTCTTTCACACACACACACACAGTGACCGTGGCTTATATAACAAAGGTATTTAATTGTCATATGTAAAAAGAAACCTGGAGGAAGGCTGCTCCAGAGTTGACTTCAGTAGTCAACAACATCTGGACACTAAGCAGACTTCTTTGTGCATATTTTGGATGCAAAAAGGCTGCTGATGTTCCAGATATCACTTCTTAACAAAAGAGTCTCCAAAACGGGAAGACAGGAAACAGTGGCACAAAAAAGGCTGTTCTCTTGTGCAGCACTCCACATTTTGTAGTAACACATATTTTGTAGTAACCAGATCCCAGCAGAGCTCATGTTAGCTTTCATGGTTAACTCCACATAATCTCTCACAAATGAGATCAGCATGACTGACTGGTTGAAATCAAATGAATCCAGATCATCCATTGGAGCTGAGGGAGAGACATTCCAGAATCTGCTGCCATCTTGATACCTGAACATAAGGGCAGATTTGGTTAACAAGGACAGTAGTCAGGACTGTCTGCCACAGCACTTTGAGAAATGGTCTTTTCTTGCATTCTCTGACAATCCCCACTCACGGTTTTCCTAGATTTTTAAATTTTCTTCCAAATTTTCTTTAGAACTGTGAATATCCTCCTAGTTCTTTTCTCTTTTCTTTCTTTATACCATAAATTTAGTTTCCATTTGTATACAGATGATGCCTAAAAATCTATCATGTGCACATATATACAATGGAATATTACTCAGACATAAAAAGAAATGAAATTGAGCTATTTATAATGAGGTGGATAGACCTAGAGTCTGTCATACAGAGTGAAGTAAGTCAGAAAGAGAGAGACAAATACCGTATGCTAACACATATATATGGAATTTAAGGAAAAAAAATGTCATGAAGAACCTAGGGGTAAGACAGGAATAAAGACACAGACCTACTAGAGAATGGACTTGAGGATATGGGGAGAGGGAAGGGTAAGTAGTGACAAAGCGCGAGAGAGGCATGGACATATATACACTACCAAACGTAAGGTAGATAGCTAGTGGGAAGCCCAGATCTCTTTCTTGAGACCCATACCTTTATGCTTAGTTACATAGTGAATTGATCACTTGCTGCTTTAACTACATCATGCATTTCCAATCCTTTCATAATGAATCCAAACTCTTTGGTCTAACAATATGGATAACTGTTAATCAGACTTTTCCAATCTTTCTAGCCACTTCTCTTGAAGCCACCTCCCATTCATGCCCAGCCACAGACTTCGGTCCATTCACACTCATTATTTTTCACTTGGTTTAAAAAAAAAAAAATTCTGGATAAAATCCAGATTTTATTTTATATTTTTTCTTTCAGCTTTACTGAGATATAATTGACATACAGCACTATATATGTTTAAAGTATACAGCATAAGGATTTGACTTACCTACCTCATGAAATCATTATCACGATAAGTTTAGTGAACATCCATCATCTCATACAGATATTGTAGTCCAAAAATTAATCAGTCAATCCAAGAAAGGAAATTTTATTTGAGCCAAATTTGAGGATTATAACTCAGGAAGAGCATCTCAGAAAGCTCTGAGAACTGTTCCATCTGTTAGAAGTCAAGGCACAGTTATAAACAGTTTTTGAGACAGAGGGCTGTACGTCAAATGACATATTATTGACAGTTTACTTAATCCATATATAAACACCATGTGACCTCTTAGGAGATCAAGAAGGAATATTATCTTTAAGGAGTTGTCTTGCTGATGCTACAAGAATATTGCTCTTTATGGTTGAGCAGGTATTTCTGCCAGTGGGGAGGATTGATTGATGCATAATGCAGATACACAATGCACAGTGAGGAGAGAGAGAATGCCAAAGGACAGAGAAGACTTTTTGCTTAATTTTTTCTTGTCTTGCCATAAGTATAAATTTTATTTCACAATACAAAATTAAAGAAATAGAAAAAAGTATTTTTCCTTGTGATGAGAACTCAAGATTTGCTCTCTTAACAACTTTCATATATAATATTCCGTGGTATTATTTATATTTATCATGTTGTACATGACATTCCTAGTACTTATTTATCTTATAACTGGAAGTTTGTACCTTTTGACTGCCTTCATCCAGTTCCCTTTTCCCCCATCTACACTCAATTTCTTGTAGTTCCCTAAGCAACCTTAGCTAGCTCTCTCTAATCTTTGAAATTTGAATAAACTCTACTTGTGAGTAAAGTGTTCTTATCAAGTTAATCCTGATTGACCTTTCAGGACTCAGTTTTAGTGTGTCTACTCTCTACCCTCACCTCCACCACTTCAGGAAAACTCCATGTTTCCTTCTATCCAGGTGATATTTGTTTCTTTCGTGCTCTTCTAAGATTTTACGCTTTATACTTTTTTTAGTGTATATCACAATATGTTGCAATTTTTTGTGTACCTCCTCCATTAAGCAGTAAAATTTGAGTGATTTAATCAAGTAAGTAATCTCTCAGAACCCACTCTAGCTTTAGCCTTCAATAACTGATCTTTTGAATTTACAATGATAGCACACTAATATTTGTGGTTTCTTGGTCAAAGAGATATAAATAATGAATGTACATTTAAAAATATTATATTGTATAATATCTATTTTGATTTACATTAAGAAATTTTAGACATAAAAATAAAATTGATTTGAATTAAAGCCATATTAATGGTATATCATAATTTCTGTATTATGGGAAATAGATTTAAATAATATAAAATTGGTATTTATGAGGAGTAAGAACTCCCAAGAATCAGCATAGATGACTTGATAGAAGCAAATGAGGCAAATTAGGAAAGTGAATATGGCTCAGCTAAGATAGAGTAAAATGATTCAGCTGTTTGTCACAGAGCAATCACCAGACAAGTCAGTGGAGTGCTGTCCCCAGGCTAGGACTTAATAAAGAATGCATGAATGAATTGATCAAATCTGTGTTCTGCTTGCATCTGTGTAGACAGATGCTATAAAACATCAACATTAATGAGAAGCCCCAAAAGCTATATTCTCACTAAATATAGACAAAGTACAAATTTTACTTTCAGCATTGAGTAGAAAAAGTTTTCTATCCCCATTGAATGGGCACTGTGAAACATTAAATATAAACTATTTATAAACATAAAGTTTCTCAGTCATAAACAAATAACTGTCCAGTAAGGAAATACAAATATTTATTCAGATATGGTTATAGGTTATCAAAAATACAACTAACCCCACCAAAACGCTGCCTTGTTTACTCTGGAAGAAATAAAGCTGTTTATGGGATGATCAAAGGTTGCTCCTACCCAGGCAGTAGGGGATTCTTAGTTTTCAGTGAAAATTAGCTGGAAAAATATCAAAGAATATTGGAAAGAGAAGTGATCTTAGAATGAAGAGAATACCTCTCCTAATTGTATAGATTCAAGTGCTGATTTCCAGGAAGAAGAAAGGATGTTTCCAAGGAAACAAAGCAACTTAGTCAAAAAGATAGGATTAAATAAATTGTTCATCAAGCCCTACCTTGTATGCAAAACTGTGGTCATATTGAGCCAGGATCCAAAAATATTATCAAGAATGCCCTTATCTCAAACAGCTTAAAGGCAAATAAGATATACCAAGGTGGACTTGCAAATAATTACTATAGCATATTGTTGTCCTGGCTCGGAAGCTGTTAAAATATAACCCAGGCAAAAGAATTATCTAGAATAATTGAATGTAAAGATCTTCATTTCAGCATTAGTCATTTCAATAGCTATTTTTAAAATTCCATTTATTAGAAGGGTATTTTTATTCATTTATGTAACATATGTCTTTACTGCTTATCATGTACCAGACACTATACTGTTTTGTTTTTATATATTTTAGTTTTTTTTTCAGATTTTACTGTTTTACAGTAGTTTTAGGTTCACAGCTATTCTAAAGTTTTGAAGTGTATATGAAAAAAAAATGAGCAAACAAACAAACAAACAAAACTGACAAATTTTCCTTAGAGTTTTCAGTTTAATGGTAAAAACAGTAAACATGATAAATTAGTAATTATACTTATGTTAGAAGCTGGTAAGTTCAATGGATAAACCAAAGCAGAGTAATGGGATTTAAGGATTGCAAGAGAAGGAGGAAGGTTTTGGTATAAAGAAGATGATGAAGATACTACTATACTTAAAATACATAAGTAACAAGTATAGCACAGGGAACTATATTCGATATCTTGTAATAACCTATGATGGAAAAGAATCTGAAAAATAATATATATATATATAATATTTAACTGAGTCACTTCGCTGTACACCTGAAATTAATACAGCATTATAAGTCAACTATACTTCAATTTTTTTAAAAGTATATTAAAAAATATAGAGGATAATGACGGCAAGCCTTACCTAAAAAGTGATTTTGTAACACCCTTTGAAGGAGCTGAGGAAGTTAACAAATTGATAAGAGAACAGATTTTTCCAAAGCAGAGAATTCTAGTATTCAAGTATTTCAAGTCTTAGCATCCCATCAGAATATCTATAGGTAAACAACATGCATGTAACTGAGGCCTTAAAGAAACAAAAATTGAGTTTGCCTGAGGTAGTGGTTTTTGTGTTATTGCAATACCTGACCTTTAAATGTCACCAATGCAAACCCTTAATTGATTCATTTTAATTGACTTGTAAGACAAAATATTATTTCAAGCAGCCAAATAAAAGTCATTTAAAAGTCCATAAGAGTCGCAGAGCCATCTCAGAGGCACATTATTAGAATGGTTTACTTAACCTGTGTCCCTGCTGTCACCACAGCCTTACCTTCCCAGACAACCCAGAATAAATACCTGACACAGCCGTTCAACATGCCTTAGTTTGATACCTGCAGATGCCTTGGATCTTTTACCAAAGGGATATAGGATCCATCTAGTTTTGAGGAAAATTTCTATGTTTGTTTAATTTGGGTGTCACAGAGGTCAATATAATGGGAGATAACCAAAAGTGATACCTGGATCTAAGGATCTCAAACCTTGAGCTTACTAAGAAACAAGTATATTTCTTGGGAACACTAAGTCTCAGCTCCGCATTCCCAGGATGGGGTTGTTCTGATAAGGATTCAGTCCTAATCCATAAAAAAATTGTCATAAATTTCCTGTCGAGGTGCCTGCTCTGATGCTTCTGACAACCTCTTAAAGGCTATAATGAGATTATGCTGGCACGTGCTATTTCAATGTTTTATATTTTGCCTTAAAGAATATGCGAAAGACACATTCATCAGTAGCACATAAGTTGTCAAGTCTTTTATTTGAGACTCTTCGCATGAAATATGAAGGGTCATATGTTTTAGGATTTAATCCTAATGTATTAATCCTTGTATCAATATTTCTATCGTAAGAGAGTCCTAATTTGGTATACTCAAGTATGTTTCTTCTGCCTCCTTTGGTAAGTGAAAACTTGTAGTGAACTAAATATTCCACACATTTTCAAAGTGAAAGACCCAGTTAATGTTGCCATATTGAATTATCAAGGACAATAACTTGTGAGTTTTACTATAATATTTTTATAACTTATGAGGTGCCTATATCAATATATTTAAATTATCATGTTGACACATATTTTGAATTTTTAAGACCCATAGTAATTCCGATATTATCAAAGTAAACTGCCAATGTATTTTTGGTATATCAAACTTTTAGAAATTACACACACACACAAAAAAAACTGGGCAACATTTTTTTAGGTATTCCTTCTGAGACTCATTTTCTTTTTGCATGGTGTATTCCAAGGTTTACCAAATTCATTTGAAAGAAACTAGACCTACTGGATTTTAACAGATGGGGGAAAATATGATAAGTCATCAGATAAGTTCGAGATATCATGAGTTAAACTAATTCAACATTTTCCTCCTTCCTCTATTCTCACTGTCTTTGATGTAAAACTAGCTCTTTGTATTAACTCAAGAGGGACTGAAGTTTGCAGAACTGTTATAGTCCGGCTCTTGAAACATTACTGCAACTAAGATGCTGTAGACTTTCTTTGGGAACTGATGGTGTGGTTGAGTGAGTGCTAGTTTAAAAGTGATGAAGCCCATATGACTTGTAAAGTTCATGGTGGGGAAAATTACTTAGGTTTTCCAATTCTTAGTTTTGTCATCTGTAAGAATGTTGAGACCAGAGAAGATGACTTCATGCTTTGTAACCGTAGACTTTATACAATGATAACAATAATGATAAGAATATGTTTAAACATAATATGTAATATGAAAGTCAAAATAAAACAGTAATTTCAGGATGATGAATAGATTGATCATTTTTTCAGCAACTAAACCGTGTGGTTTAAAATATTCCTTTTCATTCAATATTTCGTTTTTTAAACATATTTCCCCTTGATGTGAGTTGTCTTTTCCAAAGTGACTAGATCATTCAAAGCAAAGGGAAAGATCAGAGTAGCTTTGCTTCAGGCTATTTGCAGTTGATGTCACTTGAATTTAAACCACAAAGACATTTCAAAAAGAAAACATTTTCATCTCCTAATATATAACCCAGGAGATAAGAAATCATGGCATCCCAGGGGAAACACTTTCAGTTATGTCAACTTGGCAACTTGCATCTGCTTTTCAAGTGAACAAAGAAAAGAGTTTGGATATGACAGTCTAAAAACCTTGCTTCCTTAAAGTTTTTTACCTTCAACACTTCATGAATGAAACATCCTTGCTCTTCAAAATGCTATTAAAGGTTATTAAAGGTTATTGCCAACACAATTGTGTTGGCATGGTGAAAATAAAATGCTTTCTGACTTTTGTATCTACAACGTATGCTAAATGTCCCAGTTTTCTAAGGTAAAAAACAGCTTGAGAATGCTTTGTTTTCATTGATTCACAACTACCTTCTGCTCTGAACAACAAAAATAACCACCAATATCAGCAAGTTCACAGCAAAGTAAGTTAACTAAAAACTACTGCTAATACCTCAAGCAAGAACCCATGTATTTACCAAGTCACACCTCCCATTGTCCTTGGTATACAACTTTGTATAAAAAGGAATATGTGGGACTTCCCTGGTGGCACAGTGGTTGAGAGTCCGCCTGCCGATGCAGGGGCCACGTGTTCGTGCCCTGGTTCGGGAAGATCACACATGCCGCGGAGCAGCTGGGCCCGTGAACTATGGCCGCTGAGCCTGCGCGTCTGGAGCTTGTGCTCCGCAACGGGAGAGGAAGGCATATGTGAAAGTCACAATAATCTTTTTTTTTTTTTGAAACATCTATTTTGAAGTCTCTTCAAATAAATTTTCTGGTAATTATTCCATTCCTAGGTAAATTATAATGTATATTTAATCATTCTATTACTTTCATTAAAAATATGAATAACTACTGTATGACTTTGGAACACAAAGAGAAAACGAATAAAAGAAGAAATCAGATAAAACTTGGCACTTACTTTCAAGGAACTAACATTCTGGTAGGAATGGACAAAAGCAAACACAAGTAGATAAAGTTGATTGAGGGATCCATTTCTGGAGAAGTTAGCTAAGGTTTTAAATAGGAAATATTACTTTGGTAGAACATAAAAGATAAGATTTACCTTATAATTTTGCTTGGAAGACAAAAGTAAGTTGGATGTTCTATGTAGGGGGAAGAGAATCTACAAACTTTAAGGGCACAGAGATACAAATCAGCATATCTTTAAGGTGGGAGTAACAGGAATTTAGAGCTGAATTAAGAGGTAAAGTATGCGAAGTGTGGAACCATTTGTAGTGCATGATGGCTTTGCTAACAGTGACTACCAACACTTGGGTTCATGGAGATGTATATGCATACCAGTCTGGGAAAGTATGAGATGTTATACTTCATATGTGATTGATAGGTCATACTGAGATCCAAGACTGGGTTTTAGGCACCAGAAATAAAACCCATCTTCAGAAAAAAGCATAGTGTTTCCATCTATTGCTTAGTAAGAGATCATAAGAAGGCAGAGGAGATATTTTTAGGTTATATTTAGGAGTGGATAAACCACTAAAAGCCTTAGAGTACTGATAAATGAGTGAGGTTGTTAATTACCCAAAGTCTAACTTCAAGGAGTAAGACAGCTCTTTGGCTTGAAGAGGATGAGATAATCAGTGAAGAGTATCCACCACTGGGCAGGTTAAAGAGCACAGCCAGGTAAGTAAGCACATGATGTGGGCACAGTGGGGACCAGAGTAAGCTAAACTGATAAAGTGGTGCTGCATGTGATTGTTTTAAAATACAGGCTCAAAAGGTTCAGGAAGAGCCATTGAACTTCCCCCTTACTGCCTACAAGAATTTAAGGTAGGAAGCCTGTCCCAGGAAAAAGCTATCTCTCATGATAGATAACCATAATAAAGTATTAGGTATGGTAAGCAGGGAAGAAACTAGCAAAGCCCATTTGATCAAAGTCCTCTCTGCATCCCATTGTCTCTGGATAGCCCAGCAAACACTTGTTTACCAAACATTTACTATTTTTATCTTTCTGTGAATTACCTTTCTTCCCCTTGAAGTCTTCTTCTCCTTAGTCTTACCTTGCCTTATTGTCTTGGAATTTTATACTTATATGAATTCCTTGTGCACACATAATAAATTTGATTTTCTCCTGGTACTCTGCCTTATGTCATTTTAATTGCCAGCTAAAAGAACTAAAAGAGGAAATTTCCTCTCCTGGACAGAAGCCAATCTCAAAAAGCTATATATTGTATGATTCCGACTAAATGACATTGTGGAAAGGGAAAAATTTTGGAGACAATAGAAAGATCAATTGTTGCTAGAGGAAAGAGAGACAGGTGAATAAGTGTAGCACAGAGGATTTTTAAGGCAGTGAAAATACTCTGTATGATATTATCATGATGGATATATGTCATTATACATTTGTCCAAACCCATTAAATGCACAACCCCAAGAGTGAACCCTAAGATAAACTATTGGCTTTGGGTGATCATGGTACGTCGATGTAGGTTCGTCCATTGTAACAAATGTACTATTCTGGTGAGTGATTTTGATAATAAGAAAGTCTATGCATGTGTGGGAGCAGGGGATATATGAGAAATCTCGGTACTTCCCTCTCCAGTTTACTGTAAGCCTTAAGCTGCTCTAAAACATCAAAGCTTCCAAAACGGTAATTTAAAGGAAACAACTTAGAAGAAAAAAGGGGAAAATGTCAATTTTGAAAAGGTTTACCAAGTGCTAAGAGAAAAAGATAGGAGAAAAGAATATATATAAATTGATTGATTTCTGAAAAAATATATGGAAAGTTTTAAACATTTGAACAAGGTTTTACAGAATATTTCTACCAAGTTTAAAAAAATGCTATTTAACTGACTTTGTTGAAAAAAAAGGAAAACTTCACTATTATATTCATAAAATGAGCCTTATATTGATCCAATCCAACATAGATTGGATCAAAAGTGTATCATACATTTTTTGTATTAACAAAAAAGTCCTAAATGAAGTGTTAAATAAAATCCAATATTAGCAAACAAATCTATTTTGTGTATGACCCAGAATAGAATAATTCCCATGACACAGTGAATTTCTTCTAGTAATAACAAAAATGGCTTTAAGTAAACATAATATAATAATTTTAATTAAATTAACTAGAGAACATTAACTGTCTAAGTAGATATAGAAAGTTCAAAATAGACATACATACTTTTGGGGAATTATATAAATGGTAAGATTTCAAATGAGAAAAAAAGTTGAGCTACTCAATAAATAGCATTTAAACAACTGGGTAGATAGCTGGGAAAATGTGATTCCAATTTACACAAGTATAAGTCATAAATGGGTAAAATAATTTAAATGAATCCATAAAAGTACTTGAAAAATGTGTGAATTTTTATTTTATAAAGTCAAAGTAGGTTAAGTATGTTTATATTACAAAATCTTTAACAGAAATATTTAAAAATATATGTGTATTACAAAACACAAAATAAAGAAAAGACAAAAATTGCATATATCAAAAAAAACCCACAACAAATTAGGAAACTATTTACAAATCTACACAGTAGAGTAAAAGTGTAAACTTCTGCATTTTATAAAATGCTCATTCAAATTCATATAAATATGACTTAATGTAAAATGAGTAAATATTTTAGCAGAAATTTTGCAGGAAATGAAATATTGATAGCTTTTAAACATATACAATATTCAGACTTCCTTAAAATAGAAACAAAGTAAATATAATCTGAAGAGTAAAATATTTTACCTATTGATTGGCAATGGTGCAAAATTTTTATAGCAGGGTTTCTTGGGGATTCAGTATCACTTACTATTGGGAATGTAATTTTTAACAGACCTTACAGAGAACAATCTAGTACTAGCAAACAAAATTACAATATAAAAATCCTGGGATCAATAATTCTATTCCTGAAAATTCAGGTATATATGACACAGGTAAACTTAAGTATATTAAAAGATTTAATGAATTAGCATAGAAGAGTTCATAGTAAAATATTGTATATAACTTAAAATGTCCATCAGTTCAGGACTGCCTAAATAAATTGTGGCACATCTGTAAAATGGAGTATTATTTAGTTAAAAAAATGAGCAAATTCTTTATATGAAAACATCATCAAGATGTATTTAAAGTGAATAAAGATGCAGAAATATGTATGATATGCTACTAGTTTTGTAACAGAGGCAAAATATTTACAAAAGCATTTGCCTCTATACACTTAAATTAATTGGAAATATAAACAAGAAACTAATAGAAGCAATAATGGGGGGGTAATAAGTAGATTGGTTGGACCAAGAAAAATTTTCACTAAATAATCAAATATATATGTTTTATAAGTATATATGTATAATTTTATATATGTTTTATGTTTTAGCTACTCAAAAGCTGAATAAAATTATATCAGGAGAAATTCATTCCAATGAGTAGAATTTTTTTAAAATTCTAACATAAATAATACAGCTTAAATATTATTGACTGTTTAAGAGACAAAATAAATGCCTAAAACACTTCACTGCCCTCACAATATTTTGTTTGGGCAATAGATGGAAATAATGAAAAACAAGCAGTATCTTAAAGAATGTTGTCTAATAATGTATAATTAACTATTTGCTACTTAAAATTCACCACTTTAATTTAAAGTCATTTAAATACATACTTGAATATTAGTGAAGGGGAGGGGAGAAAGTAGCTATTCATCACCAAATTATTCTTGCATACCCTCTTTGTAAACACATGAAAGTATCCAATGTATAACACTAGAGGTTACTGAAATTTCTCTATTTGACTCACCATGAAGACTCAACTAGTAACCCAATCCTGATCATAAAAATCTCCCCAGTGATATGTGGGTGTGTGAGTGTGTATTAAATTTTTAGAATATTAAGTAGATTATTTAAAGACTTTTCCCTGTTCTGCCATGGTTGTTGCTTCATTAATTTAGTATTCCATTGTGTATATTTCATTGCAAACTTTGCCATAAACATCTCTCTCCCATGATGCTTGTGAGCTTCTTCTGAGACAGGACTATGATTTTTCATCACTGTGGTCTCAGCAGGCACGTAGCAGAGTAAGTGGCAACAACAGTTTGTTGAATAAATACATAGATATAAGATCTATCTCATAAACATACAAATGAATATACTATGAATATTAAGATAATCATATTGGAAATTCTGATTGTCACTCTGCTTGTTTTTTTGTTTTGTTTGTTTTTTTTCTTTCCTTGTTGGATTCAAACCAATTCTTACTTTTCTAACAATGTCATAGAAATTGCTAAGGATCTAGTCCAAAATGCTCATCTCATATCATATCTATTACCCAACAGCAGGAGGCCTTGAAGCTATGCATTTTCAATTACTCTATAATTACAAACATTTCATGACTGAGTTCAAACTGAGAAACATGTTTCTTTCATGGATGCGAAAAGTCTTATTATTGCCAAGGTATAGCCACTCCCGACAATTCAAACTCTGTACATCAAGAATGTTTTTTTCATTTTCAGTCAACGATGCTAACAGGGGCAAAATATTAATTCAAGTGTTTTCCTTCTTTTTCACTACATTCATGATTTGTTGAGATGGAAGTTAAAAACAGCTAAAGAATAATCCCTAACAGAGATATAGAAAACTCAGAGAAGTGGGGAAACGTGAACATAGTGTTTTAGGGCAAACAGAACACTTCACCTTTTCTCTCCAGTTAGCTCTTAGGAATCTAGGTAAATGCAAATAAAAATACCCATTTGCCTTATGGCTTCTGCCATACTTGTGAATCTGACGACTCTCAGAGAAAAACCTCATTCAGATAAACAGGCTTACAATAATTACATCTATGTTATAAAACATTTTCAATTCTACCTTCCTGTAAGCATAAAACTATAGCACTCCAAGTATACTTTGTGTACCTGATATACTTCATTTGAAAGTATATGCCATTATGAAAAAGGCAAGAAATGGACTTCAACCCAAGTTTTTTAGCATATCATTTAAAATTCCCAAAGGTCATATCAAACTATTTGAGAATTTCAATAATAACAATATTCTCGATTTTTAAAAATCCAGATATTATGACACAGTCAGTTTGGGTTCTTCTTTAATCTTTTTTAAATGTCTTTTAAAAATAATTAAAGTAATCATAATAGACTTTTAAACATATCCTTAAATAAGTATTTACTATGAATCTGGCACTGTGCTTAACAATTTATGGAAATTATCTAATTTAACAAAACTCTATAATGTAGTTGCTATTAATGTTTTTATTTTACAGATAAGGACATCAGTCTCTGAATTGTTACCTTCCATTCTCGTTTAAACCAATTCCAATCAAGCTGTCACCCTAAAACTCCAAAGAGAAAACTATCTTTGCCAATGTCACAAATAACCTCCACTTGGAAAATCCAATATGAACTTCAAATTCACTTCCTAGTTGTTCTCCCTGCAGTATTGACTGTATAGTGCTTCCAGAAACTGTCCTTTTATTTATTTCAGGGACAATACACCCTTATCTATCATACTTATAACCACTTCTTACATTATTTATAAGTGTTTTTTTAATTATTAAATTTATTTTTTTATACATCAGGTTCTTATTAGTCATCCATTTTATATACATCAGTGTATACATGTCAATCCCAATCTCCCAATTCATCACACCACCACCACCACCCCCGTTGCTTTCCCCACTTTATGTCCATACGTTTGTTCTCTACATCTGCGTCTCAATTTCTGCCCTGCAAACCAGTTCATCTGTACCATTTTTCTAGGTTCAACATATATATGTTAATATACAATATTTGTTTTTCTCTTTCTGACTTACTTCACTCTGTATAACAGTCTCTAGATCCATGCACATCTCAACAAATGACCCAATTTCATTCCTTTTTATGGCTGAGTAATATTCCATTGTATATATGTACCACATCTTTATCCATTTGTCTTTCGATGGGCATTTAGGTTGCTTCCATGACCTGGTTGTTGTAAATAGTGCTGCAATGAACATTGGGGTGCATGTGTCTTTTTGAATTATGGTTTTCTCTGGGTATATGCCCAGTAACATTATTTATAAGTTTATCATCATATTACCAACGATTTAATTTTGAAATGCTCATAGTTTAGTTTGGGGTCACTTTTGTCTTTTATCCATGTTCACTCACTTAGTTACAAAGTCTTGTCCTGCAGGTGTAACTATCACTTAAATGCTGCAGATCTCAAAATTATATCTCTAGTCCAGACCTGTCTCTTAAATTCCAGACTCAAAATTTTAACTATTCACCACTTTTACTTGCACATCCAGTTGACAATGTCCTAGTAATACACCCCAATTTTCATTGCTGACCTTCCCATACTTTAATCACCCATTCAAAATTTGCTTTTATTGTAATCTTCCATATTTTGTAAAAACAATCATATAAAAATATATACAAAGAAGCTCCATCCTTCTCTTCATATAAATGAAAATAGTTGAATTTACCTCAACTTTTGTTTCTTTCACACCATGTGTTGAATCCAAAAAAAAATCCAATTAGCTCTACCTACAAAATGCACCCACAGTATTCTTGTCATCTGGTTCTTTCACCACCACTATTTCTCACCTGTCAACCATCTCTACATCAGTTTCCCTGCTTCTGACTTTGCCATCTTCATGTTCAATCCAGGAGCCATTACCATCCTTTTCAAACATAAGTGAGAATATATGACTCTTCTGCTCTGTGCTTTTTCATTGCACTTAGAAAACACATGCCCCATTATTTGTGGACCAATAACACAATCTTTATAAATAAAAGATTATGTTTTATTTCATATATACAAGTATTTCATGCATTTCAGTATCTCTTCCCTTTAAATACTACTAGTCAGTACAAACCTCCAATCACTACAGAATCTTCAGCAATAAGAAAAAAATTAAATCTTATAATAAGTATCATTTTGAAATAAGAAAGGCTTCTGATGAATTCTGCCATTTTTAGAAAATCCAACCGGAATCTTATTCTCACAGTATGGGAACTTCTTCATTTTCCTTTATGGTAGTCACTCTGATCCCACTTTTTTGCTCCTAGAAAAACTCCCTTCAGGGAAGAAATAAGTAGTCAATATATAAAGCCTTGAATTTATGCATTCCCTTTTTTATTTTTTAACATCAGCAACAAAAACAAGGACACTTGCATAATCTTTTGTTTCACAAATAATTTAGGAAATGAAGGAACACCTTTGCAGATAATCCTGCTAAATTACCAGGAATTTTTTTTCAATACTAATCTTTAAAATCCACATGCAAACACTAAGAACACTTAATCCATTTTAAAATACATGTATTTCCAATAATTTCTTATTGGCACACAAAAAAGTGATTACAATGTGGCAGTGTAACTGAAACAATAGAGCTAAGTAAAGGATGTAATAACTTACACATATTAAATAGTTGATATGACATTGTTTTCAATGTTTATATGTATTATTTCATTTAATCTCCACAGGAATTATTAGAGCTAGCAATTAGACTCAGTTGTACTGATTCTGCAGTTGATGATCTTAACCATTATGCATCATTCTAAAATGCTATCAATTTCAATAACAAGTTTGTTTTCTTGCTCAAGTTACTGAATAACTATGTCCCTTTGTTTCCTCATCTGCCATCGGTGTATGACCATTGTATCATTGCATGAGGATTAGATGAGTTAATGGATGGAAAGTCTTTGTATTAACAGATTGAGAATGTAAAACAGATATAAATGTTAAGGAAAAGAGGAAGGAAAAAAGAAAATCTCTTCTTTTATACTTATTAAACATCAAACGTTATTAAAATTTAACATACATGCATATATTTATAAGGAAGGAGGGTAGGTGGGTAAACTGTAAATTAAGTGCCTCTAATTAAAATTGTTAGAAAGGGTAAATTGTTTTCCTTAATCAGATAATTGCAATACATTTTATTTTAATTTGTGAGCAGGCATGGTCTTATTTAGGAATACTGTCAAGAAACTTCTCAGTCATTATAAGAGAATTTTTTTAAAAAAGAAAGAAAAGAGTAATCATTTAACTCCAACAATAAGTTTCTCATGTATTTCATTTGATTATCAGCATTTAAATATTTATTTTGAAAGAGCACACCTCTGATTAACATAATACAAAAAAAGTTTGATAATTAACCAACACTCTATTAACAGGTTTTTTAAAACTTTTCATTTATTTTCAGGCCAGGTTCTTGCAAGTTCTGGCAAATTAGTGTTTATTCAAGGTTTAATGCCACTGTCAATTCAGATACTTTAGCTACAAAAGGCATATCTGATTTACATTAACCTGAACACTTTAATAACTAATTAAAATCTCAGCCTTCTAGCCAAGTTCTGAGACATTTATTCTATTTAACTCAGCAACAAAACATTGTTAGTCATTTTCTTCTGAGAAAGGAGACTCTAATTTATTGGCACTATTAGGGTATTTTATAATCTGCAATCTAATCAGCCTTAACAAAAGATTTTGTGCTTGGCATGACTCAAATATTTTGCTCAATAACTTATTGAGAAATATCACCTTCCATTGCATTTCTACCCTAATTTACTGCAGTGATTTTTTATTTGCATGTATTTATTCAGTTCATATGATTCAGATTGAAAAACGTAAGACAAAGCTTGCATATGTATTATAGTATGAATCTCCAAAACTTGCTCATATATATTAGATTTTAAAGCTAAATAGACTGTAGGTTAGTGTTATTTCTAAATTGAAATAGGTTAACAAATATATGAACTGAAGTCACTTCATTCTATTGTTTATTATTCTTAGTATGTACACGAATTGAGCCTATGACTGAGAGCATGACACTGTATAAAGGACATAGTTCATGTGTGCAATATAATTTTCCTAAATTTCAATTTGAAACACTGTCAAAAGAAAGAATGAAAGTGATGGGATTGATTTGGGAAACATATAGTACATGAGATAATATTAAAATGTTTAAATTATCACTCACTCTGTTTAACTGTATTTCTTCCACTTCCCAGTAGTATTTGAAAAAAATAATAGGACTTTCTTAAGAAATCAGTCTTCTTAAAATACACAATAAATTGGTGTTCTCCCATTTTAGTTCCTCTGCTCTTTCAAAATAATTATTTGTCAATCATAAAAATCAAAAGAAGAGATAATTTACAAAAACAAGTTAAGATGTCCGTATTTAATGCCTCTGAGAGATGCAATAAGTTATGAATGATTTTGTATTTAACTGTGATTGTGGTACAATTTTATTTCAGGAGAGAGAAGAGGTCCAAACCAATTTGAAAAAAAAGTCACTGAGTTCAAGCCCTTTCTGCTCACTGCAGGATAGGCCAATCAATTGATAGATGAGTTGTTGAGGCAAGGAATAGTGCCTTTATTCCAAAAGCCAGCAGGTTGAGAAGATGGTGGATTAGTGTCCCAAATAACCATCTTGCCAAGTTAGAATTTAGGCTTCTTTTATTATACAAGGAGAGGGGGTATGGTAGGTGGTTGCAAACTTCATATTGTTGGAATCCTTTGTTCTTTCAGCTGTCCACCTAGGTCAGGTCACGAAGTTCCTGTAAACCTCCAACAAGACAAATGATATTCTCTGTTCTGCAACTCTTTATCTCTATATGGATGGAAAAGTGGTATTCCCTTAAAGGTCAGAGTCTTGAGAATGGGCTATTCTGTATATTTCAGGCTCTAGGCAACATTCTTAACTCGTAGCAAAAGCAATAGAATTCACAGGTTAAAATAAAAGAAATAGATCTAATATGAAGTCAGATTTGTTCTTTCCTATTACAAAACTAGCAGCAGTTAGTTGGCAAATCTGTTGGTTCATTTATGCAATTGGTAAGTTAGGTGGCTCCTACATGTTCCTTATTTATAGATTCACATTTTGTGAGGCAATTTTATTGGTATGGCATATATAGTGATGAGCAAAGAAAGATCCAGAGTCTAGAGTCTCACATGGAAGACTGCCATCAACCCAGAATTTCCCCAAACAATTTCAGACTATAATTGTCATGAGAGTTGGATACAATGTTGGCAGAATTTATAATGGAGTTGTTGTTTTGGTTGTAAAGTTTCCTCTGCAGCAGTGAATATATATATTTTTTGAAGTGTAGTTGATTTATGATGTTGTGTTAGTTTCAGGTGTACAGAAAACTGATACTTTTTCAGATCCTTTTCCCATATAAGTTATTACAAAATATTGAGTATAGTTCCCTGTGCTATACAGTAGGTCCTTGTTGTTTATTATTTTATGTATAGTAGTCTGTATACGTTACACCCAAGTTTCTAATTTATACCCCCTCCAACCTTTCTCCATTGGTAACCATACGTTTCTTTTCTAAGTCTGCGAGTCTATTTCTGTTTCATAAATAAGTTCATTTGTACCATTTTTTAAGATTCCACATATAAATGATACCATAAGATATTTGTCTTTCTCTGCATGACTTACTTCACCTAGTATGATAATCTCTAGGTCCATCCATGTTGCTGCAAATTGTCTTATTTCATGCTTTTTTATGTTTGAGTAATATTCCATTGTACATATATACCACATCTTCTTTATTCATTCATCTGTTGATGGGCATTTAGGTTGCTTCCATGTCTTGGCTATTGTAAATAGTGCTGCAATGAACATTGAGATGCATGTATATTTTTGAATTATGGCTTTCTCCAAATATATACCCAGGAGTGGGATTACAGGATCATATGGTTGCCCTATTTTTAATTTTTAAGGAACGTCCATACTGTTCTCCATAGTGACTGTATCAATTTACATTCTCACGGAAAATGTAGTAGGATTTCCTTTTCTCCACACACTCTTCAGAATTTATTATTTGTAGACTTTTTCATGATGACCATTCTGACTTGTGTGAGGTGATACCTCATTTTAGTTTTGATTTGCATTTCTCTGATAATTAGTGACGTTGAGCATCTTTTCCTGTGCCCTTTTGTCATCTGTATGTCTTCTTTGGCAAAATGTCTATTTAGATCAGCCCATTTTTTTTATTGGGTTGTTTGCTTTTTGATATTGAGCTGTATGAGCTATATATATAACTTGGAGATTGATCCCTTGTTGGTTGCATCATTTGCAAATATTATCTCCCATTCTGTGGGTCATCTTTTCATATTGTTTGTGGTTTCCTTTGCTGTGAAAAAGCTTTTAATTTTAATTAAGTCCCATTTGTTTATTTTTTTTATTTTTATTTTTTTATTTTTTTTTTTGCGGTATGCGGGCCTCTCACTGCCGTGACCTCTCCCGCTGTGGAGCACAGACTCTGGACATGCAGGCTCAGCGACCATGGCCCACAGGCCCAGCCGCTCCGCGGCATGTGGGACCCTCCCGGACCGGGGCACGAACCTGCGCCCCCTGCATCGGCAGGCGGACTCTCAACCACTGTGCCACCAGGAAAGCCCCCATTTGTTTATTTTTGTTTTATTTCCATTACTCTATGAGACAGATACAAAAAGATATCGCTGTGATTTATGTCAGAGAGTGTTCTGCCTATGATTTCCTCTAGGAGTTTTATTGTATCCAGTCTTACATTTACGTCCTTAACCCATTTTGAGTCTATTTTTGTGTGTAGTGTTAGAGAATGTTCTAATTTCATTCTTTTACATGTAACTGTCTAGTTTCCCAGCAACACTTATTGAAGAGATTATCTTTTCTCCATTGTATATTCTTGCCTCCTTTGCTTCAGGTTAATTGATGATATGTCCATGAGTTTATTTCTGGGCTTTCTATCCAGTTCCATTGACCTATATTTCTGTTTTTGTACCAGTACCATACTGTTTGGCTTACTGTAGCTTTGTAGTATAGTCTGAAGTCAGGGGGACTGATGCTTCCAGCTCCATTTTTCTTTCTCAAGTTTGTTTTGGCTATTCAGAATCTTTTGTGTTTTCATATAAATTGTAAATTTTTTTGTTCTAGTTCTGTAAAAACATGCCATTGGTAATTTGATAGGGATTGCATTGAATCTGTAGATTGCCTTGGGTACTATTGTCATTTTGACAGTATTGATTCTGAAGAAGTGTATATTTTAAGAGAGACTTTAGGACTCACATTTTGGGTACGTGGTGAAATGTTAAATACTTGGAAACATTGAGAGAAAGTGTTAAGGACGATTCTTAGGTTTTGGTTTTGAAAACAGAACGGATGTCAGCATCACTCGCTGAAAATAATATATATCAGAAATTCACCACATCTATGAAATATTATAAGTTCACTATTGGATATGTGTTACATAAAATATTTTGATATAAACAAGGATAAAGTAACTCCAGAAATATATGGATCTGAAGTTCACTAGGTATCTGGCTTCAGGAATCATACTGGAAATTCATTTGTATGTAAGTGATAAGTGAATATTTCAATGCTGAGCATTTCCTTTGGGGGAAAAAATAACTTGAGGAGACAATAGGACCTACAGCAAGTGTTGAAGAACTTCAACAGGGAAGAGATAAGGTATGAAAAGGTAATACAAAAATTATATGAAGTACAGAGTGAAGGGAAAAAAAGGTTTGAAGAAAGAGAGTGTAGTTATCATTGTTAAATGCTGATGAGAGACCCAGTACAATAAGAACTGATATTTGTTGTTGTTGAAGATAATATATGATATGGTTTTGATGGAGTGAGTTTAGAGAAAAGTCATTTCAACAGAGTGAAGCCAAGGCTAGTTTGAAGTATAAGGAATGAGAAGTGATGAAATAGCACAGTGGGGCTGAAAACTCTTTCAAGTTTAGAGATACATAGGTAGGAAAGATAACCTCACACTATATGAAACAATATACTAGAAAGGAAAATAGCGCCCCAGAAATTGCTTTCATTTCAATGGACAATACTTGTTTGTTTGTTGTTTTGGTTTTTTTTAAATTTGATGGAAATTATTGAGTTGAATAGGAAAAGATAAATTGACACAGTGAAGAGAAGGTATATTTGATAATGTAAATTTTTTATACTTCAAATGATTTGGGCCTCAATGAATAGATAAAACAAATTTATTTTTTTAAGAACAGGAGATACAGGTGCTCTGGTATAACAAAGGTGAAAGTAGTTTAAGAAACTGATTGTTTTTAAATTTAGTATTTGAAGTAGGAAGCCATTTAAATATAAGTTACTGGGTTTCTCTAAAATATATGCTGAGAGTGATTATATGTTTGATGGTGGAATGGAAAGGAGACATTCTGATAATATTTCAGGAAATTGGAATACAATTAATACCGTTATTCTAGGGAGTGGGAGAGAGAATAAATCAAAGAAGCATTTTGGAATTGTTGGGCAGTTCTATGAATGATTTTTTTGAGATTGGTGATCAATGATGGCAATCGAATGCAATATTTAATATGATATAATAGAGTCAAAAGCACCATGACATAATAAAGTATAAACGATATAGAGAGTAATGGATTGAAGAACATAGATGAGATACATTTTCTAGGATTGTAATTGTTTAGAACTCGAGTTATTTTCTAATATAAAAGTTTGATATTATATAACAATACATATCTACAACTAAATGTATTTTTAATCAACATGAACATGTAATAGTATTTTGTTATTGCATAGTAATATGAAAAATATATTTTGCATCAAATTATGCAACACTAATCATATAGCTTTTAATTAAAACTGTTTCTTTGACTTTTTTCTAGAAATAATATTTGCCTCATATATTCATTTGCTTTTATGTATTCAGACATGTTTACGGTTAATCTTTCCATCACTCCAGTACATCTGTACAGTTCCACTTAACCCTGTCTTCTAAATGACCAAGCATAATTTTTATCTTTTTTCATGGGGCAGACTTCTGGCAGCCTTCCCTCACCGTAATCTAATCATAACTCTACTTTCAGTGACTTTTGGTACATTGGATAATCTTGACTCTGAATTGCCTTCCTCTTTTGTTGGATCTCTCCTTCACATATTCCCATGTCTTCTTTTTTGCTTATTCCCTTATTTTGATGACTTTGTCTTTGAGTAACTTCATCAGAAAAGACACATATAAGAAAAATATTTTCCATCTGTCAATCTGAAGCTATCAACTGGATATTCAGTTGATTCAGGAACTTTGTTTAAAATGTTCAATAAAGAAGACTTTCTTTGGTGTGTGTGTGTGTGTGTGTGTGTGTGTGTGTGTGTGTGTGTGTGTATGTATTAACCAAGTAACTGTAGTTCTATTCTTGGATCCTCTAATTTGTTCCATTGATCCATTTATCAATATTTACTCATATTTCACACTGTCTTTGCAATGTCTTAAAACATATACTGTAAATCTTTTATATGTGCACTTCCTTTAAAAATCTGTTTTGCTATTTTCAGTCCCTTATATTTCCATATAAATTTTAGAATCAGCTGGTCAATTTATACAAGAAAAATCCTGCTGGAATTATGATTGGAATTGCATTGTCTACAGACCAATTTGGGGAACTTAAAAATATATATATTTATATATTCTCAGGTTGCAACTTAATCAAGGAATGTTCAACCCTTACTGAGGTGGTTAGAATTTTTATAGAAATTCTATGAAAATGTTTTACCCTTTGTAAACTAGATTTTCTACAGCAGTTAGGTATGCATTTCTTATCATTATAGATTGGGTGTGAATGTGGCAGATAATTTGTCTTTTTAATTTCACAGATTTAAAATTGGAGAAGAATGTAGTCAAGAAACTTTGCCAGAAGGCCCTCATCCAATCTGACTCCCAGTGATTCATGTCTCTCTCATTTACAAAATATGCTCATTTCCTCCCAAGGCCCCCAAGAATCTTACCCAATTACAGCATCAGCTCAAAGTCTCACAGTTTTTCCCCAGTCCCACTGTATTGTGTCAAAGGAATTCAGTTTTAAAGTTAGAGATAATTCCTCATAAAAATGTTGTTGAATAAAAAGTTGTAACTTTTCAGAAAGATACATGAAGATTACATGACTAGTAGAAGGTCTTGGTTTTACCATATTGGAATCAATCTCTATAGAAGTTGATGATATTGTTGCCCCTACACCCAATTTAAAGATTCGTATGGAAAGAGCTTTTTGTGTTTGCTTTCCTTATTAAAATGAATATTCTCTATATATGTTTTCTATTTTATACTAATTACCTATGTTTTGGCCAATTTTTTATGAAGATTATACTTTTTGTTCTATATTATGTCATTCAAATATTTAAATGTCATTTTCTTACTGATGTGAATAGGAATTAGGAATGCAAATAGTTTAAATAGATAATATTAAAATTATTTTTATGCATATAATATGAGACTAAAGTGAAGAGCCATACAATATTGATTGTGGTTATTCGCAAGTAGTCAGAGAAAGTTTTTCTCTATTTACTTCAATGTCACATAAAAATAGTAATTTATTTTTATGTTTATTGCAATTAAATAATTACTAAAACTACAAGTTAATGCATAAATGGAAATAATAATTCTTATGTGCTTAAGAAAAACATAGTATGGCTTCATATACTATTTCACATTTATGAAATTGGAGTTGGAGAGCAAATGTATTAATGAATGAACCATATAAAGATTTATTAATATATTGGAATAACTTTGATTTTTTTAATTTTAAAATAAACTTATGCTTCTTAAAGTAAAATGAAAAGTAAAATATGCTTTTGATATTGAGAAGTTTCTTTTAACTATTAAATTTATATTGAGAACACTGACCTTATTTATTTATTATTTATTCATTTATTTATTTTTGGCTGCACTACACAGCTTGTGGGATCTTAGTTCCCTGACCAGGGTAACCCCGGGCCCACGGTAATGCAAGTGCCAAGTCCTAACCACTGGACTATCAGGGAATTCCCTGACCTTGTTTATTTTAAAGAGACAATTCTGTTTTCAAATATTCATTCTAAAGAAACTGAAAATAAATTTATTTGGTTATTAACTTGCTTAAGGATAAATTTTTGATTTTGCTTTTAGTATAACAAATAAAATATTTTGTATTTATCTTTAGAGTTCCAAAACTGTTTCAAAATTAAGTTTATGTTTTTCTGCCCCAAGCTGTGAAAAGCAATGAAAGCTCCACTGTTTTATAAAGAAAAGATTTAAGAAGCCCTAGTCCAGTTAAAATGCTTCATTTAAATATTTTGAAGACATTCAGTTAAAATACTCAGTGCTCAAATAGTACATGAAGTTCTCTTTAAGACTTACCAGTTGTTTGGAAGGAAGTAGGAAAACATCAACCCAAAGGAAAAACTTTAACGGAAAAAACAATTTCTCCTCCCTAAGGCTTAAAGAAGCTTATACAACTCACTCTCTAGGCTTTCTTAGGGAGAATTCCTTCCAAAATGAAAGGAAGTTCCAGGTCTTTCTTCTGATACTACACAGAGAACAAAACAGCAATCTAAAAAGTCTGAACCCCAAAGTGTACTTAATACACTAGGTTCTCCATTTTAACACACAAAGCCATATGTGGTCTTAATTTAGCTACCTATTGTTTTTACATTGTGCTTTTTTTCACATCTATATCCTATGATGCAGTCATACCAAAACACATTTTGTTCTCAGTGTATTCCCTATTAATTTTCTCTACCATGTATTTGAAAACGAAAAGCTAATTTTTTTCCACATTTTTCCCAGTAAAATTCCAAAAGTTTAATATGGTTTGCATGGATGCAGAGTCCATGAATGAGCATGAGATGTCCCATGAATTTCTTAAAATTGTATATGTAAATTTTTGCCTATATGTATATATGTTTTTCTCAAGAAAATTTTCTTAAGCTTTTTTAAGTTGTTAAAGAGGTCCAAGTGACAAAATTATTAGCACTAACTTTTATTTATTTATTCAGTCCCAATTTCTCTATAATATGTATTAAACACATTTTAGATAAATACAGATATTTAATACTCACCATATTATTACCAGGTCAAATATATTACATGATGCATGGAAATGTTTAATAAGTATTTCTTGAATGTTTGAACAAATAAAAATCCCAGAAAATGATTTGGAGCTTGAAGCAACTTGATTTCTCAAGGTTACTCAGCCAGCACATGTCAAGTGAGAGATATACCTCTGGTCAGTCTGATAGCATCTCTAAGTGGGGATATTTAAAGTTCCAAACGAGTAAAAGACCTACCTGCATTTTCAAGACCTACCTGCATGTCTACTGTGTTGCTTCCACACAGAAATATTCTCTGGCCTCTACCTCTTCGACAGCCTGAGTTAGCTGCTCCCTTTACCCTCTGCCAACCCTCATCATAACCCATAACATTATATACTGTAATTTGAGATGATGTGCTGGCAACTCACCTCTGCAAAGGATTAAGTCCCCAGTGTGTAAAAACTCCCACCAAAGCTGATTTGTAGCTACCAAAGTGATATCATGGCACACAGAGCTCAGAAAATTGAACATGATTGGTTCACACCTGCTGCTAGTAGCTGGCTCCAGCACATATATATGCATGTCTTCATTTCCACCAGTGGACTTGTATGAGTTTATTATCCAGTGGGTTAGTGCTTTATTTAGTCCAAAGTAGATATGCCTTAATTGGATGAGAGTATGAAGCAGTAAATTTTGATATGCGTTTCTCAGATTTTAAGCAAGAACAAATAGGAAGGTATGTAGGAACACTTAGGCTTTGCATATGGGGTTTGTGTGGAGCATAGGCTTAATTCTAAAGATTTTCAAAGATTCCCGGTTCCTGGCTATTCAATCAAACACAACTCTAGGCACTGCTGTGAAGGGACTTTGAAGATGAAAAGATGGAATTAATGTCCCTAATTAAATGACATTTAAAAAGAAAGATTATCCTGGATTATCTGGATGTGCCCAAAGATAACACAGGGACATGTAAAAGCAGAACAGGAAAACAGAAGAGTCACTTAGAGAGCTAAAAAGCATGAAAAGGAATTGATCAGTCACTGCCGATTTTGAATATGAACTAGCAAGAGATGCAGTTGGCCTCTAGAAGTTAAGAATGATGTTCTTCCGATGGCACGTAAGCAAACAGGGCCCTCAGTCCTACAACCCCATAAACTGAATTCTGCCAACCACCTCAGTGAAATTAGAAGTGGATTCTCCCCCAGAGACACAGATAAGAGGCCAGGATAACTGCTACCAGACTCCTGACCCACACAACAGTGGGGCAATACATAAATGTTGTTTTAAAACACTAAACATGCAGTAATCTGTTGCAGCAGTAAACAAACAAACAAAAAACTAATACAGTGAGTACGGAGAAATAAGATTTAGTGCAATGCCTTTGAAACTGGTTTAGAGAAGTGGAAAAAAAAATAGCATATACCTGGAGTTTGCTAAGGCTGACAATCCAAGGCTTCAGCAGCAGTACATAAAACCAAATTTCCTTTTCTCCCAGGAGGGAGCAATCACTAGTCATTACAGGTAAGCGTGAAGAGAAATGTTCTGTCTCCTGTAAAAATGAGTCTTTTGCTTTTACCAACTTAGCAAGTTACACCTCTTCACCAACTCATTTTCTTTCTTTAGAAAAAATATTTAAACTCTAATTTTAGTCTTCATTTACAAATTAAACTTACCTTTCTACCAGGCTTGTTTAAGGAATGGCTGTTAAAATTTGTTTTGAGTCCACTGTTCATAGACTGCAATTAAATAAGCAAAGGAAAACATAACAAATAAAGCAACATGCATAATCAGTAATCCTGAAGACAATTATCTTAAAATTTGGGATGGAAGGAGAAGGAGTGTTTATTGTCTAGTCTGATGTTTTAAATGTTATGTTTAATTAGATTTTAAATTACTATTATGAGTCTTGTTTTGATGCAGATAAATGTAGGTAAGAATTCTTTATGTAAAGACACACATATTTCAAACTTTTAAAAAATGAGGGAAGGATCTTATATCACTTAAAATATATCACCTACCTGATACCTGGAATTACTTTACGGTGAATAAAACTTTTATATTTCAATTAGGATTGTTAAAATGGAAATATAACTAGGAGAGATTGCACACTATAGTATAAACCAATTATTTTTCAAAAAATAAATTCATGAAGCAAGTTGGAGACGGATTATCACAGAACCCAAATACCAGATAGTTCTAGTAAGTAATATTCTATCTCCTGGGAACATTTATCCATAAATGTATTTCAACTAAAAATTAACAAGTTGTTATCAGGATTTTTACACATCCTGGCCACTGAAGAGCCTGAAGAAGAAGTACTAGATTTAGTTCCTATTCTCAATAATGTTACAATTTAATTAAAGAGAGATGACTAATGCACAGGAGATAATTAGCAAATAATGAAAAACAGTATGAATTTATGTGATAAATGTGGGACCAACTTTTAGCTCTAATATGTAGCTCCACGTTTTCTTTACCTTAAGCACTAATATAAATCCTCTGAAGAAAACAAAACAAAGCAAAAACACATCAAGTGTCAAAAAGGGAGCTTGCATATGGAATTCTTATAATGTTAAGTAAAATGAGTCCTTGTAGCTTCTTCCTACTGTTTTTAAAAAGCTGAGTCTCTTCCATTAGAACTGGAAGCACAGTAATTACTATTTTTCTTCTCTGTACCATCTTGTTTTGACTGTTCATATGGATTTTCAGCCTTCTGTTTATATAGCATCTTATTCTGTCTGAGAAAAAGAAAGGTTTCATTACTGAAAAGAAACCATGTAATCATTAGGTTCTCCAACAAAGACTGTTCAGCTTTGTCCCTATGTTTTCAATCAGTTAATCATTTTTCACTCAAAGAGAGTAGCCTTCATTATTCATATACTATTAGAGCAAGTAGAATTATAATGTGACTCTGGAAAGGAACTCGTGCTTATCCTTCAGATTTGAGGAATATAAAGTGGGCTCTGATACTTACTATGATGAATAAAAGCCATAGGCAGTAGTTTTTCATTTAATATTTGTTCCACAAAATGATGAACAGCTGATAGGTAACATGACATTCATTTTGATATAAGAATAAAACATCTATAACAACATTTAAGTTAGTGTCCTAAATATATTTTTTAAACCTAATAGCTCCCATCCTTGCTTTATGGCCTTTCTTCTATCTAGCTACTTTAAAAAAAAATATTCAAGGATTAGATCTATCATGTAGAAGAGGCCGTTATATTTCTCTTTTGGTCTGATTACATTTTAATTACCCACTAATTCCCAGTTTACCACAAAATCTATAGGTTGTAAACTGGAGTCTCATTTAGTGTTCTCTCTAGGAAGAACACATGCTGACCAAAGGAACTGTGTATTCAGTCCCACTGGCAATTGTGCTTCTTATTAAAACTCCCCTAATTAATTTTCTGGCACACAAGTCATTCTATCTTGAATTGGGTTTATGCAAGGTATTATTATCAAGATTATTCAGTCTTGGGAATTGGAATAATCATATTTTGGTACTGTAAATGTAATAATTATTTGAATGTAGTAAATTTAAGGATTTGATCCACTCTTGGCATATGAAAAGATAGCCTTTTTCTGATGGGCCCCCATTTCCATGAAGTTGCATTTGAAACAAAATATGGACTTTTGTTTTATTCCCCAAACATGTTTCTCCCCAGTCTCTGTTTCAGGAAAATTACCATCATTTTGCTTAGATCCTTAAGGTAGAAATAATAGTTAACTTGATTCCTTTCTTTTATTTAAATACATCCAATTTATTATTATTAATTCTGTCAATTATGACTTCATAAGTTAGCATTAATTTGTCCAATTTATGTTCATCTCTATTGCCATTGTGCTCATCCAAGTCATAAGCATCTCCCAATTGAAGTCTGTAACTTCTGTCTTTACACATATCTACTTGCATCCTTCATGCAGTTCTGAAATGTTCTTTTAAAAATGTAAAACTTAAAATGAGATACCTCTGTTTAAATATTTTCTTGAGGATTTTGCATCTATATTCCTGAGAGATCTTGGTCTGTAGTTTGCTTTTCTTGACTTGTCTTCATCTGGTTTTTGGTATTAGAATAATGCTGACCCCTTAGAATAAGTTATGAAGTAGTCTCACTGCAAAGAGCTCAAAGAGATTGTAGAAAATTGGTATAATTTCTTCCTTAAAAGTTTGGTAGACCAAGCACCAATGAACACATCTGAGCCTGGTGCTTTCTGTTTTGAAAGGTTATCTATTACTTTTCCAATTTTTAATAGATGTAAAACTATTCAGGTTATCTATTTCTTCTTCTGTTAGTTTTAGCAGATTGTATCTTTTAAGAAATTGGTCTATGTCATCTAGGTTATCAAATTTGTGAACATAGAGTTGTTCATCGTATCCATTTGTTTTTCTTTTACTTTCCCTGGGATGTGTAGTAATATCCTGTCTTTCATATCCAATATTAGTAATTTGTATGCTTTCTCTTTTTTCTTAGTTAGCCTGACTAGCGGCTTATCAATTTTACTGATTTTTTTCAAAGAACTAGCTTTTGATTTTGTTGATTTTCTCTGTTGATTTCCTGTTCTCAAATTCATTGTTTCTGATTTCTGTTATTTCTCTTCTTCTGCTTAGTTTGGTTTTAATTTACTCTACATTTTCGACTTTCCTAAGGTGGAAACATGATTATTGATTTTAGATCTTTCTTCTTTTCTAATATATGCATTCAATGCTATAAATTTCCCTTTAGGCACTGCTTTCATTGCATACCAAATATTTGATAAGTTGGGTTTTACTTTTTATTTAAGTAAAAATATGTTTAACTTATCTTGAGATTTCTTCTTTCAACCATTAATTATTTAGAAGTATGCTTTGTAAACTCCACATAGTGTGGGGTTTTTCAGCTATCCTTTTGTTATTAATTTCTAGATTAATTCCACTGTTGTCTGAGAGAGGATATTGTATGATTTCTATTCTTTTTTTTTTTTTTTTTTGGCGGTATGCGAGCCTCTCACCGTTGTGGCCTCTCCTGTTGCGGAGCACAGGCTCTGGACGCGCAGGCTCAGCGGCCATGGCTCACGGGCCCAGCCACTCCGCGGCATGTGGGATCTTCCCAGACTGGGGCATGAACCCGCGTCCCCTGCATCGGCAGGCGGACTCTCAACCACTGTGCCACCAGGGAAGCACACGATTTCTATTCTTTTAAATTTGTTACAGTTTGTTTTATGGTCCAGATGTGGTCTATCTGAGTGAATATCCCATGTGAGTTTTAGAAGAATAGTTATTTTGCTGTTGTTGGATGGAGTAATCTATAGATGTCAGTTATATCCAGTTAATGGATGGTGTTGTTGAGTTCAAATACATCCTTACTAATTTTCTGCCTCCTGAATACTTCCATTTCTAAGAGAGGAGTGTGGAAGTCTCCAGTTCTGATAATGAATTCATTCTATTTCTCCTTGTAGTCCTATCAGTTTTAGCCTCACATAGTTGCATGCTCTGATTTTAGATACATACACATTAAGAATTGTTATGTCTCCTTGCATAATTGACACTGTTATCATTTATGATGTCCTTTTTAGTTTCTTATAACTTTTATTTTGAAATCTGCTCTGTATGGAACCAATATAGCTACTCCTGTTTTCTTTCAGTTAGTGTTAGCATGATATATTTTCTCCATTTTCTTAATCTGTATGTGTCTTTACATTTAAACTGAGTTTCTTGAAGATAACATATAGTTGGATAATATTTTTTGTATCCAGTCCACTAACTAGCCCAACAAGTCCTTCTTCATTTCTGTTATAGTGGTTTTAATCTCTAGTATTTTCTTTAGGTTCTTCCTTAGGATCTCCATGTTTCTGCTGACATTGTCCATCTGTTTTGCATGTGATCTACTTTACCCATTAAAGCCCTTAGGATATTGTCATATTTGTTCTAAATTCCTAGTCTGATAATTCTAACATTCCTGCTATATTTGGTCATGATGTTTGCTCTGTCTCTTCAAATTGCAGCTCCTTTGCCACTTGGTATACATTGTCATTTTTTTTTCTGGTTAGCCAGATAGGATTTACTGGGAAAAGAGAATTGTTATAAATATGTCTTAGTAATGTGCTGGTAAAGTGTGGGTGGAAGGGAACCATTCTATTGTCCTAGGATTAGTTTTTAGTCTTTAGTGAACCTATGCCTCTGAACTGTGAACTTTGTGTTTCTCAGTTTTTGCTTTTTTCTCTCTATTTATTTGGGACAGGATGGCTAGAGTGGGCTGGGGTTGGCTACTTCTATTCTCCCACAAGGAAGGCTAGAGCAGACAGGAGTTGAGTATTTCTGTTCCCTAGCTCAGTCAGGCTCTGATAAGACCCCAGCAGTTTAGACTCTGATTAACTCTGAGAGTTGTCTACACTGAGTTACCAGCAATTTGTCAACTGCAGTTCAGGTTTTCCTACCACAGCACTGGTGCCCAGGTGGTTTCTTCTCATGAGTCTCTGCTCAGGTAAACTGTACCTCCCTGTATAGGCCCACCTGTCTCTTTAATCTTGGAGGCAGTATTTTGTACTGTGTCCTCCCTTCTCTTACTATGTATGCAAGAAGAGTTGAATTTTCAGTCTGTTCAGCTTTGTACTTGTTGTTAAGACAGAGTGGTGATTTCCAAGATTCTTACATGCAGAACTGGAACTTGTTTATTGGGTTAGTTTCACATCCAACCACCTTGCTAAAATCTCCTTATTATTTCTAATATTTTAGCCTTAGAATATTTTAAATTTTATTACTACATAATCACATAATCTGCAAAAAAATTATATTTCCTTGTTTTTTTGCAATGTATTTTCTTGTTTCTTACATTTTGTTTACATTCCTTGTATTTTAAAATTTCAAAAAGCTTATAAATTTCAAAAAAGCTTATAATATATTTAATTACTCCTTTGTCTTAAAAGTCATTTTTAATAAATTTATCTTCTAAATCTGTCTCAATGCACTCCATAGAAATATTTTTGTTGTTGTAAAGTTTCTTCTGTATCCTCAGTTTTTCTTTAATCCTAACTAATAACATTTTCTTTTTCTCTGTTGATTTTTTCTTTAATTTGGTTGCATTTATTTTCTAGTAGTGCATTTTTTAATATTATTTTCATCATAATGAGTAAAGTATGTTAAGAAAATTTGGATTTGCACTATATATCCATTTTTACTTTCTTATTTACTTTTTTTTTTTTTTTTTTTTTTGCTTCTGAATTTTACCAAAGTTCTCTGACCTATAAATGTCACTTTGGAGTTCATAACTGTTTAGTCCACATTCACATTATCCGACTTTCAGAATCAATTGGCTACTCTAAATGCTATAATCCATGCTATATATCTAATGGCTGTTGGCAAATCAAAATTACGTTTGGTTTGTCTTAGTCAAACACTAAATTTTTTTCCATGAAATTTACCTTTTTTAATATAAACTCAAAAATTTCTGATATTTCTTCTGATCATATTTGCTTTCTAACTAACTCTCATTCTGAATATCATCCTTAGAGCAATTCTGAGTTTAAATGCTAGGATTTGGGAGTTCACAATTAGAGAGAAGGGATGATTACTAACTTCTTTTAGGAAGAAATGTTCAGTGAAAATAAAACAAACAGGCTTTATATTTTAATGTCCTCTAGTACATCCAATAACTTGAGGAGTTTTCTATGCCAATTTTCACGGTTTTATATTTTCACTCAAAATTTGACAATTTAATATTGTAATTATTAATTCACATATTGTTTTAATTCAATGGCACATAAAATTGCCTTCTGACCTAGGCTTTCATAAGTCAAGTTATAACAGCCGTAGGCAGTATTTTATTTGGATAATGGCCTTAAATTTCATTCTGGGCCTAAGATTAGAATGAAAAGATGTGAATTGCCCTTTTGTCACTCCCAATTGTATAAAATTGTCTGGAGCAGTCATGTGATCCTACAGCCTTCAAAGTTTTTATCTCTTCTAAACAGGTTGACAACTGGCTTTCTGGGGATAAATTCTCCATATTACAGAGTCTAAGGTAACTAAAATTGATAATTTATTAGCTATTTAACTTCAGAATGCCATTGGCTCTTGTTTCTCACCATAGAAGTAAAAGAAAAAAGAGATCTTATTTTTGGACCTGTCTTGCTCTTAAAACAATTGCAAAATGATGCATATTTTGCAATGTCATGAGTACCTATTTATTTTTCACTTAAGGTTCTTTTGCCTAAAAGCAACAATAATTTATCTAGTCTGGTTTTCTTTTCAAAGAGGTTTATTGAAGGAAAAAGAAAAAAAAAGACCTCTTATTTTTTAATCAAATGGGGAAAAAATAAGCAATTGCCCCACTTGTCTTATTTTGGTTAGTACTTTGAGGTAAGACAAGTGTGGGTAAATGCTAAATGTATATAGAAAAGTATGAATGGAAAATTTATAACTGGAAGATGAAGTACCACTGATCAGTCTCAAGCTGACTGAAATTCATCAAGTTCATAAAGATGTGCTCCCCTTCATGCAAAACAACATGAATTGTATTGCACATCCTATAGAATATTCTTACCAACATGATTCAAACCTAGATTTAATCAATATTTATTGCTGGCTTCTAGTTTACAAGACATACAGTGTATAGAGAAAACTGTTAAATGACATGAGTACGAATAACCCAGATAAATATAAACTGAGGGGGATTTTTAATAAAATCTGTCAGTTATTTCTAAAACTTAATAGCATAGAAACAAACAAATAAGGAAACCAAACAAGGGAGGTTTAATAGTCATAATAACCACAAGGAGAGTATTGAGATTTTAAGACCTTGTTTTATTCTTAATTCAAATAATCCATCTATAAAAAATAATTTTTGAAAAATCAAAAATGTGAATATAGCCTAGATAGTAAGTTATATTAAGGAACTATTGGTAAATATTGGTGGGATAATTGAATTGTATTTATGTAAGAAAATGTCCTTGACTTTTAGAAATACCTAAGGAAACATTTATGAATAAAATAATTTCTTTAGGGTTTTGCTTTAAAGTACTACATCAGTTCAGAAAATAAAAGAATGAGATATGTGAAATGTGTGGCAAAATACTAATTATTAAATGTGGATGATTTTAGTACATTATATTGTTTTTCCCTAAATTTTGTACACTTGAAACTTTTCATAATAAAACTGGTTTTTGAAAATTACAAAAAATTTGTAATTTGGTTATGACCAAATTGTTGGTTATGACCTATCAATTTCACAACTTTTGGATGAGTCAAAATCTGCAGTGAAAAAAATTCCCAATATTCCAATAATTAGGTTATGAGGGTGAATTTATTTCTATAGACTTCCTTCCATTTCATCCATTTTATTTTTTCTATTTCCCTCAATGAGAGTAAATGTCCAACATATGAAGGCACCATTTTTTTTTGATAGCACAATTTTGATTTTAATTGTCTTTATTCCTGAGATGATGAGGAAGTAATGCACATCTGTGATTAATAATTATATTTCTGTACTTGGAACTAAAAGTGTATGTACATTATTCTTCTGTGAAACTTTAATTTTATGTGATTCTCAGAATGTAATAAGCCACATCTCACTATTAAAAATTGTGCCCTAGAGTCTATGAATTTATATTTACAATAAAAATCATAATATGAGAAAGAAAAGTAAACTTTAATAATGCTTTAGAATAGAACGTTCTGCAAATAATAATTTTAATGTGGAGAATGAAAGTGCAAATAAAACATAGATTTTCACACACATGTTTTATCTTCTCAAATGGAAGGAAATGCTGAAATTTCAAAATGCAATGACAAGAGCCTGAATGTACAGGATATCTGGAGGAAATGCTGCCTCTCTAGGCAGCTGTCATTAACCTTATCTTCAGCATCTCTCAGTTTAGCCAGACTCCCCTGCTAATTTAAATTTCATATTTCTTTTAGAGAAACTATCTGGCTCACTATGGGACAGATAATTCTATGACTGATCACTTGCAGTGGGCAAAGGGTGTAATGTGGTATATATACTATGGTCTTTGTGAGCTGGGGAAGTATTATAACTGGAAACCACTACTGAAGAGTCTCAGTTATACAAAATAAAGAAATCTAATCTTTTACTTTGTTATTTATGTTATTAGTTACTACTTGAAAATACGTGCAAGGCTAGAATTTCAAGAGATGTTACGCATTCCCTTCACTGCACATGAGTGTGTTGTATGAATGTCTCTACTTATGGAGAGATTTTATAAATTTGAAAATGGGTTGGATATTTATCACCAGTTTTGACTGTTTCTGAAATAATTTCATTTTGTATGTAACATATGCATTTCCCTTACCTCTTTGTCTTTGTTACTTTTACAAATATGAAGACTCTACTCCCATCTTCCTATAGTGCCCCACGTTTCTGCATCTGCTATGCCACAACCATCCAATATCTATAATTTAGAGTTAAATATTTTATCAGATGAAAATGGCTCTGTAAAGTTGTCTCACATTGATTAAAGAGATATGGGCTTAGCAGCTTTATATCAGTCATCTGCTTCCCCCTATATGGGTGATGGTGTTACTTTCCAAGAAGCTTTGGGCAAGGTGGCTGCCAACTGCCAAAGGTAATTCCCCTGAGAAGGTTACAAGCACGAAGTTCCTAAGCCAATATTACATGTTTTAGATGATTTTGTTAACATCTCATTTCTAATTTCAAAATCTGTGTTTGTTATAGAAAAAATACTATCCCCAAACTTACTGACCTAACACAGAAATTTATCATTATCTCTGTGTGTTACTGGGCTCAGATGAACACAGTTCTCTAGGCGTCTCTCATGAGATTGTAGTAGTAAGATGCTGGCAGGGGCTGTTGTCATCTGAAGGATCAACTAGACCTAATATCTGAAAGAGCTAACTCATCTAGTTAGCAGTACGTGCTGGCTTTTAGCAAGGAACTCAGCTGGGACTTTCAACTAGAGTATCCACATATTCATTCCATGTGTCTTGGGCTTCTACTAATATCACGGTAGTGGGTTTCCATAAGAAGTAGCTAAAGAGCAAGAATTACAGGAGTACTGAGAGGAAACTACAAAGTTTCTTATGACCAATTATTGTAAGCTCCAAAACCTCTGAACTTCTCCGCATTCCATTGATCAAAGAAAGTCATACATTAAAGGGAAGGGAACTGCACTCCTTATTTGATATGAGAAAAAGCATTCTCACACAGGGAGAAAAGAAATTGGTTCTGACCACATTTGACCAACTACTCCTACCCCCATCTCCTTCATCTCCAAGTAAACGTACTGATAACTATTGCAATTCCTCCCTCCTTTCCTCCCACTGTCCTTTCTTTCCCTCCTTCCATCTTCCTTCCTTCCTTGTAAGCACCCTAAACATGAGACCTACACTCTTAACAAATTTTTATGTGCATAATACAATATTGTTAACTATAGGCAAAATGTTGTACAGCAGATCTCTAAGATTTATTCACCTTGCCTAACTGAAACTTTATACAGTTGAATAATAAGTCCATCTTTCCCCTTCCCTCCAGCCTCTGGCGACTACCATTTTATTCTCTTTTTATGAGTTTGATTATTTTAGATATATGAATGGAATCATGCAATATTTGTTCTTCTGTGACCTGTGACTTATTTCACTTAGTATTATATCCTCTGGGTTCATCTATGTTGTCACATACGGCAGGAATTTCTTCTTTTTTAAGGCTGAGTAATATTCTATTGTATGTATATAACACATTTTCTTTACCCATTCATATGTTGATGGTATTTAGGTTATCTTCCTATCTTGGCCATTGTGAATAATGCTACAATCTCTTTGAGATCCTGTTTGTATTTATGGTGTCCATTTCCTATCCTCCTCCTAATTGCCTAACACTTTCTACTCTGACAGTTTCCCCCATCTGTCAAAAATTTGCATTTGGGTCATGGAATATAATCTACTTCATATGTGGATTTTGAAATGTGCTGTGTTCCTTTTGAGCTAGTGCATGAATACATATTTAAATATTATGTGTATATTTAGGGAGAAAAATCTGTGTCATGTTTCTTGAATGTATGTATGTTTCTTGAATGTATGTCTACCTAAAACCACTAAGAAAAATTTATAACTAAGGATATTAGTCTTTTGGGTGTGCTATTAATTTTTTGTTTTTTGTTTCATGATTTTTCATGTTGTATTTTGATTTTACTTATATTTTCCCATACATTTTTATAGTTAAATTTATATATTTTTTCAAAAATTATGTTTTTTTGATTTTGAGTCATAGTTAGAAAGAACTTTCCCATTACACATTTTTTAATAGTATGGCAATATTGTCTACTATGTTATTATTTTATCTCTGATTCTGGTGAACTTTGGTTTTTATTTTTTGTTTTTGAGATGTAATTTACATACCATAAATTTATCTTTTAAAAAAAGAGTATAATTCAGTGATTTCTAGTGTATTTTAAAAGTCATGCAGGGCTTCCCTGGTGGCGCAGTGGTTAAGAGTCTGCCTGTCGATGCAGGGGACACGGGTTCATGCCCCAGTCTGGGAAGATCCCACATGTCATGGAGCAGCTGGTCCCGTGAGCCATGGCCGCTGAGCCTGTGTGCTCCGGAGCCTGTGCTCTGCAATGGGAGAGGCCACAACAGTGAGAGGCCCATGTACAGAAAAAAAAAAATGTCATGCAGACATTACTATGAACTAATTCCAGAATATTTTCCTTACTCTTAAAAATCCCTGCATTAATTATAAGCCATCTACTCCCAGCCTTTGCAATCACTAATCTACCATTTGTTTCTATAGATTTACTTATTCTAGACATTTTATTTAAATTGAATCATAAAATGTATGCCTTTTTCATCTCACTGCTTTCACTTCAGCATAATATTTTCAAGGTTTTTCTATATTGCATTACCTATCAGTCTGTACAAATTCCAATCTCTGGGCTTCTTCAATTATATCTTGTATTGACGTTTTTTCCCCTCTGTGGGTCATATTTTCTTGTTTCTTTACATGTTCCTTACATGTCATTGTTTCATTGAAAACAGAATATTTAAAATAATATCATGCAACTATTCCAGAAATCAGATTCTATTCCTTCTCCAAAGTTTGTTTTTGCTGTGGTACTGTTCACTGCTATTGTTTTTGCTTGTTTATTTAGTATTTTACTAAAATAATTCTGTAAATTTTGTGTTCTTCCTCACATGTGCCCACTAAAATCTCTCCACAGCTATCTTACCAGTTAGCTAATGACTGGACAGAGATTACCTTAAAATGCCTGGAACCAGTAAGTCTCCCAGTGTTTCCAAGGGTTTCAGTATGCATGTTGTAGTATGTCTTCAACACTCAGGTAGGCAATTACAACTCTGTCTTAGCCTTTATCTCCTGCTGTGTAGACTCTCAACATTAACCAAGGTGAGAGCTTAGGGTTTTCTTATTTCTTTCCTGAACATGCTTACAATCCTGGGTACGTGGATAGCCCTGTGCATTCACAAGATCTGGATTCTCCAAAAATATTGGAATTTTTTAAATCTCACTATGGTCATTTTATTTCCCAACTTTTCATCTTAAGCTTTTTATTTAGCCTATTGTTTACCCCACAACTCTTATCTACTGGAATCCAAGATGTTATGTAACTGCCTCTTATTATTATCAGTTTTTAATACCCTTGATTAAAAGGCTTTTCACTCACTTACAAAGTTGTCTTTATTTAATGTGACGTCTACCAGAGAATCACCAGACAGGTCAAATAATGATGACATTTCACCCACATTTTGCTTCAGCCAGTGGCTGAAAACCTGCTTTTTTTCTCTATGATTGCAGTCTTTTGGGTTTCATGGAGCTCAGGAATGAGGATGGCACAAGACAAATTAAAACAGCATGAGTCACTTTTCTTACCAAGATTCATTTTTTCTTTAAATAAACCCTCCCTAGATGGTTGCATTGTTTGGTTAATTTCCAGAGTACTAACAAAGTTGATTCTGACAATTTTGACCAGTGTTCTCATTGCTTTTATGGAAAAAAAATGTTTTCATAGGTCTCTGCCATTTTTGTTTACATCTGTCTACATTCATTTATTCTTCTTCCAGATTGCTATGAAGTTGTTATGTACTTTTTTAAAAAAATTTCTTATTACATACTAATATTTTATATTATTAGTAATATTTTATATTTATATAGTTTCTGAACTTTCTCTTTATTTTTTATTTAAGAACTATACTTTTAAATTATCAAAACTCTCTTATAAATTTTAATATCTAAAAGGACTAATCTAATCTTAATACTCTAAAATATGCATTTAATATAAATAATATAAAATATATGATATATAATATATATTCATATATATTATACTACAACCTAGAACAGTTAAAACATTGAGTACCTAACATAGTAAACTCAGAAATAAAATGACCTTTAGAAACAAGTTAGTGAAACTTCAGAGTTTTCAATAACAACAAAAAGAAGACCCAAATAGCTTGCAGAAAGAAACAGAAATCAATCAATCACTGGTTATTAATAATAAACATGTTAGCACCACTGAATACTAGAAGACAATGAATAAGATCTCTCAAAGTAAAAAAATAACAATTTTAACACAGAATTTTCAATTCCGCCAATGCTATAGCCAACTATGAGAGAATAGAAATATTTTCAGACATATAAACAAAACAAAAACAACTTGTTGAAAAAATATTTTAATGAAGTAACACTCCATTTAGAAACTACAATAGCTCTGAACTAGTCTGCACCTAATAATGTAAGCAATATTTATAAAGCAAATATTTTAGAAAGATATCAAGAAATGTATAAATTTGTATGATTATATAAGACTTATGGCATATTTCTTTAAAAATATCATAGACCACATAGCCAAAAATAAAATAAAATTACATAATGAATATTAAATAGCATACAAGAATTACCAAATGAACATAGTTGATATATTAAATAAAGTATACAATCATTTCAAATATTCATGACATATGTTTTGGATAAATGTGTCAAAATAATCTCAATTCAACTTTAAAAATAAAAGTTAACAGAAAATATTTTCTGTTTACAATGCTGTATAACTTTTAAATAAGCATGTTATATGTAGTTAAGTATAAAACATTAATAAATGTATGTTCTTGCTGTCTTATTTCTTAGTTTTGGACTGTAAAATTAGACAAATGCCTTACTTCCTATAATCTATGTTGTATGTATATCTACCATCTATGTCATCTGTATCTATTTGTGTGCCAGGTAGTGTGTGTGATTGCATGTGTACATATCTAGCTGCAAATATACCATAAATGTATTCAGGTATAATAAAAACTCATTGAAGAAGTTGATAGATGTATCCTTGAATCAGATAAATATGCAAATATATTGGGAAAAGATCCACAAAGGGTTTAGTTTCATTATTTATAACTGTAGTAACAACATACGCTCTGGCTATGTATAAACTTCCATGAATTTGTTGAAGTAAGTACCTTTTTGTGTGTGTGTTCTCCAATACAGAGAGAGGTAAAAGAAAATAAACATAAAGTCATTATCATATACCCATCATTCAAATGCACTTGTGACAAAGCATACTCAAGTTCAGATGATAGGCAAGGGAAACACTTTGTAGAAACCCAGAATGATCTGTGGTGTCTTGAGACATCTCTTATAAAATGTTTAGGGATCTGAAACTGCTTTTGTAAGAATTTCACTCAGAATCCACATTAAGTGTATGTTTTCCACCATGGGGTATAAATCCTCAAAGTAGTTTTAACAAATTCAAAGGTATCAGGGGAAACGTGTGTGCAAAGATGAAGACTGTGAAGTTGTTAATTTTTACAGGAGGCATTCTATCAGTTTCACCAGGCTGAAGCAATGCCATATTTAGTTGTTGTAATAATACGTTCCTTGAAATGGAACTATATTACTGTGAGCCAGGATGTCCAAGCTGACGTCAACACAACCACTGACCTCAATGTTTAAAGATTTCTTTCTCCCTGAACATCACATATTTTCTCTAAAAGTTATCCAGATTTAGGCTCTCCATACTGAGAAAAGTAAATAACTAAAGAAATACAGTCTAGGGGCTTCCCTGGTGGCGCAGTGGTTGGGAGTCCACCTGCCGATGCAGGGGACACGGGTTCGTGCCCCGGTCCGGGAAGATCCCACATGCCGTGGAGCGTCTAGGCCCATAAGCCATGGCCGCTGAGCCAGCACGTCTGGAGCCTGTGCTCCGCAACGAGAGAGGCCACGACAGTGAGAGGCCCACATAACGCAAAAAAAAAAAAAAAAAAAAAAAAAAATACAGTCTAGGAGAGGAACTTAGTGAAATAAAATTTAAAGACAAATCACAAAATAACTGTTCTCAGGACATTAAGAAGTAATACAGAGAGAACTGTCATCACCATCTTCTATTTGTCTTCTTTGACAATGAATTTTTTATATGCATTTGCCATTGGTTCATTTCTATTATTTGAAAATACATAAAATTGAGATTTGGATTAGTGTAATATGGAAGAACAAATCTGACTTCATATTGAATCTGTTTCTTTTACTTGAACCTTTGTATTCTATGGCTTTCGCAACAAGTTAATCACTAAAGAGGTGTTGCCTATAGCTTGAAGTATACGTAATGGCCCATTTCCAGTAACTCTGTCTTCCATGTCTGAAGTTTAAGCTAAAATACTTTTGTTCAGCTCTCAGGAAATATCCTGACCCAGCCCACCTATGAATGGCTGCAGGAAAGAAGAAATTAACACATCCCCTCCTGGAGTCTGCTTGAAAACAGGAAATATTTGTAACAACTATAGCCGTTTTTACTTTACCTCCTCACCTTCCCCCTCTTTGCCCTGTAAAGAAACAAGCATCCAAACCTGGGCAAGATTGTTCTTTAGGACATTAGTCCACCATCTTCTTGGTCTGCTGGCTTCCTGAATAAAGTGGCTTTTCCTTGCCCCAGCACCTCAGCTCTCAGTTTATTGACCTGTATTGTAGCAAGCAGTATGAGCTTGAACTCAGTAACATTAGTCCTTTAGACCACTACTAGTAAAATATATTTAATCTAATTATTTCTGTAGAGTGATTTATCTTTAGGTTTGAAAAATTATGTAGCCCTTGCTTAGATTCCCATTTGTGATATGTTCTATCCCTCCTCCTAACCTCTAAAATTTTACTGCCAATAACATCCAAGTCAGAATTAGTATTTTACAAATGAAGTCTTTTTGTTTTAAAGTTTAATTATGTAGCTTAGAAAACAATTTCTGTCTGCATATTATGATTTGACACATTAAGCAGAAATGTAAGCAGGTGGTAGAGTGCAGTAATTTTTTATTTTCTTGTTATTATTTTGTTTTTAAATTTTAGACAGTTATGCAAGATTTTGATTGTTTAATTTCAATAGTTACCACAGTTGTAAAATATATTACATTTTAAAAACATGAAGAAGATTCTCCAGATGGTATGTATTAATCAAATATTTGACACAAGATCTAATGCTACATCAACAATTATTTTTAAAATAAAATTTTCTGTAATTTATATACATGTTCTGTATTTCTAATAATTCCTTGGTGGGAAATGTTTACAAATATTTCTGGAAAATATACTTTGAATGGCATAAAACATTTTCTCAGTTGTAGGAAGATAGGCATATAAGATGAAACACGTACGAGTGAAAGAAACTCATGGATTACTGAAGCAGACCTTGATACAGAATCTCAGAAAAGAGAGCAAAGCCTAGGATTCTAATCTTGTGTTACCCAATGACCTAAATAATCTGACACTACTGCACCTTAGAATATTAAAATAGAGACTAGTGGCTTGGATCACTGTTAAGTCTTCTGTTACAGCCTGAATATATTCTCCCAAAATGCATATGTAGAAGCTCTAACTCCTTCAGTGTAAATGTATTTGGAGATGGGATCTATAAAGAAATAATTAAGATTAAACAAGTTCATAATGGTGGGACCCTGATCCGATAGGATTAGTATCCTTATAAGAAGAGACTCCAGAGATACCACCTGCTCTCAGTGAATGCACAGAGAAAAGGTCGTGTTAGGACACAGTGAGAAGGTAGTAATTTGCAAGCCAGGAAGAGAGCCCTTTTCTGGAACTGAATCAGCCAGTTCCTTGATCTGGGAATTCTGGCCTCCAGGACTATGAGAAAATAAATTTCTGTTCATTAGACCACACAGTCTGTGGTATTTGTATGACAACACTAGCAGACTCATACATCTTCCAAATAAAATTTAGGACGAGGCAGGTAACTGAAGCCAGATAAAATAGGGAATTAAGGAATAGTGAGTCAAATTTCCTCAAAGCAAATAGGAATGTAAGGAAGATATGATCACTTGTATTTATGGGAAAATTAAAACAAATGGTTATAAAAATGTGAAGTTATGATAGAGCACTAAAGAATAAAATGGAATTTAGTAAGAAGAGAAAAATAAGTGATGAAAAATGCAAAACATTCATATTTTGGGGGGTTCCTCACCTGGAACCAGTTACCCGAAAGTTTTGTTTATGGGGCATCATGTTATCTGGCTCTCATATACCTCTGGAAAGGGGAAATTGTGTGTGTGTGTGTGTGTGTGTGTGTGTGTGTGTGTTTAATTTTATCATGGGAAATTCCACTGGGAAAGGTTTTCACCACCATTGTCTTTCATGGCCTCATATAAGTGGAGCAAATTTTCACTTACAGCATACTGTCAGATCCATTGGTAAACTGGTTTGCCCTTTCCTTTCCATTAACTTGTTGAGAAAACACCACAAGAGCTCATAGATATGCACAGAGAAAGAGGTAGCAAAGCAGTTAAAGAAGATACTAAGCAATTTCCTTGCACTTCTAGACCTATTCATGTTTGACCCTGCGTATTTCGCTTCCACTCAGAGCTGAGAATGTCAGGAAAATTTTGAGTTGACACATGACTATTCATTATGGCATAGGGTAAAACAGAGCATGGAGATCTAGATTTTAGCTCTTAAAACTTCTTAAAGATGGCGACATTAATTTTGCTCACAATTAATTTACCAGACCACGTCAAAATGCAAACCTGATGTCTATGAATTCGGAAAGTGTAGCCTTTGTCCCTCACAGGGCTCTGCATATAGTAATATGATTGTTTGTTATCTCCTTTACAGTTTTGTTGCAGTTTGTCTTTTTTATTCTTAGTTTTTTGAATTTATGGTCCATGTTTTCAGTAGCTTGTTCAGGTTTACTTAATTCATGTTGAAAGGTTGTATTAGACTTCTCTTTTATGTTGAGACTGTTTCAGAGTATTTTACCAGCTAAAAAAATTAATTCTCATATTTTAAATTATTTCAGTAACTTTGAATGGATATGAAGTTTGGTTTTGTTTTAGTGTTTTCTCATTTTATTTTTTTTTATATTCTAGTATATTTCACAATTTTCACAGATCCACAATATAAGGTGACCACTTGGGGAGAAAAAATAAGAGAGGCTTATTTAGTTTCTTAGTTCAAGAATTTTTCATTAGTTGCCACATTAAAGTGAAGTTTTCATAATAAATTGTTCCTTATGTTGGGGGTTGGGTCAGTTTTCTTCTGATTTATTGATATTAACTTATTTTGAAAGTTTCTTCTTGAGACACTTTCTCTTTTTACTTTCTTCAGTAAGTTTCCAAATGATACCTCATCTCCCCAAATTAATCTGCTCAACTCCAAAAATAGAGACTTCCCAAGATTCACCTTTTATCCTACGTTTTCTCAAGTTTCTTCCTTTCAACATGGCAATAGCCAGTTCTTTTATTCACCAAGTCTCAGAATTACTCTCAGGACCTGGGACTCTTCTTCTGGTGTTGTTAAGAGCATAGCATGTCATTTACTTTTTTGTAGACTTTATAGGCTTGCAGTGAAGGGGAATGTTCTATACATGCTGAGCTTAGGGGAATGTAATATGAAAATTATATAATAGGAGTAGAGAATATAATGGATGACAGACTGATATTTCAAGAAGATAGATACAATTATTGGCAGCATTATAACATGATTTTAGATAAAGGTGATAAGATTTCTGGTTCTATTAATAAATGCCTAATGCTCAGAACTAAGATAAGAGAGGTGTGTATTCCACATATCTACTTGCTAAGCAATACCTTGCAACTATTTAAAATTCAATCTGAGAACAGAAACCAGAATAGTAATGGACATGAAGTTACTGGAAATAGGCTATAATGCACCATCTAATGGTACTGAAGCTACCTCATGTGAAAGTGTGTCTCCCATCACTGAAAATGACATGAAGCTGTGACTTGCTCTATTGAACATTAGACTGTGAAATATTACCTCATAGATTTCTTCAAGGTCTAGAGTTTGTGATCTGTAACAGGAAAGCAGTTTCTTTTCCTGAAACTATTTTCTTTTTCTAAAATGTCCATTTTTGTGGGCAATATATACATAGTTTTTCTAAGACAGATACATTTTGAGACTCTAATATATCCATGAATACTTTAAGGACTAATGCATTTTATGCATGTTTGAGATAAACAATTAAGGCAATAAACACATGTAGAGGCTCTAGCATGATCTGAAGAACACCATATTTATTTTGACATCTGTTTAATTAATCCTTGATAATTTTCTCACTTTCCATGGACCTGAAACACTTCACTCGTAAAGTAGAAATGATAATATAGAGCATCTTACAGAAGAGGATATATAATTATGTTTCTCTCCTCTCCATAGGTATGATATATACTTTTTGCTTTAATAGGTAGGTTTTCTTAAGTTTCTTCTATAATTGGGTAAGTCAGATAAAATAGTGCACAGCAAAATGAGAAATATATTAATTTAAATAAAAGAAAATTTTTAGAGAAAATTAATATTATGAATAGAGACAGGCTAAACAGCAAATCAATATTCAGTTTTCTGATGAAATTCTGTTGTTAATTCAACGAATGGAATGGATCTCAAAATTCATTTATATATCTTTGTATAGCAAAAATTGACATCACAATAAAAAGCAGAATTCTGTTATTTTGAATCAATAACTTTTAAAAGGTTAAAAAATATCTACTCTGATAGATGGTCGGTCTAGGGCTCTGCAAGTGTGTTTGGTGACAAAGTCACTTCTAAAAGAATATCAACTGATACCAGTAATAAAATAAGGCAAAATTATATACATTTCATAATTATAGATGTATATGGGACAGAAGGAAATGTAATGTTTGGATGTTTACCTTATTATAAATGCAAAATTAAGAATTTAAATATGCTCAAAATTTCTCTCTTTAATGGAAAAATAAAGTCGAAGTGAATGGCTAAATTATTTTGCTGCGAGTTAATTTTCTTCTTACATTTTAAACTAATATCTTGTATCATAAATTACTCAGTGGAAAAGTAAATTGATGGCATGAAATTAATTTCCACTTTAAAAAATCTACATGGATATAAATCACTGCAACTTGGGGAAGGTTGAAAAATGACTGTATTAACAAAATTTCATGTTCAACAGACAAATAGACATCCTCACAAATCCAAATCATCACTGCATATTTACCCATCATTAGCCATAATCTACTTCAGATGATGATGATAAATGAACTAAGAAACTGGATCCCTGAACAATACCTATTTAATGATAACAAACAACCAAAAATGGAGGAAGACTTGCCTGCCCTGAAATTGGTATTTAGACTGATGGGAACCTTACTTAACTGCTGTCTCTTCTGGCATAACAGTGTTCCTCTATTATCAGGGGTCCCTTTCCCATAATATCACAATAATTAGATTTTAATACTAATCTTTTCATGAGTGCAGTTGATGTTGGTATACAGTGATAAACTTTCTCAAGGTAAACTCAATTTGTATATTTAGGTGGATAGATAGATTGGTCGATCTATGTATCTATGTAGATTGCCCATAAGAAAATATTTGATATATATTTTACTTTTTTCATATAAAACTAGCAGATTCACAATGTTGAAGTTATTGCAAAAGTTATCAAAGTTCCATCTTTCAGGCTTCTAAGCTATAGCTAGAAGATCAAGATTTAATATTTTCATGTTATGTCCAACAAGACCTAATATGAACCCTTTTGGGACTCCAGGTACCTGTGCCCTTTGCTTTGTGCCTCTGGTAAATTCAGGTTATAATAGTTTGCAGTTATAAGACCTGACTACAACTAGTTACAACTAGTAACCTAACTACAACTGGGTGCCTTAAATTGTATTACAGTTTTTCATGGTCACCCTTTCACCCTTCTTGCCTATGGGCATGAAATATCCCATTTTTATTCCCATTTTCCATTATATTATAAAAGATGCAGCATGATACTTTTTTATAGCTGTTGTTAAAAGTTTTAAAGGAAGCAGAAATAACTCAGGTCAAAAATGAATTACAAAACCAAAATGTATCCAGGAAAATAAATTCAAACCACAAATGACAAGCTGAGAATTGCACTTATATAACAGACAAAATTCTAATGTCCCTACATATATAAGACAAACACAGAGGAAGGAACCATGGAAAATCCATTAACATGTGATATAAGGAATTGAATGGTGAAAATAACATCTATGCTATGGTGGTTTAATTAAAAAAAAGACTTGATGGTCTCTTTGCCTAATGAAGAATAGAAGTTGGAAGTTGAGCTTACTCTTGGGATCAAAAAGGTAAATATTATTATTGTGTATAATAAAGAAAAAGAGAGAGAAGGGGTAAGGAGGAGAATTACATAGAGAGAGTCAAAGACAGAGAGATATTAGAGAGATTAGCACTCTTAGTGGTGAATCTTCCATGTAAGAATTGATAAATTTGAGACATGATCAGATTCTCCCCCAAGGGTGGATAGTGCATACATTTCAAGAGGGTTTGGGTAAAATATCAGAATGACAGCTGTATTAGTTTCCTATTGCTGCCATAACAAATTGCCACAAATCCAGGGGCATAGAACAATACAAATTTATTATCGAAGAATTCTAGAGATCAGAAGTCCAAGATGTAGTCCATGGGCTAAATTCAAGGTGAATGCAAAGCTGTATTGCCAAGTGGAGACATCAGTGCCCTCAAGCTGGGGGCTTGAAGGCTTTACTCCTACAGATTAGGGAAGAAATGTCTGGATGGACTTTTGGTGGTGGCTCCTCTTTCCTTCCTCTAGTTGCCATGGGTTTCCAGACATGCTCTCAGGACACACATTTTGATGATCTACCCTCCTGGATTAAGCCTTTTATTCCTTGGATTTAAGGGAGAAGATTCTGGATGGATTTGGTGCTCCAGTACCCAGGTCATCACCTTGGGAGAAGTGTTCTCAGGACTCCTGATCTCCCCTGTGAGTATCTGGTGATATTCAGAGAAAAAGCCTGCAAAGAGAGTAAATTCTAGTATGTCTGATACCCCCTATGGTTTCACACTCTCTCACTAGCCTGTACTCAGCTTTAAGAAATTGTTAAAATTTTCTAACTTAGTCTTACTTACTTTTATATCATTTGGTGATGTCTGCCCTAGGTAAGGAAATGGTCAGGCCCATTTTCTCCCTATAGTTTTCTGCCTCTCTCAATATTTCTAAGAAGTTTTCCCTGTGACCTCAGTTCTCTGATGGTTTCAAGAAAAGACATTATTTGCAGTTTGTTCAGCTGCTTTCTTGTGGCAAGTATAAGAATGACACTCTTTCCAGTTTTCTACATGTCTTTGTTAGCTAGAGAGTTATTCAGTGATTCTCCAGTGAGCTTCCATGGTTTATGTACTTCAAGGAGTTTGTTCATTTCATCTAAATTGTCAAATTTTTGCTCTAAATTTGTTCATAAGAAACACTTATTATTCAATTAACCTGCAGAATCAGCAATACTGTCACCTGTGCCATTCCTGATATTGGAAATTTCTGTCCTGTTTCCTTTGTATCCCCTGTCAATCTGGCTATAAGTTTATGAATATCATCGATTCTCTCAAGAACCCATTATTGATTACATCAAATTTCTATAAATGCTTTATGTTGTCTATGTCATTAATTCATGCTTTAATTCTTATTATTTTCTTTCTTTTGCTTACTTTTAATTTTAAATGTACTTTTCCTAGTTTCTTATGGTAGAATCTGAGGTTAATGATTTGAAACATTTCTTCTTTCTTAATATGTATAATACTGGGAATGTCTTTATAGCTGCATTCTATAAGTATTGAAATGGTATATTATTATTTTCTGTAGAAAATTTGTTTTCTAATTTTCCTCTTGATTCTTTTTTGACGTATACATAATTTTAGAAATATAGTATTCATTTTCCACATATTTGGATATTTTCCAGGTCATCTGTTAATGATTTCTAGTTTAATTCCAATATATTTAGGGAACATACTTTGTAAGACTTACATACCTTTTTTTTAACATCTTTATTAGAGTATAATTGCTTTACAATGGTGTGTCAGTTTCTGCTTTATAACAAAGTGAATCAGTTATACATATACATATATCTCCATATCTCTTCCCTCTTGCGTCTCCCTCTCTCCCACCCTCCCTATCCCACCCCCTCTAGGTGGTCACAAATCACCGAGCTGATCTCCCTGTGCTATGCGGCTGCTTCCCACTAGCTATCTATTTTATATTTGGTAGTGTATATATGTCCATGACACACTCTCACTTTTTCCCAGCTTACCCTTACCCCTCCCCGTATCCTTAAGTCCATTCTCTAGTAGGTCTGCATCTTTATTCCCATCTTGCCCCTAGGTTCTTCTGACCATTTTCTTTCTTTTTCTCTTTCTGACTTACTTCCGTCTCTATGACAGTCTCTAGGTCCATCCACCTCACTAAAAATAACTCAGTTTAATTCCTTTTTATGGCTGAGTAATATTCCATTGTATATATGTGCCACATCTTCTTTATCCATTCATCTGTTGATGGACACTTAGGTTGCTTCCATGTCCTGGCTATTGTAAATAGAGCTGCAATAAACATTTTGGTACATGACTCTTTTTGAATTATACATTCTTTGAAATTGATTGAAATTTGTATTATTAATTATAATAGGGTCTATCTTGGTAAGTATTCTTTGCACATTTAAAAAAACAATGTGTATATTGCTGTTCCTGTATGGTGTATTCTGTAAGCATCCATTATGTCAATTTCTTGGATAAATTTGTGCACATTCCTTACATTCTTATTAATTTAATTTTAGTTGTTCTTTTTCTTTCAAAGTCAAGAGAGTGTCATTGAAATCTTTGACCATAGTTGTGGCTGTGTCTATTTCTTCTTGCAGTTTAATCAGTTTTTCCTTCATGTGTTTTGCAGGTCTGATATTAAGTGCATGGTTGCTTAGGAATTTTGTCATTTAATGAATCAACCCTTTGAAGACTATGAAATGACCCTGGCAATATTTTCTGCTTAAAAATCTGCATCACAATATTGATTCAGTCACTTTAACTTTTTGACTAGAGTTAACATGGCATATATTTTTTAATCTTTTTAAAAAAATTCTAACTCACTTGTGTATTTTTTTTCCTGTGAGTCTTGTTCTCTTTTGTAAATAAGTTCATTTGTACCATTTTTTTAGATTCTGCATATAAGTGATGTCATATGATATTTGTCTTTTTCTGTCTGACTTCACTTAATATGATAATCTCCAGGTTGATCCATGTTGCTGTAAATAGCATTATTTCACTCTTTTTAACAGCTGAGTAATATTCCATTGTATATATGTACCACATCTTCTTTATCCATTCATCTGTCAGTGGGCAGTTAGGTTGCTTCCACATCTTGGCTATTGTAAACAGTACTGCAATGAACATTGGGGTGTATGTATCCTTTCAAACCATGTTTTTCTCCAGATTTATGCCCAGGAGTGAGATTGATGGATCATAAGGGAGCTCTACTTTTGTTTTCTTAAGGAACCTCCATACTGTTTTCTACACTGGCTGTACAAATTTACATCCCCACCAACAGTGTAAGTGGTCTCCTTTTCTCCATGCCCTCTCCAGAATTTATTGTTTGTAGACTTTTTGATGATGGCCGTTCTGACTGGTGTGAGGTGATATCTTATTGTAGTTTTGATTTATATTTCTCTAATAATTAGAGAGGTTGAGCATCTTTTCATGTGCCTTTTCGCCATCTGTATGTCTTCTTTGGAGAAATGTCATTTTAGGTCTTCAGCCCATTTTTTGATTGGTTGTTTGGTTTTTGGATATTGAGCCACATGAGCTGCTTGTAAATTTTGGAGACTAACCCCTTGTCAGTTACATTGTTTGCAAATATTTACTCCCAGTCTGTGGGTTGTCTTTTCATTTTGTTTATGGTTTCCTTTGTTGTACAAAAGCTTTTGAGTTTAATTAGGTCCCATTTGTTTATTTTTGTTTTTATTTCCCTACTCTAGGAGATGGCTCAGAAAAGATATTGCTGTGATTTATGTCAAAGAGTGTTCTATGTTTTCCTCTAAGAGTTTTATATTATCCAGCCTTACATTTAGGTCTTTAATCCATTTTGAGTTTATTTTTGTGTACTGTGTTAAAGAACATTCTAATTTCATTTTTTTACATGTAGCCATCCAGTTTTCCCAGCACAATTTATTGAAGAGACTGTCTTTCTTCCATTGTAGAGTTTTGCCTCCTTTGTCATATATTAATTGACCATAAGTGCATGGGTTTATCCCTGGGTTTTCTATGCTGTTCCATTGATCAATATTTCTGTTATTGTGCCAGTACCATACTGTTTTGATTACTGTAGCTTTTAAGAATAGTCTGAAGTCAAGGGGTCTGATTTCTCCAGCTCCCTTTTTCTCTCTCAAGATTGCTTTGACTGTTCATGGTCTTTTGTGTCTCCATAAATATTTTAAGATTTTTTTTTCTACTTCTGTGAAAAATGTCATTGTTAATTTGATAGGGATTGCATTGAATCTATAGGTTTCCTTGGGGGGTATAGTCGTTTGGGCAATACTGATTCTTCCAATCCAATAACATGGTATATCTTTTCATCTGTTTGTGTCATCTTCAATTCCTTTCATCAGCATCTTATAGTTTTCAGAGTACAGGTCTTTTGTCTCCTTAGATAGACATATTCCTAGGTATTATATTTTTTGATGGGATAGTTAATGGGATTGTTTCTTTAATTTCTCTTCCTGATCTTTCATTGTTAGTCTATAGAAATTCAACTGATTTCTGTGTATTAATTTTGTATCCTGAAAGTTTACCAAATTCATTGATGAGATTTAGTAGTTTTCTGGTAGCATCTTTAGGATTTTCTATGCATAGTTTCATATCGCCTGCAAACAGTGAAAGTTTAACTTCTTCTTTTCCAATTTGGATTCCTTTTATTTCTTTTTCTTCTCTGATTACTGTGGCTAGGACTTCCAAAACTATGTTGAATAAAAATGGCAACATCAAGTGATCAATCCAAGAATCAGATATAAAAATTGTCAGTATATATGCACCCAACATAGGAGCACCCCAATATATAAGGCAAATACTAACAACCATAAGAGGAGAAATTGACAGTAACACAATAATAGTGAGGGACTTTAACATGCCACTTTCCTCACTGGACAGATCATCCAGACAGAAGATCAATAAAGAAACATAGGCCTTAAGTGACACATTAGACAAGATGGTCTTAATTGATATTTATAGAGCATTCATCAAAGGCAGCAGAATACATATTCTTTTCAAATGCACTTGGAACACTCTCCAGGATTGATCACATGCTGGGCCACAAAACATGTCTCCATGAATTTAAGAAAATTGAAATCATATCAAGCATCTTTTCTGACCACAATGCTATGAGATTAGAAATCAACTACAAGAAAAATACTGTAAAAAACACAAACACCTGGAGGCTAAACAATGCACTACTAAACAACCAATAGATCACTGAAGAAATCAAAGGAAATTAAAAAAAATACCAGAGACAAATGAAAATGAAAGCATGATGAACCAAAACTATGGGATGCAGCAAAAGCAGTTCTAAGAGGGAATTTTATAGCAATAAAATCCTACCTTAGGAAACAAGAAAATTCTCAAATAAACAGCCTAATCTTACACTTAAAGCAACTAGAGAAAGAAAAACAAACAAAACCCAAAGTTAGTAGAAGGAAAGAAATCATAAAAATCAGAGAAGAAATAAATGCAATAGAAATGATGAAAACAATAGAAAAGATCAATGAATCTAAAAGCTAGTTCTTTGAAAAGATAAATAAAATTGATAAAACATTTAGTGAGACTCATCAAGAAAAAAAGGGAGAGGGGTCAAATCAAAAAATTAGAAGCAAAAAAGGAAAAGTGACAATGGCCACCACAGAAATACAAAGGATAATAAGAGACTACTACAAAAAACTATGTGCCAATAAAATGGAAAACCTGGAAGAAATGGACAAATTCTTAGAAAGGTGCAATCTCCCAAGATTGAACCAGGAAGAAATAGAAAATATGAATAGACCAATTACTAGTATTGAAATTGAAACTGTGATTGGAAAACTCCCAAGAAACAAAAGTTCTGGAACAGATGGTTTCACAGGCAAATTCTATCAAACATTTAAAGAATTAACACCTGTCCTTCTGAAACTATTCCCAAAAATTGCTAAGGAAGGAATGCTCCCAAACTCATTTTATGAGGCCACCATTATCCTGATACCAAAACCAAAAAAAAAAAAAAAATACAGAAAAAGGATAGTGCACTTTTTATTATTACAGGTATTTGCCTTGTTGGCTTATTAGATAAAATTGTGTTATTTTAGTGGTTGTTTTAGAGTTATAATAAAATTCTTTAACTGAACATAATTTACCTTCAATAATATACTACTTTACACATACTCCAGTCATATTAAAGAATTTTACAGCAGTACACAGTTTTCCCCCACCATCCGAAAGTAGACCTTCCTGTGAAAAATTTCATAAACCAAAATAACATAAAGAGTATCTCCCTGCTTTCTAAAAGTTTGCATTAGGCCACTTCACTGTTAAAAATACCTACATTAGTATCTGTTTTCACTAATCAAAAGAAATCCAAAGAGGATTTTTGCTTTTACCAAAAAAAGCTGTTATTGTACTAATGCAGGTCTTAATGCAAACTTTCAGAAAACAGGGAATACTCCCATTGTTTCTTTCTAGGCCTTTGTGCTATTTTTGTTATAAATTTCATTTCATTAATGTTATGAATCCCAAAACACATTACTACTTTTTCTTAAATAATAGTTGATTGCTCTCTGAAGAAATTAAATAAAAATAAAAATGTTCTTTAATTACCTATGCAGCTACCATTTCCAGTGCTCTTTATGAATTTAGATAGATCCAGCATTACATCTGATATAATTTTGTTTCTGCCTGAAAGATTTCCTTTCACGTTTCTTGTGGTGCAAGCCTGCTGTTGATACATTCTTTAAGTTTTATGAGCATTAACAAAGTATTTCATTTTCTCTTAGGAAAGCAACTTTTGCTGGATAAAATTTCTATGTTGATAGTTTTGTTTCTTTCAGTACTTTAAAGAAATTGTTCCACTGTATTCTGGCTTGCATCGTTTCTGATGAGAAATATGCTAACATGTTTATCTGTTTTCCAGAGTATTTCATGTGCCTTTCTTATCTGGCTTCTTTGCTTTGCTCTTTACCACTGGTCTTAAGCAATCTGACTAATACAGTGCATATGCCTTAATGTAGTCTTTTTCATGATTTTTATGCATGGGGTTTGTTGAGATTTGTATATAAATGGGTCTATATTTGTTATTAGATATAGAAGAAATGTTGGCCATTATTTCCTCAAATAGTTTCTTCTAACTCTTCTCCTTTATGACTGTAAATTGCATGTACATTTTGCACTTGAAGTTTTCTGGAGCTCCATATGCTCTGTTAATATTTTCAGCTTTTTTTTTCTTATATGTGTTTCATTTTTGACAGTTTCTATTGCTATGCTTTCATGTTCACACATCTTTTCTTCTATCTCGTCTCTTTGAGCATTTATCCCATCCAGTTTATATTTCATGTGAGACGTTGAAGGTTTTCATCTCTAGAATTGAGTTTTGCATTTAAAAATTATATCTGTATTTAACATTTTAAATATTTCTTCATTTCTCAAATGTATGGCATACAGTTGTAATGACTACTAGTTTTATCACTGATGCCATTCTGCATCCATTTTGATTGATTGACATTCTCCTCAGGATAAGATATAGTCTTCTCTTTTATAATGCCTGGTAATTTTTATTAGATACTAGGTATTTTGAATTTTTACTATTGGATCCTGATAATTTTTACAAGTAGATTTGAGCTTAGTTCTGGGACACAGTTGAGCTACTTGGAAACTGATTTTCTGCATCACGATTTTAAGTTATGTTTAGGCAAAGCCAGAGCCACATGTGGTCTAGGGTGTCCTTTCTCGACTAAATGAAATGTGACTCTTCTTAGTCTTTCACTCAATGCCTCACGAGTGAGGAGGTTTTCATTCTGATTGTTCAGAACAGGCACAGTTCTTTCATGTTGTCTTAATCCATTTGGATTACTACAGCAAAATACCACAAGTGGGTAGCTTATAAAAAACAAATTTAATTCTCACAGTTTTGGGGACTGGGAAGTCCAAGATCAAGGGGCCAGTGCAGTCCCCTTCTGGTGAGGACCATAGCCACCCTTCTTGTTGTTTCATAGCCAGCACCTTCTTCTTCTACCTTCACATGGTAGAGGAGGTTATGAATCTTTGTAGGGTCCCTTTTATAAGGGCATCAATCTCATTCCTGAAGCCTCTGCTCTCATGACCCAAATTATAATCCAAAGACTCTACCTACCAATGCCATCACAATGGATGTTAGGATTTCAACATTTAAATTTGGGGGAAACACAAACATTCAGACCATGGCACATGTTCAATTTCATATATAAGAAAATATAAGTTAAAAACTAAGTAATAATATGGCATTTTCATAGGCAATGTTTAAAGCAAATGTCTAAGTGAATTAATGCTCTTGTGCTGCATTCTCATGAAAAAAATACTGAATTAAAAATTAACCATTATTGAAGTGATTCAGGAAATATCACCAATGTGGGAAAATGCACATTTAAAAGGGTAGAGCTGATTTAAACTTCTTATATCTCTGTCTCTTCCCTTTAATGTAAACATTGATTTCTATTCATTTGTGTTTCTAGATTCTGAAACATTTTTCTCATGCCATTTCTTTCTGAGTAGTTAATGAGATTTTTCTCATTAAAAGTAAACAATTTTTAGTTCCAAATTTGGTTAACACATCTAATACTATGGAGGAAAAAAAATTGTTACAAAATTAGTCAATCATAGTTATAGAGGGATTTCTTTTCAGAAAAGCCATATTAAGGTTTTTTAAAATAATATTAATAAAACCCTAAATTCAAAACAACACTAAGGAAAGATACTCTCTTTCTCAAGGAAAATAAAACTTACAATGTCCTGAATTCACTAAAATTTTAGGGTTCTACTGGAAGAGGAAATCATATGATTACTTTTATTATAATTTCAAAATGTTGATGGCATTTTTGAGAGTACTTTTAAAATGCAGTACACATATGAGAATTTCTAAGAATAGAATAATTTTATGTTGTGACTTTCTTTTCCCATGTAGACAGAATATTTTCGTGTCTTAAAATATAACCTACAACATATGAACTATTATTTCATCAGATTCATTGTATTAAATTATATTTAGTATAAAATTTTAAGATTTCATAACTCTTTATCAAAGCAAATTAATAAAAAAGAAAGAATAAAAGAAAGAAAACAAAAAAGAAAATAAGAGAAAGATGGAAGGAAGGGAGGAGGGAAGAAATTAAGGAAATAATTGAAAGTGGGAGAAATAATGGATGGAGCTGAAAAAGGTTGGAAGAAAAAAGCCCGAGTCACCTAAGAATAAAAATCACCCCACGCAAAGAATTCATACAGCATGAAACATATATTTAAAAATTACATTTAAAAACAAATACTGCTATATGAAATTGCTGCAAATCACAGACCTAACCATCAACTATAGAAGAATATACAGGACACTTCAATTTTAAAATATGTGTCACTCTTGTCTCTCATTACAAATTTATAATTCATTACTATATTAAAATTCAAATAAGTAATGGTAATTCCCATATTGCCAGTTACTGGGAACAAATATTTCTACATACAAACACTTTTTTTTGTTTGTTTGTTATATGTGTGTATAACCCCTCTCGTATTCTATATTTATTCAGATGTAGTATTCTATATGACAGTACTCTTTATACAGCTTTCAATTTCCAGTTCTCCAGAGAATAATTTTCTGTGAACAGATCAGTGTCTAGGCAATAATTACTCTTAATCAGATAAGAAAGAAATATGTGAGGCATTCTAAAATGACTGATTTATCTTTGGGGACTAAGAAAACTATATGAAGAGATCACATTAGAAGAAAGTATAGACTTGTTAAAAGCAGAGAGCAATAAACAATAAAACAATAAAACCAAGTACAGATACTGACCCAAGGTCAGCAAGCACTTAATCAAATGGGTGTTCAAGTTACTAACTTTCTTTTAGACTTGGAAATAAATGAGCAGAGATTAAAAAATATATATATATATATATATAATTTAACTGAACAACAATATTAAATTAACTCCTTGAATAACAGAATTTTTTCCAAAAAAGTTGTTTTCTTCCAAAATGGTAAAAGTCTCTGTGTTATTGGGTTTTTCTGTTTGTTTGTTTTTTTTTTTTTTTTTGTAGAACTTAGTCCCATTTAGCTAATCAAATATTTTATTTTTATAATGTTTTATACTAATATTTTTATATATATGCATAATTTAATTTTTTGTTTTAATAAATTGACTAATTTAAATTGAGGAAGCAGTATTAGAACAGCAAAAACCTAATCTATTAAGCTGTACTGCCTGGGTTTAAATGTCGTTGCTGCCTGTTATTAACCATATAATCTTGATTCTCTTACTTAAATTCTTTTACCTGATTCATTTCCCTCATAAAATGAAACTTATGTGATAATTCATGTAATTAATATAAGGAAATCATATTGGGAGAATACAAATTACAGAGCAAGTTTTTAATTAAAATTAGTTGCTTTTATCATCATCATCATTAGCATCATCACCACCATCATCATTTTACTTAGTAAATCATACTGAACTATTTTCTAAGGTAACCATTCTTTAAATGAGAATGAAAGTATTAATCAATATCCTCTTATTTAAAAAAAATAAAAGAACAGGTTTTTAGATAAGTTCTTGCATGGATTGGAAATCACAGCTAAACTAAACAGTAAAAAAAAATGAACATAAAATTGTTATTCATACTACTGAATATAACATACATTTGGAAATTATATGTAAACTTTAATTTTCTGAAAATTCAAGATGTCATATCTTCTCAAGTTCTCTATATTCATTGCATGAATTTGATTTTGAAGTTTGCTACAAATTCATTCAAGTAGTGTAGTCATTACTTAGTGGGAAATTTTACATCATAGATCTTTCAACCAGAATGCCTCAAGGACTCTTTAAATATGAGCTAGCGAATACAAAATATCACTCATCATCAATCATAGATGGACAGCTTTCTTGGGAGTTGGCTGACTTGTCAGTAAGCTGGATATTCAAGTTACTGACTTACATTGTCTCCTTGGCTCTGAACTTTTATGTCCCCAGGTAAAAATATACCTTTGACTCATGTGTGTGTGTGTGTGTGTGTGTGTGCACGTGCACATGCATTTTGTACTTGCACTTATTTTATTTCATTCTTTGATGTTAAGTCACACACTGTGTAGAGAAAAAATGAGAGGTGAAGAAGAAAATAAAATTATTTTCTCCATGACTTAACAACAGTAGGGAAAAAGTTCTCAAAATATTTTGTTCAGTCCTTAAAAATGAAAGTGAAGGGGATGAAAAATTGCTAAATAAACCTCAAAAACAAATACAAATATAACAAAGTAGCAAAATCTATAGAGGGTTAACATTGTTCTCCTTTTACTTTATCATTTCTACTATATTTTTTAAAAAAATACTTTTATGAGTGCTACAAGAAAACATTTTAAATTATTACCCTTAATTAATGTAATGCCCTAGAACTAAAAATAAATGTACTTGATTTATCATTTTCATTTGAGAGTACTACATTATGAGTTTAATCCAAAATCTGAAAAGGCCGTTTTTCAAAAAGTAAAATATTAGACATATTACTGAGAAAAAATCAGGATTCTTCCATGGTGGATAATGATAAAGGAAGAAACCATCATGTATCCTGTATAACCTGTTCTCTTCTTCCACAGAAAATGAATTGTTAGATATAATCATGTGAACACAGTATCATGAAAAGAGGTTCGTGTGCCACTTCTGAATAGGAGAATAAAGATGAAGATTATCCTTTCTCAGTTTCTCTTCCCCTTGAACAGGTACCAGATCCCACTGTGGCAATGAACCAGCTTTCACCTTGCTGATTTTATCTCTTCCCTGTGCAGTAACTGTTGGTATATCCAGTCTGCTTTCCAGAGATTGTAGCTTAGTTCTGTAACCAAATATCCTACACAGTTTCAGAATTTCCCAAATATCTTGAGGTGGAAATGTACCTGTGTGTGTACTTAAGCTGCATCCAGAGCCCTTGGTGCCTTTGATAACTTATTTTTGGCTTTTCTAGATGTTTTGAGGACAATCTGTGAATTAGTACAAAAGATTATTTAAAATATGTCTTTTTTGAAGTATACATTCTGGACTTCCCTGGTGGCACAGTGGTTAAGAATTCACCTGCCAATGCAGAGGACACAGGTTTGAGCCCTGGTCTGGGAAGATCCCACATGCCATGGAGCAACTAAGCCCGTGGGCCACAACTACTGAGCCTGCACTCTAGAGCCCGTGAGCCACAACTACTGAGCCTGTGTGCCACAATTACTGAAGCCCTCACACCAGAGCCTGTGCTCCACAACAACAGAAGCCACCGCAATGAGAAGCCTGTGCACCATAACAAAGAGTAGTCCCTGCTTGCCTCAACTAGGGAAAGCCTGTGTGCAGCAACAAAGACCCAATGGAGCCAAAAATAATAAATTAATTATTTTTTTTTAAAAAATGAAGTATACATTCAAATATTTTGCCCACTATCATGAAATGGTGTGTTTTCTTATTGACTTGGAGAGTCCTGTATGAATTGTAAATATCAATACTTTTATAATATGTAATAAATTCTACCTATCTTGTCCTGGCATGCCACTTTTTCTTAAATGTTGTTAAATGTTGCTTCTTATTTTATAAAAGGTTACATTTTAATTTAGTCCAAGTAGTAATTCATTTTTTTATCTTTGCTTTTCCTGTTTAGTTTAAAAACATACTTCTTATCCCAATTTCAAAAACATACATCTTGGGCTTCCCTGGTGGCGCAGTGGTTGAGAGTCCACCCGCCAATGCAGGGGACACGGGTTCATGCCCTGGTCCGGGAAAATCCCACATGCCGCGGAGCGGCTAGGCCCGTGGGCCGTGGCTGCTGAGCCTGCGTGTCTGGAGCCTGTGCTCTGCAACGGGAGAGGCCACAACAGTGAGAGGCCCACATACCGCAAAAAAAAAAAAAAAACATATGTCTTAATTTCTCATTTAGTACCTTTTGAGTTATACATCAGTTGTATCTTTTTTTCTTTTTAATGGGTCTGGGGGACAAGAGAATGTGCCTCAGAGAGTTTCAAATGCAGGTATGTGCTCTGAATTCTGTCACCATGTTTTCATGGTGGCCACACTTTCCACTGGCTCCTCCCAGCCAATGATGGAGTAACTATACAGGAGAGTTTGTGTAAGGATTTGGAGAGCAGTCACAATTTAGGACCCCTCTAAGGCTTATAAGTGCTCTTGCTATGAAATATTTAGTTGACTGCGAGGCAAAATACCCCTTGTTTATCATTAACATATCACTTCAGTAATATTTTGCCTGTGTCTTTTACATAAAGACATGTTTTAGGTTTCATGAATAATATACTAGGGTTTCAATTATAATTATGACGAATTTATAGATTCATCTCATTTCTCCAAAGGTATATCATTTTTATCTTTTGTTACGTCCTATAGTCAAACGGCACATTTTTCTCAATGTTGGTCAGACACATTCGTTTTACTTGTAGTCATATATATGTTGTTTTCTTGAAATTTGAATGTTAGCTAATGAATATCAATAATCACAGCTACAATTCACCAGTGTACTTCTTGTAATTAGGGAGGAAATATAACTTTATGAATGTAAGCAGGGAATAAAGAAAATCCTTTTTATATAGGTTGAATATGGTTTAAAAATAAATAAATGTTTAAAATTATTTTTTAAGTGATAAAGTATCTGTCAGATAAATACATAACATCAATAGCATTTTTATAGGTTAAAGATAGAGGACTTTCCTCCTTTCTAAGATGAAAGATTTTCCATAAATAAATACCCTCTTCTGCCTACTATCTAATCTTCCAGGATGGAAGTAAAGCGTTAGAGTGCTTCATCTCCTTGGTATATTTAGGAAGACTAATTAGGCATGTGTAGCTTAGCCCTGCCTACTTCCTTTTGGGAGCAAATCTATTCACAGCGGGGATAGTTGTTATTGTCCCCATCCTGGCTTCTGTCTTAACAGAAGCTAGACCTTTCTTCCTTCTAGGGAAGGGTGTCTGTGACTAGCAGAATATGTGACTGATTTACTAAGTCTTATTCTGGGATTCAAGTAGAAATTCCATTTGGACATAAGACTGAGTTATATCTTCTGACCTTACCTCTATCATAATAAAATTGATATTTTGCCTTCCATCATTTTGTGTGTTTGGGATAAGGTGGGAACAATTAGGTATGAAACATTCTGTCTTTTAAGAAAAGATGGGGATGTTTTTATATTTCTGTAAATAAATGTTTAATTATAATATATTCATGAATCTCTTGCATAATTTTATAAGACATAAAAATTATATTTGTAATATAAGGTGCACATTATGATATATGGGGAAAAAAATCCACCTCAAAATTGTTTGCTCTTAGGGAAAACTTTCTGTCTGTGTTCCATGCAGATAGAAGGGAAAGAAAAAGGAGCCAATAGTCAAAACCCTAGGTCTTTAATCTTCTAGGAAGACCCAAACATAAACGTTTTCATATGCCTTATTGTTAGTCATGAATGCTATTGCACAAAAAACTCCATGGGGTCTAGGAACATATGCTTTGGGTTTCCCATTTTTACCATTGAGGAATGGGTTTTGAGTGAATTTGGGTAACAAAACCATAGTGCCTGGCAGAAAGTTCTTAGGGAATCTGTAAATTAGTGAAAAGTGACATTAATGTAGGCCCTCTGAAATCTTAAAATAGAGGCGTGATTTCACAGAGTTCCTCTACTTCTGCTGTCTTTAATCTAGTTTTAATAATATTCTTTTTTGGGGGGAAATTTTAGATATGAAACATGATATTCTAAGAATGAAAAAATACATAAATATAAAAACAGGGACCAAATGTTTCCAACATTGGGAGAGAAATCTGGTCATTAAGAGGGTAGATAACTTGGTTTTAAGTAATTCACATATGTAATTTTGTTCTGCAATATGTTACATAAGATATTGTGATAGTCTCTGAGAAGGTATAAAAGTTTAAACCTACATTTAAATTCTAGCACATGCAAATTTGGACCTATATAAATAAGATTATTAGACTATTGTTGGAAAGTTTTAACATTTCTCTTTAAATGTATAAATCGTATTAAGATAAAGGTTTAGAATACCTGTGCTTTGATGTTAGCTCTGAGAATCTTTGAAATACAAAGTTGGCTTTGGGCATGTGTTATTGGCAACTGTGAAGGAGGTGGTTTGATATTTCTTTGCTGATACCGTGTATTTCTTTTTATTCTACCACTTTCCAGTTTCCCATTTTCCTCAGTGCAAATGCTGTCCTATTCTTTTTTTTTTTTTTTTTTTTTTTTTTTTTGCGGTATGTGGGCCTCTCACTGTTGTGGCCTCTCCCGCTGTGGAGCACAGGCTCCGGACGCGCAGGCTCAGCAGCCATGGCTCACGGGCCCAGCCGCTCCGTGGCACGTGGGATCCTCCCGGACCGGGGCACGAACCCGCGTCCCCTGCATCGGCAGGCGGACTCTCAACCACTGCGCCACCAGGGAAGCCCTGTCCTATTCTTTAAAATAAATAAGACTAATTTGTTCTGGGGTAACAATTAGCAATTGAGATGATCTTGGCAGAAAATAAAAGAAAATTGGACTCAAACTTGCTTATAAGAATGTATATTGATAAAATAGGATACTCTGATATTAAACAAGCTCCAAACATCCTCAGGTTTAACCTCTTATTGTTTCTGTTGTCTTTAATACTGTAACTTTTACGTAGAGCAAGGGACATTTCTTCAAGTCTTTCCAGATTTTTCATTCAGACAAAATAATATCCACAGAAAGAAGAGGGATTCTTTATTTTTGGATTTGTCTCATAGGATAGACCAAGGACAGAAGTCCCAGAAACAAAACAAAACAAAACAAAACACAGAAGTCCTTCCATCATAACTCATTAAATAGTCACAATAAGTCATGCACTCTTTCAAATTCAACAAATGACACTAGAAATGAAAGTGCTGTGGATTGTCTTGGACCAGTCAGGATATGTCCCTGGAATCTGATACGGGATCACTTTATGTGGTGGAGAAGAGAACAAAACCAACATTCTATTGGGAAGGAATAAGGAAGTAAATTGATACTGTGTAGGCAACCAACTAGGGCAGTCATGTAACTTAATAGAATAGAATAAATGTAAATATATTTTTAAAATATATTTTAATATAAATATATTTTTTAAAAGGGAAGTAAAACAGTTGTATAAAGTAATAAAGGTATGAGTGTTGCTGTTAGTAAGAGACAGACATGGGAGTCAATTTTGGGTAGATTTTACAGGATTCTTTATATTAGACTATGTAGGAAACTTGTATTATATTTTTAGTTGAAATAAATGTTCTTCATGTTAAATATCAATTATTACTTCATTTAAACACAAACACAGGAGAATAATTATATTTAAATAAATGAAGTTGACATTTTTAATGATTTTTTAAATTAATTAATTAATTTATTTATTTTTGGCTGCATTGGGTCCTCGATTCTGTGCAAGGGCCTTCTCCAGTTGTGGCGAGCGGGGGCCACTCTCCATCGCGGTGCATGGGCCTCTCACTATCGCGGCAGAGCACAGACTCCAGACGCTCAGGCTCAGTAGCTATGGCCCACGGGCCCAGTTGCTCTGCGGCATTTGGGATCCTCCCAGACCAGGGCCCGAACCCGTGTCCCCTGCACTGGCAGGCAGACTCTCAACAACTGTGCCACCAGGGAAGCCCTAATGATTCTTTTTAACAATTTATTATGCTTAAAATGGAAAATTTTGCTAAGGATGAACATAGATTACATATGTCATCTACATTCTCTATGCTAGACTCATTGCTCTTTTAACAATCCATAAAGATGGTTTGTTCTAATTATGGTACATTATGGACTTCTGTTCAGCAAAGCAATTGTTTGATAATACCAGAAAAAATGGCTAAAATAAGGTATGTTTATTTGTAAATAATATTAACAACTCAGAATGTAACAGTGACTATTCCACAGTAGGAACTCAAAAAATTATTTGATAGATGCTTGAATGAACAATGCCATTTACTGACAGCTTCCTATATGCCAGAAACTATACTATTACTTATTTAATACTAACAACATCATTGCAAGATTAGTACTATTTTCCCCATTTTACAGATGAGACGATATATATTAAGTAATTTTCTCTGAAGACAGATATTAGCTAACAGCCCATTTTCTTCTTGAAACACTTCTATTTGGGTTGACAGCTGTTATTAAAAAGAAACTGACAGAGTACTTATGTTTTTATAAGTGACATAATCAATGAAAATGTTATTGAAAAGAATGGTGGAAAGATTGTCATTTGCCATTAAACAGAACTTTTGCTTAACAATGAGAGATATATTTCTCAATTAGTTCAGAGCAAGGTGGTATACTCAATAGCTTGCATAAGAAAAAATTAACACAAGATTTTATATTAATATGACAGAAGTCTTTTAGTATGACTAATAATGTATAAAATCTGTAACTATGGCTGAGGCAATGGCTTCACTACTTCAACCATATCAGAATTTAAATTGGTTTAAGTTAAAATGATAGGTAGTCTAAGTCACTTACACTAAATTTGAAGTGACCTCAATCTCTATAATAGAAATAGGTTATCTCTTATATATCTTTATATAAAATCTGTATCTGTGTATACTTTGTAATATTTTACTGGTGTAATCTAATGCCAAATGCACTTAAACATCTTTTCTTTTTCTTTTTTCTGTTTTTTTTTTTTTCCTGGAAGTTGCCTATGTTCTATAAAAGGCAAGAAATTTCATTTGAATAGAGTAAAAGGATGAGTTATTACTCATGCATAGAAAAACTTTTAAGGATTCAGCTGTGTCAGTGATAGATGGATAGACTGCTGAGAATCCATCTGAGACTACTGTGATTAGGTTAGACAGGTCCCAGCTCTTATTAGTGAGTGTTGCCTTGTTCTATACAAAGAGGAGGCAGCTGTCTTCTTCAGTTTTCCCTCTGGTGCTGCCTGCTTTAACTAAGCCTATAACATTTTCGACAAGCAAATCAGGAAGGACTTTGCAGACAGATGGCGAAGCTGCCTAGGCATCTCATTTACATGCAACCTTGGCTCCTAACTATACTTGAGCCATATGCAGGGGCTTTGCATTCCCATTGGATTGGTTTTAAGTGCTAGGCAAACAAGTCAGATCTATCTTGGTCTATGTTTTCCTAATGTGATTTAATTCAATGGAGTTATGCAAAGTGTTTATCAAAAGAACTTTGGAAATTAGAATTATGGCTGAGTGCAGAAATTTATACCAACCATGGTTAGTGAGAAGAGTGCCCTAGGAGACTTACTCATATAGGAAATGAAGACTGGATTATATAATTTATAAGCTAAAATAAAATGAAAATATAAAAAATAAAACTCTGCTTGGGATTTTGAATTGCTTAAGCCTAATGCTGGTCTATTAAAATGTCTGTAATACACTAGCCAAGTTATGTATTTTCCATTATGGGATGATCCAAAGATAGACTAATATTAAAAAAATATACAAACATTCTAACTCTTGCTTATAACCTTACATATGCTTTGGGTAATATACAAAATAAATAGCAAATCAAATTTTAGTGGAGAATTTTTGTCACAATAACTAAATTTTTATTTGTGATTCATCATAACAAGTAATGTCTCATGAAATCATGCAAGTATATATTATATTTTATTTAAAAGAAAAAATCAATTACTAGAGGTGAAGATGAATATAAGTAATACCTTTTAATGAATTAATTTTTACATTATGAATTTTAAATTATGACAGTGCCTAATTGTATTTCAACATATTATGGTGAAAAATCTAGTTCCTATAAGTTTATTGTCTTCCATGACTCACAGTCAAACTTATTATAAAATACTGTATGTATTATATTTCTATAATAAAAATATTTTATCACTGTAAAAATTATAAGTATAGAATTTTGAATAGATATGAAAAAGATCTATCTATAATTCCACATTAACATCATGTACATTTCTTTTATATATTAAACATAATTGAGATAAATCTGTATAAACAATTTATTCTTATATTTCTTACTAAACTCTATACCCTAAGTATATCCCAAAGCTTATTCAATTAACTTCAAAAGCATTTTTTAAGCTTCAAACATTAATTTTATGCATGCATCTCTTCAGCAACAACCTATTATAGATAATTATCATTTTTATACATTTGCACTATTATAAATAATTCTGTTGTGAATATTTTGGCATAAATAATTGTTTTCAGTTTAAGTGATTTCCTTAGGAAAGATTTCTAGATTAAAATTATATTGAAGAATAAGATTTTTAGACTTTTATTACATGTTGACAAATTGCCTTCAGAAAAATTTATGGTGATTTATTATATTACCATTAGTGTGTGTTTATCAAACACTGCTAGCTATGTCAATTAAGATATATTTGGTTGCAAACAATATCAAATATAAATATGATTACATAAATTTTCTCCTAAGCAGTTTAATGGTGAGGCAGGTTAGTTCTGTGATAAAACAATATCTATGGACCCAGATTATTTTTACCTTTTCTCTATTAATCTCAGTGTTGAACTCATCCATATGTTGCTGGAATTCTGAGAATTGTCAGAAATCTAAATTTCTAGGCATCATTTAAATGTTATAATATCTGGAGGACAAAAAAACATGATAAATCATCCTTTTTTATTGTTCTTTCTTTGGAGATAACAAACTTTCCACAAAAATGAACAAAAAACATTCCCTTATGATTCATGGCTCAGAATTTGCTTATATTCTGACTCATAGTTAGAAATATTTGTCTACCAATAATATATATTCAATTATGAAAAAATAATAGATAATTACAATTTTAAAAAGACAAATATAAAAGGGATTAAATGGAACAAACACTCTGTAGGTTAAACTGTCCAACATGGACATTGGTTCTGCCTTCTGAGAAAAGTCTTCCTTCATTGTTTATTATCCTCTGAGGCCATATCGAATATGAGCTTCACAACTTGAGTGACCCATTTTTTGCTCTGTGTCTGGGGATCAACTCTGATAAATGCAAAACAAGTGTGACCAAGTTTTTAGCCAGAAAATGTAACATCTTAATTTCCTCTGGCCCAATCCTCCACTCTCAGAATTTCATATTTCAGTATCTGTTACATACCACTCTTCATTTTCTGGTGCCAAATCACGTGAGAATACTTTCGAATATCAGAAAGCAATATCATCCACCCAAACTGGCTTTCAAATTTAAAAACATATATTATGATATAACAGGTAATCTAGAAAGAGAAATCTTCAGAACTAGATGATTTACAAACTCCAAAATTATAATGTAAACTTCTTCTACCTCTACCAGCATCAGTGGTGGCTTTGTCCTGAGGCTGAGACAGGATGACTATGGTTGGTCCAGGTGCTCCTGACACAACAAGAACAAGTAGAGAGTTTCTCTCTGTGTGGATTATCTAAAGAGAGAAAACCTTTTTTTCTTTCTAGAAACTTCTGGTCATGTGTCCACTGGCATCATATTTGCCAGGATCAGGCTGCGTGTCTATTTATGAATTAGTACTAAGTGGCTAGAATCATGAGATTACCCTAGAGAAAAAGTCTTTTGCTGGAAAGGAAGTTGAATTCAAGTCATTCCCAGGACATGGTTGTATGGGAGAGGACTGTATAAACGATCAATACCAGTAGAAGTAGGTGAAGGATAAGAATGTTTCCTAAGCAAATGAGTTTAAAATTTCTTGACTGCACTGGCTAGAAACTCCAATACGATGTTGAATATAGGTGATTAGAGCAGATGGCCTGACTTATTTCTGATCCTAGGTGGAAATAATTCATTCTTGCACCATTAATATAATGTTGGTTATAGATTTTTCCAAGATATCCTTTAGCGTGTTGAGGACATATCTTCTGTTCCTTGTTTGCTGTGATATTTTAAAAACAAGACTGGTGATAGATTTTGTCAAATGTATTTCTTTATCTGTAGAGGTGATCATGTGTTTTTTCTTTCAGTATTTTAATTTGATGAGTAACATTGATTTTCAAAAGATATTCTAAACTTGTATTCTTAGGATAAAACCTATTTGATCATGATGTACTATTCTTTCCATGTTGCTGAATTCTATCTGCTAGATGTTTGTTTATCATTTTTGCACTATGTTCATGAGGAATATTTTTATCCTTGGAACATCTTTCTCTGGTTTTGATATCAGTAGAATTGTAACCTTATATAGTGAGTTGGGAAGACATTCCACCTCTAAAATTTTGGGGAAGGTTTCCTATAGGATTGGTACTATTTATTCCTTAAATGTTTAGCAGAATTCATCATAAGGGCCTGAAAATTTTGTGAGAAATTTTAAAATTACAAATTCATTTGATTTAATAATTATAGACTATTCACATTTTATCTTTCTTCTGAGATTTAGTAAGTTATATACTTCAAGGGATTTTTCCATTTTATCTAAGTTGTAAATTTATTGACATAAATTATTCATATGCCCTTATTACTATATGGCATATTATCATTCTGGCATTTTCAGAACAATCTGTGGCAATGTCATTTCTCTTATTCCTGACATTGGTGACACTTTTCTATTCTATTTTTATGAACAGTCTGGCTAGATGTTTATCTATTTTCTTGATCTTCTCCAAGAACTAGCTTTTGGTTTCATTGATTATCTCTAAAGCCTATTTTCTGCTTCACTGACTACTGCTCTCATCTTTATTATTTCCTTTAATCTACTTATTTTAGGCCTTATTTGTTCTTTGCTTTATAATTTCTTAAGGTGAAAGCTGAGGTTATTGATTTTAGTGTCTTTCTTCTTTTCTAATACATGAATTTAATGCTATAAATATCATGCTAAGTGCTGTTTTAGCATTCTACTACAAATTTATTTGTGTGGTGGTTTCAAATTTATTCAACACCTAATTACTTTTAATTTCTCTTTTGAAATATTATTTGACCCATTGGTTGTTTAGAGGTGTCCTATTTTGTTTCTAATTATTTGGAGATTTTAAAGTTATTTTGTTATTTATTTCTTATTTAATTTTACTAGGTCCAAATTGTTGTATAAAGTACATCCTTATAAATTTATTGAGATTGTTTTTATGGTTAAGAATACAGTATATTGTGAAAAATTTTATACGCATTTAAGAATATAACATGTATTTTGCTGTTGTTAGTAAAATGTTCTATAAATATCAGATTTAAGTGAAATTAGAGGACATGTTGACAGCACTTAAGAGGAAAAAAAATGAATTTTTTATGCCTAAAGTTTGTATCAAGTAAAAACCTTAAAGGCAAAATAAATGCCAATGACTGGTAATTGTTTTGATTATGATCAGTAGTAATTTTTTCAATGTTTGAGCCAAATTATAATTCAACTTATTCCATAATTCTTTCAGCTTAGATTTGCTGTCATTCAACTTTTATCATCTCATAAATATTGAGATAAAAAGCAGGAAAATATATTTATCATAGAACAATTGAACATTGATCATATAATCAATACTTACTGGTTCATTTAAAATACTCATGGATAAAATACCTTATACATATGCATAATACTTGATTTGATTTATGTTGGAAGGAACAAAGGTTTCTATATTCAAACGCTATTATGTTTTTTAGAGAATTTAAAACAAAAATGATTTTCCCAGGATGGCCATTTAACAAGTAAATTTAACAACGATCTGATATATTTGATGACTATTTACTTTGTACAATTATGCTCCACGTCTTAGTGCATTCTCTTAAGCGGTTTATTTCAGCAGGCAACACATGTAAACTCGTTATCTGGTGAACTTCTATTTTAGAAGAGTTTTAGACCTACAGATCTAAAGAAAAATTGCAAAGATGGTAGAAATGTGAACTTCTGAACCACAGTCTTTTTTTCCCTTAGAATGCAGAAATGGTGTGGTATGATACACCCTGAAAACATAAATATACCACTGAGAAGACAAAGTAAATTGGAATGTTTTGTTTTGTGATTTGGAGACTCAAAAAAAATTTTTTTTTTTAGTTTTCTTTGATTTTTCCTTGGAGAATATAAACTGTGCTGTGATGTCAAACTCATTCTAAGTTTAGATATGCACAGGCAAGTTGTTTTCTCTAATTAAAACAAAATGAATACAAATTTCTTACACATACGTCTTTGATGGTTAGAAATGTACTTTAATGTTTCTAAAAACTCCTCAACAGTCAAACTGCCTCATTCTGATAATGTTACTTTTTGCAGACATCTAAAATTGTTACAAAAGTATATTTGATACATCAAAATCATCTCATACTTGTGTACTGTTTAATAATTGAGATCCTTGGGACGATTTGCCCCAACTATTTCACAATCTTGAAAAATATTTCTATCAGAAGACATTATACAAAAATATTTATGCCTAAAAATTATTTAATTATCAAAAAATTTTCAACAAAACTCTTTAATTAAACAAGTTGTATGTTTAATTTTATTCGCTAAAACATTTTCCTGCTTCCCTTTAATAATGTGATGTATGTTAATGTCTTCAGAAAAGAAGAAAATTAGGAAGCTGAAGAGTGTATCAAATAAAATCAGTTTTAAGGAGAACATTTAAAAAGTTAATTTTGGGGGAATTCCTTGGTGATCCAGTGGTTAGGGGTCCATGTTTCTACTGCAGGGGGGCATGGGTTCGATCCCTGGTTGGGGAACTAGGATCCCACATGCTGTGTGGCAAAAAAAGAAAATTATGTTAACTTTTTCAAGGTAAAAGGACATAAATTTTAACATAACTCAATGTTCATATAAAATTTCTATTATTACCTATATTTAAGTATTTTAGTCCATATTCATTGGTTACTGCAGGTTACTAATGTTGGGGATTTATTTTTCTTGATATTGTATCAATTTTTTCTTCATTCAAAAGAACAATACTTGTGCTCCATGAGGAAAATATGTTGCCACTCCTTCTCTTAATTAAATAAAATAATTTTAGGTCTTTTTTTCAAAATTGAGGCCCATAAGAGGAACTCCAGATTCTAAAAATACTGATATGTAATCTATAAAAATATTCTAGTATAGATTTTGTCCTCAGAATAGATTAAAACTTATGTCACATGGGAATAACTCCCTTACTCAATACTCACATTTTTTTTTTTTTTTTTTTTTTGCGGTACGCAGGCCTCTCACTGTTGTGGCCTCTCCCATTGCAGAGTACAGGCTCCGGATGCGCAGGCTCAGCGGCCATGGCTCACGGGCCCAGCCACTCCATGGCATGTGGGATCTTCCCGGACCGGGTTCATGCCCCCTGCATCGGCAGGCGGACTCTCAACCACTGCGCCACCAGGGAAGCCCAATACTCACATTTTTCATATCCTTCTCCTCAATATTCTCTTCTGGCTCAGATGCCTGTGGCTGAAAAGAAGAGGTTCTTTAAAAACATAACAAAAACAATTTTGGTATCCCCACGTGTTTTTTGTTTCTTTGTTCATTTGTTTTTTGTTTGTTTTTGCCAGTGTTCCTGCTTTGTTTGGGATAAAATATTTCCTTTGAATTTAGATTGATAAGGATATACCTCACTCCATATAGAAAGGTACCTAAGTGTCTATTAGTATATTACTCTTGTTTTCTTATTCACTCTTTCCTTAATAGGGAAGGTATGGGTGACTTACATGATTGGCAATATTGGAAAATGAAGATGAACTAGCATAGCTCATCTCTCACACCCTTTTTTTCTTTAGGACTTCTCAGGCTACAGTGAGCGTGAGTTCTATCTGCCCTCTGCCATGTTGTAAATTTAGCAATAAGTCCCTGATCATATGTGATCGACTTAGTAAGGCTGCAGTGGTCTGGGGTGCAGTATAAGGAAGTTCTTATTGTTAAGCACCGAGACCAGCCACTCCATGAGCTGTAAAGCTCACATTTTTATTTCATTATGCCTTACTTCTATGTTTATCTTGAATGGTTCAGGATTCAGATAGGGAAAACAGGGGTGTAAGTTATTATCAATCTTCACTGTAATATATTCTATAAGGCCCTTATCTGTTCTATATTTAACCAAATTTAACCAAAACCTATGGTAAATTAAGTTGCTGAACATCCTCTCTCTCTCTCTCCTGTATATCTACACTGATAATTTGTCAAGATTGTTTTCCAGGATAAATACTTAACAATTCCTTTTATAATTTTCATAATGTAACCTAATAAATCATCTTCAAGACTCTTGAGAGTGTGACTATATAAACATACCTGGAGTTAATGTTTCTGGTCTAACTATCAAAGTTAAAATGTTGATGTCAAAAACACAGCAAACATAATAAAACTTGTAAAGAAGTGCTCTTTAAGTAGTTTTATTTATATAATTGTGCAGCCTCAAAGACCTAATGATGTACACCAAGCAAAATAGGTAAACTGCCATTAGTGAATCAGAATTTAAAAAAAAACTAGACATAACTTTAGACAAAAAGAATACCAATCATTAATATTAATTCCTGTAAGACAAATTGCATCTATATAAAAACTGCCTCCAAGTTATTTGCAACTTGCAAAATTCTTTGGGGAAAAATGAATGTATGAGGTCAGGTTAGAGAGCCCTTGTAATTTTTTAAAATCACTTCAAGCTTTTAAAAATTCTTACTTTAAATAAATTGTCCCCCCAATAGTTTGGTAATTGACTTTTAATAGTAGGGTCAATTGAGTTTATGTAAACACACTTCTACCTTAAATATATATAAATATTGTGTTATTACATGAAAAAATGAATATCCACAATCCAAAATAACAGAAGGGAATATTTCTGTTACCAAATTCAGTTGGGTTACTCGCTGCTCCCAAGCAAGTAATCCAAGGGCAAGTATCGGTAGAAAGGAAAGGTGCTTTATTCAGAAAAGCCAGCAGTCTGGGGAGAAGGTGGACTCATGTCTGGAGACCAACTCTGAAGATTCTGCTCAGCCATGACAATTTTTAAAGGGAAAATGGGGAAGTAATCTCAGTGTATCATTGAGGCAGTAGGTTAGGTTCCTCATTTTCCATCGTTTGCAGGCTGCTGATGTCTCCTGATCTTCCTTTGGATACTATCCTGCCCACGTAGTCCACCTGTAAATTTACTAAGGGGAAAGCTGGGGGTAGAGAGTCAGTCATTCTTTACTTAATTTCTTCATTCTTACTCCTTCTAATCAAGGAAAGGAATCAACAGGTTAGGCAAGACATAGTGTACATTCAGGGAAGCAAAAATCAGGGTTAAGTTAAATGTTACATAGTGATCTCATTTTTATGATTAAGGTTTAAGGGGGACAGAAATAGACAAATAGGAAATGGGCAAAAGATCTGCTTACAATTCAAATTTATGAGAAAAATTAAAAAGCAACATGTTAATAATAATAAGCATTCATTATGTAACTTAATTAGTAATCAGGGACTTGGGTTCAAACACTGAATTTCCTACATTAATTAAGTTATTTGGGGAGTATAATTTTATTTCTTTAGGTTTCCTCTTCTTCTCTCAAAGTTTCTGTTGTGAACATTTTCTTTGAGCAAGCACATTTGATTTAAAACCTAAATATATTTAGAAAAAAAAATTGGGGTAGATAAATCATTAAATTTATTTCCACTTAAAAACCAGTTTGGGATATTGTAAAATTCCAACTTGTTCTAGGTTTTATAGACTGCAGAACAACTATTCTCACCTTCTCACCATGCGACTTTTAAATTGAATTGAATAATTCAATTATGTGATAATTGAAATCTACTATACTTTTCTGCAAAATATCTTGCTAACAATATATCCATTATAGGCATTTTTGAAGAAATGAATGAAAATATTTTGGAATGATACATGGATTTGTGAATGAATGAAGAAAACAGTAAGGCATAACTGAGGTAAATTATGAATGCATACCTTCTGTGCACTCTCAAAATACATTTTTATCTACTTTAACAGTTCAAATGAGGGCCTAGAACTTCAATTCATATCTTACAGTTTGTATAACATTGTCCTCTTATTGGGAAATTTTATGTCTTAGAAGTATTTGGAAATAAATTTGTATATTCTCTATTCATATGTAAATGACTCAAACATTTCATACAATTTTATCTCTAATACATTTTTTGAGTAATGGAATAAAAATCTCACCATAAAATGAATTAATATATTATAGATTGATAGGAAACGCCATCCAAAGATAAATGACCCAGTCTTTGTGTAACAATCCCATAGATTATACCCTGAAGTTAAGTAAGACAATTCAGTCCCACTCTATTATTTCTGGGTGGCTGTGGAGACAGGAGAAACAGGTGTTAATGTTGGTCACTGCTTAAGGAGGCTCTATCATTCTTTAGTCACAAAATGTGTTCATCTCCACAGGGCAGAAAACAAGGCACTAAGGATAGATCATTATACTCACATGAGAAACAAATTGCCCATTTTCCCATTGATAAAACACAGTCAAATGTACAGGTGAAAGTCTCCTATTTAAAAAGTTTTAGTTTTGAGCCAAAGAGAACAATGGATCAAGAGAACAGCTCTTCAAGGGAAAAAGTACTGTTGCCATTACAATGAAAACTAAACCATAATTTTATATTTATTTTTACACAGATGGATCATGAAAAAGCAAAATGGACAATTTTTGATTACTCAAAACAAGTGATCTTTTTCAATAATCATCTTTTCTGTTGCTTAAACTAAGAATTGTAATTCTAGCCCTCTAAAATCAGCATCACATTTTAGGTAATTCAATCTCTAATAATATGCTTTAAACATTTTTTGGCTTTCGTTGAAGAGCAGATAGCCATTATCATACATTGGTTTGTTTTCCTTAAGAAAAATCTCAGGATTTATGATGGCTCTGTAAAACTTCAATTGCATAGTTCTTTTTCCCATACATCTATTAAAAATATAATTTCTGCCTATTAAAAAACTGCAATAATGAAGAGGTACATCCACCCTGGATGGAATATCAATAACATTCTATAATGTACACTAAGCACATTATTTACACAAAGTATTATCTATGTTTACAGTTATGTAATCTTTGTCACTAAAAACTGAAAACTCAAGATTTATTTGTACATGTGAATGGATAAACTGTGATAAAATTATTCAATAAAATACTACCCTGCAATCAAAGGAACAAATTATTTATTCACACAACAATAAGGAAGCATCTTATATGCATTTATTAAGTGAAATAAGTCAGATGCCAAGGCTCCATATTTGCAAGACATTCAGAAGATAAACCTCTAGGGGTAGAAGACACATCACTGCCTGCCGTGTGTTGCGATAGGAGAGAGGTTGCCTCCAAAGGAGACATACAAGGTAATTTACATATTGTTTATGGCTGCTTTGGAGCTGCAAATAAAGAGTTGAGTAGTTCATGGAGACTCTATGACCCACTGGAAAAAATAAATGCTATCTTTGCTCCCACCTAAATAATGGCATACATTAGAAGGTATAGTTCAGATACTCTTTTCATTGAATGTCAAAATATAATTGTCTACTTATGTTCAGCAATATGCATGTTACCACTTGCTCTACATATAAATGTGTGCTCTTCCCATTAAACTATTTTTAACACCAAAGTTCAAAAGTAAGCACATGATACCTGCTTTTCATTATGGTGCTTGGCTTTGCTCTGACAATTTGAGGCAAATCCATATTTTTCCTAAATTACATTGTTGCAGACCTTCATTTAAATTTTTATTTGGCTAGATCATATAAAAAATACAGTTCTAGCTACAATCCACTATCCTTTTCCATTTTTGTTCCAGAGAAGATTACGAATGAGATTAAAATAACAGCAACCAAACAAGAAGCCAGATTCATATACTATAGAAAACAGCACAAAGACGAGTACCTGAGACAATTGAGAGTTATTCAATCCTGAGCTGAGTGTAAAAATTCATCTATCTATACATGAAACCAAAGTAAATTTGAGTCACATTATTTGAGAATTATGGATTAATAAATGTGTGTGATAATTGTTGGTTCACAAACCTCCTCAGGAACTTCCCTGGGTGAAATATGAAACTGACCCCCATACTCAGAAGGCAGGGAGTGACCAAAGAAAGAGACAGGTCATCCCAGATTGGTAGGTGACAGTATCAATAAGCAAGGGAACTTACACAGGAGACTTGTCTTGGGCAGCCACAAGAGGAGTAGATTTCCATTCTGCACCCACCAGACAGAATCTGAATGTTTTTATAGAGGTCTTAACTGAGTTCAGTCACAGGTAACCAGTCAGATGGAAATACCACATTTTTATCTCAAGGCTGTAACCTTAGAGCAGCTTCTGGGAGTAGGGAAGGCATGCAGAAGGCACATTCCAAGTAAGGGAGAAGGTAAGACACCTCCAATTGCCAGGGTCCAGCTGGAGGGTCAAACCTGTGGTCACGTCTTCTTGATGACCTCCCCCCAAGATAATTTAACATGTTCTCTGGATACTAGAAACATACAGGTGCATAATTGTAGTTGGAAAACATGTAAATTATGTAATTTCTCAATAAAATCAGAAAATGAGACATAATCATACCATAAAACAGTATGTGTATACCTGGTCAATCATAAATAGTTCTGAATAATACTCATTAAGACTTACCTTCCTGCATTTTCTTTGTACAATTTAGAATAATAATTGAGTAACAGAAGTTTCCTTAAATTTATCCCAAATATTGGCAAATTTAATCATACAGGTACATTGATCTCATTTTAATATCTGATATTGACAGCCATTGTACTGATGCTTTAAAAAATATTTAATTTAGGGCTTCCCTGGTGTCGCAGTGGTTGAGCCCACCTGCCGATGCAGGGGACATGGGTTCGTGCCCCAGTCTGGGAAGATCCCACATGCCGCGGAGTGGCTAGGCCCGTGAGCCATGGCCGCTGAGCCTGCACGTCCGGAGCCTGTGCTCCACAATGGGAGAGGCCACAACAGTGAGAGGCCCGCGTACTGCAGAAAAAAAAAAATATATATATATATATAATTTAATTTAATATAATCTCAGTTATGGGAAAGTATGTCTGAATCTACACAGAAAAACAGCCTGTACTGTAAAGTAATATACCATCATGTTGATAACAGTTATATCCAAGTCACAATATATTATCATATTAGGTGCCCTTAATTTCTCTCTAAGATACTTTTCTGAGTCTTCTAATTAATCTGCATTGAAATTATATTACCTTTAAAGCAGAAAAAAGGGAGGAATTGTGACATTCTCATATTTTGTAAATGATGTTGGGTCTTTCTATGGTCCATACCTGCACTCCAGCCACTTATATACTCTATTACTAATTTTTAAAGGTCTTATTGGGAATGAAGTTGCCACGTAGCTAAATTATGTGATTTTGATACTAAATGCTAAAAAAGTGTCATTTTTTTGGTTTTGTTTTCTTAAGAAACCTAAATTTCAAAGCAGTACTCTGTGAGGTTACAATCCCTTCCAATATGTCAGCCATTTATTGGGAAAACACTAACACTTGGCAGTTATAGAGCATTTCAATGATTCAACTGGGCAGATGGAGGTCATTTGGGACAGATGGTAAAAACATACTGTATATATTTGATGTCTTTCAAAAAGTAGACATTATCTTGTAACTTACATCACAAAATCCTATCTAGTTTATAAAATCCTTTTATCTTCTGCTTTCATTGCCACTTGAAGATGTTACATGAGATGCAAGTGCTGTGGTCCATTAATGTGTTTCTCTTCAGAAATATCTATGTTATGAAGAAGCTCAAATATTCACAGAATGAAAATGCCTTCAGCATCTCAAGAACATTGCCTATCACCAAATAAAAAATCACTTTTAAGGCAGGTGAATGTTGATACTATCTACTCTCTCCCGATGATATTTCATTCTATAAGGTAATCTTTTATGAAAGCACCAGTGTCTTGAGAGTCTGTATTTTATTTTTTAAAATGAATAGTTATTGGCATATAATGTGTCCTTGGATTTAAATTAGTAATTGCCTTCTCATGAGTGGATCAAATAATTTACCTATGAAAAGTCATAGGAGATGAAATTTTTATTCACATTACTAAGTATTTCCAGGAAGGTACATCAGATGAGATGTGTATGTGACTTTTGAAGCACATACACATAAAAGGTGTGTGTGTGTATGTGTGTGTGTGTGTGTGTGTGTATGTGTTATAAGGTTTATAAACCTGTTTTATCTGTCCTTTGTCTGGATTTTACTTAGCACATATGAGCTTGGTTTAATATTATGTAAATAATATGAATTATGTAAAAATGTATATGTATGTACATGTATTACTATAAATACATTATATTGTATAATACTTTCAAACAATGAAAATGAATTTGTGATGTTATTAGGACTAACAATAATAGCAAACTTGTAGTCAACAAATTAATTAAAACGTTTGTGAAAAACTGTAGGGGTTTTTAAGCATCTGACAATTTTGTTTAAATGTTTTGGCTTTTACTGTTTTCCCATGGAGAATTTTGCATTAGATATTATGGACTCCATTTCATTTGTTCTAACTCTCATACGGGCCAAAAACTTGGAACTTACGTACACACAAAAAAAGTACCTTCACTGAATTTAGCCTTGGTTCCAACGTAATGACAAGCTGCACAATTCTAAAAGTTTACAGATGGTGACACTCTCAAAACCTACTTGCAGACATGTGTGTCGTTTCTTACAATATTCTCTTTGTCTTCTGAACAAACTGCCCTGGATGGTTGGTTTTTTTCTAACATGCTCCTAATTTCACAATGTCAACGTTAGGACTGGTTTCATAGATGTGTGAATAGTATAGTCACACAGGCCCACAAGCACCACATACTTGACATTAAATGCTCTGTGATCACAGTCTTGAAATTTTATTCGCTTTATCTTTGAATTTACATTTTTTTTTCTTTTCTTTTTGGGTTCGCGGGCCTCTCACTGCTGCGGTCCCTCCCGCTGAAGAGCACAGGCTCCGGACGCACAGGTCCAGCGGCCACGGCTCACCGGCCCAGCCACTCTGCGGCACGCGGGACCCTCCCGGACCGGGGTACGAACCCGCGCCCCCCTCATCGGCAGGTGGACTCCCAACCACTGTGCCACCAGGGAAGCCCGAATTTACATTTTCTAATTGATGTTTGCTGAAATGAGGAAGCAGGTCTTGGAGCTTCAACTCACCCACGGTCATACCCCCTTATTGTCTTCTCATCTACCCAGATAGATGGTCCACTTCTTACTTCTCTCTGTGATGAACTGGCCTTGCCTAGCCTCCCCCTTCCTGCCCCATACCCGCCCAGCCACCTTTGCTTTCTTCTACTCCCCATGGTGTGGGGAGGATCGAGGTCAGGTTATGGCATCACCCTTGCAACAACCCATTATAACTCTCCTACTTCATTCTCTTGGCATCCTCAACAAAAGGTAATTACCCATGAATGTGAGGTTTTATTTTGAGATTTTCAGGTCCATTTATGTATTGATTTATATGTGTATATATGCACCAGTATCAAAATATTTTTATTACTGTAGGTTGGTAGTAATAACTAAAATCTGGAAGTGTGAGACCAACAACTTTCTTTTTTCCAAGATTATTTTGGTAATTGCTGTGGGCTTAATTGTGCTCTCCAAAAAGATATGTTGAAATCCTAATCCATATATCACAGGTAAAAATGTGACTTTATTTGGAGATAAGGCTTTGCAGATACAGTCAAGTTAAGATAAGGTCATATTCTAGGATGATCCCTAGTCCAATAAGGCTCCTGTCATTACAAGAATAGAAAATGAAGACACAAGGAGAAGAACTCTATGTGACGACACACAGACTCACAAACACAGAGGGAAGATGGTTATTTTAAAATGGAACCCAAATAAGGAGTTATGCTAATAAAAGCCAAGGACCATCTGGTGGTACCAGAAGATGAAAGAGGAAGGGAAGGATCATCATCTTGAAGTTTCAGAAGGAGTTATTTGCTATTTGTTTTCTATGTGTCTGCCTTTATTTATTTATTTATATTCATTATTTATTTATCTGTTCTTACATTGGTGACTTCTTTTATGCTAAATAGATGATTTCTAAAATTCATTCTTGTTTTGTTTCTGATAATATAGTTTTAATAATTTTCTTAATGATTACCCTGGGGTTTTAATTAACATCTTAATATGAAGCCATTTATTTCAAATTTGTAAAACTGTAACTTCTTTTTTTTTTTTTGTGGTACGCGGGCCTCTCACTGTTGTGGACTCTCCCGTTGTGGAGCACAGGCTCCGGACGTGCAGACTCAACGACCATGGCTCATGGCCCCAGCCGCTCCGTGGCATGTGGGATCCTCCCGGACCGGGGCACGAACCCATGTCCCCTGCATCGGCAGGCAGACTCTCAACCACTGCGCCACCAGGGAAGCCCTGTAACTTCTTTAATATACAATAGAAGTAAAGTAAAATATTTTACTCCAGTAGAGCTCCTGTCCCTCCTCCCTCCATTGTGTTAAATTGTCATGCAAACTACATTTTTATAGATAGTAACAACAAGATTTATAATTATTCCTTTATGTAGTTGTTTTTAAGTCAGATAGGAAAAGAAGAAATTACAAACAGAAATCCACTTATACTGTATTTTATATTTACATATTTACTTACCATTCCTGATATACTTTATTTCTTTGTGTGGAAATAAGCTAATATCTAGTGCCCTTCCATTTCAGCATGAACAGTTTCCTTCAGTATTTCTTATTTAGTAGTGAAGGTATGACAGCAACAAGCACTCTCAGTTTTTGTTTACCTTGGAATGCCTTAACTAATACTCTGTCTTTGAAAGATATTGTAAAGGATATGGAATTCTTTGTTGAATTTTTACTTTTACTTTCTTCTACTTTTGGTGCTTTAAAGATGACACCACACTGCTTTCTGGCCTTTATGATTCCTGATGAGAAACCTACTACCAATCTACTGAGGATCTCTTGTACATGATGAGTCATCTTTTTCTTGTTGCTTTTATGGTTCTCTGTCTTTATTTTTGGCGGTTTGTCTATGACATGTCTAGGTGTGGGTCTCATTAAGGTTATCCTGCTTTGATTGGAGTTTATGTTCAGAATACTGTTTTTCATAAAATTTGGACAATTTTCAACCACCATTTTTCCAAATATTCTTTTAGCTGTTTTTTCTCTCTCTTTAAATTTAGAGACTGATTATGTATACGTTGGTCCACTTGATGGTGTCCCATAGGTATCTGAAGCTCTGTTCACTTTTCTTCATTCTCTTTTCTTTGAGTTCCTCAGACTAGATTATCTCAATTGAATCATCTTCAAATTTATGGATTATTTTTTCTGTTAGTTCAAATCTGATGTTGAGACTATATAGTGAATTTTCTATTTGTTATTGTATTTTTCAATTCCAAAATATCTATTTGGTTATTCTTATATTTCTAGATCTTTACTGATATTCTTAACTTGGTGAGGCATTATTTTTCTCATGTATTACTTTAGTTCTTTAGACATGATTTCATTCAGGTATGTGAACATATTACAGTTGCTGCTTTAAAACCCTTGTACAATTAGTTCAACATCTGGGCTTCCTCAAGGACAGTTTCTGTTTACTGGTTTTTGTTTTATTTTTGTTTTCTGTGGATGGGCCATAATTTCCTGTTTCTTTATATGTCTCATTTATTTTTAAAATTAAAAATGGAACATTTAAATAATATACAGTACCAACTCTAGAAGTAACTCCTTCCTCCCCAAGGTTAGTTGTTTTGCCATTTGTTTTTAAGTGATTTTATTGGTATAGTAATTCTCCAAACTCTATATTTTTGACATTTGTGGCCACTGAAGGTTATGCTCAGCTTAGTGTTCTGTGAGTGACTGAACAGAGATTTCCTTAAAAGCCTTGAATCCAGCATTTTCAGAGGTGCTCTGTGTATTTATTGGGTCATGCCTTAGTGCTCTGAAGTTTGTGAATTTTTCTTAACTTTCCTGTTCATGAAGAGTCTCAAGGCCAGCCATAGCCTTTTATGGTGTTTTTCCTGACCATACATGTGCTTGGCCCGCCCAATTTCCAATATGTCAGGGCTTTTCATGCCTCCCAGTTATGTCATTCACTAGATTTTCCTTTTAAATTTTATGTCTAGCCTCATGTTTGATATCACCAACTCTAATGGCTTGTTGCTATATAATTGTTTCTCATGGTTTTCAGCTACTGACTTGTGGATAGGACTTTTCCCACTGAACAAACTCTTAGTGAGATCAAATAAAGACAAGCCTTGTGAATGGAGCTTTTCCAAGGAACTGTCACACAGGTCAAATATCAACAATCCTTGAGGATGAGAGTTTTGGGGAGCTCAATCAAAACCTGTTCTACTTTCTCCAATGGCTACTAGGCTACTGGTTCACACAGCTACTCTGGTTTTTAGGTTACTGTTTTTAAGGTTACTGTGGAGCTGAGGAGAGGGGCATGGGATAAGATAAATTAAAACACTACAAATCTCACTCTTACAGATAGTCATTCATTTTTCCCTGAATACATACTCACTATATTTTTGCAAGCTTTTGGTTAATTTTCAGAACTTTGAAAAAGTTGATTTTGACAATTTTTGCCTGTGGTCTTGTTGCGTTTGATGGATGAGTAGATTTTCAGAGATCCTTGCACCACCATTAAAGAATTGTCTCTTGTTCTGCTCTCCCATTATTTTGATTGGAGTTTTTGGCAACAAGACCTCAGGCATTCCAGTTTGTATGTTCTCCTTCTTCTAAGATTGCAAAGTGTTTTTGTCCTTTATCTTTTAGCTGAATTGAAAAAGGTAGGTAGTACTCTAAATTGGCTTGCATGTTTATTATTTTACCATTGCACCAAACACTGTTACTAGAGAACCACAAAAATGTGATTGATCTGGATGGACTTTTATGACCAATTCTGTTCAGGAGCTGGGAGATGGGCAGCCATAACAGATTCAGGTGACTGGAGCTTGTAAAGCTGCATCCAAAAGAGAATGGTGAATGAAACAAATTAAAACAAGATTTTTCCATTATACTGTGTCTCTTGTCAATTCACATACATATATTTTTCAAACTATACAAATCTGTTTTGAGTTGAATTGTACCCCCAAAAAGATATGTTGAAGTTCTAACACCAGAATGTGACCTTATCTGGAAATAGCATCTTCACAGATGTAATCAAGTTAAGAGGTGATCGTACTGGATTAGGGTAAACCCTAATCCAATGACTGGTGTCCTTATAAAAAGAGAGAAATTTGCACTAAAAGACACAGAGGCACACAGAAACAGAGAGGGAACATGTGGAGAATGAGATAGACATTGGAATGATGTGTCCAAAGCCAAAGAACACCAAGGATTGCTGGCAACTACCGGAAGCTAGCAAGAGGCAAGGAAGAATCCTCTCCTAGAAACTTTGAAGAGAAAGTATGACACCAAGACAACTTGATTTTGTATTTCTAGCTTCTAGAACTATGGGATGATACATTTTTCTTAAGTCAAACTCTGTGGTAATTTGTTACTGCAATCTTAAGAAACTAATACAAAATATATAATTGATGCACTCAAAATAAAGCAACTTTCTTTCTCATAAAAAGAAAGAAAAGAAAATCCACGTGCATTCATGACCTTCAGCTCTAAGTCCAGACTGATTTCTTTCCTCAATTGAGTGAGGTTGCTGCTGTTTTTGGTATGGGACCTTATAACCCAAAATAAAAATTAAACTTTCCCCAAATATATACAATATGTAACAGAGAAAGGAAAAAGGATGATGAAATATTTAAAAATTCAGAAGTAGAATAGGCAGAATGATGAAGAAACATAAAATAACACAAATACAGAAGATAGATTACAGTCTAGGATCCCTTAGAAAGGCAATCTGATTACCTCTGGTTCTGGTCTTAGATTTAGAACAGAATGATTTGTGCTAGAGATCTGGTCTCCTGTTGTCTTCTGTAGAAACATTTTATGGAGATATTCTAAGTGACTCCTATTTGACGGCATCCATATTTAGGTAATTTTTTTCTTATTGTTGCAGGCCCATGACCAGAGGATCATCCTAGGGGTTGACCAAAGGCAGCATGCTGTTTGCTCTCCTTTAAGTTTCTCTGGCTCTGGAACTGTTTTAAAGCCCTGGATATCTGCTTGCAGATTTGATTTCTGTGAATTCCATTAGGTTCTATCATGTCACTGTTAAGGAAAAATCTTTCTAAATTTAGAGTGTACATACATGTGTGGTCAATGACTCTAGACCTGCTAGAATTTTATGTAACTGATCACAGACTCGTTAACTGACCAAAGTGACATAAAATCTGTAATTGCCCACTCATCAAAAAGAGAGTCCAATGTTCCCATCAACATGTCTACATACACAGCCCTACACATACTGTTGGTGGAGATTTGCTGAACTCATTTCTGATGAGATTGGCCACATTCAGAGTGGTATGGCCATAGACATGAACTTATTTCTGAATAACATGACTCTCTTTATAAAGCAACAAATAAATTCAGGTTTGTTTTTGATCATCTGTAGTACTCTTTACTATCATTTGCGAAAGGTACCTTATTGTACAGGGCCGTTACCAACATTGTTTTAGTAACTTAGCAAATAAACTTTCACAATGCCATTACCAGTGAGCCTTAATTTCATAGCTTCACTTTTGAGTAAGACTACCGGGAAATACTAGGCAGAGACGCAGAACAGAACTAATCTACACCGGGGTTCTAGACTCCAACCTAGAGACTTTTACCAGGCTAATAAAGCAAAGCAAAGGTTGAGTAAGCCCTAGGCCCAGACAGTTTTCCATTTCCCTGGTTCCCCACAGTTCTCTACTTATTTCTTGCTGTGTTTTACAGTTTGTGACTTTGCCTTTTTGAGTGCAAAGTATTTCTTAGATGAGAAATCTTAGTACAGCAAGGGAAAAAATAAGTTTGAGAATTAAAAATAAAATTAAATCTGTAAATTCAGGTAAAACTTTCCAAAAAAGAAATAAAAGTCCATGAGGAGAAAGGAAAAAAGTGTTTAGAGGTTGAAAGATTAATCTTCCTATATCTCATCACTCCCCCCAAAAATAATTACATCAATAAATGTTATCAAAATGATGGTGGGGATTAGTTCAAGCAGGACTAAGTATCAGGTCAGACCTGCACTGCAAATACTATACTTCCTGTTGCTATGGCAATAGGTTGTCATCTTTATGTTAAAGGTATTTTAAGAAAAGAAATGTACTCAAGAGAAGTAAATGTTCACAGAGGTAGGATGTGGAAAGACCAAATGTTTTTTAGTGCTACAGGAGGGATAATATGGAAATATGTTTAGAAGGATTTTTGTCCCTGAGAATAGTATAGAGAAAAAAGGATTTTCTATTCATGCATCTATATATTTATGTTTATCTAGCTCTCATCTATATATCAATGTTAAATTAAGTTTCTATTATTGAGGCAAAATAAAGAAAGAGCCTTTAGTTACTTATATCCTCTTGCATTTCTTGCTGACTGTTGTGAGATTTAGTGTTTTAATAATTCATGTGGCTGTATATAACTGCAGGGTTTTGTTTGCTTTTGCTTTGTTCACTCATTTGTTTGGAAAGAACCCCTAGAAGTCAGGCAAGCAAAATAAGCTTGCTCATACTTAGTGTTTGCTTGCCCCTCCTTTATTTATTTATTTATTTTTTTTGCGGTATGCGGGCCTCTCACTGCTGTGGCCTCTCCCTCCCGTTGCAGAGCACAGGCTCCTGACGCACAGGCCCAGCATCCATGGGTCACGGGCGCAGCCGCTCCGCGGAACGTGGGATCTCCCCGGACTGGGGGACGAACCCGTGTCCCCTGCATCGGCAGGCGGACTCTCAACCACTGTGCCACCAGGGAAGCCCCGGCCCTCCCTCTTGTTACCATCACTAAAGAGCATAATTTGCAAACTTCTGAGATAATAAGAATTATTGAGGAACTAACTAGGGCCTTGCAATCACTGAGGATCTTGTTAATTAGGATCTTCCATGTACCCCAAATGAATCCTCCAGGTGGGATTTTACAATTGATATATTTAATGAGCCACAAACATTTAAGGTGATGTCTAACTTCAAGGAAGTGTGGAAAGACTAGTTATGTATCACAGAAGACATGTTTTTGTCCACTCTTTCTACCTCAGTTATGTTAATTTTCTTTGTATAGGTATGCTTCATCTATATTTTTCCATTAATCAATTGGAAAGCAGCTAAGGAGGTTTCATAAGAAGTGATCAGCACTAGTTGTATTTAAGAAAAGTTTTCGAAAAATTAAGCTATGGCACATATACTTGTATTTTTTTTTGCGGTACGCTGGCCTCTCACCGCCGCGGCCTCTCCCGCCGCGGAGCACAGGCTCCAGACGCACAGGCTCAGCAGCCATGGCTCACGGGCGCAGCCGTTCCGCAGCATGTGGGATCCTCCCGGACCGGGGCACGAACCTGTGTCCCCTGCATCGGCAGGCGGACCCTCAACCACTGTGCCACTAGGGAAGACCTACTTGTGCTTTTGATATATTTTTAGTATCTCTCTTTCATCAGAAAAATGGATATCTGAGTCCAATATGTTTATAAACTCACTGAACATCTAATCACTTAAAATAATTTAAAATGTAATGGTTAATGTTAAAAATGAAGCACATAAGTAATATATAGAAGAAACATAGCTACTGGAAATAAGTTTATTTTTGGATAGTAAATTTTCTTTACTTTCCCTCATAGTTACAAAAATGTATAAAATATATCTGAAAGTAAAAATAAAGCATAATGAAGTATTTGAAATTTAGTTCCAATTCAGACACTCATGACAGGAGAAGTGCAATTAACTCTATATGTCTGACTTTTTTATTTACTTGTATTTACATCATTTTGGGACAATGATGTCTGACCTTTCTACCTCATTAGGTTTTAGTGAGGATACATGAGAATATGTTTTGGATATACTTTGTAACCCACGGAACATCTTACAGCTGTAAACAATGTTCATGATCTGACAAAATAAAGCACACAATCAACCTGAAAACATAAATTTCACACTGAAAGTTAACTCAAAGGGCATTGAGATTTGAGTTTCATGTAACAGCCAATGGATAACATAGTCAATATTACCCTTCAATATTACCCTTAAATTTAGTTCTTAAATTGACACAGATATACTGTTAAAAATGAATGACTCTTGTATGGACTCAATAATGACTGGAGAGAACAAAGTTAAATTGAAATCCAGTGAAGACATTTCTTTTGGAAAATGAGGTTATATGTGTAGGTGCTTTTCCTTCAGATGATCTAATACAGAGATATAATACTTGGAGATGCTCATAGAATAGAGAGCTGAGTCATTCTCAAATATTAGATAGAATTATCAAGCCTTTGGCAGCTGCTCAATTACTGTCAATAATTAGACTTATCTAGCACTAGAATATCAGCTCACATCCTTGTAAGCTCTGCCTCTGTGATTCAATTCTCTACTGATCTGCTGGCAGCAATAGTTAACATGTCAGACTGTTTTTCACATATGTTTACAGGTCAGAATATATGAGCTTGGAAAATGTTTCAGTACTATTTTGAGGATATCCCATCCAGCCTTTTGATTTTAGGTCTACACATATATTTTTAAGAAAGCAAAAAGTGGCCACACAATTAATAGCCTGAGACAAAAGGTCTTACTACTGTTACAGTCTGGTCATTAACAAAATAATATCCACCACACCCCTAAAAGGAAAAATTTGAGTTAATGGATATGACAGAAGCAATATTATTTACAAAATAATGAAATGATAAAATAATGACTAGTCTGACATGACATGCTCTAAACTGGTTGTTCTGCGGTTAAAGCTTATCGTCTCCTTATCTGAAATACACATATTATATAGGAATGTAAATTATACCTTCCTAAACTGAATGTCCAAAATATTTGTATGATAACAATAACACAAAATCACCTCAACAGGTAAAAATATATCTGGTCTCTCACATGGAATGTCTCTATTGTTTTAATTAACTAACGTATCTCAAACAATTTTAAAATTGTAATGTACATAGTTATAGAAAAACAATATTTATAATAGTATAAATGCATAAGTAATCTTAATGCCAACAAATGATAAAATGGTTAAATTTATTTATTGAAATATTGTAAGAACATGAAACACTTTCAAAATTCTTATATGAGAATACATTAACAATGTATTTTTTTAAAAGATTATTTATTTATTTATTTTTGGTTGCGTCGGGTCTTAGTTGCAGCATGCGAGATCTTCTGTTGCGGTGCGCAGGCTCTTTGCTGCGGTGCGCTGGCTTCTCTCTAGTTGTGGCGTGCGGATCTTCTCTCTTTAGTTGTGGCACACAGGCTCCAGGGTGCATGGGTTCTATAGCTATGGTTCATGGGTTACAGAGTGTTTGGGCTCTGTAGTATGTGGCACGCAGGCTCTGTAGTTGAGGCACGTGAGCTCAGTAGTTGTGGTGCAGGCTTAGCTGCCCTGTGGCATGTGGGATCTTAGTTCCCTGATCAGGGATCACACCTGAGTCCCCTGCATTGGAAGTCAGATTCTTTACCACTGGACCACCAAGGAATTCCCAACAATGTATTATTAAGTGATAAAGATTCTCTCAGACAAAGCATAATGAGATAATACTGAAAGAAAAAAAATTCTACTACTTATCTTTGTATCGAGTGTTTATTTTATTTTCCATCATACAATTCTCTTTTTGTCTCAGATTTCTCAACCGACAGGTTACTTTAAAAATCAATAAAATAGAAAATATTACTTTAAAATAAATACTTTTAAAAAATTTAGTATTTACAGGTGCTCAAGATCCTACATGCATTTTAAACCACTAAAGATATGTGTAAGCTTACTAATATAACTGAACTATTTTAGATATTTTCTTAAAATATGATTTAATACTGCACTTGTTCAGAACTAAAAAAATATCTTTCAACATTAACTTCATATTAGTTCCCAGGTATAGGTATTATGGCTATTGGACAAGGCACATCATATTTGTTATTGGTTGGGAGCATATGTTGTATCTTGTTGGATGGCACCCAAACTTATAAGGTATTATCTCTAATTTTTGAGATGTATCTCTAATTTTCCTATATACTATAAAAGCCACTGCTTCTCTATGATGGAGTACACAACAAATTCAATGGATCCCATGAGCATTTTTCCATAGAATTAGTCATTTTTTCCTCTAAAACAAATTATTTGGACAGAAAATGTGTAGAATATAATCATTGGTTATGAGAAAATGTTTGATAATAGATGTTTGTAGATGATCGTTCTGGCAGAGGCAGGAGACACAGGAGCAGCAAGTTCAAAACCAGGAAAAACAAATATTTTACAGTAGTCAAATGTTCTTTCAGGGATACTCCAATACCTGCTGGTGAGAAGTCTACCATGGCCCAGTATCAGCAAAACCCACAGAAGGAGCAGGCTAAATCACCATCTCCCAATCTTTTGCTGAAAAGGGTCAATCTACCTATTTTAAAACTACAACCTAAATTTCCATCGACAGATGAATGGATAAAGAAGATGTGGTACATTTATATAATGGAATATTACTCAGCCATAAAAAAGAATGAATTCATGCCATTTGCAGCAACATAGATGGACTTAGATATTATCATACTAAGTAAAGTAAGTTAAACAGAGAAAGACAAATATATGATATCACTTATATGTGGAATCTAAAATATGATACAAATGAACTTATTTACAAAACAGAAAAAGATTCATAGATGTAGAAAACAAACATATGGTTACCAAAGGGGAAGGGTGGGGGAATAACTTAGGAGTTTGGGATTAACATATACACACTATTATACATAAAATAGGTTAAGAAAAAGGACCTACTGTATAGCACAGGGAATTATAGTCAATATTTTGTAATAACCTATAAGGGAAAAGAATCTGAAATATATATATATATATGTATAACCGAATCACTTTGCTGTACAGCTGAAATTAAAATACATTGTAAATCAACTATAATTCAATATAAATACATACATACATACACACAGTGGGGGAAATAAAGAAAACTACTGCCTGAGGGTCAGGCTTCTAATTTAGCACACATCTAAGGACTGGCTGCAGTCCTCCTCAGAGAGCAGGGAAACCAGTAGACTTCTCCCTTCCCAGCCCCTCAAACCAACTTCAAGTCACTAGTATCTCCCTGGAAGGAGCTTGTAAACATTGGTCTCTGCAGTGATATTTTATTTTGTATTTGACATCAGAAGCAACAGCAACAAAAGCAACATTTTAAGAAATGGGGCTACATCAAATAAAAAGCTTCTGCTCAGTAAAGAAAACCATCACAAAATACAAATGGAAAAAAAAAGATATTTGCAAGCCACAAAGCTGATAAAGTTTAATGTACAAAGTATATAAAGAATAGGAGCTATAATAATTTAATACAAAGAAAATCTCAAATAACCTAACTTGATTAAAAAATCAGAAAGGAACTGAATATGTATTTTTCCAAAGAAGACTTAGAAATACTCAACAGCTACCAGGAAGTCAACATCACTAAGCATCAGAGAGATGCAAATCAACACCACATTGAGACATCACCTCATACCTGTTAGAATGGTTACCATCAAAAAGACAACAGGTTAAAAATGGTGTTTGGGCTTCCCTGGTGGCGCAGTGGTTGGGAGTCCACCTGCCGATGCAGGGGACGCGGGTTCGTGCCCCGGTCCGGGGGGATCCTGCATGCCGCGGAGCGGTTGGGCCCGTGAGCCATGGCCGCTGGGCCTGCGCGTCCGGAGCCTGTGCTCCGCGGCGGGAGAGGCCGCAGCAGTGAGAGGCCCGCCTACCGCAAAAAAAAAAAAAAAAAATGGTGGAGAGGAGGTACACTGTTGGTGGGAATGTAAACTGGTACAGACACAATAGAGAAGAGCACGGCAGTTCCTCAAGAAAGTAAATTAGAACTACCAGTTGATCCAACCATCCCACTTCTGGTATATTTCCAAAAATACTGAAAGAGATATATACATTTCTATGTTCATTGCCGCATTAATTCACAATAAACAAGATATGGCAGGAAACTAAGTGTCCACAAATGGATGAATGGATCAAGAAAAGGTGGTGTAGGTATACAATGAAAGATTATTCAGCCTTAAAAACAAAGAAATCCTGCCATTTATGACAACATGAATGAATCTGGAGGACATTATTATGTAAAATAAGTCAAAGAGAGAAAAAGACAAATTCTGCATGGTATCACTTATATAATCTGTGTGTAATCTAAGAAAAAAAAAAGTTGAACTCATTGAAACAGAGTAGTAAAATGGTTCTCAAGGGGTTGCTGGCGGAAGAATGGAAATTGGGAGAGGTTGGTAAAAGGGTACAGACTTTCCGTTATAAGATGAATAGTGCGGGCTTCCCTGGTGGCGCAGTGGTTGAGAGTCCGCCTGCCGATGCAGGGGATACAGGTTCGTGCCCCGGTCCGGGAGGATGCCGCATGCCGCGGAGCGGCTGGGTCCGTGAGCCATGGCCGCTGGGCCTGCGCGTCCAGAGCCTGTGCTCCGCAACGGGAGGGGCCACAACAGTGAGAGGCCCACGTAACACAAAAAAAAAAAAAAGAAAGAAAGATGAATAATGTCTGTGGTTCTCATGTATAATGTGGTGACCATAGTTGATAACACTGTATTGTATAATTAAAATGTACTAAAAGTGTTCTTACCAAAACAAAACAAAAACAAACAAAAAAACCAAACAGACAAAACAAGAGGTAAACATGTGAGGTGATATATACGTTAAAAAAAAGTCTTCCTTGGTTTTCTGTGACAGCTTCATAGATGCTTGACCCTAGTCACTGTTACAAGGATTCTATTTCTTCTTTTCTTTATGTTCCCCCTTTTCCTTTCTTTGTCATAACTCAAGAAAAGAATAAAACTTAAATTATCACCCTTGATTGTCTTAAATAAGAAGTTCTAGCACTATATTTATATAGAATTGAAGATTCTGTTTTAGGATACAGAAAACTTGGGAACATTTGCCCCTTGTAAACATGACCTAAATGAATCATTAATGACATTGGGGAGATCTCCTGCTAAGAAAATAAATGATCTTCTTTCTGCTGAGTGGGAAGCCCTGACTTTTGGTCACAGGCAAGGTGAGAGGATCAGGCATCAAATAAGGTTACTTGAAAATAGGAGACTGTTTAGAATTTCCAAGAGGAAGATTTATTTTGCTTTATTTTTCAATAATTTCAAAAGGTCAGTATCAGGAATGCTAATGGCAACTGCAAACATTAACAAGAATTGTTGCAGTGTAACACATTATTTGAGGAAATTTGGGATGAAGGTTAAAGAAGAAAATATTTTATTTAGTATTTGTTTCACAACTAATAATACAACATCTTAAAATTTACTGAAAATGGCTAATACCATATGGAATTAGCAATTTCAAAATATATACAAAAGATCTTGAAAATCTCTCTTGGCAAATGGTAGTCAGCACAATTGGCCTCTTTCCAAGATTTTACTACTACCGCCAAAGATTTTACTGGTATCTCCAAAGATTCTACTAGTACACAAAACCTTTTACTTATACCTCAGAATCTATATAGAACTCATCTCTGAAAATATTTTCTTTAAATATTTTAAAGACATTTTCATAATGTAAACTTATTTTCTACTTTAATATATCATTTTAAAATTTAGATTTCCTGTTATTTTTATGAATATATGAAGAAAATGCCTTAAAGTTCTTTATCCTTTGGTGAAGTCTTTTGCCATTTCTTACAACCCTTTGAACATGGTACTTCCTGTAGGTTCATCTCAAAATATTTCTTGTAATCTCGGGTTGTTATCATTTCATTCAAGTGTCTATTTACTCTATGAAACATACACATGCTGATTAATTTATACATACCTAACTATTTTTTAGATATTTTAAAACAAGTTTCTGATCTCTGACTTTTGTATCAATAGGCTTTCATCTTTCTTTGCTACACATATACATTTTCTCTAGTTTTGGCATTTTTATTTCAGGAATGCATTGAATTCTTGACCCAACTCGCTGAGGTTTGGTTTTGACATCTCAATTTCATTTCATAAAATTAGGTAACTTCTGCTTTTTCTTAAAAGTACTATGATTTAAAATTTCTGAAAAAATATTTTTTTAAGGAGAAAATGTCAATTTTCTATAGATAACTGTCTGTCACCATAAACATTTTGCATGAGAGCAGACATCAGTTATCTGCAGCATAATATGAAAATCTAGGACCTGGACAAGGAAAGATTGAGAAATGTATAATCTTAAAGTAATATTTTTAGAACAAGTAAATGAGGAGAGAAAAATATGTAAAGAAAAGACAATATAAATGCAATAACTCTATGCAGAATTATTTTTTATCAACTCAGCAAAGGCTAAATTTCTTAGATGATAAAAAAAAGAGAATCAAGGAATAAAAATTAACAAAATATGTTGAAACATGTAGTCAATATTGTGAGATTTAGAAACCATATATATTGATCTCCCAAAACGCTTGTATATTCCTGAGTGATAAGAGCACCAGGACCATCTCTTGTTCTATTGAGGCAACTTGGGGTGGGCTCCTGGATCCGGTCTGGTCACTAGAATAGACCAAACCATAAATAGAAGCTTTGAATTTTCACCTCACCCAACCCCATCCTCCAGAGAGGGCAAAGGGGCTGGTGATCATGCCTTTGTGATGAAGTTTCCATAAAATCCCAATAGGAGGGTGTTTTGGGAGCTTCCAAGTGGCCAGACACTTCCATGTACCTGAAGGGTGATGTACTCCAACTCCAGGGAGACAGAAGCTCTGGTGTTTGGGAAACTCCCAGACCTGGCCCTAGGTATCTCTTCATCTGGCTGTTCATTTGGTTCCTTTATCCTATCCTTTAATGAGAGGGTAAATGTAAATAGGTGTTTCCCTGGGTTCTGTGAGCTATTCTAGCAAATTAATCAAACCCTAGGAAAGGGTCATATGAATTTCAGATTTATAGTTGATAGGGCAGAACTTGGGGTTGACATTGGCACTTGGACTTGTTATTGGCATATGAAGTGGGGGGGGGCAGTTTTGTGGGACTAAGCCCTTGATCTGTGGGATCTTACACTATCTTCAGGTAGATAGCATCAGAAGTAAGTTATAGGACACCCAGCTGGTCTCCAGAGAATTGCTCGGTGTGGAAAAACCCCACACACATTTGGTGACCGGAAGTGTCAGAAGTGAAATGTTCTATGTGAAAGTAAAGGAGACACATGGGTGGAAAACTGGGTAGTTTTTCTCATACAAATGCAAAGCCGAGACTATATGCTAATGGTTTAGATTCTAAGTAAATTGTTCCTTTCAATACACCTCTCTGCCTGCTTATCAGACACTCGAAATATAAACAGAATCAAGAGTGAAGCAGACACTTGAGCATTAGTAAAACATTCTTGAAAAGATAACACAAGGTAGTAGAAACACCACAGAGAATCATTTCCCAACAAATGACAGTGAACAGCTTTCTGTATTAAAAATTGTCAATTCTGAATGTTAGATAAAGGTTTTATACTGCATTGCATTTGAAGCTTTCTGTGTTATTTCTAAATGAAAAATAAAGTCACATACTCAGTTCACATTGTAAGGTTAATAAATCATTGATAAATTTCCATTTTAGGGAGGTTTGCCTTGATTCCCACATATAATACAGTGCTTAATCTCACCTTTACCTCAGGCTGATTGTTAAGGGAGGATCAACTACTTGAGATCAACAGAGACTCAGGATTAGTGAAGAAATCTAAACAGCTAACTTGGTCTATGTGTGTCTTGGAAATTGTGCTGCTGAATCAGTTCAGCTTTTATTTTGAAAGTACTGGATCAGCCATGGTTTAGTCAGAAGAGAAATCACTCTAGGAATTTTACAGGGGGGGTTTCATAGTGCAAAATGGCTTTATAGGAACTGAAGAACTTAGAGAACAAACAAGGAGAACTGGGCTAAGCCAGAGACAATAAGTAATGAAAAGAGAGATGGGGAAACAGGTGGTTTAGCAGAAGCCAGGGGTCCTACGTGAGGGGTTGGTGCTCAGATCTCTGAGGAGGAGATTCCCCCGTGGTCTGTCGTCTGTGCCCACAATGAAGGGTGATGAGGCTGATTCTGGGGCTGGCAGAGGAAGCTGGAGATTGGACCCAACTCTCTTCTGGAGCAATACAGACTTAAAAGGAGCAAAGCAAAAGGGAAAATAAATTTTAAAAACAAACAAACAGAAGGCAGGTTCTTCTCCTCTCCTTCACCTTTCTCTTCAGGTCCTATTACTGTTACTGGCATGGGTGTACAGACTGAGAAATATTATTTGTAAAGTTGTAGTCCCAGCATCTCAGAGCAGATTGTAAAGGATAAATTTAAAGCTGAAACACCACAAGTAACTGACCAGCAAAATTACTAACTACCAAGTAATTTTCAGGGGATTTTGATCTATTATTTTAGGTGGAATATCTACTGAGGCCTCTAGGTTTCCTGGTGAAAACTCACTGCAAGGTCATGTTACTAATTTTTTTTTTCTAATAGGAAACACACTGAATAATAATATAAATTGATGCTTTCTCAGGAATGATCTTTTAAAATAACTTATTATTAATATAGAATGAATACTTTCACATGGAGGAATGATTTCATTCCATTTATTTAAATTAGAAACCAAGTCTAATGTGAGTGTGATGACCTGCTTTAGAATATGCCCTTTGACATTTCTGTATGCATTTTCCTTATATCCTCAGTAAAACATATAGCTTTTCTCATTTCATCCTCTCCTTTACAAGGAGTAGGGATTGTAGAGTAGATAAATAAGGTAGTCTTAAAAGAAAAATTTTCTCTTGTGTAGTCTGCTCTTAACATTTTGTTTCAGTTTATGTGTGATTGATCTTCTTGATATTTTAAAATCTAGCCTGAAGAATAGTCTTATGAATGACTTTTATTCATAAAAAGAAAACAAAAATAAAAAAGAAAAAGCAAACTCTAGTTTTCTCTTGTCCTGACTCTATTGGCATTGTTCAGTGTTCAGTTGTATACAGCAAAGCATGCTTAACTTCAGGAATGCTTTGCAAATTTCAACACATCTGCTTAAAAAGTATTTTTAACAAATAATGTTTTCAATTTGAGATTAAGTGCTTTTAATTCAGTGGTAAAAATCAATATATAAAATGAACACATACATGAAAATCAAACTAATTTTCTTTGTACCTTTTGTTACAAACTTTGCTGAAGATTCAAGTAATATTCCATATTTTAATTTTTTTTCTGAAAGGCTGTAATATTAATAATTCTCTATCTGCAGTTCTACATCTGTGTCTACCATTTTCATTGATGTTACTTGGATCTTGCAACAGAGAAAATTTCTTGTATCATCTAACACTAATTTATACTTAAAATGTTATTATTTCACTTTTATTCAAGTATACTTGATTTGCAATGTCACATTAGTTTCAAGTGTACAGCATAGTGATTCACTATTTTTACAGTTTATATTTCATTAAAAGTTATTATAAGATAATGGTTATAATTCCCTGTGTTTTAAAATATATCTTTTTTGCTTATCTATTTTATACATAATAGTTTGTATCTCTTAATCCCATACACCTAAGGTGCCCTTTCCCCATTCCCTCTCTCCACTGGTAACTCCTAGTTTGTTTTCTATATTTGTGAGTCTGTTTCTGTTTTGCTATACACCTTCATTTGTATTATTTTTTAGATTCCACATACAGGTGATATCGTACAGTATTTGTCTTTCTCTTTCTGACATTTCAGCAAGCATAATACTCTCTAAGTGCATCACATTGCTGCAAGTGTTCATACTACCCAAATCAATCTACAGATTTAATGTGACCCTTATCAAAATACCCATGACATTTTTCAGAGAACTAGAAAGAATATCATTGTATTTGAACATTTGCCGAGACTCTGTATTATAGACTGAATATATGTGTTCCCCAAATACATATGTTGAAACCCTAAAAACCAGTGTGGCTGTATTTGGAGATGGGGCCTCAAAGTAATTAAGGTTAAATGAGGACACAAATGTAAATGTGGGACCTTGAAACAGTAGGGTCAGCGTTCTGATAAGAAGAGAAACCAGTGAGCTTTCTCTCTCTCTCCACATGTAATACAGAGGAAAAGCAATGTGGGTCATAGCAAGAAGGTAGCTACCTACAAGTCAGGAAGAGAGAGTTCATCAGAAACAGAATAAGTACATTTTGATTGTGTACTTCTAGCCTCCAGAACTGTGAGAAAGTAGATGTTTGTTATTTAAGCCAGTCAGCTTTAATATTTTGTTATGGCAGCCCAAGCTGAGTAGTACACTGTGGAACACAAAACAGGGCCACTTCATAGATGCAACGCTACACTGCACCTTGTAAGCTTAAGTAAAGTATCCAAATCTATATACTTTATAAAAGGAAAAGCTAGAATTTTATACTCATCTATGTGAATTCTACTATGAAACAATGCCCCTATCACCCTACATTACTACAGCAGTTGATGGTGCTCAAATCACAATAGCCTATACTGAGAGACATAGTCAGGTAAAATGCTCATTGTGTGATCTTATGTAGAGAATTTTGTGAGAAAGAAATAATATGTTTTCAAAAATTATATTTTTAGTTGTTTCTTAAGATTGAGTTTTTGATTTGATTACATTGAATCTTGGTATACCATTAAAGGTATTTGACAAAACATATTCAGTGTATATATAATAGGTAAATGTTTAATATTAAAATTTAAAATATCTCCTAAAAATAAATAGGTGAAAGGAAAACAACCAATACAAATAAAATATTATGAGCACATAGATCCTATAATGAAAATGCAAATGGAAAATGAACATATGAAGCTATTTCAAATCTTATTACAAATTAATAAAAAGTAAACTAAAATAAAATATTTATTCATCCATTGCTTCATCAAAAGATAAATGACACATAATTCTGACAAAGGTATGACAAATGGATATTCAATTATCTATGGTAAAAATATAAATTAGAACATCATTGTAAGATAATTGAGTATTGGTTATGATGTTTTACAATGTGTTTATACTTGACCAAGGTTTTTATTTCTAGGAATATATTCTTTAGAAATAATTGAATATTTACAAAAGTATAATGTAAAATTATGAATTTTGCATTGATTGAAAATCCGAATGACTAAAATGACTATCAAGGGAATAGAAGTAACTTCATAAAATAGAAAAATACTTAGCCAATAAAAAGAATGAAGTGTATTTATATATACTATTCTAGAAAGATCATGAAAACATATTTGAAGTAAAAAATACAAAATTATATGCATTGTATGACATCATTTATATGTTTAATTACATATGTGTATATAAACAAATTAAATGCATTGAAAAGACATGAAAAAATGCTTTTGATTTTCATTAGGAGATTTAGAATGGAGATTATTCACTAAAATTTGGTCCTCTAGTACTTCTTAAAATTAACTGACAAAATAAATGAATTTAGGATTTAAAAAACAGCAATCAAAGAGAATATCACAATCTCATATTTTAAACTCACAAGATGGAAATCAAAATCAGAAATGGAATTAAGGGAAGCTTAATCTTGTCCTTCCCCAACTCTCCACCCAAAATAAGATATTGGAGTGATGTCTTAATCTTGGGAATCCTCACAAATGACAGCAAATTGTTGAGAAGCTGCTTCAGAGGATATTTTTATCTTTTCCATCTCTGGTTAGCAGAGAATGAAAATGACTATGGATGAGATTTGTACTGAGAGGCCCATATGGGGTTGAAATTTTCCAATAAAAGCATGAACTCCAGGAATTTTAAGTGAATTATGGAAACAATTTATTTAATTCAATGAATATGTTACATATATATTATCAATTCATTGAATTATTAGGATAACCCACTCATGAATTTAGATTTTACCTTTGTTTTGTATGGTGAATACTTTTAGATTCTTGCTCTTCAAAGTTTGACTATCAGACCAGGAACACTGGGGTCACCCAGAAGCTTGTAACAAATGTTGACTCATAGGCACACTTTTATACTTTAGCAAGATCCCCATGTGATTCCTAGGGCATTAATGCTTCAAAATATTATTTTAAAGGACTTGAAATATTATAATGCTACATTAGGAACAAGTTCTGTTAAGAATGCCTACCGAAAGCTGAGGTGTCCCCTCTCACTCAACAAGCATTATTTTCGGGGTGTGGGGAGAGGAAATAGGATTTAGGTGAGGAGTAGGGAGAAAGAAGAATTATGCTAAATTCTATGAAAAATATCATGTTAGCAATATAAAAAGAAAGGTTTGACAATAACATAAACATTAAGATAAGCATAACTTAAAGAACATAATTTGCAAAAGACAAGTGACTGTCTTAGCCAAGAATAAATAACCAAATAAATAGAAAAAAATATTCTGCAAGTGACTTGTAAGTACTTAATACAAACATTCATTTATGAAACAGAAGTGTAGAAACCTGATGGTACTACAACACAGTAAGATGAAAATGGGGACCGGAGAGCTATGGAAACAAATTGAAAAAGAAAATTACAACAACACAGAAATAATAAATGTATTCTAAATAGCACAAAACAGAGCAGATGTGGTTGAAAATGGAATCACTGACACAGCTGAGAAAAGACCTATTAAAACTATGTGAATGGAGAGGAAAAAGTCCAAGATCAAAGCAATTAGATCAATCACAATAGATGTTCCAACAGAGAATTACTGTCATCTGCAAAGTAGAAAATCCAATAGAGTTAACAAAAATCATTCATCCAAAATGGATGAAATTTTCCCAGAAATAAAGTTTTAAATATATCAGCAGAACAATAGAATACACAGTGTTCCAGAAACAATAGTTGCAGAAGAATTTGTCCCCAGAAATAGTGGCTGATGTCACTGAAATTGCAGAACTAAGTATTGCCTGGCCTACAAGGAAGAAATGAAGGTATGTACAAGGAGGAAATTCAGGGTTGCCTTAAACTTACCCAAGGAAATGTTCAGTGGCAGAAGATAATAGCACAGTAGCTACAGAGTTCTGAATGAAAAAAAAAGGGAAAGTGTTACTCAAGATCTATACATCCAGGTAAGTTATCATTCAAGCATGAAAATAGGAGACTGTCACTTTCTATATCAAAATAAAAAATAAAAGAAACTAAAACCATCAGTAGGCCTTTCTCAGAAAAGAAAAGAAACAAGCAGAGGGACAAATAAACACATCTTTTTGACAATTAAGCCAGTCAAGTAACAGATGAAGAAAGGAATTGTGAGCATCCAAACCAAATAAATATAGGCTTAGCATCTGTGGTTATGAAACTTTAAGTGAAAATGCACACATTATGTACATCAGTAATGAAGGCTTGGGGTATAAAAAAATTTCCAAGATGTTATGGGGTGTGCTATTTCAAGTTGAAATAATTTAACCCCCCAAACTCTCAATAGTTTTTACGTTTTCCTAAATTTTGAGATATCTTAGGGAATAAGAATACCTTAAGAAGGACAAATATTTATACAAATACCATTTTAAACATTTAATTTGCTTTCCTTTTTTCTTTTAAATTCAACCAAAATAAAGTTATATTAAAAGTATAATTCATAGTATGAACCCTGTTTTAAATAAAATACCTTGCTTTCTTTTATTCTTTTTTCTTTCTTTTTCTTTCTTGCTTTCACACCTTTTCTTTCTCTTTCTTTCTGTTTTCTAAAAGTATAGCAAATCTTCTAGGATGCTCTTTACTTAATGGTTAAAGTGTGATTTCCAGCTTTCTTTTGTGTGCTTAAAGTTGTTCTGAGCATGTTTTTATGTTGCTTATTTTTTTTAACAAAACAGTCATTATTAAAACAGAAAAAGATCTAAAAGAATGCATACCAAATTTAAATATCACTATTGGTTTGAGGAAATTGGATTGAATGTTGACAGAAAGCAAGAAGAAAAAATTTTTAATTAATATTTCATAATGTATATACTACTCTAACAAAATTATTATTAGCATAAAGTATCTATTACTAATGAAATAGAAATTGTTATTAATGATATAAAAAGTATTTTTTAATCCTTGTGTTTTTATATTTATTTATTTTTTAATAGATCTTTATAGGAGTATAATTGCTTCACAATACTGGGTCAGTTTCTGTTGCACAACAAAGCAAATCAGTCATATGCATACACATATCCTCATATCCCCTCCCTCTTGAGCCTCTCTCCCACCCTCTCTATCCCACCCCTCTAGGTCATCGCAAAGCACCGAGCTGATCTCCCTGTGCTTTGCTACTGCCAACTATTTTATATTCCATAGTGTGTATATGTCAATGTTACTCTCACTCCACTCCAGCTTTGCCATCCCACCTCACGTCCTCAAGTCCATTCTCTATGTCTACCTCTTTATTCTTGCCCTGCAACTAGTTTTATCAGTACCTTCTTTTTTTTTAGATTCCATATATATACATTAGTATACAGTATTTGTTTCTCTCTTTCTAACTTACTCTAGGTCCATCCACCCCACTACAAATAACTCAATTTCATTTATTTTTAGGGCTGAGTAATACTTCACTGTATATATGTGCCACATCTTATCCATTCATCTGTTGATGGACATTTAGGTTGGTTCCATGTCCTGGCTATGGTAAATAGTGCTGCAGTGAACATTGTGGTACATGTCTCTTTTTGAATTATGGTTTTCTCAGGGTATATGCCCAGGAGTGGGATTTCTGGGTCATATGGTAGTTCTATTTTTAGATTTTTAAGGAAACTCCGTAATGTTTTCCATAGTGGATGTATCAATTTAAATTCCCATCAACAGTCCAGGAGGGTTCCCTTTTCACCACATCCTTTCCAGCATTTATTGTTTCTAGCTTTTTTGATGATGGTCATTCTGACTGGCATGAGGTGATACCTCATTGTAGTTTTGATTTGCATTTCTCTAATAATTAGTGATCTTGAGCATCTTTTCATGTGCCTCTTGACCATCTGTATGTCTTCCTTGGTGAAATGTCTGTTTAGGTCTTCTACCCATTTTATAACTGGATTGTTTATTTTTTGACATTGAGCTCTACAAGCTGTTTGTATATTTTGGAGATTAATAAGACCCCAAATAGCCAAAGCAATCTTTAGAAAGAGAAACAGAGTTGGAGGAATCAGGATCCCTGAATTCAAACTATACCACAAAGCTACAGTAATCAAGACAGTATGGTACTGGCACAAAAACAGAATTATAGATCAACGGTACAGGATAGAATGCCCAGAGATAACTCCACACACATATGGGCACCTAATTTATGACAAATGAGGCAAGAACATACAATGGAGAAAAGACAGCCTCTTCAATAAGTGGCGCTAGGAAAACTGGACAGCTACATGTAAAGGAATGAAATTAGAACACTATCTAACACCATACACAAAAATAAACTCCAGATGGATTAAAGATCTAAATGTAAGACCAGACACTATAAAACTCCTAGAGGAAAACATAGGAAAAACATTCTTTGACATAAACCACAGCAAGGTGTTTTTTGACCCACATCCTAGAGTAATGGAAATAAAAACAAAAATTAAAAAGTGGGACTTAATTAAACTTAAAGGCTTTTTCACAGCAAAAGAAACCATAAACAAGACAATCCTTGTGTTTCATATATTCATGAAATTGTCTGATCCCCTACAGAGACCCTCTGGAAAACCCATTGATTATACAAAGCTCAGTTTTTTTGTTTTTTTAAATAATAAGCAAGGAGGGCTTCCCTGGTGGCACAGTGGTTGAGAGTCCACCTGCTGATGCAGGGGACATGGGTTCGTGCCCCAGTCCGGGAAGATCACACATGCTGTGGAGCGGCTAGGCCCATGAGCCATGGCTGCTGAGCCTGCGCGTCCGGAGCCTGTGCTCCGCGATGGGAGAGTCCACAACAGTGAGAGGCCCACGTACTGCAAAAAAACAATAAAATAAAAAATAAGTAATAATAATAAGCAAGGAAGGTCAACATCTGATGGAGTTATCCCTATGTATTAGTTGGAGAAAGTTTAGAGAAGAGTGTGAATAGAGAAGGAATTGATCATGTTTTCATATTTTTGTAAACCAGGTAAGTTGCTAGATCTGTCAGAAATCCTTGAAATGTTTGAACTGGAATGAAATTTCTGTTAATTTATGTTAAAACAGGTGTTTGTGTGTAGTCTTACTTGGGTTCTGAACAACATGCTGCTAAAACGGTTTGCACTGGCATAGTATACTCCATAATTATACAGAGTTGATTTCTTGAGAATCATAGTGTTTGTTTTATAAATTATGGTTTCTGTGCATTTTTGTCTAGCCTATATTTCATATTTTATCTTATAGCCTAGATTATCTCTGTTGAATACCTTACTTATGAAACAGAGTTCAAGTAATTACTGTCTTTTCTTCCGGCACTTTTAAACTACTAAGTGTTTTTCTTAAGCCAAAGTAACTTGTAAAATATCTCTTTGTTGAACGAGATAGTGGAGGAAAGAAAACAGTAAAGCAAAATATATTTTCTGAAATATTCTCAAGTTATTGTTGGGTAATTTTATTTCATTGGATTGGAATGAGCATTTACTGGGCAAAAACATGTTACTTTGTTTTTCTTTCTTAAGTAAGGGATTATATATAACCGATATAACAGTTTCCCTCTCCTTGTGCTTTTAATACATTTATTCTATGTTTACTTTCTTATATAATCCTCAACAAATAGTTGCTTCAAGAGAAACATGTATTCAGATTATCATTGTATTAACCTAGAGGCTCAAACTAATGCTAAAAGGTAGCAACCAATTTGAGTCTTCAGCTATACTTGGACATTTGTTGTGATGTTATAAGAAAATACAACCATATGATACGTATTTAAATAAGAAGAAAGCAAATTTTGTCATATTTTACTTTTGATTAAAAATTCCATTTTGGTTATGTATGTTTTACATAGATTTCAGTTTAGTTTTTCAAGGGTGTTATTTATAATTACTGCAGATTGATTTTTTTTTAATTTTGTAGATCTAAATAAATGCAACTATTATTTTTGGTAATGTATCTAATACTTTGTAAAAAATGTATCTTCCTTAAAAAGTTAGATAAAATAAATATTATTTTGAGTATGTTATTTATCTTTACTCATACGAGCTTTTGTCACAAGAATCTCGTGCTTAGTAAATAGATACATTTTTATTCACATGTGAAGCAAACTACCTATTTTAGTTTAGATTTCTGATGCACAGCTCTCTTGCTACCAACAAAACATTCTTATGCAAGCGGGGCCTTTTTACACAGCTGTAAATAAAGGCAATTTGGAGGAAATGATAACCATTTTACAGAATGGATGTTACTTTGTTACCCATGAGATAAACCCATGGCTAGTTTGTACATCTGTATATTGTGGAAGTTCCCAAAGTGACTTACAAGGTAAGTGGTTTATAACGTGAAGAAGATAGTTACTAACTTCACAATCTCACTATCATCCACATTTATTTCTCTATTTTGTTACACATCTTTGCTCTTTTATTTTCATCTCTTCTTTTTTTCCCCTCCCTTTTCTCCTTCCTTATTTTTTGTTTTTCCTACTATATCATATATGAATTGGCTTATCATTGAAATAGTAGCAAAAAATACATATTTTCCTTCTTAAGTGCAAAGCAACAAAATGGCTTATTTGAACTCAGGTGAAGTTGAGGAATCACTTTTCTATTTCAACTGATATCATCCGTCCTTACATTTCTGTATGTGTGGTCCTTTAAGTCTTACAACACACACCTATCTGAGCACAGAAGAGACAGTTAATTCTGTGGTATTTGAATGAGTCTAGTGGGAAGTTGAGACTGGAAGCTGTTGTTTGCAAAGTTTCTATCGCAGACTCAGGTTTCTTTCAGATCAGCTCCCTAAGAACTCACAGTAAAAATTTAGCAATGCTTTTATCTGATTCTGTTGGAATTGTACCTCTATGTTTTTTCCTCATCTAAACTATGAGCTTTTTGTGAAAATCTTACACACCATGCTCATATCTGCATCCAAATGACTAGTACAGTACCTGAACTATAAGGAAATTATTTTTGAATGAACAATTTATTTCCTATTATCATTGTGGCATCATAAGCATCAAAAAATAAAGAAAAAAAGAACCTTAAAATACTTGAGAGGATCCTTCCCTTTAAAGGGCTCCTGGATCTGAGTTCAGAAAGCTGCTTATTTTAAATCTACTCCATGTTTTCTTAGGATTCTTGTACTATTTATTTTATCATCTTTTCAGTGAACATCCATAAGCTGGTTAGATGTCATTCAAAAGTTAATCATTCAGGAACCAAAACATTACTCTCTTGGGCACATCTTCAAATGTCTCAATCTCATTATCACTGATTCAATACACTTAGTGAATTTCATGGAAGCAAAGAAGGGGAGTTTATCACTCAGACTCTCACTCTGGTAAAGCTTGGACAACAGGATTATATGGCATTGAAAATATTTTATTCATTCATTCATTTATTTGCTCATTTATTTAATTTTTTTTTAAATTCATTTACAGATGCTGCAATCTTTCTCACAGACTAGGCATACTTTGGCTTGTCAAATTACGGCAGAAAGGCAGAATTTTTTTTAGTAGAAACTTCAAAGTTTTGACAGAATCATCTTTATTTTTTTGGTAAGATTATTTAGAAATCAATTTTGTATTTGACACAGTCCTTTGTAGTAGCATAGGAAAATAGAGGGGAAAAATGGTAAGATGTATTTAAAAATCCAGCGGCAATTACTTATATGTGCTTTACAAGGAAAAGCAACTGAACTTTGACTTGGTGGTGTTCTAATAGTGAGAAAAGAGGGAAATAATGTTGAGATTTCATATAGTTAAGTTAAATGTTAATCCTGAGCATCTGAACAAGTTTTCTTGTCTTGCCATCTTACTAAAGTGACTTTTCAATAGCAAGTTCCATAGTATTAGGTATTCAGAAGAAAATAATGCTAGCATGGTTTATTGAGCTCCATAACATGTAAAACTGATAAGAACTGCTTCTTGGTTTGAGAATTCAAAATCATTTGTTATTTTATTTACTCTTTATTTGTCCATTTGACAAGAGGTTCAATTTCTCATTCCAGTACAAAGGATTGTCCCTAAATGCAGGATTTTGAAATCAAACCAGGGGTTAATACCTTTCCCTATACCAACTGACAGAGGACTAAAATCTGAACCATCGGTTATTGGTGTAACGTCCCATTCATGCTGTTCCCCCAGGGCTTAGAACTTTAATTTACAACAAACTTAGTGAAAATTACATTACTACTTTAAGTGTGCTGTTGCCAGAGAACTTCCCTGTATAAGCCTTATGTGTACTGAAACCAGTCCTCTGCTGGAAAGGCTCTGGCTTTGTATTAAGCTTAAGTCATTGACCTAGGCCGTTTCCCTCCTGATTCACCTTGATTGATGACATACTAACATCACTAACAAGTCTTTAATTTCTAGAGAGGAAGGAGGCAGATTGCTGAGAGTTGTAAGCATATTGATAACCTATATTCCAAGCTATGAGATTGGCGTTGCCTGGGTCTTTGGAGGTGGCATTATCAATGCGTTCACTGAAAGTGCCGGCTGTTTTCTCACCCTGCTTTTGCATAACTAGAGATGCCTCAGATTACTCTTTTAGGCATACAACTACAGTATGCTGCATGTGTTTTAAAGTTTTCGTATTTGTGTACATAAAGGCTGGTATGTTAAGTGACTCTTCAACAGACATACCTTTGACCTCTAACTTGGTTGTCAACTTGTGAAACATGCTATTAAAGACCTATGCACTGAAATAAAAAACTCCTTTTCAAAGGAATAAAATAATATTGTGAATTAATAGTTATCATATATATGCATAATTATATATTTTATATTTATATTTAATAATTATGGTTCTCTACAGTTAACCATATTATCATGTCTCTTTTTCACTCAAAAGTCATCACATCAGTTTTATCAAATGTAATTTAAAATAAACATAAATTAGGATTCCCTGTCAGTCCAGTGGTTAGGACTCTGCCCTCGCTTTAACTGCCGAGGGCCCAGGTTCAATCCCTGGTCGGGGAACTAAGATCTAAGATGTCACAAGCCACACATTGGAGACAAAAAAATGATTAATTAATTAATTAAGAAAAGTAAAAAAATAATTAATTAAGAAAAGTTTTTTTAATTAATTAAGAAAAGTAAAAAAATATAATACTTAGAAAGTTTATGTGATTTGATTAATATGCCTCCAATTTAGGTTTGATTTGAAAGAAGTCTCATTAAAAATATACAAGAAAATATAGTAAGGTTTACATGTATAATTGCTAGCAATTGGCCTTTTATTCAGTGTGTCTCTGATGACATCATGCCATTTAGTGTTAATTGAAATCACAAGAGAAGTTTGATTGATGCCAAAGAATTCCTCCTGGCAACCATGTTGCATCCCAAATCATCAGGACTAATGATTGTCATCAGTTGTAGGCTAATATGGCTAATGATCAGACTTGTGGTCATGAGAGAATGAACTATTAAATACACTTGTATGTTCCCTGTGAAATATGACAGTATTTATAAAGTTAACATATGTTCAATATGTTCCACTTTATAAGAAAGTTCCTAATGTATGCATAATTAAGTAGTCATGACACTATATTTTGTTTCTGTAAATGGGGTTCAATTAAAATATTCCATCATCTCTTTTGGTTGATAAATCAGCATGAGAAAGACCCACTATAGGTTAAACAATAACAAATAACAAGGCCTTTTACAAAATGTTGATTAATTTAAAAATCTGTATTATAAGACTACTGTGAATCAAGCATTTAGCTCGTTTTACAGTGCTCAAGACCCAATCCCTATATTCCAATAGTTTACATTGGAAACCTGTAAAACTGTAGAACTGTAACACAATAGTACAACATGGAAGTGATATTTTGTGTAGAAGCCCATTAATTTTATACGTTCTAGCATTGTTTAGGCAGTCATATATTTCACATGTCAAGTTAAAACAGTCGGCTAAGGTTCACATTTTATTTCCATTTGTACATTTTAAATGAAGAGCAAACTTTTGGAAGCTATGCAAATTTATAAAAGTAACATTCAAACTGGATAAATGTCACATATTTGCCTTATTCTCTCTTATGTCATTTTCATGCGGCCCTTGAAAAAGTCTAAGAAACTAAGGAAGAATACACTTTGCTTTCATTTTATAAACAAAATTTTAGCACACTATGGAACATTTTTTTTTCTTTTGTTTGTTCTTGAAAAATAAGTTTTAAGATTTATCTTGATCCTATTAACTTCACAGTCATTTGTAATCTTGATTTTGCTTTTTTCTCCTCCTCTCCATTTTGTTGAAAGTGCACTTTTTGAGGTACGTCCCACAGATCTTTTTAACAAGTCCAAATAAAACTTACATTCTCAAAAACTTTACTTTCATACTACAGTTAATCCTTTTGGTCATTCAGTTTTAAGTTCTTCCTACAAATATTTGTTAATTTAAATACAAGTATGATGTTTCACTCAAAGGAAGATCAAGAGTGAACTAATGAGAAGTATGACATGATGACGCAAATAGAAGGTGATTTTTATACAAGTGTTTGTCTTCGTAAATTTCAATTATCATCATGGCCAAAGAAGAGCTATGTAGTACATTATAGTGTTTGTATACAGGAAAAATATATTAGGTACTCTATCAATATATACTGAAAGAAGAATAAATGGGAAGGGAAGACCTCAGGAATGGCAGCAAAAGGAACTCTGAAAATATTCTTCTTTATAGAAGAAAAAATATCTGGCAACCACCATCACAATCAAATTGGCAGAACTGAAAAGTTAACTAAAGACTAAGGACAACTAGTCTTTGACAAAGTTCAACATCATTTTATGATTAAAAACTCTCAACAAATTAGGTATAGATGGAACATACCTCAACATAATAAAAGTCTGCATTAATGTAGGTTTGTGTGACAAACCTACATGTAACACTGTAATTAAGTGAAAGGTGAATGTTTTTCTTCTAATATCAGGAACAAGGGTACCCACTCTTGCCATTTCTATTTACTTATAGTATTGGAAGGCCTAAATAGAGCAATTAGGCAAGGAAAATAAATAAAAGGTATCCAAGTTGGAAAAGAAGAAATATAATTGTCTCTATTTACAGATGACATGATAATATATGTAGAAAACTCTAAAGACTCTACCAAAAAATTGTTAGAACTGATCAGTGAATTCAGTGAAGTTGCAGGATACAAAAGCAATATACAAAAATCAGTTGTGTTTCTATACACCAATGATAAACTTTCTAAAAAAGAAAAAAAAAATCCCATTTACAATAGCATCAAAATTAACATAATACTTAAGAATAAATTTATCCAAGGAGGTGAAATCTGTACACTATAAAACTATGAAATTTTGATGAAAGAATTTGAAGAAAATACAAATAAAGGGAAAGTGATCCCATACCCATGGATTGGAAGGATTAAAATTGTTGAAATATCCATACTAATCAAAACAGTCCACAGATTCAATGCATTCTCTATTAAAATTCCAATGGAAATTTTTAGAGAAATAGGGAAAATCCCAAAATATTTATAGAATCACAGAAGAATCAAGTAGTCAAAGCCATCTTGATAAAGAAGAACAGAGGTAGAAGGACCATATTTCTTGATTGAAAACTATATTACAAAGTTATAGTAATTAAAACAGCATGGTTGCTATTCACTAAATATTTGTGCCTCCCCCCAAAATACATATGTTGAAATCCTAATGTTTAATGTGATAGTATCAAGAGGTAGAGTCTTTAGGAGGTGCTCAAATCATGGAGATAAAAACCCTTATGCATAAGGTTAGTGTTCTTATAAAAGAAACACAACAGAGTTTCCTACTCCCTTCCTCCACATGAGGTTACAAGAAGTCTGTGACCTGAAAAACAGCCTTCACCCAACCAAACTGGCACTATGATATTGGGCCTCCATCCTCCAGAGTGTGAGAAATAAATTTCTATATATTTGTAAGCCATCCAGTCTATGGTGGTTTGTTACAGTAGCCCAAACAGACTGAGGAAATAGTACTAGTATAAAAAAAAAAACAACAACATAGACCAATGAAACAGAAGAGTAAGCCCAGAAATAAATGCATGCCTATAGGGGCCACTCATCATTTTTTTTTTTTTTTTTGCGGTACACGGGCCTCTCATTGTCATGGCCTCTCCCGTTGTGTGAGCACAGGCTCAGCGGCCATGGCTCACGGGCCCATCCGCTCCGCGGCATGTGAGATCTTCCGGGACTGGGGCACGAACCCGTGTCCCCTGCATCGGCAGGTGGACTCTCAACCACTGTGTCACCAGGGAAGCCTGGGCCACTAATCTTTGATGAGAGCAGTAAGAATACACAAGAGGGAAGGAATAAGCTCTTTAATGAATGGCATTGAGAAAACAGGTTTTCCACATGAAAAATTAAATTGGACTCTTATACCATACAAAAATTAACTCAAAATAGGTTAAATACTTAAATGTAAGTCCCCCAAACATGAAACTCTAAGAAGAAAACGTAGGGGAAAATATTCTTGACATTGAACTTGGCAATGGTTTTTTAGATTGATCTGAAAAGCAGAGGAAAGAAAAACTAAAATAGATAAGTAGGACTACATCAAACTTAAAAGCTTCTACACAGCAAAGAAAAAAACAGAGTGAAAGGCAACCTTCAGAATAGGAGAAAATATTTTTAAACATCTATCTGTTAAAGAGTTAATATTCAAAATATATAAGGAACTCATACTACTAAACAGCAATAAATAAAGTTAATTAAGTAATTAAATAACTTGCTTAAAAATGGACAGAGTATCCAAATAGATATTTTGCCAAGGAAGACATACAAAAGGTCAACAGGTACATGAAAAAATCCTCAGCATCACTAATCATAAGTGAAATGCACCTCAAAAGTGTAATGAGATAACACTTCACATCTGTTAGTATGGCTATTATCCAAAAGAAAAGAGATTTAAAAATTGGGTATTGTGGTAGAGAAAAAGTACCAGCAATCTCACTTTTAGGTATATATATATCCAATGGAAATAAAACAAAAAAACAGGATCTCAAAAAGAGATTTACATTCCCCTGTTTATTGTGGCATTATTAACAATGACCAAGATATGGAAATAGCCTGTGTCCACTGTTAGATAAATGGATAAAGAAAATATGGCATATATATATATGGCATATATATATATATATATATGCAATATACTATCTAGCCATGAAAAAGAAGGAAATCCTGCCATTTGTTGCAACATGTACAGACCTAGAGGACATCATGTTAAGTGAAATAAGCCATATGAACAAAGACAAATACTGTGATTTCACTTATTTGTGAAATCTGAAAAACTCACAGGAGCAGAGAGTTGAATGGTGTTTGCCAGGGGATGGTGGTTAGAAAAAAATGGGAATATATTGGTGAAAAGGTACACATTTCAGTTATAAGATGAATAAATTCTGGGAATCTAATGTATAGCACAGCATTAATACTATAATGTATTCTTGAAATTTGCTAGGAGAATAGATCTTAAATATTCTCACAACACATAAAAAATGGTAACTATGTGAAGTGATGGGTGTGTTAATTAATTATTGTAGTAATAATTTAACAATACATATGTAGATTACATTATCAGGTTGTACACCTTGAAAAAATCTATATGAATTATATTATCCACAGGGCATTTGTCAAAACAAACAAAAAAAATCAGCAGCAATTGTTCAACATTGCCACTTCTTATGGTGGCATTATAAGTTGGGAATAACAAGATCCTGATCAGAAAATATAAAGGCAAAACTGCAGAATCAGAAGAAAATAGAGGGCTTTAGAAAGCTCTAATATATTCCTAGGATTCTGGAAAGTTATGCACATGTGCATTGCCTTGCAAATGCCCAAGAAACACTTGAGAAGACCATGCTCTTTCATCTGCAGCTGAATCTGAGCCTCTGTACAAGAAGAAATTAAAGAGTTAGATAAGTTGTAAAATGCCTGTTGGAGTGTCGTGTGTCCAAACACGTACACACACACACACACACACACACACACAAACACACACAAATTCCTCAGCAAAGACTGGGGCACTTATTGGTTCCACTTTGAAGAGAATGTATCCAATCATTAGGTCACTATTAACCTAGATCTAGGAAAGACTTCAATGGCTGCACACAATAAAGGATACATACTTTTTATAGAATTAGTCCAAGAAAGTCACTGAACAAATAACAAGAAACAGTAAACAGCAGCAACAATAAATGCTGGGGCCATGGGCTGAGTCCCAGAGTTACCATACTATACTATTTAAGATGCCCAGTTTTCAACAAAAAATTATGACACACAAAAAATTTAAAAAGTGTAGCTTACACACAGGAATAAACAGTCAATAAGAACTATCTTTGAGGATGTCCTGACATGGAATTATGAGACAAAGAATTTTAAACCACTATCATAAGCATGTTCAAAAAGTAGAGGAAATTATGTCTTAAAAATAAAAGGAAAGCGTGAGAATGTTGTTTCACTAAATAAAAATATAAATAAAGCAATAAAAATATTTTAAAATAACTATATAAATTCTGAGTTTAAAAGTAAAACAATTGAAATTTAAAATTCACAAATGGTTCAATAGCAGATTTTTGAACCAAAGCAGAAAAAATCCCCTAGTACGAAGATAGATCAATTGAGATTATTTAACCAGAGAAACAAAGAGAAATAAGAATAAGAAAAAAAGACAAAACCCCCAGTGACCTCTGTGGCACCATGAAGTTTATCGACACATGAAAAATAAGATTCATAGAGGAGAGGAGTAAATGAAGTAGAAGAAATATGACTGGAAAAATTTCAATTTTGGTGAAAAACTTTTATCTATGTCTAGGAAGCTTAACAAATGGAAAGGAGGATGAAGTTAAAGAGATATAGGCCTTGAGATCTACTGTACAGCATAGTACCTATGGTTAACAGCACTGTATTGTATGCTTAAAGAATTTTCTACGAGGGTAGATCTTATATTAAGTGTCCTCATCATAAAAAATATAATAATAATAAAGAAGACCAGAGAAAACCTGGGGCTACTGGACACATTTATCATATAGATTGTAGTGATGGTTTCACAGATGTATACTTATCTCCAAACACATCAAGTCATATACATTAAATATGTACAGCTTTTTATATGCCAATCATATCTAAATAAATTTGTTTAGAAAAGAAGGGCAGGCCTAGACAATTCAAAGACAAACTGTCAAAAACCAAAGAGAAAATATCTTAAAAGTAATAAGAGAAAAATGACTTTATGGTATGTGGATTTTATCTCAATAAATAAGTTATTGAGAAAAGAATGAATGTGTACAAGAGACCATACAAATAAAAAACTTTATAAAGAAAAAGTGTTTACTTGTAAGAGTTACAAATATTAATGACATTTTTAGTAGCTCAGAATGTTATTTTCAGTGGGGATATCAATCAAAGAATGACTGAAGTACTAATCAGTTCAACTTACAATCAATAATTTCTGAATTTACCTCAGTTGTCTTTGGCTTTATAGAGATATTTACTAATTTCCTCTTGAGTGATATTCTCTTAATTAAATACTTTCCTCAGCTGTTTGAAGACTGCTCAGAAAGAAACAAAACAAATGAAAAGCAAGTAACTAACATGTTTAGAAATAGATGGAAAGAAAATGTATTTCTTTTAGAAAAGTGTTCTACTGAACTAAAAATGGAATAATGAGATTCAAGGATTTTTCCTACTACCTTACAGTATGCTATTTTTTCATGGTAAAAAGGTTTTGAATTAGTCTATTATATCATAAGCAGCAAGAAACTCTCTTTCAAAAGTACCTGGAAGCTTTTCAACATGGAAATGGAGTTTAAACATAATATTTAGAAAATAGTTGCTTTCCTCCAAATGCAACCAGAATACGTCTATCTTTTAATGACATACTGCATTAGAAGTTCCCACATTTTAGTTCAAGAAAATTTCCTTTTACAACTATATATTCTAGTAACCTTGAGGCACAAATATGAGAGACTATTATACAGATTGAATTAATGGCCAATTCTTAAGCTATCTTTGAAAATTCACTGGACATTCACAAAGGAAACTGTACCTTAAATTTTTTTAAGGACAAGTTCATTTTTATGAAAAATAGAGACTACTTATACTTTTGTTCAATGTTCTTATTGTGAACAGCAAAATCCTAGAGACTGCAATAACATACTCAAAGTTTAAGGTTGAACACTGGATTAGATTTTAACATCAGACCCATGTATCTAAAAAGCCATGAAATTAAAGTAAAATAAGTATATATATATATATATATATATTCTTAAATTTACAAGTATTTTAAATAAGAGTTTCTGCGGTAATTAAACCCTCTTATTTCCAAAAGAGTAAATTGAGTTGAAATCTAAATATTTACTTATAGAAAATTAGAAAAATTGATTATTTCTACACCCTGGAAAAAGATGCAGAAAAATATTTTTAAAATATTCCACTTAATTTCTGGTGTTAATTTTTCACCATTGGGAGATGGTGTTGAGGCCCTTTCTCAAGTAAATGACTGTTGGGCTAGATTAGCTAATTTCAAATTTATTTACATCATGTTAAAGATATAACCATTATTTATTTATTTATTTATTTATTTATTTATTTATTTATTTAATGTATAACATACCACCCAAACTTAGTAAATTAGCTCTTCCTCTCTGGGTTTGGAGTTATTTTGTGGAATGGTTAACACACCAAGAAGATTGAAATCAGTAAGTATGGAACCCGGTATGGTGCCTCATTCAGGAAAATGGTATAGGAAATTAAAATCAGCCAGGACACCACATGCACTTGTTCCTTCTGTGGTTAAGCAAAAATGAGCACTCAGTGATACCTGGGGCTACACTGACATTTCCACAGTAAGAGTGAAGTCTGCCAGCAGAAGTCTTAAGGGAATTCAAAAAACAAAAAACAAAAAAAACAAACAACAACAATAGAAGCTCCACTATTTGAAGAAACTGTAACATGGAATAAATGGGTTAATTTATGTAACAACATAACAACAAAAGGCTTAGTCAATTAAAGCAGCAACTATTTTATCTAGCTCATAATTCTATCAGTTGGCTACTTGTAGCCATGTGACCACAAGACCCTTAGTGCCAACAGCCACTGAAAGCTGGGAGAGGTGAGAAACAGACTTCTCCTCTACAGTCTCCAGAGGGACCATGGCCCTGCCAACTCCCAGTGAAACTGATCTTTGACATCTGACATCCAGAACTATGAGATAATAAATTTTCATTGTTTCAAACTACCAAGTTTCTGGTACTCTGTTGCAGCACATTTAAACCTAGCATAGATTTTAGTACCAGGAAGTGGGGTGCTTCTGTAAAAAATACCTAAAATATGTGGAAGTGGCTTTGGATTGGATAATACATAGAAACTGAAAGGATTTTAAGGCATATGTAGAAAAAGTCTAAATTGTTTTAAAGAGAATATTAGAAATATGGATATTCAACGTAATGCTATTGAGGGCTCATAAGGAAATTAGGATTATAGTATAGAAACCCTACATCATCTCTGAGAATACATACATGATTACAAATGAAATCTTGGTAGAAATATGAAAGTTAAAGTCTCTGACTGTGAGAGCTCAGAAGGAAATGAAGACCATTATTTTGGAAACTAGAGAAAAGGGATTCTTCAACATAAAATGGCAGAAAATGTAGCTAAATTGGCGCTCTACATTGGTGTGGACAGCAGAACTTATAAATGATGAACCTGGATTTTAAATGAGGATATTTCTCAGCAAAGTGTTGAAATTGTGGCCTGGTTCTCTTTTACTGGTTATATTAAAGTATGAGAGAAAAGAGATGGAGGGCTGGTTAGGGAAAAACAATCAGGACTCGATGATTTGGTTAAATTTCAACCTATTCAGATTGCAAAGGATGCTAAAAATTGGAGATTAACTGTTAGGAAAAACATACTATGGAGAGAAGATCAAGGGATTGTGGGACAAACTTTTGCTGGTACTGAAGAGACTAGGCATGTGATTCGTGTATCCCATCAACCTTCTCTACAGAAGCCAGGAATAGATATGAGATTACACAGGAAAGATCTGTGGATGAGTCTCTTGTGTAACAACACAAATCCCTGTGACATACATAGAGACCCAAAAGGTTTTGTTGAATGGTATACTAGCAGAAACACTGCCAGCTTGGACTAAAAGGGACAAATACAAGGGAAAAAAAAAAGGCAGAGATGTGAGACTTTTGAAATTCTACAGGCAGGAAATGGGCTGAGAGAACTAGTGTCTGCAAACATGTACTGCCCTTTAAGAGGAAGGACCACCATTGCATTTTGGGAAATGATAACTGTTTTCTATTTTCTTAGATCCATAAGGGGAGAGGTAATTTTCCCAAAACATTTTATACCCAGAGTGTCACTCATATCTATTGTAAGTGATTTAAATTTGCTGGAATATGTAACACTGAACTGATGACACTTAGGTGAGATTTCAGACTTAAAACTGATGATGTAATGTTTTGACATCTATGCATCTCTTCCATCTGGCTACTCCTGAGTGATACCCTTCTATAATAAACTGAGAATCTAGTAAAATGTTTCTCTGAGCTCTGTGTGTTGTTCCAACAAATTAATCAAACCCAAGGATAACTTTGGTTTATAGACAGTTGATGAGAAGCACAGGTGACAACCTGGACTTTCAATTGGCATCTAAAGCGGAAGGCAGTCGTTAACCTGTGGAATCTAATGCTATCTCTGGGTAGTGTCAGGACTGAGATAAATGATAAAACACTGAGCTGCTGCCTGAGAATTGCTTGGTGCTATGGAAAAAACCCACCCCCACATTGGAAATTGGTCTCAGAACACATTTACTTTTGTGTCTCTCTCTCTCATTCTTCTTCTAGTATTCCTAATTATGAGTATGTTACACCTTTTGTAGTTATCCTAGAGTCCTTGGACATTCTGTTTGTTTTTTTTTTTTCCCCAGTCTGTTCTCTTTGCTTTTGGGGTTGTCTTTATAGGTATATCTTCTAGCTCAGAATTCCTGTCTTCAGCTGTGTCCAATATACTAATAAGCCCTTCAGAAACATTATTCACTTCTGTTAGTGTTCTTTATTTCTAATATTTATTTCTGGTCTTTTCTTTGGTTTTCCATCTCTCTGCTGACATTGACCATCTATTTTTTCTACCTAACATTCCTGCCATGTCCACTTCTGATTCTTGCTCTATCTCTTCAAATTGTGTTTTTGCCTTTTGGTATGCCTTGTAATTTTTTTCTTGATAGCCAGATGTGATGTACTGGGTAAAAGGAACTGCTATAAATAGGCCTTTAGTCATATAGTGGTGAAGTGTGGGGTGATGGGGAAGCATTCTACAGCCTATGGTTAGGTCTGAGTTTTTAAGTGAGCTTATACTTTTGGACTGTGAATTTCACAAGCTTTTCTCAGTTTTTTTTTTTTTCTTCCCATCTACTCAACCTCTTCCCTTAGGTGATAGAGGATGGCTAGAGGGAGCTAGAGTTGGATATTTCCCTTACCCCAAGTTAGTTAGGCTCTGATAATACCTGAGTAGGTTCATATCTGATTAACTAGTTTCCCTTGAGGGCAGGCCTGGTAAGAAGAACAGAATGCTCTTCTGTATTTCAAAGTAGTTTCTTTTCCCCTTTTACCCTTCAGGAAGCCCAATTTCTTTGACTTTACTGTGGAAACCTGGTGGAACACTTAGTGGTGCATCTCAGAATATTGTGGGTCCTTTCCTATCACTGAGTCCCCTTGGAGTTTTATCTCAGTGTTGGCTACGCGCAACGTCCAGTGATTCATCAATTACAGTTCAAGTGTTCCTACCCCAAGCACTGACTCCAGAGTCAGTTTCCACCAGCAGTTTCCTGCTCTGGTAAGAAGTGTCTCTCTATATTCACCTCTGTCTCCCCAGTTTTGGCGGCAGTAATTTGCTCTGGGTCCTCCCCTCTCTTATGGATCCAAGAAGAGTTGTAGACTTTTCTCTCTGCTCAGATTTTTACTTGTTAAGATGGAATGGCAACTTCCAAGCCCCTAACGTGCACAGCTGATAACTGGAAGTCATGAGCTTTTTTTACAAAAATGTCATGAACTTTTTAAAATGGCAGACATGAGCTCTTTAAAAAAAATAATGTATTGCCTCTGTTTTAAGAATATTACTTTTTTACTAGTCCTTAATTTTAAGGAATTTTAATTCTTAATTATATTGCAGTGGCTTCTCTTGTTGCAGAGCACAGGCTCTGCAGGCTTCAGTAGTTGTGGCACATGGGCTCAGTAGTTGTGGCTTGCAGGCTCAGTAGTTGTGGTGCACGGGCTTAGCTGCTCCACGGCACATGGGAACTTCCTGGATGAGGGCTTGAACCCGTGTCCCCTGCATTGGCAGGCGGATTTATAACCACTGTGCCACCAGGGAAGCCCTAATTGGATACTTTAAAACTATATTTAATAAAATTATTCATCATTAAAAGCAATGCATGTTAGAATTGATCCATAGATTTTCCTATAAAATGTTAATTATGTTTTATAGTAGGACAAATCTGAGTTGTTGATGGAATACAGGATAGGAAAGTGTTTAAAGAGCTCAGACTGTAATGTAGGAATGCCTCTATTCATCTTCTTCATCAGTAATTTCCTAGTTGCATGATATTAGATGAACTATTAACCTCTCCCTTACTAAGTTTCCCATATATAAAATGGAGTTAATGTTTCTTGTTATAATTTAATAAATCAATGTATGTGAAGCTCTTAAAATAATTTCTGTCTAATAGTAACACATTATAAATGTTATCTATTATTTCATCATTTATTCTTTGCAAATCAGTAATAAGTATTATACAAATATTAGCTTGTATTCTTATAGAATATCTTCTGGTAGCTAACTAGTAGCATTCTTCATGAAAGGTTTCATTTACTTGATTACTTTTGTTTAGTTTGATTTAATAGTGAAATCAGTGCTTGATTTTGAACTAAAACTTTTTTAGATAAATAGAATTTTTAAGACTCTTAAATTATGTGTTTGTTTTGTATATGTGTTAAAACATGTTCAATGTGTTTACATAGAAAATGAATTCCTATTGGTTAATTAACCCCAAACAACAATAAAAACACATTGTAACTATTTCAAGGACTACTTATGGCCAAAAGTCTGTGGAATACTAAATGGAAAGAGAATGAGAAACAGCTCAGTTACCTTCCATGAAGTTTCTTATTTAAATAAGTTTCTTATTTAAATAAGACCACTAGTCACTTACTACTTCCTTCCTAGCTCTTTGCTCTAACAATCACCATTCATTACATTTGAAATGATAATAAAATTTTCCTTAAAATTTGACTTTCATGGACACTTCGGATTCATATTTTGATATAACTTCAAACGCAAGGACAAGCAGCATGCTTGCATGTTTATGTATTACCATACGAACAGTTAATTGGTTACTTGAAAGTTATTTATTTAAATTTAGATAGGTAACATTTCAGTCATAACAGTTTTGGTATAGTTGTAATTATTACCATTATGATAATCATATAATATTGCTAACAAGTAAAGTAATCACTTTACTTGTTATGAACTACTACTTTAATGAAAGTCAAGAAGACAGTGATATAATAAATTTGGAGTGCATATAACTATAACTCTGAACCATATGGAATGCTGGAATGTACTAATTTTTGGTTTTGGAAAACAAAAAGGAAGTGAATATAACATATAAAGTAGCATGATTTTTATCACCTCCGTTAAAAAAATGCCTTGACCTACAAAAATAGCAACTTTGAGTAAAAACATTACATGATACAGTGAGTGCTGTGAAGATGTTAACACTTTTCTGAACATACTGAAGAAAATATATCATTTCTGCACACTGAGGAATTTATGATATAATTTAAATTGTGATTGCTTCAATTGAATACAGTGAATTTGACTCAGTAAGAAAGTTCAATATATATATAATTTGACACTTTATACTTCCTAGCAGGATCTCAAATCCAGGCAAATTTTATGGTTAAATGAGCACTTAAATCAAGAGTTGTTTAATTTGTCAGAAAAAAAAAAAAGAAAAAAGCTAATCATTTTATCTAGCCCATTTTTAGAGACTAAATTTTTTCTAGTAATGTGACTTTTATAGCAAATATTATCTGCATTATCTATTTGGCTCATGAAATTTCCTCATTGTTACCAAGCAAAGGGGTCTCTGCCCACCTGGCATGTGCATAGAAGCCAATACTATGAGTATTATTTGAGGTAAAAAAATTCCCCTCTTCACATGCTTTGGCTGTATGATTTAAGGTTTTGTTCTTCTGTCTCTGAAAAATAACTCTATCTGATTAGAAACAAGATAGGGTCAGTTTGGGCTGGTTTTGCAGTGACATCATCATTAAGAATAAAAGGAAAATGTTTATGTTCATCCTTGAATAATTACTGATTTCTTTTGATTTACATGTTTTAATTTAGAAAAGTGGATGAATACTCAATAAAGAATGAGAATTAATAGTTTTGTTTTCCAGTAAAACAACATGGAAGTAAACTCTTCTTATACAGGGTATCCCCAAGGATACCCAAGGTATCCCAAGTCAATGGCATCTCAAGTCAATGCCTATTCTTCCTGTTCAGGTTTAACAGCCTATTATAGGCAAGTACAGCCCTTCCCCATTTACCACCACCTGGGTGGAGGCCTACACTGCAGACTACCTAATTGTTTTTGGAATGAAGTGTTGAGGAAGGGAGGAAGGAGAAGAAAAGGAAGAGGTAGAAGTAAACCCTTATATTTGAAATGCTATCTAGAAGTTACTTTCCCCTCTCTTGAAAAAATACTTTAAGGACCTCTTTATTACTGTTACCTTTGTGTGCACAGTAGCTCTAGATTTAAAATACCTTGAATTGTGATCTCTCAGTTTTATGATCCTTTTCATGAACTTTAAGACCTAATGATGATGATTCAATATCCCACAGAAGAGGACCTGATGATTATAAGGAACCACAGCTTCCAAAGCACTTGACTACAAACTGATATTTGACACAAGTAATATTAATCAAATGTATTTCACTTTTATCTCCTTGAACATTTAAGAATAGACAGAAGGACATATAAATGAAAGAAGTTTTAGGGCCAGCAAAATATACTTTGATTACTTTTGGACAAAGAGTGATAGTCTAATAAAATACACCAAGGGAAAAACGCAAATCAAATACAACTTTCTCCTCAATCACAATATTTTGGCTTAAGCTACTTATTGTTCTTGAACCAATTTATAATTAAAGAGTTACCTGAAAATCACAAGCATCAACTGTAAAACCATTTTCCAGGTGACATCTTCTATGGTTCTTGACTAAAGAACAATTTGATTCTTTCACCAATCTCATCTTTTACACTAATATTTGTTAAAGGTCTGATGTGGAGTGTAGCTCTTGCTACAAATGTTTCCACTAGGAAGAGATTAAGAGAAAATAAGAGACCAAGCTTCAAATTTTTAGCTAGTACCCATAAGTGTTAAGTTCTTGTGTATAACAGAAGGAATTATCCAAATAGGGGCCACAGATTTGCTAATGATCAAAATTCATTTTTACCATTGATGTAGAGGATCTACGTAAATGATAAAGCAAAAACATATAGTTACTATATTCTCTACGATAGCATTTAAGAGCTTGGTAGGCAACATGCTAGTTATTTAAAAGATAATGCCACCTCTGTGTCAAAAAAAAAGTGCTATATTGGGATGATAACCTTGCAGATGTCTTTAATATTTCAGCAATTGTATTAAGCAAAAACAAATTTTTTTAAAACCAAAATAATGTACTTCAAAATTTAAATTATTTATAAAAGAAATAAAAAATGATTCAGCATACATTTTTTTCACTTGAGAAACTAGTATTTTTCTTTCAAGTCCAAAATGAAAAATTTCATGTGTGTTTTACAGTTTTATTCCATGAATTTTAATTGCATTAATTTGTAAGCTATACAATTCTAGGCTTGCTAGAATTGAATTCTAGGCTTGCTAGAATTGTATCTATCTCTTAATGGAAATCTCTATCTTTTAATGAAACTATTGTTTAATTGTTAAACTTTTGAATAATTTTAGAATATAATTTATAGATGCAGTGATATAATTTATTATTTCAACCAATTTAATATTAGTTGCAAATCATTTTCTATCACATAATACGTTGAAGATAAAATCCTTTCCTTGAAAGAGATGCTCTTACTCCTTCAATTTGTTCATGTTAAAAATAAATGGTAAAATTTGGTATTTTTTCTTTTCTTTTTCTAAATTTTTTAACTGAGATGAACCGATAATAATGAGTGAATGAAATGTCGAGGACTTGAGACACATTTACATACAAGAGATGTTTTGTGAAAGTCTGTGTCCCTTAAAAGGGCAAATGATTCTAAAGCAAATAAACCACCTCGTGATTTTGATTTAAAATATTCCATTTAAAGTCAGTGCATTAGCAAAGAAAGAGAATGGCCAAGGACATCAATTAAACATTACAGAGTATTATAGTTAAAGATAAAATAAGTTATGTGTTACAGTAAATATGTATTACTGCTAGCAAAATAACTATAGTTCTTTGAAAAAAGTTAATTTATAAGCACACTCCAATCACACAAAATTAATGGATTGAAAAGTTTATCTCTTTTCTATTCAAGTGAATTTATCATGAAAGAATAGCCAATATTAAACCCGTTAATAAGCTGGGTATTAATATCACAGGACAATAGAAAACGAACCATCTTAAGACTAGCATGAATCATAGCCATATGAAGGCTGATATTTGCACTAAAAAGCACAATACCAATGCAGAGTCAACTAAACATTTTTGACCACGCGCTGCATATTTTGAGTAAGGCTGTGCTTTTTTAGTTTTGCATGAGGCTTTATGCCTTATATTTGTATTTTTGTAATAATTTTATTTATATACAATGTTGAAAGCCTCATTTTATTTTATTTCATGTTAAAAGAGATGATCACATGCCGAAAGAGATTATCAGTGGCTTTACACAGTAAAGTTTTAGTAAATTATCATGGCACTAAAGTTGTATGCATAAAAATGTAACATTAAAGAAGAAACTCATTGTAGTTGAGGCACTAGCTGGGTTGCATTTGGAAACTACCTTCCATTTATTTTAGCACACATAGAATATAGGCTATCTTTATACTTCATATTGTTTGCTAATATATTTCTGGCTATGTGCTGAATTACATTTTTCTGTTTTTGAAAAGACATGCATTGAAAAACATTACATAACATGCTGAATACTTACCTATTCCAAAAGGCTCAAAAGTAATAATAACACACTTTTAAGATTTGAATGCTACTGAGCTAAGTTAAAAAAACTGCTTGCCTTAAAACTGATTACTCACTACAATGGATTTAAGGAATTTTGAAATATCACATTAATTTTTATAAATTATTGTATTGTCTAGATACTCACATATCTTTTACAATGGAATGCATATTTTTCTAAAGTGATTTTCAGCAGCTAGAACATTCATAAAATGTTTTTGCTGAAATCCAGGATAATAACATGGGTTTTGAATAATTCTGAAAATGTTTAGTACATGCAAACATAGAAAAAAGGACTTTATATAATAAATGGTCACAATTCTGATACTGATTGAAAGGAATTCACTTTACATAGTTGTGATGTCACATAGTCTCTAACCTTTCAAAATCTGGATAAGATAAAACAGTTTTACCTATCCTGGAGATATGGCTCAGAGCAAGATATTTCATATTTCATGAATCATTAAGTGAAACACTGAAACAAAATCATCAAATATGATATAGAAATGCAGAGTTAAGTAAACCAAAAGAAGTGTCCATGACTGGTCCAAGATTTCTTAGATAATTGATTTTACTAATGTGTATTAAAAATTTCTTAGATGGATTTGCATATGCTGTGTTCCAGAATAATTTGATAAAGTAGACTATTATCTTTTGCTTCCTTTAGAAGAAGAGATTCATTAAATGCAGTATTAAAATGTTTTTGTAAGCCATTTAAAATTTCAAAGACAAAACTATCAATATTGAGGCCTTCTCATCTGAGTTGGGTGAAATATTTTAGTTTTATTTATCTATTCATTTTCCTCTTACATTGTGTTTACAGATAGTGCCACACAACTCAGATCCTGTCAAGGAAACAATAATCAAATTTCACTCCAAATGCTTACCTTTTTATTCCATTTCTAAGATCAGAGACAATATCTGGCCTTTAACATCCTCTTCAAAAACTGACTTTTCAGGGTTTCCCTGGTGGCGCAGTGGTTGGGGGTCCGCCTGGGGTTCGCCTGCTCATGCAGGGCATGTGGGTTCGTGCCCCAGTCCAGGAAGATCCCACATGCTACAGAGTGGCTGGGCCCGTGAGCCATGGCCGCTGAGCCTGCGCGTCCGGAGCCTGTCCGGGAGAGGTCAAAACATCGAGAGGCCCGCGTACAGCAAAAAAAAAAAAAAAAAAAAAAAAACTGACTGTTCAAATACATACAGGAGGATTAATGCTAAATAAATAAGATTTTAACAGTAGAACACTTTAAGACTACTAAGACTACAATTTTTTTTTTTTTTTTTTTTTTGGCGGAGCACAGGCTCCGGACACGCAGGCTCAGCGGCCATGGCTCACGGGCCTAGCCACTCCGCGGCATGTGGGATCCTCCCAGACCGGGGCACGAACCCGCGTCCCCTGCATCAGCACGCGGACTCTCAACCACTGCGCCACCAGGGAAGCCCCAAGACTGCTATTTTTTAAAAGAGAAAATATCTCCTAACTTCAATGACTCCATTTTCATGGCTCTTGAATCATTTTGTCATTTTCTTTTTTTTCTATTTTTAACATCTTTATTGGAGTATAATTGCTTTACAATGGTGTGTTAGTTTCTGCTTTATAACAAAGTGAATCAGTTATACATATACATATGTTCCCATATCTCTTCCCTCTTGCGGCTCCCTCCCTCCCACCCTCCCTATCCCACCCCTCTAGGTGGTCAAAAAGCACTGAGCTGATCCCCTGTGCTATGCAGCTGCTTCCCACTAGCTATCTATTTTACATTTGGTACTGTATATATGTCTGTGCCACTGTCTCACTTTGTCACAGCTTACCCTTCCCCCTCCCCATATCCTCAAGTCCATTCTCTAGTACGTCTGTATCTTTATTCCTGTCTCATCCCTAGGTTCTTCATGACTTTTTTTTTTTCTTAAATTCCATATATATGTGTTAGCATATGGTATTTGTCTTTCTCTTTCTGACTTACTTCACTAGGTATGACAGACTCTAGGTCCATCCACCTCATTACAAATAGCTCAATTTCGTTTCTTTTTATGGCTGAGTAATATTCCATTGTATATATGTGCCACATCTTCTTTATCCACTCATCTGATGATGGACACTTAGGTTGTTTCCATCTCCGGGCTATTGTAAATAGAGCTGCAATGAACATTTTGGTACATGACTCTTTTTGAATTATGGTTTTCTCAGGGTAAATGCCCAGTAGTGAGATTGCTGGGTCATATGGTAGTTCTATTTGTAGTTTTTTAAGGAACTTCCATACTGTTCTCCATAGTGGCTGTACCAATTCACATTCCCACCAGCAGTGCAAGAGGGTTCCTTTTTCTCCACACCCTCTCCAGCATTTATTGTTTCTAGATTTATTGATGATGGCCATTCTGACTGGTATGAAATGATATCTCATTGTAGTTTTGATTTGCATTTCTCTAATTATTAATGACATTGAGCATTCTTTCATGTGTTTGTTGGCAGACTGTATGTCTTCTTTGGAGAAATGTCTATTTAGGTCACCTGCCCATTTTTGGATTGGGTTGTTTGTTTTTTTGTTATTGAGCTGCATGAGCTGCTTGTAAGTTTTGGAGATTAATCCTTTGTCAGTTGCTTCATCTGAAAATATTTTCTCCCATTCTGAGGGTTGTCTTTTGGTCTTGTTTATGGTTTCCTTTGCTGTGCAAAAGCTTTGAAGTTTCACTAGGTCCCATTTGATTATTTTTATTTCATTTCTCTAGGAGGTGGGTCAAAAAGGATCTTGCTGTGATTGATGTCACAGAGTGTTCTGCCTATGTTTTCCTCTAAGAGTTTGATAGTTTCAGGCCTTACATTTAGGTCTTTAATCCATTTTGAGTTTATTTTTGTGTATGGTGTTAGGGATTGATCTACCCTCAAACTTTTACATGTACTTGTCCAGTTTTCCCAGCACCACTTATTGAAGAGGCTGTCCTTTCTCCACTGTATATTCCTGCCTCCTTTATCAAAGATAAGGTGACCATATGCGTGTGGGTTAATCTCTGGGCTTTCTATCCTGTTTCATTGATCTATATTTCTGTTTTTGTGCCTGTTCCATACTGTCTTGATTACTGTAGCTTTGTAGTATAGTCTGAAGTCAGGTAGCCTGATTCCTCCAGCTCCGTTTTTCATTCTCAATATTGCTTTGCCTATGCGAGGTCTTTTGTGTTTCCATACAAATTGTGAAAATTTTTGTTCTAGTTCTGTGAAAAATGCCAGTGGTAGTTTGATAGGGATTGCATTGAATCTGTAGATTGTTTTGGGTAGTAGAGTCATTTTCACAATGTTGATTCTTCCAATCCAAGAACATGGTATATCTCTCCACCTATTTGTATCATCTTTCATTTCTTTCATCAGTGTCTCATAATTTTCCGCATATAAGTCTTTTGTCTCCTTAGGTAGCTTTATTCCTAGATATTTTATTCTTTTTGTTGCAATGGTAAATGGGAGTGTTTTCTTGATTTCACTTTCAGATTTTTCATCATTAGTGTATAGGAATGCCAGAGATTTCCATGCATTAATTTTGTATCCTGCTACTTTACCAAATTCATTGATTAGCTCTAGTAGTTTCTGGTAGCATCTTTAGGATTCTCTATGTATAGTATCGTCATCTGCAAACAGTGATAGATTTACTTCTTCTTTTCCAATTTGTATTCCTTTTATTTCCTTTTCTTCTCTGATTGCTGTGGCTAAAACTTTCAAAACTATGTTGAATAAGAGTGGTGAGAGTGGGCAACCTTGTCTTTTTCCTGATCTTAGTGGAAATGCTATCAGTTTTTCATCATTAAGGGCGATGTTGTCTGTGGGTTTGTCATATATGGCCTTTATTATGTTGAGGAATGTTCCCTGTATGCCTACTTTCTCGAGGGTTTTTATCATAAATGGGTGTGCATTTTTGTCAAAAGCTTTCTCTGCATCTATTGAGATGACCATATGTTTTTTCTCTTTCAATTTATTAATATGGTGTATCATGATGATTAATTTGCATATATTGAAGATTCCTTGCATTCCTGGAATAAACCCCACTTGATCATGGTGTATGATCCTTTTAATGTGCTTTTGGATTCTGTTTGCTAGTATTTTGCTGAGGATTTTTGCAGCTATGTTCATCAGTGACATTGGCCTGTAGTTTTCTTTCTTTGTGACGTCTTTGTCTGATTTTGGTATCAGGGTTATTGTGGCCTCATAGAATGAGTTTGGCAGTATTCCTCCCTCTGCTATATTTTGGAAGAGTTTGAGAAGGATAGTTGTTAACTTTTCTCTAAATGTTTGATAGAATTCACCTGTGAAGCCATCTGGTCCTGGGATTTTTTTGTTGGAAGATTTTTAATCACAGTTTCAATTTCAGTGCTTGTGATTGGTCTGCTCACAATTTTTACTTCTTCCCGATTCAGTCTTGGCAGGTTGTGCATTTCTAAGAATTTGTCCATTTCTCCCAGATTGTCCATTTTATCGGCATAGAGTTGCTTGTAGTAGTCTCTCATGATCTTTTGTATTTCTGCAGTGTCAGTTGTTACTTCTCCTTTTTCATTTCTAATTCTATGGATTTGAGTCTTCTCCCTTTTTTTCTTGATGAGTCTGGTTAATGGTTTATCAATTTTGTTCACCTTCTCAAAGAACCAGCTTTTAGTTTTGTTGATCTTTGCTATTGTTTCCTTCATTTCTTTTTCTTTTATTTCTCATCTGATCTTTATGATTTCTTTCCTTCTGCTAACTTTGGGGTTTTAGTATTCTTCTTTCTCTAATTGTTTTAGGTGCAAGGTTAAGTTGTTTATTCGAGATGTTTCCTGTTTCTTAAGGTAGGATTGTATTGCTATAAACTTCCCATTTAGAACTACTTTTGCTGCATCCCATAGATTTTGGGTCGTCGTGTCTCCATTGTCATTTGTTTCTAGGTATGTTTTGATTTCCTCTTTGATTTCTTCAGTGATCACTTCATTATTAAGTAATGTATTGTTTAGCCTCCATGTGTTTGTATTTTTTACAGATCTTTTCCTGTAATTGATAACTAGTTTCATAGCATTGTGGTTGGAAAAGATACTTGATACAATTTCAATTTTCTTAAATTTACTAAGGCTTGATTTGTGACACAAGATATGATCTATCCTGGAAAATGTTCCTTGAGCACTTGAGAAAAATGTGTACTCTGTTGTTTTTCAATGTAATATCCCATAAATATCAATTAAGTCCATCTTGTTTAATGTATCATTTAAAGCTTGTGTTTCCTTATTTATTTTCATTTTGGATGATCTGTTCTTTGGTGAAAGTTGGGTGTTAAAATTCCATACTATGATTGTGTTACTATTGATTTCCCCTTTTATGGCTGTTAGTATTTGCCTTATATATTGAAGTGCTCCGATGCTGGGTGCATAAATATTTACAAATGTTAAATCTTCCTCTTGGATTGATCCCTTGATCATTGTGTAGTGTCCTTCTTTGTCTCTTCTAATAGTCTTTATTTTAAAGTCTATTTTGTCTGATATGAGAATTGCTACTCCAGCTTTCTTTTGGTTTCCATTTGCATGCAATATCTTTGTCCATCCCCTCCTTTTCAGTCTGTATGTGTCTCTAGGTCTGAAGTGGGTCTCTTGTAGGCAGCACATATATGGGTCTTGTTTTTGTATCCATTCAGCCAGTCTGTGTCTTTTGGTGGGAGCATTTAATCCATTTACATTTAAGGTAATTATCGATATGTATGTTCCTGTTCCCATTTTATTAATTGTTCTGGGTTTCTTATTGTAGGTCTTTTCCTTCTCTTGTGTTTCTTGCCTAGAGAATATCCTTTAACATTTTTTGTAAAGCTGGTTTTGTGGTGCTGAACTCTCTCAGCTTTTGCTTGTCTGTAAAGATTTTAATTTCTCCATCAAATCTGAATGAGATCCTTGCTGGGTAGAGTAATCTTTGTTTTAGGTTTTTCTCCTTCATCACTTTAAATATGTCCTGCCAGTCCCTTTTGGCTTGCAGAGTTTGTGCTGAAAGATCAGCTGTTAACCTTATGGGGATTCCCTTGTGTGTTATTTGTTGTTTTTCCCTTGCTGCTTTTAATATGTTTTCTTTGTATTTAATTTTTGACAGTTTGATTGATATGTGTCTTGGCGTGTTTTTCCTTGGATTTATCCTGTATGGAACTCTCTCTGCTTCCTGGGCTTGATTAATTATTTCCTTTCCCATATTAGGGAAGTTTCCAACTATAACCTCTTCAAATATTTTCTCAGTCCCTTTCTTTTTCCCTTCTTCTTCAGGAACCCCTATAATTCGAATGTTGGTGCATTTAATGTTGTCCCAGAGTTCTCTGAGGCTGTCTTCAGTTCTTTTCATTCTTTTTTCTTTATTCTGCTCTGCAGTAGTTATTTCCACTATTCTATCTTCCAGGTCACTTATCCATTCTTTTGCCTCAGTTATTCTGTTATTGATCCCTTCTAGAGTATTTTTCATTTCATTTATTGTGTTGTTCATCATTGCTTGTTTCATCTTTAGTTCTTCTAGGTCCTTGTTAAATGTTTCTTGCATTTTGTCTATTCTATTTCCAAGATTTTGGATCCTCTTTACTATCATTAATCTGAATTCTTTTTCAGGTAGACTGCCTATTTCCTCTTCATCTGTTAGGTCTGGTGGGCTTTTATCTTGCTCCTTCATCTGCTGTGTGTTTTCTGTTTTCTCATTTTGCTTATCTGACTGTGTTTGGGATCTCCTTTTTGCATGCTGTAGGTTCATAGTTCCCATTGTTTTTGGTGTCTGTCCTCAGTGGCTAAAGTTTGTTCAGTGGGTTGTGTAGGCTTCCTGGTGGAGGGGACTAGTGCCTGTGTTCTGGTGGATGAGGCTGGATCTTGTGTTTCTGGTGGGTAGTTCCATATCTGGTGGTGTGTTTTGGGGTGTCAGTGGACTTATTATTATTTTAGGCAGCATCTCTGTTAATGGGTGGGGTTGTGTTCCTGTCTTGCTAGTTGTTTGGCATAGGGTGTCCAGCACTGTAGCTTGCTGGTCGTTGAATGAAGCTTGGTGTTGGTGTTGAGATGGATCTCTGAGAGATTTTTGCCATTCGATATTCCATGGAGCTGGGAGGTCTCTTGTGGACCAGTGTCCTGAAGTTGGCTCTCCCACCTCAGATGCACAGCACTGACTCCTGACTGCAACACCACATGGCTCAGAATAAAGGGGAGAAAAAGTAGAAAGAAAGAAAAAGGATAAGTAAAATAAAGTTAGGTAAAAATAAAAGTTAGGTAAAATAAAATAAAGTTATTAAAATAAAAAATAATTAAAAAAATAATTATTTGAAAAAAAGAAATTTTTAAAGTAAAAAAAAAAGGACAGACAGAACCCTAGGACAAATGGTGAAAGCAAAGCTATACAGACAAAATCTCACACAGAAGCATACACATACACTCTCACAAAAAGAGGAAAAGGGGAAAAAATAATAAATCTTGCTCTCAAAGCCCACCTCCTCAATTTTGGATGATTTGTTGTCTATTCAGATATTCCACAGATGCAGGGTACATCAAGTTGATTGTGGAGCTTTAATCCACTGCTTCTGAGGCTGCTGGGAGGGATTTCCCTTTCTCTTCTTTTTTCGCACAGCTCCCGGGGTTCAGCTTCGGCTTTAGCCCCACCTCTGCATGTAGGTCACCGGAGGACGTCTGTTCTTTGCTCAGACCGGACGGGGTTAAAGGAGCAGCTGATTCGTGGGCTCTGGCTCAGTCAGGCCGCAGGGAGGGCAGGGCACGGAGTGTGGGGTGAGCCTGGGGCTGGCGGCAGAGGCCGGCATGATGTTGCACCAGCCTGAGGAGCGCCGCACCTTCTCCTGGGGAAGTTGTCCCTGGATCCCGGGACCCTGGCAGTGGCGGACTGCACAGGCTCCTGGGAGGGGAGGTGTGGATGGTGACCTGTGCTCGCACACAGGCTTCTTGGTGGTGGCAGCAGCAGCCTTAGTGTCTCATGCCCGTCTCTGGGGTCTGCGCTTTTAGCCGTAGCTCGCGCCCGTCTCTGGAGCTCCTTTAAGCAGCGCTCTTAATCCCCTCTCCTCGTGGACCAGGAAACAAAGTGGGAAGATAAAGCCGCTTGCCTCTTCGGCAGGTGCAGACTTTTCCCCGGACTCCCTCCCGGCTAGCCGTGGTGCACTAACCCCCTTTCAGGCTGTGTTCACGCTGCCAACCCCAGTCCTCTCCTAGACCTCCAACCAAAGCCCGAACCTCAGCTCCCAGCCTCGCCCACCCCGGCGGGTGAGCAGACAAGCCTCTCCGGCTGGTGAATGCTGGTCAGGACCGATGCTCTGTGCGGGAATCTCTCCGCTTTTCCCCCCTGAACCCCTGTTGCTGAGCTCTCCTCTGCGGCCGAAGCTTCCCCCCTCTGCCATACACCGTCTCTGCCCACCAAGGAGTTTCTGGTGTGTGGAAACCTTTCCTCCTTCACGGCTCCGTCCCACTGGTGCAGGTGCCGTCCCTATTATTTTGTCTGTGTTTATTCTTTTTTCTTTTGCTCTACCCAGGTACGTGGTGAGTTTCTTGCCTTTTGGGAGGTCTGATGTCTTCTGCCAGCGTTCAGTGGGTGTTCTGTAGGAGTTGTTCCACGTGTAGATGTATTTCTGATGTATCTGTGGGGAGGAAGGTGATCTCCGCATCTTACTCTTCCACCATCTTCCCCCTCTCTCCATTTTATCAATTTCTAAAAAAAAGTTTCTTTCAATTTCTGTCCCAATAATAATGTATTAAACATTAGCATTCCTAAATTATGACAAAATAATAAGTGAAACATTTCTCATCAAGGGTGATTTTTACAGCTTGTTTTTTTGTTATTACTGAGTATTTTTTGTATTTACCTTTTTCTCCTTCTGTTATTTGTGTTTGTGTCTTCTGCCCACATTTTTTATTATAGTACATGTTTTTCTTATTTATTTGAAAGAGTTTATGCATCAAGTTTTTTAAATCTTTCATTGGGAGGTGGTTTTATTTCAGTTCTTGGGTATGATTCAAGGATTTATACTTGTTTTAATAAAGACAATGTGGTCTAGGTTATTATAAAACAAACAAACAAACGAACAAAAACCCACTGCAAATCAAATCTGAGGAGTTTTTCTTTTGTTGACTGAAGGATAAATAGTATTTTGGTAAATTACTGATATACAGATGTTGCTTAGTATGTGACTTTTAGATATTAGACATTAGGGTATTCAATATATCCATTAATTGTGCCAACATATGGATACACTCATTTCATTAATTATGCTTTTTTATTATGATTCTGAATCCTGGGTGTCAATATCCAGAATTATTGAATAAAACTTAGGGAATACAATGTCATTTTATCTATATAGAGAAGTGAATGCTTTTAAAAGCGAAATCATGAGAAGACTATTATGCAGAGATTTTTCTGTTAAGATAAGGACTTCCTTAATGTCTCTCTGCTCTACTCTCATGTGCTAGAAGGTATCGATGAAAAATTATATAGTTACGGGAATGGTCAAATTTTCTGTGTAGATCAAAAAGCTTTGGTATCTATCTGGTGTAGATCAATTAATTTTAAAAATTACTTTTGTATTCCATTTCACTCATAAAAAATGTCTCAGGATAATAACACTGAGATCATACTAATAATAACTCTGAGATCATACTAATGTAGGCTAAACTGTTATGACATTATAAATGAGTTTAACAAGAGCTATAGCAAATACAATGTTGGGAGTCACTTCATCAGATTTATTCTCTAGAAAGATCCCTCTGATTATATAGTGGATAATGAATTAGAGTATAGCTTGACTGAGGACCAAAAACAATCTTCTAAAAGCTAGTAAAATAATCTTAAAAATAATATGATGGATTAAACAAGATACCAAAAGTGGAGAAAGAGAGAGTTTAAAGGGTATTAAAGAATAGAAAATAAACTTAGTAATATTGGGGGGTGAGATTGGGGTGAATGATAGAAAATATTCCAAGACTATACCAGCTTCTACCATAAGTCAATGAAATTAGGGCCAAAGGAAGGGCAGAAATTATGTCAGACATATATAAATTGTGTACAAACTTACATGCCTTTGAGATGTGAAAGTGGAAAATGCAGAAGACAAATTCTGGAATTCACAAAGATTTGAAAGGTAGATATGAATTAAGAAGAATTCTGGACAAATGATTAAATAAGCCAAAGGAGAATAAAGTGAAAGAATTTTTAAGGAGAGATGAGGACAGATTAATAGTGCATACCAATTTATAAGAAAGTCCCTAACCCATTGACTATCTTTAGCAACAAACTGATTGGTTGCGATCTCAGAGGCAATGATTTATTGAAGTGTAAAAGTCAGATTTCTCTTGTTTTAGAAGTGAATTTAAGATCAGAAAGTAAGTCGATGGATACACCAAATCTTGCTAAATTACCTGACAAGGAATTTTGATATCCCAAATGTAAGAATAAGGATGGTGGACAGATCTGTGTTAATATTTGATGAAATTTTGCTGTGATTGACAAAGAAGGCCCTGATAGAATTGCAAGGAAAATTCTTTTGATTTGGAGGATCACAAAACAAAACAAAAACAGTTCCTTGTTTCTTATGGTTTTCTAATAGAGACAGAATAAGCAACTATGGGGCTCCAATGGACCACATGTCCTGATTGCCCATTATAAACTGGAAGTTATCTCACCCACTAAGTAATAGAGTTGAATCTGTGCACCAACGCTTATGTCTTTTTTCAGTGGAAGTGTTGTAGGATCTCAGGACTCTTGAATTTTCAGAGTACATCCTGAAACACAAGTAAGTTGCATGAGCAAGGGGTACTTACTCCTGCTCTTTGTCTGCTCTTCCTTAACCTATACCTTTGACCACATTGGAATTCTTATGACCTGAAGAAGAAAAACAGCATGACTGATTTGGAAATAATTTCTCAAATAATCTGACACATCCATATGTGGAAAGCTGATAGCGTTATAGCCCCACTCAATGGTGTCTCTAATGAAAAATGGTAAAGGAAATCCTAACAATGGACAAAACTGTGAGCCATGTGTCTTGCTGTTTAATTTTCCTGAAGGGGAAGGATGGTAGAGTTAAGTGTTTACGTGCATTTTTTTTTTGTCAGGAATTTGGAAGAAATAAGTTTGGAAATCTCTAATACGAAAATCAAGGGAGATACATGGATGATAGTAATGGGCTGAATGTGATGATATCTGCATAACATGTGAAAGTAACAGGGGAAGTTTTTAATGAGTACAAATAAGCTAATCTCTTGTGGATGTCCAATAGATATTTTTTGTCCCTCCTGCAAACATTGGGCTTTGCTCTGATGTGACCATGGGGAATAACAGAAGATAATCATGGGTTGAACATCTTGGACCTCTCCTCCTTAAGACTGATTTAGATGTAGCTGTTGCTGAGTAGCCAACCTGCCAACTATGAATGTTAACACTAAGCCTATTTCCTTGGGGAGTCAACCACTCGACTGGGGCTGATTACACTGAAATTCCTCCAACAGGAAAAGAAAGGAATAGATTCTTGTGTTGAGTTTGGTTACCTGCCTTGCCCCTACACTTTTGCCCCAATTTTTCTTTGTGAATTTCTATAATGCTTTATTCCATACAATTTTGCTACTGCCCAGAGAATTCATCTTAGAAAAAGTAGAACGTGCATAGAATTCACTTTTCTTGTCATGTCCTCCATAACCCATAAATATCAGGTCTGATAGAATCTGTAGAACTAATACAAGAAATTTCCTCTAGAAGACTACGTTACGGCACCAGCTATGAGACAACGTCTTGTAAGGCCAATGAATGAGACACTAAATACACGAATGAAAGAAGGCCAGACCATAAATTGTCATAGATATAACTGACCTACAATCTCTGCACCAACCAGCCAAGTAGGCCAAACCACAGTTTTTGCTGCAACCAGTCCATAATGGTCAGGGCTTGGAAAACAGCTGCCAGTCTCCACTTTTTCCTCACTTGCAAATTGGGTTGAACCAGAAAAAGTCAACTGTGGTCTCCAAACACATCACTTAAGATACAATACTCCTAATTAATCTGCCTCCAGCTGCCCCCACCAACCTTCACATAGAGAATTCCTGAAACCCTCCGTCTCATCAATATAAAGCTTTCCACTCTCTTGACTGGTTTTGATTCTCTACAAAACACAAGTGATGATGGCTGACTCTGTCACTATAGAAAGTTGTGAATAACAGCCTCTGTTTTCTTTCATGTATAGATAATGTTTCTTTTCCTGGAGGCTACACTAGACAAGGTTTTCACTGTCACCATGGATCCCAGCCTGCAATCAGACACTTTATACATGTAAGTTTCTTGTGTATTACTGATAATGACTTGATGAGTCTGTTGGTAATACAAATGGAGGGAAGAAGGCACATTTAAGAGATACTATTAAGATGTTACCTAATGAAAATGAATTAAATATAGCAATACCAATTTGGGTCCACAGATCTTTATTAAATAGGGAATATACAAATAAGAACAAATTATGGGGATTTCAAGGAAAAGTTTAATGTTTAAAGTGCTTATAGATGTTAGCCAGTGGACCAGAGCTTAAATAAAAGTTGTAAAAATCTGAAACGAGATTTAGAGTCCCCACTGTAACAGCTTGCAGTTGAATACATGGATGTAGATAATGTCATTCAGGTACTCTAATCCAGAAGGTATGTGGATATAAAAATGGCAAAGGTCTGAGAGATAACCTGAAGATCAACCTATAAAACACAGATGTCAGAAAAGATTGCATTAAATTAATGGAGAAAGAACATCCACAGAATAAAAGCTCAGTGAGAATGGTGCATGGAATTCAGCAAAATAGACAACTTTGAGAAAAAGAGAAGGTTGAACTCTGTCAAATGCCCCAGAAAGGATTAAATAAGATAAGAATGAGCAGGAAGATCACAATGGTATTAGTGAGCTCATATGCATTGGCGTGATGGGAAAGGATGCCAGAATATAATCGATTGAGGATTACCGATGCCACAAATGAGCAGCACCAGAAAATGGAACTTACTCTATAAAGAGGCAGGACAAAACTATAAACAGACTGCACATCTCAAAAGAGAATTTAATTCATATAATTTATGCCATACCAATAAAATGGTATTTTATACAGTTTTAAAAACTTATGTTGGACAGTAACATTTACTAATGTGGGGTTACATTAAACTATTAATAAGAAAAAAAGCAAATTGATATAGTTAGATAGATTTCTAATTTCAAAAAACAAAGTCTTTGTGAATGAGTTTACCAAAACCATTAGTAAGCAGTATTCTCTCTTTAATAAGAAATGTTTTTTTTTTATATTCATGAAAAGAATGTTGCTTATTTTCAAAACTCTATCTGATGAATATACACAAATTTTTAAAATAGAAATAAAACGAGCAAAGCATGGGATATTTAATGATGAAGGAGATAATTATAGCTGTTCTGCTTTTTTTTTTTTTAAAGAAGATGTTGGGGGTAGGAGTTTATTAATTTATTTTTGCTGTGTTGGGTCTTCGTTTCTGTGTGCGGGCTTTCTCTAGTTGTGGCAAGTGGGGGCCACTCTTCATCGCGGTGCGTGGGCCTCTCACTGTGGCGGCCTCTCTTGTTGTGGAGCACAGGCTCCAGGCACGCAGGCTCAGTAGTTGTGGCTCACGCGCCTAGTTGCTCCGCGGCATGCGGGATCCTCCCAGACCAGTGCTCGAACCTGTGTCCCCTGCATTATCAGGCAGATTCTCAACCATTGCATCACCAGGGAAGCCCTGCTATATTTAGTAGGGAAATATGTTGCTATTGAAATAAAATTTATGTGTAAGTTTTTGGTTGATATGTTATGACAGCTGTGCAAACCACCCAAAACAGGATATAGGTTATTTCCATCGTCCAAGAAATTTTTGTCTACTGCTGTCTAGTGCATTCCTCACTTCATCCAGAGATAACCATTTTCTCATCCCTAACATCATAGATCATTTTTGTCGATATTTTTGACTTCATATAAATGGAATCATAGATTATGTACTATTTTTGTCTGCCTTCTGTAGCTCAGCATAATGCTTTTGAGATTCACTTATGCTGTTATGTGTACATATAGTTCATTTTTTTATTGATAAGCAGTATTCCGATATATGGAAATACCAAAACCTGACTATCTATTATCATACTGATATATATTTGGTTGGTTTCTAATGTTTGGCTATTATGATAAAGGATGCTGTAAACATTTTTATATAATCCTTTTACATAAAACATTTTTTCAAAGTTGATACACAATCTTCCACTTCAATCAGCAATGCACAAGAATTTCAACTGAGCCCTTTTTGTCAACAATCAGTATTATCAGTTGTTTGTGGTGTTTTTTGTAGTCTTTGATTCACTGACAATGTAATAATGTTGGCAATTTTTCATATACCTATTGATCATTTCTCTATCTTCTTTTGTAGAATGTCTTTGAAGTTTATTATTCATGTTTAATTAGCTCTTTTGAATATTTATTATGGATTTGTAGGAGATTTAAAAATAGTTTATATATACAATTCATTTCTGAGTATATGAAATATAAATGATGTTTTCCATATCTGTAATTTACCTTTTCTCTCCAAAATGCTGTCTTTTCATAAGCTGGTACCTTTTATTTTCATAAAATCCAATCATCATTTTTAACGATTAAATTATCCTATGTAAAAAAATCTTATTTTACCCCAAGTTGTGAAGATAGTTTTCCCTGTAGGGGTTTCATGGTTATAGATTATCCTTTTAAGTCTATAATCCATCCTGAATTAATATTTTTATTAAGGTATATAGATGTCAAGATTATTGGTTTTTGTCTTATGACTATATAGCTGTTCCAGAATCTTTTCTTAAAAAAATACCTTTCATTCTCCGCATTAAAGTGTCCCGGTGCCATTGTTAAAAATTGACCATAGAAAAGCAGATCTATTTTTGGACTTTTAATTCTCTTCCATTTATCTATTTCTTTCTTCTATCTATAACACATCTCTAGATTAATATATCTTCCTTGTAAATCTTCAGATCAGGTAAAGTAAGTCTTCCAAATATGTTCTTTATATATATATAATTTTTATTATTTTAACTCTTTTAGGTCCTTGCTTTTCCATCAAGTTTTAGAATAAAATTTCTCAGGGGGTAGAGTGTGGGGAATTTCTGACATTTTGATTGGGAATGTGCTAAATCCATAGATAAATCTTAGGAGGTTTGAAACCTTAATAATACTGGATTTTTCAGTAAATGAACATTTATCACCCAATTAGTTTGGATCCTCTTTAAGTTATGCCTAAATGTTGTTTTGTAGTTTTTGGTAGTTTTGATAGTTTTCCATGCAGATGTCTTGGACATTTTACAGTGGATTTGTTGCTGGGTATTAGTTGTTTTTGATGATATTTTTAGATGATATTGTGTGTGTATATACATAAATTATATATGTAATTCATTTATACAAATTATGTATATAATTAATGGATATAATGTCATGCTACTATTTTTGATATGTACGTGTGCATACTATATGTATAGTATAATGTGTATATGTGTATATATGCATTTTTTATGTTATGGACAAGTATTTGCTAAAAGTTACACTTACACCTACATTGAGCAACATAAACAATATTGTCCCAGGACAAGAACAAGTAAACAGAAAATAACAACAAAATAGTTGCCTAGAGGAAGCAAGAAAATACTTCAAACAAGAAGAGGCATTGAAAATAGACAAAATGCTTAGCTATCTCTGTCAAATGGAATCTGAGGGGTCTTAGCTTTGGTTGGGTGTTTGTTTCTAAGTTCCTTCTGGGTGTAAGATATTTCACTGAATTTTTGTATTAACCTACAACACAGGATTTGGTCTGTAACCACGTCTGATAAACACAATCTGACATCCAGAACTTAATCCTGTCAAGATTTCATTTATGGCAACTGTCTTTTCTACTAGATGAGCATTCATTTTGCCCAGACGAATACAACTTAGCAGACTTCAGGGTCAGTAAAATTTTCAACTTACTGTTCTCTTTTACTCTCTCTCTCTCATAAACACACACACACACATACATTTCCCCCTCTCCTTTTATTATTAAAATATGAACTAAAATTAACAATATGTGAATTGTTATAGGGAGTTATAAAGGAATGCATCTCCCTAATCCCACATTTTTTCACATATAGCATTCTCAAGTACTTCTGCAATAGAGATTACTTATTTTGTTTCATGTTGTCTTTAATTTTCCTTTCTTGGTGATAATTCTGTCTATGTATAAATAAAACTATAACTTAATATTCATTGTTTACTTTTCAGATACATCTCGGTAGCTGACATTGAAAATTACCAAAAAATGTTGTAGTAATAGACACTATATATATGTATATACATACACACACTACACACACACACACACACACACACACACACACATTACATTCAATTAATTTTTATCAGTAAAAGATTTTACACAAGAATAAGGGGAAGTAAGTTCATAAAGAATAATAGTGTCTATTTAATTTCAAGATAGGAATCTTAAACTTTTATAAAACAAGGGGTGGGGCTTCCCTGGTGGCGCAGTGGTTGAGAGTCCGCCTGCCGATGCAGGGGACACGGGTTCGTGCTCCGGTCTGGGAAGATCCCACATGCCGCGGAGCGGCTGGGCCCGTGAGCCATGGCCGCTAAGCCTGCGTGCCCGGAGCCTGTACTCTGCAACGGGAGAGGCCACAGCAGTGAGAGGCCCGCGTACTGGAAAAAAAAAAAAAAAAACAAGGGGTGCTTGGAGTGCTATCAAGGATATAGCATGATGAAAATGCATTCTTCAAATGAGATATGTTTTGTGAATTTGATCTAATGAATCAATTGGGAAACAAGTAGAGGTCAGAAATATTTCAAAATTTAAACATGAGATTGTGAAGGCATTATTTTTTTGACATGGTTGCTTTATATATCTTTTCAGAGAAATGAGTGTTATTGCACTAACAAAACAAATTATGCTGCAAACATAGGTATGGAAAATATGTCTTCAACAGTGAAATATATATGATACTAGATTTTCAAAATATACAGTATCATGTTTGGCTCAAATGTTAAATAGATATCTAAAAATTTTTTAAAAGGTTGGAATATGTAGACAAAAAGAAAATTTTAAAGGTTAGCAAAATATGTCTAATGAAAGACTGGAAGGAATTCCCAGAAGATGAGTCAGAGAAAATGTAGGTATATAAATAGTTATAATACTATGACAAGCAAGTGTCTCAGATTCTAGGCATATGGATTTCCAGAATAAAAGACATAAAGAAAAAAGACCTATTCCAGACTACAGCATTAAGAAATTAGGAGACTACAGATAAGAATAAGTATATTAAAACCTTTCAGAAAGGGAAAAATATCACATATCTTTATTTGGTAATCTAGAGTTTCATGTCTCAAAACTGGCAATTGTCCTTAAAAACAAGTGAAAGAATGCTGCGAATTTTCTGAGAGAAAAAGAGAAATATGAAATTTGTAACCCAGTTAAATCATCAATCACAAAGGTCAAGTAAAAAAATTTTCAAGCATTCAAGATCTCAAAAAAATTTTATCTCCCAGGTCCCCTTTCTAAGGAAACTGCTGAAGGATGTGTTCCACCAAAACAAGTGATGGCAGTTTCCAGGTGGGTGGTGGAGGGTATTTCAGAGGTAAGGTTGGGGCTCAGTCCAGAATAGGATAAATGAATGTAGGATTCCAGGAGAGATTTCTCCAGGTAGGAAAGGTGTCTGAATATATTAAAACAATAATTTGAAGAAAATATTAGTGATCAGTATATAGGAATAAAACAATACTTAGTTCTTAGTGTCTTAGTGTCAACTAATGCAAAATATGGGAGAAATTTTAATTTAATAATAACATACTACGTGATTCAACTGTGAATGACTACCTACTATGACAAAATATAAAAATTGATTTGGTCAATATTTGATTTTCCTCAATCTTGCCTCTCCCATGGTGGAGCACAGGCTCTGGACACGCAGGCTCAGCGGCCATGGCTCATGGGCCCAGCCACTGCACGGCATGTGGGATCTTCCTGGACCGGGGCACGAGCCTGTGTCCCCTACATCGGCAGGTGGACTCTCAACCACTGCGTCACCAGGAAAGCCCGATTTTCCTCAATCTTAGCATGACATTTATGTGACGTGTGTGGTGAGGCTGGAGGACCAGGAGAAGGAGTAGAATCTTTTCTTGCCATAGTTATAAGGCAAAAGATAACACATGAATATTAAAAATTAAAATAAGCATATTATCGTATTGCTTATATGGAAATAAAACTCAGAAGAAATAGTTAAAAGTTGGCTGACCCATGATATAATAATCAAGAATATCAAAGAATGGAAGGAGATTTTCTATGGGAAAAATTAACGTTTTACATTATATAATGTTGTATTTAGATGAATAAATAAAAGTTTAAAGACAACAAAAATGTTACAGATTTGTAAATGTGCAAATGAACCTCAAACATGGACAAAATAATATTTTTATAAGTGAAAATGAAACGATCAGACATGGCAAACAAAGTATCAATTTTCTCACATTATTAGGGCATATTTTTATTTTGGAATGATGGGTGAGATTTTGAGCTCTATATGAAGCACCATGGTCCAATATGAGAGCCACTTCTGTTCTAGAACATCTGCTTGTGTTCCCTCCTTACGTCACTGCTCCCATACTCCAGCTAGCTATGCCTCATAACCTACATTTTCTAGGTTTATGATACACAATCTAGGGAGAAGTGATATATGCTGATGAAATATTTTGTTGAAAGGCATTCAGCTTTTCTCTGGAAATTACCATTATCAAGTTCACAAGGTTTTGAATGACTTTGATCTAAATCATTGATATATTTACAAGAAGAATTTAAGGTCCTCATCTCCCTGTGTATCCCCAGCAGTGAGAGGGTCATTTCAGGACTCTTCCTTTCCAAACCAATCCCTGAACATAGCAAATATTTCTTTACCTCAAATTTCTCATACATCTTTTTACAACTTATCTTTCAACATTTTCTGTAAAAGAAAAAGCCATTAACTCCTGGGCAACAGCTAGATTAAATCTGATGCAAACTATGTTAATCACAACCATATGCCTAGGTCAATATTTTGATACCTTCTTAGCTCAATTTTTCTTTTTCTCTCTTTATCAGTAGTTATTTGACACATTTTATATGTATTCATGAAGGCATTTAATTATCTAATTTTTTACAACTAAGTAAATCTACCTCTCTGTCTTACACTATGATCATATTAGAAGGATTTACAGTTATAGGAGAAATGTTTTAATTATTTTCCTCTACTCTTCTAAGTTTTAACAGAGCTTCTAACAATAGCCATCAAAAAGTAGGTTTGCACCTTCCTTTCATTTGTTATTCTATGTTAATTCACCTAGCACATTCTCCAAGACATAAATCTGTTTCTTCCAATCACATTGGTAACATGTTCACTTTTAAATTGCTTCAAGATTTTCACCCCTTCATACAAAAGCTGTGTAGAGAACTCTAAAGACATCAAACTATTGCCATTTCCTTCCATTGTCTCCTTTTCTTCCTACTGAATCCTATTTTAGACACTATGATGCATAGTTCAAAAACCAATTCTGTTGCTGCCAACTGTTAGTACAACAGGTTGATTTGCTAAGATAGATTGCATGAATCAGATGTTACCCAACCCCCAATTTTACTGATATAAAAGACGGTGCAAAATTCAAAACATAGACAAAATATTGGCTTCCTTGAGAAGTATGAAACCCATGAGAACTACCAAATTTGTCTTTTTTTCCCCTCTGCTTCACGGTAAATTTTGGCTTTAGAATAACAACACTGCATTGGTCGAAAGAGAGATTTTTTAATGTTGGAACGTCTATGTTTTATACTCCTTAAATCACATAGGTTATCTGACTACCCCTCATTCTCCAGCCATAACTTATAAATCCATAAATGCTATGTTTATTTATAGTATGAGGATATCAGCTATCTCCAGATAAAGTAATTTTGTAGATGGAGACTCCTTTTTCCACTATTAAATACAATTAACATGTTTGTAGGCAGATCTGGTCCAAATCATTAAAATATTACTTGAAGGTATTTTCTCCTGGCTTCACTAGCAAGGAGGGAATAGCTATATAACTGCTGTTTCATACTTTACTCCCCACAGGCCTTTTTTTTTTTCCTTGATGTAATGGAATTTGGAAAATATTTTCAAATACTCAAAACATTGGTATAAAATTAGTCGAATTATTGGTCTCTCATTCATCAAATGCCAAATATGGACTTTTGTTTGAGAGAGGAAATACGTACTCATTAAGACATGAACTCTGCAGTTATATGCTCTGGATTTGAATCCTGACTCTGACACTGACTACTTATATAACTTTGGGCAATTTCTTAATTTCTCTTACTCTAGTTACCTCATTGTCAGTTGGGGTATTAGTATCACCTAATTCATATGGTCAATATGAATATTAAATAAGTCAATGCAAATAAAGCCCTTAGGAGATGTATGACTCATTTTCACTTCAATATAACAGCTCTCATTAGCTGTCATACCCCAGCAATGTAGATCACCTTGTGTTCAAGTTTAAATAATTGCACTCATTTCTTGTACCCTGTTCATTTTCAAGTTCTTCATTTGTTCTCAGCTTTGCATTTTAGTTACTCTTATGATACATCCTTGATTTGTTTTTCATATCTTCATTTCTTCTGAGAACCACAGGTCTATACCTAAGTTTATACCCTTTTGGAACCAACCAAACCCTTTAATGACAACACCAAACCCAAACCTTAAGCTAAAATTGAAGTACTGAGTTTAAGTTAATCATTGGATAAAGATATTCTATGTTAGAAAGTGTCTTCTTCGCTTAACAATAGATTTACATTTCTCCTTATATTGCCAAGAAAAAAACAGCAAGCAGTTCATTTTTATGTTTAGAAACCAGACTCCTTTCAACTTACATATTCATTTTGGAAGATTGCCAATCTATATTAAGATAGGCACTAAATTAATTCATTTGGGTCCTGATTCAGCTGTTTGCTCAGGCAGAATTTCTGCTTCAAGTTCCATTGACTCTGAGGTCAATAAGATCTTTGCATATATAAATCCTGATGAGTCAGGTCTTGAATAAGTATCTTGCAATTTCTCTGAATGCAATTCCTGCTACTGAATAGCCAAATGTATTTTGTGAAGGATTTCAAATGACTTTTTGAAAACAAGTGTGATTCACTGAGAGAGCACTTGAAATTAAATGCAAGATAAACATAATATTCTTTCAAAACACTTTTTCTTCAGTTATTAACTTGTAAATAATAGTGGGTAAATTTAGTTAAAAACATCTCATACGTACATTCTGCCACTACTGATATTTGCATTTTAAACATCTTACATATATAATGTAATGCCATCACTTTTGATATCTGTGTTGAATGAATAGTAGTAAAATGAATCACTTGCTTATTGCCTTCTAAAAGACAACACAAGATACTATTGACATCTGATGTGCCATAAAATCTGTGCTAGAATTCTCCACATTCCATTACAAATATACCAAGATAAGACAGGGTATGTTCTAACAAGGATAATTAGAGCCTTTTCCAGTATCCTCCATGGTACCAAGCCTTCTAGACAGTCAGTGCTCTCAATATATCCAAATTTGATCAGACTCAAAGAATTAATTCAAAATCATCTGATGTACAAAATTAGAATATCAAGTAGTGAACCTGAAATAAGTCAAAGTAATCCTACTTACCATCCAGAAATGTAAGTACAAAGAAATTTACCCTGAAAATTCATACCAGCAACAGGAAAATTTTATAGGAGGTGAATGATCTAGGTTAAAGGAAATGAATAGTGTGAAGGAATGAAGTGGTCTCTTTGCATCTGGGATATATCTTAAAAATTTTACCAGTTGCTCATATACCAATCAGGGAACAGGAAGGAACTGATTTTACATTAAAACATCATCTGATGAGAATTTAATTTAAGAGACTATTTACAAAAGTGTGGTTGGTGTACAGGAGATTATGTCAGTTAAATCTTGCTGTAAAACAAAGCTCCCCGAGGTTTTGTGTCTTAAACCAACAGCCATATATACAACTTGAAATTCTGTGTTTTGGCATTTTGGGTGGACACAGCTCAGGGGAGGGTTCTTTTGGTTTTATCTGGCTTCCCTCATTCATCTGTAGTCACCTTCCAGGGCTTGGCAGGTGGCGAGCCACTACAGGATGACCAGAAGGTCTCAACAATGTCCCTATGATCTCTCATTCACTAGTAGGCAAGACTGAGCCTTTCCCATGGTGGTTGGACAGGGCTACAAGTCAAACAGCAGAAACATGCATAACATTTGAGAACTAAACTCAGAATTGGCTCATTGTTACTTTATTCATTTTTGCACAAAGCACTTTAAGATTTATCACCACAGAAACACTTCATCAGTTTTTCTTTAAAGCTTTTATATTCACTGAAATTATTCAAGGGGAAGCTGCCCTTGTCCAGAGGCTATGCCAAAGTTCATGGCCATGATGGTGGCAGGTCAAGAATTTCTCAGTCTTAACAATTAACAGATTATCAAGGATTAACAGGTAACAGGGAAAATCCTAAAATTAAAAAAAAAAATAAAATAAAATTTGGTAAAAAAAAAAACAGAAAAAAAGAAGAAATAAATTAGTAAAACTAGAAATTAATGCAATGAAAATGGAAGTAATAGAAATAGAGGCATAAGGAAAAAAACCTCAGATTAAAAAATAACTGTCAAAGACAGAACAATATGAAAAAATTGGAAGTTTTGCAGCTGTATTGAACAGATTTTCCAGAACACAGAATCAAATGACAAAGATTAAAAGTTTGGGAAAAGATAAGACCCATAGGTAATCAATCAATGTTGACATTTCAACAACTGCATAAGATGCATTACAGAAAGAGGAAAACACAAACTCATCACTGAAATTCTATTTTATTTTCTAGAATTACAAAGTCTTCAGATGGAGGGGACCCAGTTATTGCCTGGCAGAGTGAGTTATAAAGACCCTTTCCCAAAACCATTGTGAAAATTCTGTAATTACAAGGATAAATAATAGATTCTAGAAACATTCAGTAACAAACCACAACAAGAGCAAGCAAACAAATAAAAACGCACCTTGAAAAGAATGAGAATTAGACTGTGTTAGACTTCATAACATGCATCACAGTTGAATAAATATCTGTGCCACTCTGTTGTAAGCTACTTGAGGTTGGCAGCTTTTTTGATTATTTCATCACTATGTTAAAATAATTCACACTGTTTCTGAAGCAGTATATACCATTAGTAAATATTTATTTAAAATATCAATATTTAATCTTTGGAATGGACTTTGGCAATAGGTATGCAGTGCAGGTGTAAGAATCTTCCTGACTAGAATGTATGAAAGATTATATTTTATGATTGTACCTCTAGCTCCCATCCTTGATGCTCTTTTGCATTATAATCTTGTTATTCCTGCACTAATTGTTGGAATCTATCTTTTACTCTCTTGAACCTGTTCAGTATCTGAGATCACTTTGACCAATATAATACAGTAGAACTATCAGGTCCAGGGATAACCCTTAACTAATCTGTTTCTGCATCCTACCTCTTAAAACTCTGGAGTCATGCAGGAAGAGCCCATAGCACATATGAAAGTTTATAAATAGATTCATCCAATTATACCGCCTCTAAGGAATTCTTAGCCAAGAACCAGCTATGTGAATGAACCACCAGGGAAGTTTCTGTGTTGGTGTCATAAAAGTAATTTAAAATATTTTGAAATGACATTGGTACCAGACAATTAGCAGAAGCAAGAATGACTTCAGGGAAACTGATGGAAGGTAAAAGGACATTGAGATGGGAGGCTGGAGGATGACAATATGTGTCTGTGGTGGCAGAAAATTTATCAAAACTAATGCCTGTGATAAGATGAAAAAGAAATATTAAATTTTATGAACCTATGAATTGATCTAAAGAAATTGTTCAGGTGAACTGGTTTCTTGTAACAGTGTCTGAAAAGATGCAGCTAGAGATAAACTAACAATAAAAACTTTCAATATTTTAGCAAATCTTATAGGACATATAGAGGGACTAATAGAGTCTTTCCACTCACCTAAATGTTCTTAAGGTAAAAAATGATCTGAGATAAAGACTCAAATTCAGGACTTACAAGTAAAATGTGACCTCAGAATAATTTTGAAATGAAATATGTAGCTGTGAGACCCTTGGCTAAGATCCCAAAAGGATATAAGATGATTCCTTATAAACCTTTGTGAGACAAATTTTCTTTAAAAAATAGTAGAGGCATGAAAAAACTATATATATATATATATATATATATATATATATATATATATATATATATGAATCACTTTGCTGTACCCCTGAAACTAACATGACATTGTAAATCAACTATACTTCAATAAAAAATAAAATATAAAATGAAGTGTTCCATGGGAGTTGTGTCAACACTCTTTACTTGGGTACCCATTAAAGACTGATGACTGTTGCTACTGATACTGGTAATCATATCTAAGGTCTATTTTGTTTGAAGATGAACTTTTAAAATAATGTGACCAATAAACATGATGCCTAATACAAAAAAAAAAAAAAAGAATAGTAATGGCATGCATGCTTTTGCGTGCTCTCTGATTGATAAAGTGACTTCTAAATGATCTTAAATACATGCCTAATATACTCTCCAAGATTTATTTCCAAAATGGTTTCTCAAAATCTTAAGGAGGTTGCCCTGCAGCATCATAGTTTGAGGGGATTTGAATTTTTGTTTAACAGAGCCAACTACCAGAATATCCGTAGGAAACCCACAATTCTCTTTTTAAGGGAATTGTACTAAGCAGAAGCACATTGGTATGGAGTGGAAAATACAAGCGTGGTCAATATCAAAAAATAAGCTTAGGATCCACAACATACTGAAAGTAAGAAGGCTGAGAAAGCTACCTAGATACAAATATAGGCATTTTTTTTTATTGAAAGAAAGACTAACTAAGAGTGTGGGATAAATGCTCAAAGAACAAAGTCTAGAGCCATGAAGAAAATTCCCACAAAGCAGGACTCATTTCTAATCAAGAATCTAGCAATATATACTGAGCTAGATTTCAGTATTTCTATGAAACAGTGACAACCTAGGTTTTTACATTCCTCCCCCCTTTTAAAGGAAATTTTCCTTAAAGTTCTTCTTTCCTTGTACTACCATGAATGTTGGAGGGGACCAGCTTTATTATTTTCCCTTTTGTTCACAAATCTTTAGATTGAAAAGAACCATATTTGAGTGAAACTTTACTCTCAACAGGGTCTTATTTAAATTTCAAGATTCTGGACATCAAGTTGATGCCAACAAAATCATAGACTGATTCGCCCATAAACAATCATTTATTTCTCTCATAGTTCTGGAGGCTGGGAAGTCCAAGATCAAGGCATCAGCCAGTTTGGGGTCTGGTAAGGACTTACTTCCTGGTTTATAGATGACTATCTTTCTGCTGTATCCTCACATGGCAGGAAGGACTAGGCAGCTCCGTGTGGTCTCCTTTATAAAAGCAATAATCCCATTCATGAGGACTCTACCATCTCAACCCAATTACCTCCCAAATGTTCCACTACCTAAAACCATCATATTGGGCATTAGGTTTCAACATATTGATTTTGGGGGAACACAAACATTCAGACCATAGCATATAGGATGAGAGTTTAAGACTCTTGGGAGATGGGGTAAAAGCATATTGTATGTGAGAATATTGAGAATTGTCGTAGCCAGAGGTAGGCTGTGGAAGATTGTGTTTTCCAAATATCCATATCATATGTTCTTCAATACAATTTGCCACCTTCTCTGTCAAGAGACAGATTCTCTGTATCTAGCTCTTTGAAGTTGTCTGAGCCCTGAAAATATTTTAACCAATGTGTGTTTTGCCAGCACTTTAAGGGCATGGAAGTTTCCATTTCCTTCCCTGTACTGAGCCATGCTGTGAGAAACCCAAGACATATAGAGAGACTCTATGTAGACACTTGATTTGATAGTCCTTCAGCATCAACTAGCATCAACTGTGAGTCAAGCCAATGAGCCATTTTGGATTTTCCAGTATAACTGAACACAGAATACATTTTGTATGGTTCTGGAGATATAGATTCATGAAATAAAACAATGAGAAATAAAGTTTAAAAAAAGGATACTGTCAAACTATGGAAAATCTAATAACTTTGATAATAATTCTTTACATATTATATTTCCTGGAATAAAATGAAAGATTTTTAAAAATTATTTATTATTATTATTTTTATTATGACATGAATGACACTATATTTGTGGAAAACAACACTATGAGTGTTATAACTGATGAAGAATCACTTAAATCTGAATAAGAAATGGATGACTGTACAAAGTTAAAGGAATGATTGTTGGGGAAAAAGAGAGACTGGAAATCGAGACTGGTTTCTATCATTGGTGTCAAAGTGTATAATGATATCAGTAAGATCAATTTTTCTCAGATTTAAAAGAAGAATTATCAGATTAACACTTCCTTGAGGTGCCTGTTAAAATGCCGTTTTCTGAGTCTCATTGCAAAAATATTTATTTAGAATAACTACTGGTCAACTTCTGTAATATTTGAAAAATACTGTCATAGGGGATGTAGGAGAGAAATACACGTTAAACTGCAAGGATTGTGTTCATATTCAGACTTTCTGAATTTAAAGAAGTAGAAAATGCATGAGGTGTCTAAAATAAGGTGAAATAAGGACTAGGACTAGAGTTTTAATAGCTGTTGTGGTTGTAGATCAATATTTAGAAGATACTTAATATGTGTATCAAACTCTTAGGTATGACCTTGTGGTAAAGATATTTCCTTTTATCCTACAGTTTGCTTTTTTATTTTTTCAATTTTATGAATATTGTTTTTTTTTAAATGGAGGAAACAACTTTAACCTCCTTTAAGTACTTTTGAAAGAAAAATGCATTTTCTGCTAAATTATGACACTAAATTATTTTCCTTTTTTAATTATAAATCTTAAAATATAATGGATCCATTATGGCTTAAAGGAAGTTGAAAATTAGAAATTAATGGTTATAGCAACAAAAAGAATAAAATACCTAGGAATAAACCTACCTAAGGAGACAAAAGACCTGTGTGCAGAAAACTAGAAGACACTGATGAAAGAAATTAAAGATGTTACAAACAGATGGAGAGATATACTATGTTCTTGGATTGGAAGAATCAACGCTGTGAAAATGACTATATGGCCCAAAGCAATCTACAGATTCAGTGAAATCCCTATCAAACTACCGATGGCATTTTTCAGAGAAATAGAACAAAAATTTTCATAGTTTGCATGGAAACACAAAAGACCACGAATAGCCAAAACAATCTTGAGAAAGAAAAATGGAGCTGGAGGAATCAGACTCCCTGACTTTGGACTATACTACAAAGCTACAGTAAACAAGACAGTATGGTACTGGCACAAAAACAGAAAGATAGATCAATGAAACAGGATAGAAAGCCCAGAGATAAACCCATGTACATATGGTCATCTTATCTTTGATAAAGGAGGCAAGAATATACGATGGAGAAAAGACAGCCTCTTCATTAAGTGGTGCTGGGAAAACTGGACAGCTACATGTAAAAGAATGAAATTAGAACACTCCCTAGCACCATACACAAAAATAAACTCAAAATGGATTAAAGACCTAAATGTAAGGCCAGACACTATAAAACTCTTGGAGGAAAACATAGGCAGAACACTCCATGACATAAATCACAGCAAGATCCTTTTTGACCCACCTCCTAGAGAAATGGAAATAAAAACAAAGATAAACAAATGAGACCTAACGAAATTTAAAAGTTTTGCACAGCAAAGGAAACCATAAACAAGACAAAAAGACAACCCTCATAATCGGAGAAAATATTTGCAAATGAAACAACAGACAAAGGATTCATCTCCAAAATATACAAGCAGCTCATGCAGCTCAATATCAAAAAGAAAAAAAAAAAAAAACAACCCAATCCAAAAATGGGCAGAAGACCTAAAGAGACATTTCTCCAAAGAAGATATACAGATTGCCAACCAACACATGAAAGGATGCTCAACATCACTAATCAGTAGAGAAATGCAAATCAAAACTACAATGAGGTATCACCTCACACCAGTTAGAATGGGCATCATCAGAAAATCTACAAACAACAAATGCTGGAGAGGGTGTGGAGAAAAGGGAACCCTCTTGCACTGTTGGTGGGAATGTAAATTGATACAACCACTATGCAGAACAGTATGGAGTTTCCTCAAAACTCTAAAAATAGAACTACCCTATGATCCAGCAATCCCACTCCTCAGCATATACCCAGAGAAAACCATAATTCAAAAGGAGTCATGTACCACAATGTTCATTGCAGCTCTATTTACAATAGCCAGGACATGGAAGCAACCTAAGTGTCCATCAACAGATGAATGGATAAAGAAGGTGTGGCACATATATACAATGGAATATTACTCAGGCATAAAAGAAATGAAATTGAGTTATTTGTAGTGAGGTGGATGGACCTAGAGACTGTTATACAGAGTGAAGTAGGTCAGAAAGAGAAAAACAAATACTGTATGCTAACACATATATATGGAATCTGAAAAATACAAAAAAAAAATGGTTCTGAAGAACGTAGGGGCAGGACAGGAATAGAGACGCAGACATAGAGAATGGAAGTGAGGACACGGGGAGGGGGAAGGGTAAGCTGGGACGAAGTGAGAGAGTGGCATGGACATATATACACTACCAAATGTAAAATAGATAGCTAGTGGGAAGAAGCTGCATAGCACAGGGAGATCAGCTCGGTTCTTTCTGACCACCTAGTGGGGTGGGATAGGGAGGGTGGGAGGGAGGGAGAAGCAAGAGGGAGGAGATATGGGGATATATGTATATGTATAGCTGGTTCACTTTGTTATAAATCAGAAACTAACACACCATTGTAAAGCAATTATACTCCAATAAAGATGTTAAACACCAATAAAGATGTTTAAAAAAAGGAAATTAATGGTTATGTGCCCTTTGCATGGTTTTATAATATCTAGTCTCCTATTTGGAAAATTGCAGTGATACAAAGAGAGAGAGAGAGAGAGAGAGAGAGAGAGAGAGAGAGAGAGAGAGAGAGAGAGAGAGAAGAGTATAAATAGGAGACAGTATTTAACTTTGCTTTTTCTTCATTACCAGAGAAAAAAGCTAAACAATCACTGTGTTGAAAATTCACTTGTTTTCTAAGAGTTTAGGGAAAAGGACAAGCCCATGGAGAGCAATGTATGTCCATACCATTTTCACAAATGCCTCTATTTCTAGATATGGAGTGTAGGCAAAGGAAGAATGATAAAAGACAAGAATTTGTTTTTCTTTTCCTTTTTTTCAAAAGGATAATGTGACCATATGTCTCCACATTTGTGTATGCATGGAAATCTATCATTAATTTCATAATTATTAACTTAATAAAAGATCCCATACTATTAAGGGTTAGATTGGTACACTCATTCAAATTTTTTTTTACTTATAGTTAGCATATCCATTTTCAATTTTCCAAATAAAATTGATAGCAATATTTTATTTGACTATTGAAAAATTCCCAGGAATCAGAAACCCATCCTAGGGTATATATTTTGCTTCAATTTTTCAAATGTAGTTTTAACGGCATGCCCATATATAAAAAGTAAAGATATAAGAAGTTATGTTTTACTATAAACACTAGGTTTTATTATCAGGAAATTTTCCCAAGATATATAGAAAACTTTCAGTCAGAAACTCTGAAAAAAACTTAAATAAATGTTTTTTTCCCACTTTTTTAGTTAAATCATGATAATTTGGGTCAGAAAATATAAAAACATATTTACATTTCTCAGATTATTTCTCTTCCTATTTTATTAACACTCAAATTACTTTGACCAAATTAGTAACCCCTAGATTCTAAATAGGGCAATTATTCTGTTTGCTATTTGTTTATTGCTAGGTCTATTAACAAGCGTGATGTTGAGAGAAACTAAATATTTTTTTTTTTTTAATTTTCTACTTTACTTCTTCCATAATGGGCACGGTAGTTTCTTCTAGTTCCCATGAGCATCAAAAATAATTGAATATGCTTTTCCCAGAGAAAATGTTAAACTTAGACCAACACAAAAAGATTTAGTTATTCCAGGAAAAGAGAATTTAAAAATACTTTAGACATTTTATGCACAATTTTCAAAAATGACTGCAGTAAATATTTGATGTTTGTAGATACCACTTTCAAGCAAAATGCCACTGTGTTCTTATTGTTGTCTAGTTTGATATGCTTTAAAACATTCAAGTCTATAATGGTCTTGGAATATTTTTTGGTGAATATTTTGATAAATACTGTGGAGTGCATTATTACTTTATCCACCATTAACCAACTTGAAGAAATTTGTTTTCATTCAAAAAAATGTCACCTCTTGCTGTTTTAAAATCTGCCTTTATCACATACTCAACTTATAAAATTATTTAATTCTGTTTCTAAATGAAATAGTCTATTAATATATCTTCTTTTTCTTATGCCAGGATTCTCCTTTTTCTCATTACTGTGTCTATGTACATGTAAATATATAAATCAGTGTTAATCACATTTCTTAAATCACTTTATTAAAAATTGCTTGTTTTTGCTTACTTTTTAAAAATAAATTTTATTTTTAGAACAGTTTGAGATTCACAGCAAAGCTGAATGGAAAATACATAGAGATTTTATATAACCCTAACCCAACCCCACATACAGGTCCCCAGCCATCAACATCTAACATAAGAGGGGTACATTTATTGGAATCAAGGAATCTACATTGATTATCATTATCACACAAAGTCGATTACCATAGAGTTTACTATCAATGTTGTACATTTTCTAGGTTTGGACAAATGTATAATGACGTATATCTACAATTATAGGATTGCATAGAATAATTTTACTGCCCTAAAAATTCACTGTGCTGTGCCTATTCACCACCCACCCTGCCCCTGGAAAGCACTGACTTTTTACTCTCTCCACAGTTTTGCCTTTTTCAGAATGTCATATGGTTGGAATCACAAACTTAGTAATGTGCATTTAAAGATCTCCCATGTCTTTTCAAGGGTTGATAGCTCATTTCTTTTTAATATGCAGTAATATTCCATTGTTCATTTTACCACAGTTTATCCATCAATTTGCATACTGAAGGACATCTTAGTTGTTTCCAAGTTTTGGCAATTATGAATGAAGCCACTATAAACATCAGTGTGCATGTTTTTGTGTGGACATATGCTTTCAGCTATTTTGGGTAAGTGCCAAAGAGCAGAATACCGAATAATATAGTTAAAATATGTTTAGTTTTTAAAGGAACCTCCAAACTGTCTTCCAAAGTGGCTGTACCATTTTGCATTCCCACCAGCAATAAGTTGAGAGTTCTCCTTGCTCCCAAACCTAACCAGCATTTCGATGTTGTCAGTGTTCCAGATTTTGGCTACTTTAATAGGTGTGTAGTGGTATCTCGTTTTAATTTGCAATTCCCTAATGACATATGATGTGGACCATCTTTTCACACTCCTATTTGTCATCTGTATATCTTCTTTGGTGTAGTGTCTGGTAAGATATTTGGCCCATTTATTAATTGGGTTGTTCATTTTCTTATTGTTGAGTTTTAAGAGTTCTTTGCATATTTTGGATAACAGTACTTTATCATAAAACTTTATTGCAAATATTTTCTCCCACTCTCTGACTTGTATTCTCACTCAGTTGACAGTATATTTTTCAAAGCAGAAGTTTGTAATTTTAATAAAATTCAGCTTATCAATTCCTTCTTTCATGGATCTTGCCTTTGGTGGTGTATCTAAAAAGTAATTGCCAAATCCAAGGTCATCTAGATTTTTCTTATGTTATCTTCTAGGAGTTTTATAGTTTAGCATTTGACATTTAGGGCTATGGTTTACTCTGAGTTAGTTTTTGTGAAAAATGTAATGTCTGTATCTAGATTCATTTTTATTATGTGGACTTTCAGCTGTTCCAGGACCATTTGTTGAAAAGACTATCTTTTCTCCATTGTATTGCCTTTGCTCCTTTGTCAAAGGTCTATTTCTGGGTGTGTTGTTCTTGTTCATTGATTTATTTGTCGATTCTTTCACCAAGAACACATTTTTTTGATTACTATAGCTTTATAGTAAAGTCAGATGGTGTCAGCCCTCTTTGTTTTTCTCTTTCAATATTGGGTTAGCTATTGTGGATCTTTTGCCTCTCTATATAAACTTTATAATTGCTTTCTCAATACCCATAAAATAACTAATTGGGATTTTGATTGGAGCTGCATTGAATCTATAGATCAATTTGGGAAGGACTCACATCTTGACAAACTTAAAATGAAATATACAATCACGTTAACACTTCCAGCCTCCCATTAGGACTTAAAATGAATCGTGTTTACCTATACAGTATTTTGAGAAGGATTTGCCTCTTTTCATTTTGTCTATTTAAAACTTAGGCTGGCTCTTAATGTATCTAAACAATCCTTTGTGTCTACAACAAACTTTGTCATTCTATTCACACACATTTTGTTAAGTCATATTACTTTTCTAACTAACTTTGGTATTATTTTAGGAATAGGGAAGTACTTTATGCATCACTTACCATTTTCTGCATTCTTAAATGGTATATATATAGTATAGGGGCATTTACCTCTTGAAAAGTTTAAAAATCATAAGTTAAACATTCTGTGTCCTGGGTCTTTTAATGATTTTCTATAATAGTTTTGTGTTTTTTACACCTTCATTATCTATTCCGAATCCCAGACATATATAGACCAATAGGCAGCTCATATAAGAAATTAGCTTATTGTCCAATTTACAGTTAATATCAACGGGGGAAGTAGATGAAGTTGAGTGTATCCAGATCTAGCTGTGTCTCTTCCAGGTACATGGTTTCCTTCCAGGTACTGCTGCTCTGCTCACTAGAAACAGTGTTGTCTAGAAGACCTTCTGGCCTCAGACCAACAGACACTTTTCTGAACCATGAAACCTGATGTGTATGTGAATCCCCTACAGATCCCAGCACTGGTCTTGATTTCCCACAAGACACAAATTTACTCACGTTGTGGGGCTTTATTCAGACACTATTAAGTGCTGTCATCAAATAGAGTGTCTAGAGCTAGGTGCTTTCCTTTGCATCCAAACTTTGCTATTTATTGGTTAGGGTGCCTTGGGAAGCTTACTGTAGATATTTGTGTCTCAGTTTCGTCCTCTGTAAAATGGGATTTAAATGCATTAAGAGGCATCAAATACTTAATACTGTGTTTGACAACCAGCAGGCACTAAAAGCAATTATTATTACTATTACTTCACTGACTGAGTCAATATAACACAGAGTTGAGTGAGAAAAGAAAGAATAGAACGTGAGAGATAAAGGTACAAGATGATCTCTTATAGGGAAATTAGATGAAATCGAAACTCTCCCATTTTCTTAGTCTTTGTGACAGAAATATGCTGATATGTATTTAAAAAAAACACAAACTCTACACTATATATAGAATGGATAAACAACAAGGTCCTATTGTATATCAAACTATATTCAATATCCTGTGATAAACCATAATGGCAAAGAATATGAAAGAAATCACTGAATCACCTTGCTGTACAGTAGAAAAAGACACAACATTGTAAATCAACTATACTTCAATAAAATAATTTTTTTTATAAATTTATTAATTTTATTTATTTTTGGCTGCATTGGGTCTTCATTGCTGGGCGCGGACCCCCTCCAGCCGCAGTGAGCGGGGGCTACTGTGCTGCAGTGGGTGGGCTTCTCACTACGGTGGCCTCCCCTGTTGTAGAGCACAGGCTCTAAACACATGGGCTCAGTAGTCGTGGCTCGCGGGCTCTAGAATGCAGGCTCAGTAGCTGTGGCACATGGGCTCAGTTGCACAGCATGTGGGATCTTCCTGGACCAGGGCTCGAACCCGTGTCCCCTGCATTGGCAGGCGGACTCTCAACCACTGCACCACCAGGGAAGCCCAATAAAATAATTTTTAAAAAATCCTCTATGATACTCTTGTCTCAATAATTCTAATTTTTTTGTTCATGCTAAAACATTTTATCAAAAAAATTTACAGCAGTATTATGAAAATAAGGCATGTTTCCAACAATAGGGAAATAGTTAAACCAAGTATCGCATATAAATAAGATGGACTCTGGCCAAATTTAGAAATTATACCTTAAATAGAATTTAATGACAGAAAATATTGATATTATAATGTTAAATATGTAAATTATGAGAATCTAAAGTTATACATAGCATTAAAGTCCACAAATATTCATGAATATGGATACATATGTGAAGAAAAAAATAGTGAAAGTTGTTTCAGAAAACCTCTTGTTAAATCCTTTTCCATAAACTAGAAATCTTGTCATTCATAACACATTTCATGACTTTTCCCCAGTCTCTTTGAAAAAAAATAGGACGAAGAAATCATGAGTGCTACTCATTATTGTTTTCAGGTAAGTCCCAGCAAGATCCATGTGTAACTTTCTCCAATACATGAATTTCAAATTATTGTTATAAATTGAACATGACATGCTTTCATTGTTCTGTGAGAAATCACTGTGTAAAAATTGTGCCAGCTTGCTGTTGAATGCTGATTCTAAATAACACAGAAGGCCCTGCTTATTTAATTTTTTGCAAATGGGTAATGAGGTTATGATTGATTCTTATCACTGCCAATCACTTCTCCTTTAGACCGTAAGAATGTCCAACTACATACAAATCTGGTAGTTGATGGGTAGTTACTGGCAAATGCTTTGTATCTACCCCATAAACTTTGGGGAGAAAAGTCCACTTCTGATATAACTCAGTCTTAAAAGAGGATGGAGGGCTTCCCTGGTGGCGCAGTTGTTGAGAGTCCGTATGCCGATACAGGGGACGCTGGTTCGTGCCCCGGTCCGGGAGGATCCCACATGCCGCGGAGCGGCTGGGCCCGTGAGCCATGGCCGCTGAGCCTGTGCGTCTGTGAGCCTGTGCTCCGCAACGGGAGAGGCCACAACAGTGAGAGGCCCGCATACCGAAAAAAAAAAAAAGAGGATGGAAATCTCAGACAAAGGCCCAAAACCACTGAGGCAGTTCCCTAATATTAAGACAGGGTGTTTTATGCAGGAATAATTAGTAGAATAACACTAAATGTTCTTAGGGTCTCTGGGAGTACTGAAATTTCTAACACAACACTTACTTTAAATGAACTAAAATGAGTCCTAGCCTAGAGGAGGTAGTCATTTTTCAGTTTGAAATAGTTCAGTTTCAGTTATATTTGAGTGATATGATTATAGCATCTTTATTTCCTACAGCATTAGATCCTTCTTTATATTTCCCACCATTCACTACTTCTTAGTCACTGCGAACTGGTAGATAACATAAAAATTACACACGAGTTTCAGAGACTCGAGGTTTCTTCCTAGCTGTCATTAAAACAACCAACACTCTCTCCCCAACTCCTGCCACGAATTATACGGATTATAACTTCCAAATTTTAACCTACACTGATATTCCCCATCTCCACGTTTTCTGATCTGTTGTTTTATGACTATTTATAATATAGGGACCATTTCTAAATATTTCACTGGCTGCTTTAAATGCAACTTTTCTGACATTGAGGACTGGTTGCCCTGTGTTCTTGCTAGTGTAAAGATAGAAGGCAGAGGGAAGGAACACGTGTTCTTTTCTGTTCTTTCACAGAGACAAGACTACTGCTTTTCACGAGCCAAAATACAAGTACTTTATGGTTGTTTTCATTCAGTGTCTCTCCATTTATTTTTTTATTTATTGTATATTTTTCTGAGAGTTCAGTGTTTAAGAAAGGTAATTTTTAATTGCAGTTTTCTAGATGTTTAGTTGAAATGTAGAAAAGTCTTCATTAAGCCATATTTTAAGTTATTGCAAGCCAAAGGCCTATCTTAAAGGGACTGAATATAATTTGGAAATAAACTCAAATGTTGCCCAAACCTGGCTAAATACTTTCTATTATGATTTAAAATATCATGGCAAATCATAAGATCAATCTGTATAAGCTAAAAGGTAATTTAACTATAAAAAGCAAATGGCTTTAGATTTAAGCTCATAAAAATTTTCAAGGCACAAATTTTAATTAGTGATACACAATTAGATTCAGGAATGTGTCTCCTTTATGCTTTAGTTAGTCTTTGATACATAACCAGAAGAAGATGATGACAAATAGTTTGGGTTGGCAATTTGTTTGAGTCCAATACCAGGAATTTAAGATAGTAGTTAACACAAGGACATCAGAAACAAATGTGTTTCTCTATCAAAAGTTTACCAGCCTGGGCTTCCCTGGTGGCACAGTGGTTGAGAGTCCGCCTGCCGATGCAGGGGACACGGGTTTGTGCCCCGGTCCGGGAAGATCCCACATGCCGCGGAGTGGCTGTGCCCGTGATCCATGGCCGCTGAGCCTGCGCGTCTGGAGCCTGTTGCTCCGCAACGGGAGAGGCCACAACAGTGAAAGGCCCGCGTACCGCAAAAAAAAAAAAAAAAAAAAAAAAGTTTACCAGCCTAATGAATGGTGTAGAGAAGGAGTAAAATTTATTACATGGTGTTAGATTTTGGATTAGGTACATTTCTTTCCCTGGCTTAACTTTCCCACATATTAAAATAAAAAAGTAAGGGTTATGAAAAAATTATATAAAATTAAAGTTCAAGTAATTACCAACCACTTAATTTGTATGAATTGCTGATTAATTATTTAATAAACACTCTACTTAAAAGATTTTTCTAGACATATTTTCATAGGTATTCACAAGACATGGTACTTGACTCTGTACACCATCCATTGCACTTTTAGTTTTTAAATGTATTAATACTTTCCACTGTCTACAATGATTTATTGTCACCATATCAAAGTTAAATATAACTTTTTCAAATGGAAGGCTTTGAAAATAATCAAGAAGTGTCCACTTTTTTTGAGAAAGCATTTGTTTTTGAAACTCCTTCACTGCACAATAACTGTTCATCAAGGAAGGACTTTCACAGAATAGCAGTTCTCCTCTATGATCTTTCAATACTCAGTCTCATTGGGCTCTACCATACAGAACTTTTCTCTTTTAAAACACACAAGAGATGTAAATACTTAACTGAAGCATCTTATTTCTACTGCAACATGAAAATCAAAATTTGATTATTTGAATCACTTGATTCATTTAATTTAATCATTGAAACTCAGAAATTATTAAATTTATTTAATTAAGTAAAAGGTTCAATGTTCAGAATGAATATATTAGAACAATCCTCATTTCTTTTAGCTCTCCATGTCAATTACACTGTAGACCTTAAGCCATTAGAAAAGTATGTGTCTTATGTTTATGTGTGTGTGTGTGTGTGTGTGAGTGTGGTGTGTATGTGTGTACAGAAGTTTAAGCTTGGACTTCCTAATAGATAATTCTGAGACAAGGATTTGAAGGTGAGTGACTTACTGGGGACAGGATTCCAGAAATCATTAATAAGGTAGAGTGGGAGTGAGGGAGGTGCAGGAAATAAGCCACTGCAAGGGATATTGATGAGTGGCTGACCACTGGGTGCATCTTGGGCTCCACAGAGTTGGGGACCTCTAAGAGATTGTTCAAAGCATGCCTTAGTCACCACAACAAGAGATGCAAAACCAAGGATGCTTATCTACTAATTCAATTCTACCATAAATAGAGGGCTGCTTCCAGGGTCATTAACTGCCCAGCGTTCTTAGTCTGACCTTCAAGCAGTCCAGAGAAAAGCCTCAGGCAGAGAAACAGGCATTTGCAGTAAGAAGACATAGTAGCAAAGAGTACCCAGGCTATAGAGGCAGGGTACTGACAGTATGTGTTAGAATTTACATGTGTAATTATACACACTGACTTTAACAGCTAACCCATATGGAAATTTAACTCCAGAGGACAATAAAAGATATTGTAAGAAGAAAAGGAAGAGCTGCTTTAATATCAAAGCAAAATTAATATAAAAAATCATCACCATGTGAATGCAATGATTTAATTATGTTTGAAAATATGAGGTTTTATATTAATTTAGTAAGAAGATTTAGTTGAACAGGAGTGCATGACTAAGGAGGGAATCTGGATGGAGTCAGCTGAGTGATGAAATGAGAAACCAACCTTTATGGTAAGTGATGGCAAGACCAAGTAGAAATGTAGCGATCATATGCTGATAGCAAAAGTCTAAACACCAAATTTGTTAAATGCACTGAGATAGTTAAAAGGGATTAAATCTGGATTTTATAGATTTTGCAAGAACATTTATCCTACCTCTGAGACAGACATGCTAATCATCTAGGGCCATGCCATTACCCATAATTATTTTACTACTAACTTTCTCTGCATCATTGAAAAAGATACCTAATGCATCCCTAATATTCTTATTTTGAAATTATATGGAAGCCTTGAGTGATTTCTAGTTGTCACCTTGCACTATAATTCCCTGACTATATGGATAACTTCCACACAATGTATCTCAGAATGCTCTTCTATAGTTAATAAAGTAATAACAGAATCACTTAAGGGGTACAGTGGCTTGAAATGTACATTTCTCACACTCCCATTTCCTTTCTGGAATAATACAATAATGAGAAGAATCTACTAGTGGAATATAGGATATTTGAATATAGCTGTGGGTTTCTCTGAGTCCCTGGAGATGAGAATGAGAGAAGGGCTTTTAGACTCACTCGAACGGAGCAAAAACATGTCTCACCACAGACAAGGAAGCTTGTTTTAGCTCAGAGAATAGAACTAGGGAAGTAAACGTTAAATTTTATGGGTTTAGGCAAAACAAGTCTAGTGGAATTGCAGAATCATATGGTAGTGCTATATTTACTTTTTTAAGGAAACTCAGTATACTATTTTCCATAATGTCTGTCCCAATTTACATCCTCACCAACACGTTATTTCTTAGGTGTTTTGTTTTGTTTTGTTTTGATAGTAGCCATTTAGACAAGTGTGAGGTAATATCTCACATTTGTATATTTGATTTGAATTTTCCTGATGATTAAAGATATTGAGCACCATTTCATGTACCTGTTGGCTATTTGTATGTCTTCTTTAGAAAAATGTCTATTCAGTTCTTCTGCCCATTTTTTAATTGGATGTGTTTTTCAATAGCTTTTTTGTGAGATCAACTTGATTTAGTCATAGACTGAACAAGGGTGGCTTAGAATCCAAGAAGTACCTATGCACAAAAAAACCCACCTTCCACTGAAATTCTGTTAAAAGTAAGTCATAAGTTTGACATTTTCAAGTGTGTGTACCTTCACTGAAACTGCAGTATTATAATTAAATCAGTCCATTTATAATTAAAGCCCTACAAGCTTCAGTTATTTTAGTATGTTGTTTGTTGAATAAGAAACAAATATTTCATTATGAAAAGACAGATGAATAGTGGTCCAGACCATCAAAAATAGATTTTTTTCTGGGAAAATTACTGACAAAGGGTCTTGAATTTATTTGATCTATTGTCATTTTATGACCACAGATATTTTTTCAATATTATTTTTCATTCACTGTATTTCATAACACTTTTATTTGTCCATAAGTTATTATTTTTACAGTCCACTTGAAAATTATTTATGAATATTTTCAAAGGGAATTGTCTAAGCACATGAAGTTTTTTAAATCAAACGAGAAGGAATATTCATTTTGGCAAAAATTAACAAAATTCTAACCAAACTAAAGTTTCAATACATAGAAAGGCATCTTGAAACTATTTACTCCTTTGAGAGTTATTTACAAGATGATATTTAAAGGTAAATAATTTTATGCCTAAATTAATTAGATTTTTGATACTAATTTTGGTTTGTCATGGTATAATGTATATATTTTATGCTTTGAGGGTTGACTTTAAATTACTAATAGGGCTTTTAAAATAGATCTTAATGTTTTAGAAAGAGAAATTGTATTTTTCTATTAAATTTTGATCTCCCATAATAGGATCAATTACAAATAAACTCATATTAAATTTCCTCTATCAAAACTTCATATTGAATTACTAAGATTAATGAATGTGCTGGCATACATGCAAGTTTATTAGAATGGAAGTTAAAATACTAGATATAATTGAAAATAATTCATTTAGTCAAATATTTAAACTACCCTTAAAAAAATTACTTAAATTTTTTAGACAATAGTTGTGTTTTATATTATCAATGCACAGTGAAATAAAACCCAAGAACATTAAATAATTTGCAATATTTTGTGTATAACACATGCATGCATTTTATTTTTGTAGGCACATTAATATACACAATGATAAAATTTACTCTTTTAAAATATATGGATCACATCTTGCACTGTTGGTGGGAATGCAAATTGATACAGTCACTATGGAGAACAGTATGGAGGTTCCTTAAAATCTAAAAATAGAACTATCATATGACCCAGCAATTCCACTCCTGGGCATATACCCTGAGAAAACCATAATTCAAAAAGAGTCATGTACCACAATGTTCATTGCAGCACAATTTACAATAGCCAGGACATGGAAACAACATAAGTGTCCATCGATAGATGAATGGATAAAGAAGATGTTGCACATATATACAATGGAATATTACTCAGACATAAAAAGAAATGAAATTGAGTTATTTGCAATGAGGTGGATGGACCTAGAATCTGTCATACAAAGTGAAGTAAGTCAGAAAGAGAAAATCAAATACCGTATGCTAAAACATATATATGGAATCTAAAAAAAAAAAAAGCTCTAATGAACCTAGGGGCAGGACAGGAATAAAGACACGGATATAGAGAATGGACTTGAGGACACGGGAGGGGGAAGAGTAAGCTGGGACGAAGTGAGAGAGTGGCATGGACATATATACACTACCAAATGTAAAATAGATAGCTAGTGGGAAGCAGCTGCATAGTACAGGGATATCAGCTTGCTGTTTTGTGACCACCTAGCGGGGTGGGAGGGAGATGCAAGAGGGAGGGGATATGGGGATATATGTATACATATAGATGATTCACTTTGTTATACAGCAGAAACTAACACAACATTGTAAAGCAATTATACTCCAATAAATATGTAAAAAATAAAAACAACAACAACTAAAAATAAAATATATGGTTCAAACATTCTGAAAATATTTCTAGACTCAAAGATTCCATTTGACTAAACTTTCTATCTCACCTAGATCATGTTTATAGTTTTCAATCTCTTTAATACTATTTTCCTAATCCTTTTGAAGCACTGGAAGTACATTTCAAATTGTGGACTCTAGACAATACATAAAAAGTTTTAAGGTCAAAATGAAGAGTGAGAAGAGAAAGGCTTTTCTTATAAAGAGAGTGCAGTATGTGGTTTGGTTTATTTTTTGAAGGTATGACCATCCCATTGACCTCTGACTTTGCACAATCCTTCTAAAATAGTTCAACAAATAAATACATAAAATATGCATGAAAATATGTATATATATACAAATCATATATATGTAGAGAAGTAGACAGATATAAATATGTGTGTGAACTTTTATTACCAGGAAATTTCATATTGTAATATTCTAGACGCTATACATACATTTCATTTCTCAAAGTAACCCATTAATTTTTAATATTATCTTGATACAGAGCTGAGGAAACTTGGGTTCAGAAAGCATCAGTAATTGAAGCTCTCATCATCCTGGACAGCTGTAGAATAATACTCTGTACGCTTCCTGTGCCCATTAACCTTTTAATTAAAATCTGCCATACAGGGCTTCCCTGGTGGCGCAGCGGTTGAGTCTGCCTGCCGATGCAGGGGACACGGGTTCGTGCCCCGGTCCGGGAAGATCCCACATGCAGCAGAGCAGCTGGGCCCGTGAGCCATGGCCGCTGAGCCTGTGCGTCTGGAGCCTGTGCTCCGCAACGGGAAAGGCCACAACAAAGAGAGGCCCGTGTACCGAAAAAAAAAAAAAAAAGAAAAAAAAAATCTTCCATACAACGAGGCTACCACTTTTAAGTAAAGGCGAGAACTTCTGAAATGCTTAACTCATTAAAAGAAAATCAGAAAAGTCAGTCTATTGTTAACTAAAGTCATTACTCTGAAACCAAAATAGTCGGTACTTAGGTGTATAATTTTCCCTTCTCTGTACACAAAACTATAATCCCATTGATATTGATGCTCATAAGCATTTTGCCTACCTGACATGCAGTCATAATATAATTACCTAAATAAACTTTGTGTGCTAATAGCACGTAAGCGATGAGCAGATCAAAATCTGGTGACCATGTCTTGTTTGTATATGAATTACCAAAGTGCTAAGAGCTGATTCATACCCTGCACATAATTGGTTTCATCCAAGTGTAAAGCAAAAAATCTGCAGTCAGACAAATGTGATAGGAGTTGCGTGAGGCCCAAAATGTTGTTTGATAAAAAAGTTTTTCCAGCAGCTCACACTGCTTTTCTCAGTGCCTGATATTTGTCATAATGTTCACAGCTATTTTGTACAAGCTTTAGAGCAAGTGCAATATAGTTGTTTTCCTAAACCAGGAATGCAACTTTCCGTGATGCTTCAGTATTTATGGTCTCTGCTTTGCATTTAGATATATAATTCATCAATTTTAAACCTGCAAATGTTATTTTGTGCTTATTCTGTCTAACACTACAATTGTTTTCTTAGCATCAAGAAATGCTGTTTTGAAAATGATATGAAATTTTAATGGTTTTGTGTCACTATTTACTGGCTGCCAAGATATGGTGCTGGGATCTGGAGCAAATGGATCTCTAGCTCAAGTTCTTTTTCTCTGTTTTCATAGTCAGGTCTATAGTCACATTTTTATTTTTCCAGTGACTTGGCAAATTTTTGGAGCTGCAAACTTCATTTATTCAGCAGACACTGAAGTTCTGTTGACCATTTTCCATTTATGTTATTCTTCCCATCACTGATTTTATGCTATAGTGAGGCGTTCCTGAGTCCTGATCAATCTTTGTGAGTTGGAATTATAATACAGCACAGTAATAACAATTTAAAAAACAACTCTAACAAATAAAAACATGAGTGCAAATTATACTAGTCTAAGATCAATTAAACCGTATAGCTGTTTTAGGGCATGAGCAGACTTTCAGGGTATGATATCATTACAGGATTCTTGTGAAAATTATTATGTGTTTCATTTCAAATGGGTGAAATGTATATAAAATAAGAATTATTTAATCACATTGCAAACCCCTAAAAATTGTAAACACTTTTTTTTTTTTTTTGCGGTACGTGGGCCTCTCACTGTTGTGGCCTCTCCCGTTGCGGAGCGCAGGCTCCGGACGCGCAGGCTCAGCGGCCATGGCTCAAGGGCCTAGCCTCTCAGAGGCATATGGGATCTTCCCGGACAGGGGCACGAACCCGTGTCCCCTGCATCGGCAGGCGGACTCAACCACTGCGCCACCAGGGAAGCCCTGCAAACCCTTTTTATACCACATCACAAAGCATTAAGTGCCACCTGCAGTCCACAGACAAAATTATGAGATCATACAGGATACAGGCTGATTTCCATGGTGTATTAAAAGTCTATGCTTTTTCAGAGTCTATTCTTTTCCATAGACTTTTTCCAAAGTCTATTCTTTTCCATTATAGGTTATTACAAGATTTTGAATGTGGTTCCCTGTGCTATACAGTAAATTCTTGTTGTTTATCTATTTTATATATAGAGGTGTGTATCTACTAATCCCATACTCTTAATTTATCCCACCCCACCATTTCCCCTTTGTTAGCCATACATTTGTTTTCTATATCTGTGAGGCTGCTTCTGTTTTGTAAATAAGTTCATTTCAATAAGAAAAAACCCTTCCAAAAAGGAAAGTCTGTGCTTATTCTAATATAACATGGAAGTGAAAAGTGCTTAGAAATTTTACAGCAGAAGAGAGACTCAAATTATTTACAAACTGTGTTTGTATGTGGAGGATAATATTAACATTCCATTAATGTTTATTTTTTACCATAACAACCAGTGAGAGAGTTTGTAACTTCCTTTAGACACAACTGGGAATAATACAACATGGCACAAAGGAAACCAAGATAACTCTTCATTAAGATATAATCTAGTGGGCACATAGGTGATAAATGTGTATATCGCTGCCACGGTGTGCATTACAATAAAGACAACTAACCCAAAACTTTAAGATCATCATTAAAAGATACTTACCACGATTGTTTTACTAGACAGTAAATGTATATCTGAAATGACTAAACTGAGTCATCAGTTGCATACCATAATTTCATTCATATCCTTACAGTATAAAGTTCTAGCATTTGAAAACAATTAGAGCTATACATTTAAAAAAATTAGCCATGCTTCAAAACCTGCTTTCTCTCAGTAGTTATCTGAATTACCAGCTACCAAGTTTGGGATTGTCTGTGATCATGAACAAACTTAAAAGGATTATAAATTCCCAGATACTCCCTTTGGCACTTTTTAATCTGTTTGTAAAATCTTGTCCTGAATAAAAATTTTCATCCTAATTAATAGATTTACAAATCTCATAGCAAATTTCACCAGACCAATTATTTAAGGGAACAAACAAAGCAAAAAATTATAATTCACTGCTTTATTTAATATTATGCATATATTTCAAAATTAAAAATAATTCTTCAGTGATATCTTTCATGTAATATCAAACATCACCAAATAGTTTGCATGTTCCATTTACATAAAGATTTTAATTTTTTTCTTTCTTTCTTTTGAATTTATTTATTTAATTTATTTATTTTTGGCTGCATTGGGTCATTGTTGCTGTGCACGGCTTTTCTCTAGTTGCGGTGAGCGGGGGCTACTCTTTGTTGTGGTGTGTGGGCTTCTCATTGCAGTAGCTTCTCTTGTTGCAGAGCACGGGCTCTAGGCACCCAGCTTCAGGAGTTGTGGCTCGCGGGCTCTGGAGCGCACACTCAGTAATTGTGGCACACGGGCTTAGTTGCTCCGTGGCATGTGGGATCTTCCTGGACCAGGGCTCAAACCCATGTCCTCTGCATTGGCAGGCGGATTCTTAACCACTGCGCCACCAGGGAAGACCTCTTTTTCTTTTTCAAGTGTGTAAAATATATTATTAGAAAAACCTAGGTCTTTTTTTCATGGGACATTGCACAAATGTTAATGTAGTTTAAATTATATTTAAATTATTTTAAAATATTCCACATAAATATTGCACATATTTTTCTTAAAACAATGTTGCAAATAGTATGCATGTCCATACACACACACACACATGCATACACATACACACACATGCACACAGACACACAAAACCCACAAAAAACTGTGAAATTGTCTGGCTTCATTGGCCTTTTGTGATGGCTTACAATTGGCTCATCTACACAGGAGATATTATTAGTTTACACACAAAAACTGTTTCTCTCTTTAATTGTTGTTAAAATGTTGTTAAATCTGTTTAATTGTTTCTTCCTTGGGTAACCAAGTGAAAGTTATATAATTAGAAACAGGTCAGTTCAAATAATGACATTCAAATACTTATTTTTCTCCTAGTGACAGTGTTTTATGGCGTTTGGGAAATGACATTTAGAAATATTCTCAGATCATCACAAAGTTTAAATCATTCACTCTTTACAATTATAGTTTTTCCATATGGCTAGTGTCTTTTAATCATTTCACACTAAAAGGGAATATGTCAGTTTAATAAATATTGTTGAAATGGTGTATAATAAAGACTTCAGGCAGTTTAATAGGTTCTGGACAAGAAATTATTTTCTATTTTCACTGTTCCACCTCACATGCTTGGATCAACCCAGGCTAAGTTCATTGTTGAGTAAGACTTGTATATTTTAATCTATGAGTTTACCTATATTCAACAGTGTCTTCTGACTCCAATATAAATAGTAATGAATAAGTAAGAAGTAAATATCTTTTACAATACAGTTGGCTTTATAAAATTACAGTACTTGTTTGATTGTATATTCCATAGCATTAGAATATTCCCTAATTACACTGTGCCTTTTAATGCCACTTATCATAGGTAAGAGCTAATGAATACAATGTTTGTAAACTTTGAGATGATATTTAGATATTTAGATTTGTAGCAAAACTCTTCAGCCCTGTGTGGAAGGAACTAATCCAGGCCCCTCTCCTAGCTTCTGGTAGTCATGGTCATCCTTCCTTGTAGATGGGTACCTTCTTCCTGTATCTTTCCACATGGTATTCTCCGTGTGTGTGTGTGTGTGTGTGTGTGTATGTGTGTGTATGTATGTACAAAATTTCCCCTTTCTGTAAGCATACAGTCCTATTAGATTAGGGCCCACCCAAATGACCTCATCGTTTTTTTCCAAATAAGGTCACGTTAACAAGTACTTCAATATTTTTGTAGGGGAACACAACTGAATTTACAACACCCAGGAATCATAAAATATGCATGGTATGTACAAATCTCCTTCAGTTAAAGATTTTAGTGTTATCAGATACTTTGCAAGAGGAATCAGACAGACAGCAACAGGACTCTGATTGTGTTGAGAACAGAAGAACATAAAAGTATCTAACAGGTTGTCGCTGAAAAGCATGTAGCCTAATCTGAGCAAACAACTAAAACTGACAGAATTTTTCAAGTTCCAATTTATGGGTTTTGTAAAGTAGGGCCAGTGGTTTGGAAAGAGCAAAAACTTACTAGGGAATATGAATTCCTAAAACAAGCAAACAAAGTCTCCCTATGAGGACAAACTCCTGTCTTGAAGTGATATTGTTAGGAGTATAATCTAACTTCGATAGGACAGAGACAATAGGGGAAAGAAGAGAGATGAAACAGATAAATAATATGTTTTGTCATGTACCACAGTGTTCATTGTAGCACTATGTACAATAGCCGGGACATGGAAGCAACCTAAGTGCCCACCGACAGATGAATGCGTAAAGAAGATGTGGCACGTATACACAATGTAATATTACTCAGCCATAAAAAGAAATGAAATTGAGTTATCTGTAGTGAGGTGGATGGACCTAGAATCTGTCACAGAGTGAAGTAAGTCAGAAAGAGAAAAGCAAATACCGTATACTAACACATATACATGGAATCTGAAAAAAAATTGTTCTGATGAACCTAGGGGGAGGACAGGAATAAAGACACAGATGTAGAGAATAGACTTGAGGTTACGGACAGTGGGAAGGGTAAGCTGGGACTAAGTGTGAGAGTAGCATTGACATATATACACTATAAAATGTAAAATAGATAGCTAGTGGGAAGCAACTGCATGGCACAGGGAGATCAGTTCGGTGCTTTGCGACCACCTAGAGGGGTGGGATGTGGAGAGTGGGAGGGAGATGCCAGAGAGAGGAAATATGGGGATATATACATGCATACAGATGATTCGCTTTGTTATACAGCAGAAACTAACACAACAATGTAAAGCAATTATACTCCAATAAAGATATTTAAAAAAAAATCAGTGTGAGTAGAATGCCACTCTTTACATAAAAACGCAAACCTAAAATGTAAATTAAAATAATAGTATATATAGAGGGTAATACGTTATGGAGTGGAAGCATAGAGGTTAAATTTTAGATATTTAAAAAATATTTTCTTTTCTTTTTTTTTTTTTTTTTTGCAGTACGGGGGCCTCTCACTGTTGTGGCCTCTCCCGTTGCGGAGCACAGGCTCCGGACGCGCAAGCTCAGCGGCCATGGCTCATGGGCCCAGCCGCTCCGGGACATGCGGGATCCTCCCGGACCGGGGCACGAGCCAGTGTCCCCTGCATTGGCAGGCAGACTATCAACAACTGCGCCACCAGGGAAGCCCTTCTTTTTTTTTTTTTAAATACATCTTTATTGGAGTAAAATTGCTTCACAATGCTGTGTTAGTTTCTGTTGTACAACAAAGTGAATCAGCCGTATGCATACATATATCCCCATATCGCCTCCTTCTTGAGCCTCCCTCCCACCCTCCCTGTCCCACCCCTCTACATCTTCGCAAAGCACCAAGCTGATCTCCCTATGCTATGCTGCTGCTTCCCACTATTATTTTACATTTGGTAGTGTATATATGTCAATGCCACTCTTACTTTGCCCCAACTTCCCTTTCCCCCACCCCTGCTGTGTCCTCAAGTCCATTCTCTATGCCTGCATCTTTATTCCTGTCCTGCTACTAGGTTCATCAGTACCATTTTTTCAGATTCCGTATATATGTGTTCTTGATTTGGCTTTGGATCCATGTAAGTATTTTAGAAAAATATAAACAAAACTAATTTTCCAGAAACATCTAAAATTAAAAACTTTATGAAATTTTTAATAATTGATTCTAACAATAAGATACTGTTGTAAATCCAGATGGCAGTAAAATACAAAACATTGCTCAGTGACTTAAAACTACAGTAATTTAACAAAATATCCCTAATGGAATTTACCCTATGAAAATAGCCTGTGAAAATGATAATAAACTTTTTTCAGTGATTATGTTGTTGAAGGTTATGTCTGAATCGTTATGTTGAAACTGTAATGTTAATATTGTAGAATAAAGAAACAAATAGATATAATGAAATCCAAGCTTTTTATTCATGGGAGAAAGGTGATAGTGGTGCAAGATTAAATATATTAAGTAAAAACTTTTACCATGAACTAGAATTAGAATTACAAGTATGAGCTTACTATGTTTTCCATGTTTTACAAAACATACATATTTCCTAGTTTTGTCTATGGGAAATGCTCATTAGTATCCAGAGTGTGGTATATAAACTTCCCAGAAGCATTTGGAGACTTTCCAAGACTTAGATGAAAATTATTGAAGAGTCAAGAAGTACCATGTCATTTAAGAAAGCAAGGAAACTTTCAAAGACTGCTGGGTCATGTCAAAAGGCCTCAGGCATCATCTAAAAAAGGCTCCCATAGGCAAAAATTGGAAAAATGCATATCAATATGAATAATAAGTGCAATGGATTGACATATTAAATATATGTAAACACATTGCTGATATAAGGACAAAAAAAATTTCATTGCTTAACTTTGCAGGAATCTAGAGAAAGAGGAAAAGAGGGGAGAAAAAGAAAAAATAGAACAGAGTAAAAGAAGGGAGAGAGGGAGGAAGGAAAAAGAGTAAGAAAGAAACAGAATATTATCTAAGGAGTAGTCCTGACAAATATTAAGCCTGAATATGATCATATCACAACAAATTTGCAGAAATGCAGAGATTAAAGGAAAATATTAAATGACACAGTGGGAATGAGATTAGAAAATTGCAGACTGTGGGGAACTCTTGAGGACAATCAATCCAATTTTGTCAGTAAATACATTTCAAGGAAAATCATGAAATGGAATTTACAGTTAAAAGAGAATAAGGAGATTGACCAAGTGACTATACGGCTTGGACTATATTTGAATTCTGATTCAAATAGGCAACTGTAAAAAAAAATTTATGTGACAATTTGGAAAATTTTAATGATAATTGATATTTAATCATTTTAATGAATATTTTCAATTATTTATGTGTGAGAATCTGTGTTTGCATTGGGGGGAGGAATCTGTATCTCTTCAAGATACATACCAAAATATTTACAAAAAGTATAGGTTGATGTTTGGAATTCCTTAAAAATAATCCAGAAGTGAAATGGGTATTCGGTATCATATAGATAAAATAATATTGGCATCAGCTGGTAGTAGTTCAAGTCAGCTGATGGGTAAATGGATATTTATTCTATTAATGTTTCTAATATTTAATAATATCTGATATTTCTTATATCACAAAGTTGACAATATTTTTCCAGAATTATAAAAATATTTTTATTTTGAAAGTAATATACAGTTGTATGACAGGAAAAATTGTCATTAGTTTAAAAGAATTGCTAATAGACACCAATGGAGAAATAAACTAATGTCTTTTGAGCCCCAGCTATATGCTAGTCATGAGACTCTATGTGTTATCATAGTCTATTATACATACACTATGGTCATGAGATTGTTGCAATTTAAACTATTCTACAATGTGGGAACTAAAATACTGAAAGTTTTTGAACCAGATGAATATAAACCACATGATTTGAAGATTATCTTGGGCCAGAGCATGACATCTGCAAAGATGTTGCTCTTCTGTTATATCAACTGATGTTTTTGTCCTATATTTGAAGTGCTAATGGATTTAAAGGGTTGCATATCTCATTTCTAAATATATGCAGATATCTATCTGAATTTTGTTCACTGGGTAATCTTTGAGTATCAGAACATCAGGGAGAAAGAAATTTTCCTCTACACTTCTAGGTTCTTCTGGCTGGCCTAAGAACTAAATTGATATGAGACAGATTAACAGCAGAAAAACAAAAGTTTAATAACATACATACATGGGAGAGACCCAGGAGAACTGAGTAACTCACCAAAATGACAAACCTTCCGCTTAAACACCATCTTCAACTAAAGACAAAAATGGTTGTAGGGGTTAATGGTTTGGGACTTAAAAGATGAGAAAAGCAATTTACCTAGAGATGGAAAGCAAATGTTTGTTAAACAAACAAACATACAAACATTTGCAGGGCCAGGCCAAGACAATGGGACACAGAGAGGAATTTTAACAAACAGACTTCACCAGGTTGCTCCCTGTCTACCACACCTAGTTCTCAATACAGTTATCCATGGTGAGGGCTCCATTCCTGGGATGGGTCCTCTATCTGCATTCCTCTAGGCAGTTAGGGAGAAGGTCAAAGTTTCTTCCTGAATCTTTTGAGCCTTGATTGTTTTCAGCTCAAGGCAAATTTTTCTCCCCTGCCAGAGTCATCTGAAAATTGTATTTCCAGGAAATAATTGAAGTAAACATAATTCAAGTTCACACTATTCCCAGTAAAAGCCATCAAAGACAGAAAAAAGAACTTTCTCACTCACACACTCTCAGTGGAAGATAAATCAGTAAAATCAGGCATTGTGAAGAATAAGTTGTCACTATATAGTAAATGTGGTAATGGGCATGCCCTTCCACTTTGAATTTCTAGTTGCATGTATGTATCCTATGTACATATATGTACAAAAATTACATGTACAATTGTACTTGCGTTCATTGTTGAAATATTTTCCATGAATAGGATAAAGATATATATATATTTGGCTTATCCAAATGAAGACTATAGAGGAATGAAAATTAATTTGATTTATATGTATAAGTACATATAAATCAAAAAATCTACAAATTAATATTAAGTAAATACATACTTTGCAAAAATTTATGTAGAGAAACATACCATTTACACAGGTTTTGACTACATGCAATTAGTACTTGATACTTTTATAGCTATCTGACCATGGAAAAATGTATGAACAATGATGAAAAAGGACATATTCCGATTTAAGCATGGAGAAACTCTAGCAGCATGGGAAAGGTAATAAAATCAGTGATGGATTGAAAAAAATATTTTAGTGGTGTCTGTAATACCCAGTACAGTGTTAAATAGAAAGGGAGGGCTTCCCTGGTGGCACAGTGGTTGAGAGTCCGCCTGCCGATGCGGGGGACATGGGTTCGTGCCCCGGTCCAGGAAGATCCCACATGCCGCGGAGCGGCTGGGCCCGTGAGCCATGGCTGCTGAGCCTGTGCGTCCGGAGCTTGTGCTCCACAACGGGAGAGGCCACAACAGTGAGAGATCCTCGTACCGCAAAAAAAAGAAAGAAAGGAAGAGAGGACATTCTTGCTCATGATCTATTAAGGATGACGTTAACAATGGGTTTTTCAAAGGTGCCCTATATCAAGATTGAAGTTCTCCTCTATTCCTATTTTTCTTAAATATTTAGTTATCATGAAAGGTATTGGATTTTGTCAAATGCTTTCTCTTTTCCTATTGAGATGATCACATGTTTTATTTCTTATTAATATGATGCATTACACTACATTTTATCTTTTATTAATACAGATTATTACATTGATTGATGTTCATATATTGAACCAATGTTGCATTTCTGGGATAAACCCTTCTTGTTTAAGGAGTGTAAACCAAATTTACATGTTGATGGAGTTTTTCTACATTTGTTATTATTTACAGAGATTTTGCATCTGTATTTAGAAAGAATATTTGTCAGTAGTTCTGGTAATGTCTTTTTCTGGTTTTGGTGTCAGAGTCCTTACTCTTTTATTTTTTGGAAGATTTTTTAAAGGATTTTTTAAAGGGTTAGTCTCAATTCTTCTCTAAACATTTACTTGAATTTACCAATTACCATCTGGTCCAGGACTTTTTTGTGTGGGAATTGCTTTATTTACTAATTTAGTCTCTTTACTTGTCATAGGTCTAGTTCTTCAGATATGAGTTCCTTTATTCTTTCAAAATATTTAAATGGCTCGTTTAAAATTTTATACAGTAAATTCAATGTCTGCACTTCTTCAGGGACAGCTTCTATTGACTGCTTTTCCAGTGTATGACACATACTTTCTTCTTTTTTGTAGGTATTGTAATTTTATTTTGTTGAAAACAGGACGTTTCAAATAATATATTGGGGCAACTCTAGCAATCAAATCCCCTCCCACAGAACTTGTTCTTATTATTGCTATTTGTTCCTTTGGTAAGTTTTCTTAGCTAATAAAATGAATTTTGTATTCTTTGTTGTGTGGCTATTGAAGTCTGAGCTTAGAGAGCTTTGTGTTCAGCTAATGATTGGTCAGAGATTTCCTTAAAGTCTTTGAAACAATAAGACTCTGACGCTGTGCCAAGGGGATCTTTGTTTATTTGGAAGCTCACCTTCAATATTCTGTGGATAGTTTAAAACTCTGCCTTAGTTTTCTCTTCCTGCTTGAGCAAAGCCTCATGGTTAGCCAGAAAAAAATGATGAGAAATATCTAAGGTCTAATCAGGGCATGCACACAGCCCTACATGTGTGTGTGTGATATTTTAGATTTTCAGGAATATGTCAGAGCTTCTCAAAGCCCCCTATACACAGGTTTAGTGCTGACTGTTTGGTCAGCTCTTGTTTGCCCCAACTATTACTGTATTAAGCATTTAGGCAGCTGTGATGCTCAGCAGTCATCACTGATTATTTCTGACAAATACCCAGGGGGAAAAATTGTTCATGGTGATCAAGTTCTGAGGCAGGTCAAATAAAATAAATTCTGTGGGTGGGACTTACCAGGGAACTGCCAGGCAGGTCAGATAATGTAAAAATTTTCTGCACACAGTAAATTTGTACAGTTCCAAACCCATATTGCTTCCTCCAGTGTCTGCTAGGCTGCTAGGTTTCACCAGATACTGTGGTTGCAAGGCTTTTGGGCTACAAGGTCACTACAAGACTAGGTGAGAAGGTGATGGGAATAAGCCAAGTTAAAAGGCCACAAAGATCACTTTGTGTGCTTGCTTACGGATATCTAGATCTATAAATCTAGATCTATATATATATATTGTAGATATATACACAGATGTAGATGTGTACACACATACACCACAAATTCCCCTCAGAGTGTTGTAAGTCTGAGTTTCATGTTTAGAATTGTGGAAAAGTTTTTGATATTGATAATTTTCTAGTGTTGTTATTATTTTTATGGAGGGTTGGATGTTCCAAGGTCCTTACTCCACTATTTGCACTGACATCATTCATTTCCTTTCCTTTTAAAAAGAAAACTCTATTTGATTTACTTGAGTATTTTCTGTGTCTGGTCTTGCTGACAATCGGACCTACTATAGACAGTTTTCAGTACACTGCCCACACAGTTTCTTATCTTTGATCTCTCTCTTCCTTCAAACTTCACTATAATATTTTTCTCCAGTGATACTCTTAAAATAAGTTATTTCTCCTAACAAATAAAAATTCAATATCTGGGTTTGTTTTTGTTGCTGTTATTAACCAAGAGCATTTATTACTACAAAAACAAAGTCACTGGGAGAAGTGAAGGCACTGGACCCTCTGGGAAATGGAGGGAAACTGGGGTTTGTTATCGAGCCTAGTCAGATTTAAGAAATGAGACAGATAATTAAATTATTCTCTGTGCTCACCTAGAATCAAGTTATCATTGGAGTCAGACTTTGGAAGAAATTCTGTATCAGCTACTGTAGAATAGATCATGGAGAAATCTGGGACTGCAACATGAAGTGGCATTTTTCAAAGGCACTGGATAGTTTAAGAAGGAGAATGACAGCCTAGGAGGCTTATATTCTGGATGAATGCATACTAAAGCCCAGGGGCTTTCTAAGACAGTTCTAAAAGAATGTGTTAGTTGCAGCCACAGGGCTGAGATAGCTGAAAACAAAACATCAATTTTAATCCAAGGGTTAAGAAGAAGAGCCTTTGAAGGCCCGTTCTTGTCAGGGAAGCTTTGTGAAAATAAGTGTGTATAAGAGATTCTTATGCTAATCCTGGGGATGTGAAAGAGACCTCAGAATAAGGAGACTGCTCTGAATGCCCAAGCCCTAGTGTACTATTTGTGACAACAAAAGACTCTCTCTTTCTTGCCTATTTGAGGAACCTGTTCCAAAACCTTCCTTGAATAAAAGCACCATAAAGTCATTGAAAGGGGGCGCTCTTTTCCTTTGGCACTGTCCCAACAATCTACAACCTCTCCCAAGAAACAACTAGAGTCACATATCTGCATAATCTCAGGGCCACTAACTGTTAAACATGGAAGGATAAGCATTAGAGAGCATACTATTGCAAAACTTTGCTAATTTTTTTTCAATATATTTTCAAGAATAGATTCTAAGACTAAATAAAGAAGGACTTGACTTTATATTAGGCTGAAAATTTTATTTGTGCTTCTAATTACAAAAACGGTAGTGTGAAGGGAGAGGGGGAAGATGGCGGAAGAGTAGACGCGGAGATCACCTTCCTGCCCACAGATACATCAGAAATACATCTACACGTGGAACAACTCCTACAGAACACCTACTGAACGCTGGCAGAAGACCTCAGACCTCCTAAAAGGCAAGAAAGTCCCCACGTACCTGGGTAGGGCAAAAGAAAAAAGAATAAACAGAGACAAAAGAATAGGGATGGGACCTGCACCAGTGGGAGGGAGCTGTGAAGGAGGAAAGGTTTCCACACACTAGAAGCCCCTTCGCAGGCGGAGACTGCGGGTGGCGGAGAGGGGTAGCTTCGGGGCCGCGGAGGAGAGCGAAGCCACAGGGGTGCGGAGGGAAAAGCGGAGAGATTCCTGCACAGAGGATCGGTGCCGACCATCACTCACCAGCCCGGGAGGCTTGTCTGCTCACCCGCCGGGGCGGGCGGGGCTGGGAGCTGAGGGAGAGGACTGGGATTGGCAGCGTGAACACAGCCTGAAGGGGTTAGTGCACCACGCCTAGCCGGGAGGGAGTCTGGGGAAAAGTCTGGAGCTGCCGAAGAGGCAAGAAACTTTTTCTTCCCTCTTTGTTTCCTGGTGCGAGAGGAGAGGGGATTAACAGTGCTGCTTAAAGGAGCTCCAGAGACGGGGGGGGGGGGGGTGGGGGGGTGGGGGGGGCGCGAGCCGCAGTTAACAGCGCGGACCCCAGAGGGGCATGAGACGCTAAGGCTGCTGCTGCCGCCACCAAGAACCCTGTGTGCGAGCACAGGTCACTCTCCCCACCTCCCTTCTGGGGAGCCTGTGCAGCCCGCCACTGCTAGGGTGCCGTGATCCAGGGACAACTTAACCGGGAGAACGCACAGCGCGCCTCAGGCTGGTGCAACGTCATGCCGGCCTCTGTCGCTGCAGGCCTACCCCGCACTCCGTGCCCCTCCCCCCCCCACGCCTGAGTGAGCCAGAGCCCTCGAATCAGCGGCTCCTTTAACCCCGTCCTGTCTGAGCGAAGAACAGACGCCCTCCGGCGACCTACACGCAGAGGCAGGGCCAAATCCAAAGCTGAGCCCCGGGAGCTGTGAGAACAAAGAAGAGAAAGGGAAATCTCTCCCAGCAGCCTCAGGAGCAGCGGATTAAATCTCCACAATCAACCTGATGTACCCTGCATCTGTGGAATACCTGAATAAACAACAAATCATCCCAAATTGATGAGGTGGACTTTGAGAGCAAGATTTATTATTTTTTCCCCTTTTCCTCTTTTTGTGAATGTGTATGTGTATGCTTCTATGTGAGATTTTGTCTGTATAGCTTTGCTTCCACCATTTGTCCAAGGGTTCTATCCATCCGTTTATTATTTTTTTTTTACTTAAAATTTTTTTTTCTTAATAACTTTTTATTTTAATAACTTTATTTTTTATTTTTTCTTACTTTATTTTATTTTATCCTCTTTCTTTCTTTCTTCCTTCCTTTCTTTCTTCATTTTCTCCATTTTATTCTGAGCCGTGTGGATGAAAGGCTCTTGATGCTGCACCCAGGAGTCAGTGCTGTGCCTCTGAGGTGGGAGAGCCAACTTCAGGACACTGGTCCACAAGAGACCTCCCAGCTCCATGGAATATCAAATGGCAAAAATCTCCCAGAGATCTCCATCTCAACACCAACACCCAACTTCACTCAACGACCAGCAAGCTACAGTGCTGGACACCCTATGCCAAACAACTAGCAACACAGGAACACAATCCCACCCATTAGCAGACAGGCTGCCTAAAATCATAATAAGTCCACAGACACCCCAAAACACACCACCAGACGTGGAACTGCCCACCAGAAACACAAGATCCAGCCTCATCCACCAGAACACAGGCACTAGTCCCCTCCACCAGGAAGCCTACACAACCCACTGAACCAACTTTAGCCACTGGGTACAGACGCCAAAAACAACAGGAACTACGAACCTGTAGCCTGCAAAAAGGAGACCCCAAACACAGTCAGATAAGCAAAATGAGAAGAAAGAAAAACATGCAGCTGATGAAGAGCAAGATGAAAACCCACCAGACCTAACAAATGAAGAGGAAATAGGCAGTCTACCTAAAAAAGAATTCAGAATAATTATAGTAAAGAGGATCCAAAATCTTGGAAATAGAATAGACAAAATGCAAGAAACATTTAACAAGGACCTAGAAGAACTAAAGATGAAACAAGCAACAATGAACAACACAATAAATGAAATTAAAAATACTCTAGAAGGAATCAATAGCAGAATAACTGAGGCAGAAGAACGGATAAGTGACCTGAAAGATAAAATAGTGGAAATAACTACTGCAGAGCAGAATAAAGAAAAAAGAATGAAAAGAGCTGAGGACATTTTTCAGAGACCTCTGGGACAACATTAAATGCACCAACATGCGAACTATAGGGGTTCCTGAAGAAGAAGAGAAAAAGAAAGGGACTGAGAAAATATTTGAAGAGGTTATAGTTGAAAACTTCCCTAATATGGGAAAGGAAATAGGTAATCAAGTCCAGGAAGCACAGAGAGTTCCATACAAGATAAATCTAAGGAGAAACACGCCAAGACACATATTAATCAAACTGTCAAAAATTAAATACAAAGAAAACATATTAAAAGCAGCAAGGGAAATACAACAAATAACACACAAGGGAATCCCCATAAGGTTAACAGCTGATCTTTCATCAGAAACTCTGCAAGCCAGAAGGGACTGGCAGGACATATTTAAAGTGATGAAGGAGAAAAACCTAAAACAAAGATTACTCTACCCAGCAAGGATCTCATTCAGATTTGATGGAGAAATTAAAACTTATGCAGACAAGCAAAAGTTGAGAGTTCAACACCACAAAACCAGCTGTACAACAAATGCTAAAGGATCTTCTCTAGGCAAGAAACACAAGAGAAGGAAAAGACCTACAATAAGAAACATAAAACAATTAAGAAAATGGGAATAGGAATATACATGTCGATAATTACCTCAAATTTAAATGGATTACATGCTCTCACCAAAAGACACAGACTGGCTGAATGGATACAAAAACAAGACCCATATATGTGCTGCCTACAAGAGACCCACTTCAGACCTAGAGACAGACTGAAAGTGAGGGGATGGAAAAAGATATTGCATGCAAATGGAAACCAAAAGAAAGCTGGAGTACCAATTCTCATATCAGACAAAATAGACTTAAAATAAAGACTATTAGAAGAGACAAAGAAGGACACTACACAATGATCAAGGGATCGATCTAAGGAGAAGATATAACAATTGTAAATATTTATGCACCCAACATAGGAGCACCTCATTACATAAGGCAAATACTAACAGCCATAAAAGGGGAAATCAACTGTAACTCATTCATAGTAGGGGATTTTAACACCCCACTTTCACCAATGGACAGGTCATCCAAAATGAAAATAAATAAGGAAACACAAGCTTTAAAAGATACATTAAACAAGATGGACTTAATTGATATTTATAGGACATTCCATCCAAAAACAACAGAATACACATTTTTCTCAAGTGCTCATGGCACATTCTCCAGGATAGGTCATATCTTGGGTCACAAATCAAGCCTTGGTAAATCTAAGAAAATTGAAATTGTATCAAGTATCTTTTTCGACCACAAAGCTATGAGACTAGATATCAATTACAGGAAAAGATCTGTAAAAAATACAAACACATGGAGGCTAAACAACACACTACTTAATAACGAAGTGATCACTGAAGAACTCAAAGAGGAAATCAAAACATACCTAGAAACAAATGAGAATGGAGACACTACGACCCAAAATCTATGGGATGCAGCAAAAGTAGTTCTAAGTGAGAAGTTTATAGCAATACAATCCTACCTTAAGAAACAGGAAACATCTCAAATAAACAACTTAACCTTGCACCTAAAACAATTAGAGAAAGAAGAATACTAAAACCCCAAAGTTAGCAGAAGGAAAGAAATCATAAAGATCAGATGAGAAATAAAAGAAAAAGAAATGAAGGAAACGATAGCAAAGATCAACAAAACTAAAAGCTGTTTCTTTGAGAAGGTAAACAAAATTGATAAACCATTAGCCAGACTCAGCAAGAAAAAAAGGGGGAAGACTCAAATCCATAGAATTAGAAATGAAAAAGGAGAAGTAACAACTGACACTGCAGAAATACAAAAGATCATGAGAGATTATTACAAGCAACTCTATGCTAATAAAATGGACAGGGCTTCCCTGGTGGCACAGTAGTTGATAGTCTGCCTGCCAATGCAGGTGACACATGTTCGTGCCCCGGTCTGGGAAGATCCCACATGCCACAGAGTGGCTAGGACCGTGAGCCATGGCTACTGAGCCTGTGTGTCCAGAGCCTGTGCTCCACAACAGGAGAGGCCACAACAGTGACAGGCCCACATACTGCAAAAAAAAATAATAATAATAATAAATAAATAAATAAATAAATAAATAAATAAATAAATAAATAAAATGGACAACCTGGAAGAAATGGACAGATTCTTAGAAATACACAATCTGCCAAGACTGAATCAGGAAGAAATAGAAAATATGAACAGACCAAACACAAGCACTGAAATTGAAACTGTGATTAAAAATCTTCCAATAAACAAAAGCCCAGGAGAAGATGGCTGCACAGGCGAATTCTGTCAAACATTTAGAGAACAGCTAACACCTATCCTTCTCAAACTCTTCCAAAATATAGCAGAGGGAGTAACACTCCCAAACACATTCTACGAGACAACCATCACCCTGATACCAAAACCGGACAAGGATGTCACAATGAAAGAAAACTACAGGCCAATATCACTGATGAACATAGATGCAAAAATCCTCAACAAAATACTAGCAAACAGAATCCAACAGCACTTTAAGAGGATCATACACCATGATGAAGTGGGGTTTATTCCAGGAATGCACAGTTTCCTCAATATATCCAAATCAATCAATGTGATCCTCGATATCAACAAATTGAAGAAGAAAAACCATATGGTCATCTCAATAGATGCAGAGAAATCTTTTGACAAAATTCAACACCCATTTATGACAAAAACCCTCCAGAAAGTAGGCATAGAGGGAACTTTTCTCAACATAATAAAGGCCATATATGACAAACCCACAAACAACATCATCCTCAATGGTGAAAAACTGAAAGCATTTCCACTAAGATCAGGAACAAGAAAAGGTTGCCCACTCTCACCACTCTTATTCAACATAGTTTTGGAAGTTTTAGCCACAGCAATCAGAGAAGAAAAGGAAATAAAAGGAATCCAAATTGGAAAAGAAAATGTAAAGCTGGCGCTGTTTATAGATGACATGATATTATACATAGAGAACCCTAAAGATGCTACCAGAAAACTACTAGAGCTAATCAGTAAATTTGGTAAAGTAGCAGGATACAAAATTAATGCACAGAAATCTCTGGCATTCCTATACACTAATGATGAAAAATCTGAAATGAAATCAAGAAAACACTCCCATTTACCATTGCAACAAAAAGAATAAAATATCTAGGAATAAACCTACCTAAGGGGACAAAAGACCTGTATGCAGAAATGATGAAAGACACTGATGAAAGAAATGAAAGATGATACAAATAGGTGGAGAGATATACCATGTTCTTGGATTGGAAGAATCAACATTGTGAAAATGACTCTAGTACCTAAAGCAATCTACGGATTCAATGCAATCCCTATCAAACTACCAATGGCATTTTTCACATAACTAGAACAAAAAAAAATTCAAAATTTGTATGGAAACACAAAAGACCCTGAATAGCCAAAGCAATCTTGGGAACTAGAAATGGAACTGGAGGAATCAGGCTCCCTGACTTCAGACTATATTACAAAGCTACAGTAATCAAGACAGTATGGTAATGGCACAGAAACAGAAAGATAGATCAATGGAACAGGATAGAAAGCCCAGAGATAAACCCATGCACATATGGTCACCTTATCTTTGATAAAAGAGGCAGGAATATACAGTGGAGAAAGGACAGTCTCTTCAATAAATGGTGCTGGGAAAACTGGACAGGTACATGTAAAAGTATGAGATTAGAACACTCAATAACACCATACACAAAAAGAAACTCAAAATGGATTAAAGACCTAAATGTAAGGCCAGAAACTATCAAACTATTAGAGGAAAACATAGACAAAACACTCTATATATAAATCACAGCAAGATCCTTTTTGACCCACCTCCTAGAGAAATGGAAATAAAAACAAAAATAAACAAATGGGACCTAATGAAACTTCAAAGCTTTTGCACAGCAAAGGAAACCATAAACAAGACCAAAAGACAACCTTCAGAATGGGAGAAAATATTTGCAAATGAAGCAACTGACAAAGGATTAATCTCCAAAATATACAAGCAGTTCATGCAGCTCAATAACAAAAAAACAAATAACCCAATCCAAAAATGGGCAGAAGACCTAAATAGACATTTCTCCAAAGAAGACATACAGAGTGCCAACAAACACATGAAAGAATGCCCAACATCATTAATCATTAGAGAAATGCAGATCAAAACTACAATATATCATCTCACACTGGTCAGAATAGCCATCATCAAAAAATCTACAGGGCTAGGGCTTTCCTGGTGGTGCAGTGCTTGAGAGTCCGCCGGCCAATGCAACAGACATGGGTTTGTGTCCCAGTCTGGGAAGATCCCACATGCCATGGGGCGGCTCCACCCGTGAGCCATGGCCACTGAGCCTGCGCGTCTGGCGCCTGTGCTCCGCAACTGGAGAGTCCACAACAGTGAGAGGCCCGTGTACCGCAAAAAAAAAAAAAAAAAAAAAAAAAAAAGTAAGAAAATATCTACAGGACTTCCCTTGGGGCGCAGTGGTTGAGAATCTGCCGGCTAATGCTGGGGACACGGGTTCGAGCCCTGCTCTTGGAAGATCCCACATGCCACGGAGCAACTTGGCCCGTGAGCCACAACTACTGAGCCTGCGCGTCTGAAACCTGTGCTACACAACAAGAGAGGCCGTGATAGTGAGAGGCCTGGGCACCACGATGAAGAGTGACTCGCACTTGCCACAACTAGAGAAAGCCCTTGCACAGAAATGAGGACTCAACACAGCCATAAATAAATAAATAAATGTTGGATTAAAAAAAAAATCTACAGACAATAAATGCTGGAGAGGGTGTGGAGAAAAGGGAACCCTCTTGCACTGTTGGTGGGAATGTAAATTGATACAGCCACTATGTAGAACGGTATGGAGGTTCCTTAAAAAACTAAAAATAGAACCACCATATGACCCAGCAATCCCACTACTGGGCATATACACTGAGAAAACCATAATTGGAAAAGAGTCATATACCAAAATGTTCATTGCAGCACTGTTTACAATAGCCAGGACGTGGAAGCAACATAAGTGTCCATCAACAGATGAATTGATAAAGAAGATGTGGCACATATACACAATGAAATATTATTCAGCCATGAAAAGAAACGAAATTGAGTTATTTGTAGTGAAGTGGATGGACCTAGAGTCTGTCATTCAGAGTGAAGTAAGTCAGAAAGAGAAAAAAAATGCTGTATGCTAACACATATATATGGAATCTGAAAAAAAAAAAAAAGTCATGATGATCCTAGGTGCAAGATAGGAATAAAGACACAGACCTACTAGAGAATGGACTTTAGGACATGGGGAGTGGGAAGGGTAAGCTGGGAGAAAGTGAGAGAGTGGCATGGATATATATGCACTACGAAACGTGAAATAGATAACTAGTCGGAAGCAGCCGCATAGCACAGGGAAATCATCTTGGTGCTTTGTGACCACCTACAGGGGTGGGATAGGGAGGGTGGGAGGGAGGGAGATGCAAGAGGGAAGAGATATGGGAACATATATATATGTATAGCTGATTCACTTTGTTATAAAGCAGAAACCAGCACACCATTGTAAAGCAATTATACTCCAATAAAGATGTTAAAAGAAAAATACCACAGACTGAGAAGCTCATGTACAACAGAAATTTATTTTTCACAGTTCTGCAGGTTGGAAATGCAAGATCAGGATACCAGCATGATTGGGTTCTCATGAAGGACCTCCTTGCCTACTTCCTACTGTGTCCTTAAGTGGTGAGAGGGACAAGGGCTTCTTTAATAATGGCACTAACTCTCATTCATAAGGGATCTGCCCTCATGACCTAATCTCTTCCCTCATGATCTAATCTCTTCCCAAAGGCTCCAAATCTTATAACATTACCTTGGGCATTAGAATTTGAAAATGTGAATTTTGAGGGGACACAAACATTCAGAACACTGCAGTTGGAGAGTAGAGGTGAATAAATGGGGCAGAGAGGATTTTTAGGGAAGTAAAAATTCTGTGGGTGATACTATAACAATGAGTACATGTCATTACGCATTTGTCCAAACTGATAGAATATACACCACCAAGAGTGAACCCTAATGTAAACTATGAACTTTGGTGAGTTAACATAGGCTCATCATGTGTAACAAGTGTACAACACTGGTGGAGGATGTTGATAACAAGGAAGGCTATGAATTTGTAGGGCTAAGGGTATATTGGAAATCTCCGTACCCTCCTTTCTATTTGGCTGTGAACTTAAAACTGCTCTAAAAAAAAACATGTCTTGGGCTTCCCTAGTGGCACAGTGGTTGAGAGTCCGCCTGCCAATGCAGGAGACACGGCTTCGTGCCCCGGTCCGGGAAGATCCCCCATGCCGCGGAGCGGCTGGGCCCGTGAGCCATGGCCGCTGAGCTTGTGCGTCCGGAGCCTGTGCTCTACAACGGGGGAGGCCCCAACAGTGAGAGGCCTGCGTACCGCAAAAACAAAACAAAACAAAACAAAAACACGTCTTTAAAAATTATATTGGGTAAACTGATGTGCTCTAAGTCAGGGGTCCCCAACCCCCAGGCTACAGACCTGTACTGGCCCTCGGGCTGTTATGAACCGGGGCCTCACAGCAGGAGGTGAGCAGTGGGTGAGGGAGCAAAGCTTCATCTGCCACTCCCCATCGCTCCCCATCGCTCTCATTACCACTTGAACCATCCCTCCTACCACCACCATCTGTGGAAAAATTATCTTCCATGAAACCGATCCCTGCTGCAAAAATGGTTGAGGACTGCTGCTCTAAGTAATATTTCTTTCTAAACTTTGGACTCCCTCCCATTAAGTTAGAAATGCAATGCTTAAAACGACTTGAGATTTTGAAAACCACATATGCAAAATTGGATATGCTTCTCCCCAAAATTTACTGAATGAATGGAAAAGTGTCGAGACTTGATAGGGTTCCAAACAGAAAGAAGTTTCTTATTTTTTTTTACACGCATCATGAAATGTTTATTATAATAAGTTTAGGGAACATCCATCATCTCATAGATACAAAATTAAAGAAATAAAAACAAAATTTTTCTTGTGACGAGAACTCAGGATTTATTCTCTTAACAACTTTTATATATAACATATAGCAGTTAATTATATTTATCATGTTTTACATTACATCCCTAGTACTTATTTATAACTGGAAATTTGAAGGTGGTCAAAAGTTACAAAAGTTAAAGAAGTTTCTTTATTTAAAGTGGGAATACATTCAGCTTCAAAACTCCATTCTCTGTGTTAGTCAATTCAACATTACATAGGATGTCTCAGGCAGAATAGCATCATGTGTGGATATCCTGCAGTAAACCCTGAAATAAAATGTGCAAAAATAGCTCCCTATGGTTTTATTCTAAAACTACGTCTTTTTTGGCAAGTAGCTATTCTTCTTTGGGACATAACTCACAGAGCACTAACTTAGGTGGAGAATGAATATCTTTTTAAACATTGGGAAACAGGTAGCTATGAGTGTGAGCTGTCTATCAGGAAGCAGGCTCTATCTTCTATACCTAGCCCCCAAATAAGATACTACCTGTATTTACAAATCAAGCATTGCTGGCAGTATGCCAAATCAAGTTCTGGAGATAAGGTGTGATTTTATCCATTAGGCATGCTCTTGATCAAATTTATTAAACAGCTAATGAACTCATTTTATTTCTATAATTTTCTGCAAAGAAGTTTAGGATGCTTTACCAAAAAATAAATAAAGTACAATTTTTTGTAAACAAATATAAAGCATTAGGACTTTTCTATATATGTTTTGTTATACATAAGCACTAATAGAACACCTTAGGTTGGTTTGAACAAATGTGAAAAAAGATCATTTGTGCTGTGAATTCAAATAATAGTAGTAGAGGTTTGGGTTGAAAAAATCTGATAAAATTTCATCAATAAAAATAAAATTTAAATTGGTTTTGAGGATTTGGTTTGGAGGAGGCAGACTATTAGATTCTGAGGACAAAATATTGAACAATGCATATAATGGTCCAGCTACTCTAAACTACTGTTTGATATAAACAAACAAATGGATTCTTAAAATACAGTATGGTAAAAAATTAAGATGGTAGAAACAGAGAGTGTTATGGATGTTTAGAAAGATGGGCATTTAAGCCAGATTTAGGGTGGTAGGAATAGATTATCTTTTCTGGGACAATTTAAGCTTATGTTGGTGCTTAAGGAGTGAGTTGGAATTAGCTAGGCAATGAAGGGAAAGAATGTTCCAAGATAATAGAATCTTATGTCTGTAACCTGGAAGTGGTTTCATTCTTTGATCAGGAAATCAAAGTAATCAGTAGAATGGAGTAAGGTGGTTTGGATGGTAAGAGATGAAGCACTAAAGTTTTCAGGGGCTATATTATGTGGGGCTTTGTAAACCAGGGTAAGACATTTACAGTGAGACTTATGGAGGGCAATTAAAGTTTATTATCTAAAGCAGAAAGAAGGCAAAAAATCACTCAGAGGATTTTGCAGAAATCTAGATTAAACAATGAAGATGGGCAACAGCAGAGTGATGGTCAAGGGAAATGTAGGAATTTATACAGAATTGAGAGAATGTTATGAAGTCTGACTGGTAGCACATTATTAGATATAAAGTTGAGAGAGACAGATAAATTGATTACATTTCTACATTCAATATAACCTCCCTAATGTTTGGTTTAAATCATTGATCAGATCATAATGTCATTTATTAAGATACAAAGCATAGGCAGAGGTACATGTTTGGGGTAGAAAATTAAGAGTCCCACTGTGGACATGTTATTTGTGAGATATTTATATTGTAGTCACAAATAGATGCTTGGATAATCAGGTCTATTTCTAAAACAAAATAAAGCTCAAGATACGATTTGGGAATCATCCTTCTGGTGATAATGTGTGAAGTCACCAGGGCTCATGCTATGGACTATGTTTTTAGGCAGAATGAGAAAAGTAGAGGCATATATAGAGTTTCTGTAAAAGTCAACATTGTATTTTCTCAGCGAGAAAGTGGACATGGATGAGGGGGCAGAGAAAGTGTATGCAAGTGTAAAAATTAATAAATGAAAATCTCAATTGAATAAAGTGGACACACCAGCAGGGGGAGCTCTCACACCCTGTGACAATAGTCAAGCCCAACAGGAAGACAAAATGCTCTGCTTTCCTGGTAAGGAGTCAGCCAATAAAAAGCCATGGACTCTTCACTTGCTATAACCTTCCCAACTTCCTTTTTCCCTCTATAAAAGAGTATTCCTTCCCTTGTGGATGGGAGGACTTGTGCATGGCTCACCATTGTTGCAGGTCCTGAACTGCAATTCTTGTCTGATTCTGAATAACTCATCTTTTCTGGAGAAATATCTGGTAGTCTATTTGTTTCAGGTCAATATAACTGAGTGAGGGGAAAAAAAAACAAAAACAAACAAACAAACAAAAAACTAGGAAGGTGCAATACCATGAAAGGCATATTAGAAATAGTTCAAGATAAACATAGTGTTGTCATGATTAAAAAAAAAAAAGTCAATGTGCTAGGTGGTTAGGTGAGAAAAAAAAATAAAAAAATGCACTGCAGATTTAGTAAAAGAAGCTCACCAATATTGGCAAGAAAAAATTCACTGGAATATTGCAGTTCAATCGAGAATTGTAGACAACTTAGATGTGAATAAAAGGGAGTTAAAAGAGTAGAGACAGTGGGATGCACATCTGTTTTAAGACTATGTTGGGTATGATATAGGGTGGTAATTTGAGAGAGCAATATGATAGACAAAAGTCTTTCTTTATGGGAGACAGGTAAGCACATTCATGCCTGTAAATGCTGATTTGTTATTAGAGAGGGAAATAGTTAAGATATTAACAGGGTCATAGAAATTCCATATAAGGGAAGGTGTGTTAATTTACTGGGACTTCTAACTGATTTTCTCATCATTATATTGATTCAAACATATGAACCAGCATTTCTCAATCTCAGTATTGTTGACTTTTGGGATTGGACAATTCTTTGCTGTAAGATGCTGTTCCTGTGACTTGTAGAATATTTAGAAGCACATTTGACCTCTATACCCTAGATGCTAATAGCACCACTCTCAGTCATGACAACTAAAAATAGCTCCAGTCATTACCACTATACTCTGAGGAAGGGCAAAGTCACCCTATTTGGGAACTGCTGATCTAGCCTAAAGAATAAATTTTAAAACTAAAATTCTAACAATGTTTTCAGTCTCTAGAATGCAATTATGAATGTGTATTAATTTTATTTTAATCACTCTGTAAAGAAAGAAACATATCTTAACATATATTTTATTTGGAGAGGTTTTAATGTTTGCATTCTAATAAAGTGAAATCTTTTAAAAATTAACATGGCACTTTAGGTTCGTTATAGTTTGCAACTCACTTTAATTGAGTGGTTTTACAGTGTGGAAACTACAGTTATCCTTTAAGAACCTAATTTAGAAGTTAGTGTTCAAGTTATGAAAATAGCCTTAGGAAAAAAATGGGGTGAAAAATGGGGCCCATCTTATCAAATTTAATATTACCTGAAGAAATGAGACTAGCTGGTGTAATTTGGAAAAAAGGAGTTTATAACTCAGAGTAGTACTTTGGAAGAAATAGAGAATTCAGAGTGAGTAAATATATTAATAACACAAGTGATGTTTTCCACAAAATATCCACCATAGATTCTGTCAGATCCTTTAGCAAAAAAAACACTGTTAGGCATGCTATGATTGAAAATGTTACTTTAAAAAACCACATATTTTTGAAGATATAAACACATGCTTTACTCTTGAGCTCTTAGGCTCTTTTTAGTGGATTCCTTTAAATCAGGAGTCCTGACTTATTTTGTGTAACTTGGATCCCTTTGGCAGTTTGCTAGAGTAGGATGGATTCCTTCTCAGAGTGCATATATTCTTTTTAAATCTATGAAATAAAATTACAAAGTAAACTAATTATATTGAAATATAGATATCAAATTTTTAAAATATTGAATGATATAGTAATGTAAATACTTTTAAATAAATGCATTAAAAATGAATTGGTGACAGGTATAATAGCAGCATAATTTCACAGAATGGATAAGTGCATATGCTGTATTGCAATCTATGTAGTATCTGGTATGACAATATTTATGGTTTGCATTAAGCCAAAGGTTCTGCTACTACTGTGATTTTCCACCTGTATTGATAAGTGAAAGCAATACTAAAATTCATTCAGAGGTTAGTTAAAATAAAGAAATATTTTTTTTTCCAAAATGAATTCATGGTTCACTGAAATTTTATCCTTTGGTTACTGGAGTTCTTTGGAAGAATGGATGCTTTAAAACGACATTTCAATGCTTCTTAGCCACTTTTTGTACTACTGTTTGCATAGTTTAAGAATAAAGGGAGTGGAAGTCAAAAATTGCATTTACAGTTTGTTATGAACACTCATTTATTAATGATTAAAATGGAAGAATCTTAGCGCATGATCTGATTAGACATCAACAGTGTGTACTAAGTTCTTTGCTGTTCGATGATGGAAACGGCTATTCATTTATTGTTCACCTGTAATGTAGCCAGCATGTTTAGTCACAAAATTCTGCCAACATCCTGAATCAGCTTGGAAACACCTTCCCAGAGCCTCCAGGTGTAAAATCTGTATTGCCATGGCATCATATTTATGACATAATTTAAATGAAAAAAAAGCATAATATATGTGATGCAATTTCAATTATATATATCAGCATTTCCTAACATCTTTTAAGAATTTTTTTTAATAATATGATATGCTTTTTAAAATTTTTATTTTATATTGGAGTATAGTTGGTTAACAATGTTGTGTTAGTTTCATAAAATGTTAGTGTCCTGAGATGTAATTACATGTATTTTGAGAAAAACTATCTACAGATGTTGAAAGTTGAAAGTTACTTTTTTCCTTTATTATTTAACATTGAGGCTGAAATTTAAAATATTTGAAACTAGAACAATGTCATTTTTAGAACCTTAAGCAGTGTTTAGTTAAGAGTGTAAAATGTGTCCCCACAGAGACTACTCCTTTCTTGGAGGGACATATTTCATGAGGCTGTTACTTTAGCTCATATAAAATAAACATCCATCCATGGCTAGAATGACCATATGTCCCAGTGTAGCTGGCTCAGACTTGATTTAATTGTAGTCGTAGCATAATTATTAATAGCACTCCTTTTACTTTCAAGTGTCCCAATTTTGCCAAATATTACATGATCATTGTTCTTGTACCAAACAAAAATCCCACAAACCTTTATATGTTAGAAAGGCAGGTAGCTGGATGAATGGAAGGAGGGAAGGAGAAAGAGATCACAGAGTGTAAATAGAAACGTAAATATCAGGACAAATATTCCCCACGATGATAAACATGACTTCACTGACTCTCTTGCATTCAAACCAAGCTAAATTCCAGAATAAAATGTTGTCAATTTCATCCACTACCGACAAATATTAGTGATGTTTCACTGTCATTTTTGTCTCAGCCATCTCATGATTTGTTATTCCTTGGACGTTGCTATGTTTTGCTTAGTTTTGAGAGATTTTACAAAAATTATTTACTCCGTCATTTCTAAAAAGTGCAGATGCTGTGACAGCGATGAAAGCGCTATTAAGAAGGCTCTAACTATGACAGTACTGAAAGTAGAATAACTTAAACTGATGGAAAGTTGATTAAATGTGCCCATGTGAATGAAACAAATTATTCAGTAGGAAGCATTCTGAAGGACAAGAAATAAATAAAACAGAACACAGAAACTGCTATGAGTATGCAATTGATAACACGACAAATACATGATAAAAAGGAAAACATAAAATAAGAAAAAAATACTGTATGACTAGGCATGAACCCTATAATTTTACTAAACAAAGCAAAACACAAAAATATTGGTTACCCATTAACACAAGCAAAAGGACGCATAACATTACAAATTTGCTCCAGATGGCTCTGGAGATATAAAATTTATTGTAATCTGCATAATTTTCCTGTGTGTTGGTGGTAAAGGCAAATAAGCATGATCTTTATTTAGATGAATTAAGCCATCTCTATATGTGTTATTTTTTAACAATAGGTCACCCCTCAGAGATAATAACTACATTATTCCCATATTTGCACCATTCTTTATATTTAATGTTGTCCATTAATTTCAATCCATGCCAGTTTTTATTTATTCTAATTTTCCCATTATAAGTTAGTTATTTTGATTTATTTATGACTCAAGGAGTGATTTTATAATTTTTGTTTTCTTGAAGTGGCTTACCAAAGGTCTTCATGCAGCTGACAAATGGCAAAGCAAAGATTTGAACCCAGGCCACTGGGCTTCAGAGTTTGTTTCTGCTACCACTGAGCTGCACAGCTTTATTAATTTGAAATCTGCCAGATCAGTTTTGTGGTCTTTATACGTGAATGACATCTTGTATGTATACAAAAAGATTAGTAATGCATATTATCTCTCAACACCCTTTGATAGTGTAGAGCTTATGTCTAAAATACACTAGTTTTGTTTTGTTTTCCTTTATTGTAAGAAATAAATTTCCCTAGTTTTTTTTCCCTAGGGAAAAAATTTTCCCTAGTTGTTTTTAGGGGAAAATGACTTAGAGTATATCTCTTTACTTTTCCTTTTACATACATTGGTTATTATTCATGCACTTAAATAAGTTTTAAAAAGCTTTTATTTTATTTTGTGCTTAACATTTCTCATTTTTAATGCAGAATCTTCACTTACCAATGAACAGTGTGGATGAAGTGTCATTTGCTCAACTATTGTCATGTGAGAACTCCAGCTTTCCTGGATTAGAAGGCTACACTTAGGCATGCTTATCTGTAGCAAGCAGTGCCATTTCATGGCTCTGATTGTCTGATGTTATATTATCTCCCATTAGACTGCCTGGTCTTCTGGCTTACTTAGAGATTCAGAAATAGTGAGTTAAGTGTTAAAGGATCAGATATAAAATATTGCATTCACATGACTTTTATCTCTAGCGTGGACTAAATTCAACAATTTTGGGGTTGGTTATTTTTGTTATTTTCAAAAATAATATTTTTTCTATAATACAATGCTATTCTAATTTCTTTATTATTGACATAGAGATTGGAAGTATCTGAATTGATGATTGAAAATTTGGGAAATTTGTCTTACAGTATATTCCCACAAATTTGGGATGGCTACTTTTATTTATGTGTTTGTTTCATGTGTTTATTTTCCTTGACAGTAGAATCCCTGAATGCTAGAGTTAAGTCAGAGAGTAGAATTAATCCAATACCTTTAATATCTATATCAATATCTAGCTAGCTAGCTGTGGTATTAGACTGTATATTTAAGATGATAAATGAATATACATAATATATAGCTGACTGTACTATTTTTAGTTTGAAGGCAAAGCTTATGATGAATAGTGCAATCATATCCTTCCAAATTAATTTTTATGGACAAGGCATTTAGAAAAAAAGGCCTGTTACTTGCACCAGCCCCTTCCATATGCCTCACCTTTTTTCCACACACATATTCAACCACTGCCAACCACTCTTTATGAATTCAGGCTTATAAATTTCAGTTTTTTGGCTTTTAGTACTCTTGCATTTTTTTTTTTTACTTTTTCACTATTGCTGCACATATTTTAATGGGAAGTTAGCTATGTCGCCCATATAGTTTGAAACCTAGCAGTATTTTACAGATTGTATAGAATTATTTAAAATTCAATCTTGTAAAACAGTTTACCCTGACAACTTCAGATCCTGGCACATTCCATTGATGTTATATAGGAAGCTACCTTATTTCCATGGTTAGGAATTAAGTCAGTTCCAGATTTGGAGTGTTCCATTTAGATAACATATTTGCCTTGTGTAGCAGGAGTTCCCACTGATGTACACCTAAGCCAAAGCTTCCTTTCTACAATGTACACACAACTTTTTCCATATTTATTTCACATAACAGAACAGGCTCTAGCATATGAATTAGGTCTACCATTTAACTTTGAAGCACAACATTTCTATTTAGGCCTCTTATTCTTTGATGGCCTTATGTATGTACTTCTTAATTTATTACACTTGGGAGAAATATATAAATTCTCCTGAATCATATTGTGTTGACCCTCAAGTTTCCCTTTAATTTTTAAAGATGTAGTCATGACTCTCTAGCACAGAATTTTTTAAAATTATTTTTTATTGGAGTATAGTTGATTTACAATGTTGTGTTAGTTTCTGCTGTAGAGCAAAGTGAATCAGTTATACATATACGGCACAAACTTTTATCTGTTCCTTAACATATTCTGTCACCAAGTAAATATTATAGATATAATATGATACATCTGTCCTAGTTGCTTTAGAAATTTGTAGATTAAATAGACAATTTTTGGGGCTCTCAAGTGTGATTTTACTGAACACTCACAAAATATATTAAATAGGATGACAGAAATAGAGATAGAGATTAATAAAAACTCAAGTATAGAGTAACTCTACTCTGAGAGTTTAGAACAACTGCATGGTACACAGAAATTTTATTTTTAGAGATAATCCCTGCATTTGCTCCTGGTAGATGGATTGAATTTGGATATATGTCAGTGCCAAAAATAAGGCATTCCAAGTTTGTGAAGGGTTGATGACAATGGAAATACTTTGTTCAATATGCCTCATATGTCATTTATTCCCTTATTCACTGAGTATCACATTAGAGATACATAGCTAAAATAGACACAAAATTAGTATGCCTGAGATTTTTAAAAAATTGTATATTTTCCCTTTGTATTAACCATTTAAAACATTTTTTTAATGGTGTTCTATGTTCAGATGTGCTTAACAATTGTCATATTTATTGAGAAAAAACTGAAAACTCTCATAAAAAGTAGTCTTGAAAAATAAATATTTCATTATCAACTGGCTTATCCCAGATGGTCAATCATTGTTCCTCTAGTCTATTTTGTAATGAAGACTAACATGTACTTTGTTTTTATGTTGTTGTTATTTCTTTTTTCATCTTGTGTATGAAAAATTACATGTAGACAAATATTTTATGTCATGTTACATTTGTCTGAGCTTATATCACACTTGAAATATAAATGTCAATTTTAGAAGATTTTGTTAGTAATACCATAAGAGTTAATGACAGTGAAGAACATAGCTGAATATAATTCACTCCCAGAGTAATGTAGAAATATCATTGTCATGGTTAAAAACATGTCCTTTTAAATTCCACCAGAAAGAAATGTTGATCATTCACTTTGTTATAAAGCAGAAACTAACACACCATTGTAAAGCAATTATACTCCAATAAAGATGCAAAAAAAAAACCCAAAAAACAAAAAAAAAATAAACTTAAGGGAAACTAGATTGTCTCCATTATAAGTGGTTCTGGGGAAACAAATTTGAAATGTACACACTTTGTTCTACTGGGGCTTTGAATAACTCAACTGAATATTTCAGAAGAAGCCACAGGAGTGTTAAGAAAGGAAACTAATGCATGGTATAAGCCAGGCAAATCAAGGGAAACTTCTACATCATATGTTGTTTTCTCTGTAGAAAAATCCAAATGGGATATTCAGATAACTGAGACTGAAATTAATTTTATAGGCATTAACATGTGTGGGTGTTTCACACATGCAAGTACAGAATAATTCGTGTGATGGTAAAAGAAAATGTGGGTATCAAGAGGGACATAAATTGAAACTCACAGCTCCTTACAATCAGTTGAATTTTACATCAACTTCGTTTTCATTGTTCTCAGAAAATTTATGCAGTGCTTTCCTACCAAAACACGTTAGTTAAAATAATAATAAATAATTTTAGACTAAATGGATACTAATATAACATTGTTCAACCATGTATTTAACTTCAAGAAAGGTCGTACTGGCATACCTATGAGAATTTGCTTTCCATTCTCCACATTTTTGTGCTGCTTTGTAAAAATAAAACATGGATTTATTTTAAAAATTGTTCGGTAAATATAAGAGGTTAAGAATTTAGTCTGAAAAACATATCAATACTCACCAGAGAAAGTGAATCATATATTTTAAATGTTATTCAATGTTTTATGTACTAATCAATTAAGAAAAAAACAGTTTATGAAAAATACTGTAACATCTTGAGCATTAAATCTGATTTAAAACCTATCATTTGGATCTGTGATCAGAAGTATTTGTTTATTAAACAAGAATATATCTGTAAAACATTTAATATGAGCAAACTGTGCTAGAGATTCAGACACTTTTCTAGTCCTCTAAGGTCTTATAAAATTTACAATGTATCCCAAAGGTTGACCTAATTGTGTCAGTTATAGTGCAACTAGGTCCATCTCAATATGGCCATAAATTTTGCAACTCATAATGTGTTGTGTACTTTGCATTAAGTAATAGAATTCACCTTAAAATTTCTTATATTATAATTTATTTTATTGAAATTCAAAAATGTGGGTGTTACCAAAAATATCCAGTTATAAATCACTTGCCTAAAATGTGATATTTGACTAGGTGATATTAAGGGTCTTTTATATTTGAAAATTTTCATAACATAGTATATCTCTATTTTATAGCAATACACTATTCCAACTTGATTTTAGTTTTAGTTTAGTTTAGGTTTTTTGTTTTTAAATACAGGATACTCTTTTGATGTATTTGTCTGTATTTCCTTGTTGCTTTGTACTCACAAAATGATTTTCTACTACTAAAGTTTCTTTTTCCTCTTAGCATTTGTAGATGCATATGAACCACCGAATATGGAGCCAACAAAAATATTGCAAATATTGGACCATTAGGCAAAAAAAAAAATGCTTGGTCCAAATATAAGACCAAGATAATCTAATGACTATCAGAAATGTATTTTCCACATCAGAAGCTAAACTAATAGACTCTGAGGTTTTGAGAATGAGCTGTATGTTGATGAGAGATGACATCATCTGAAAATACATAAGGGTTAAGAATAAGTTACCTACTGGAGCCAAGGTCAGTGCTCACCATGTGTCAGTCAGCCACCCTTGGATTTAGGTCATTGGTTTTAGTTTATTTTTAATATCTTAGGTTTTTGGCTTTCTTTTTGTCTTATCTCAACTTTCTATTTATCTTATTTTCTTCTTTCTCTTTATTTGGATTATTATTTACATTAAATTTTTACCTCTACTTGTTAAAAAATTATGCAGTCTTTTATTAATATTTTATTTAGCCTATAAATTTTAATAGGTTTATTTAGCATATGAAATGAAAAGTAATCATAATCTCTAGCATACCTAGATCACATCACCCAACTTAGAATACTTTAACTTAGGTTTTTACTTCTGTAATATATATGTTATTGCTGTGATGCATTTTAGTTGTACTGTGTTCTTATATATTGTATTGTTTAAAACAGCCCATGTTTGCTTAGAATTAACCACCTATTACCATCTTCACTGTTTATCATTCCCTCTGTCTTGTAGAACTTTGTGCCTAAAGAGTATTTTGAAGTGTTCTTAATTAAGCTTTATTTTTGGAAAACTGTCTATTTTTCCCCATTTTTATCTACACATGTAATATACGGGAATGCCAAGGACTTAAAATAACTGAGACAAATATAATTCATAACATAAAACTAGAAAACAATTTCTATCAGAGACAAGATATCAAAAATTAATAAAGTGTGAAGAAGGAAATATAGACCAATGAAACAAAATAGAGAGTCTAGAAACAGATCAACAACGCACAGTAACTTGTTTCTAACAAAGGACAAAGGCATCATTGTAATTGAGTGTGGAAATAATATAGTTCTGGGTTATTTGATTACCCATGCAATCTGGGTTGATTACATAACCTACATGTGAAAGGTAAAACAGTAAATCTTCTAGACAAAATTGGATGGAAATATATTTATGGATTTGAGTTAAATAAATGTCTCTTAAACCTGATAGTATTAATTTCCAATTGCTGTTGTAAAACTTATCATAAACATAGAGGCTTAAAACAACACAGATACATTATCTCACAGTTATGGAGGTCAGAAGTCCTAAAATCGGACTTCTGGACTTTTAGGAAGGATTGTGTTCTTTCTAGATATTCTAGGGAATAATTTGTTTCCTTGTATTTTTCCAATTCTAGTGGCCACTTGTATTACTTGGCTGATGGCCGCTTCCTCCATTTCCAAAGTCACCAGAATAGAATCCTTTAATTTCTCTCTCTTTCTGTGACCACTTAAATCCCTCTTATAAGGCCACTGATTATTTTATTGGGTCCACTGCATTATCTACAATGATCTCAGCATCTCAAGACCCTTAACTTAATCATATCTGCAATTTATTTTGTACCATAAGGTAACATATTCAGGAAATTAGAGTGTGGACATATTTGGGGATGCCTTCTGGTCTCTAAAGATTTACATCCATCTACATATAAAATGCATTCATTGTATCCCAATATCCCCAAAACTCATTAAAACATTGACTCATAATCCAAGATTTCATTTAATATTCATCAGCTCAAAAGGTTTAAATCTCATCATCTAAATCAGATATGGCTGAGACTCTGGTAAGATTGTTCCTGGGACAAAATTCCACTCCATATGTGGCTTACAAAACTAGAAAAATAGTAATATGCTCCCAAAATATGATGGTGGGACAGGCATTCTATGCAACGTATAGACAACACCCTTTCAAAAGTGAAAACAATGAAAGGTAAAAGGAGTCACTTGTCAAATAGTTTTGAAGTCAGCCTAGGCTAACAGTGTTAAGTTTCAAGGTTTGGTAATAATCTGTGGTTCATGGGTCCATACTCTGGTTCATGGTTTCACTCTTGGAATCTCCTTCCTTATTCATGAAGATGGCATGTATTTATATCAAGTAAATTTTATTCATCTGTTTCCTTCCTGTAGAATTTTGGGAATCTTATAGCCTTCTTTTGTTCTTCTTTACCTTTTAGTCCATGCTGGCAGTGTTTATTTTGGTGTAGCATTTGCAATAACCCTGTGGGTTCCCTGTTTATTTCAGGGGAATTCATTGCATTGGACAAAAGGCTCCTTCACAGATCTTTCCTGAATAAGCCTATCTCCATTCCTGGTTTCTATGTTGATGTGGCTGAGGGAATCCATGAATCATATGTTTAATTTTTTCAAAGAGACTTTTTGTAACTGAATAATCATTTGACCCTTCCAAGATACAAGCCAAAGATGTCCAGGCACACTCCAGCTTTGTGACAGCAATTGTCCTAATTTTACCATCCTTTACAGTTTTGATAAACTGAGAATTTTCATTATCATCAAGCCGTGGCTGCTTTTTGCTTAACAGTTTTTCTCTCCTTTTCTGTGTAAGCAGCATTTTACTATAAGCAGCAAGAAGAAACTAGATCACACCCTTGAGGGTTTTCTTTGAAATCTCCTCAGCCAGATATCCAAGTTCATCACTTACAAGTTCCACCTGTTATATAACTACAGGTTGTAATTCAACAAAGTAAGATTTCTCCCATTGTATAATAAAGATTCCCATTCATCCAGTTTTCAATAACATATTTCCTTCTGAGTCCTCACCAAATGCTCCTTTAATGTCCCTATTTTTACCAAAAGTCTGTTTATGCTGATGTAAGTATTCCAATATAGGTTTTTCACTACCATGCACCTCAATTCCTGAGATCTCCCTAGCAGAGTTCTTAATGTTCATATTTTTGCTAACAGTCTGTTCAAGTCAAGCAAAGCTTTTTCTATCAAAATTCCTCATGCTCTATCCATTACCCATCCTAAAGCAAATTCAAAATGTTTAGATATTTATTATAGTAGCCCCACACTTCCAGGTACCAAAATCTGTATTAGTTTTCTATTCCTACTTAACAAATTACTACAAATGTCATATCTTAAAAAAAACACAAATTTATTATGTCTCCCTCTTATAAGGACCTTTGTGATTACATTTGACCCTTCCAGATAGCCCAAGACAACATTCACATCTCAAGACCTCTAAATTAATCTTAAATTAATCACATCTGCAAAGCCTTTGCAAGTAAGTAATATATTTATAAGTTGCAAGGATTAGGGTGTGATTATTTTTCTATTTTAAAGAGGGCATTGCTCTGCCTACCATATAGCCTAATTATTAGAATAATTATGAACAAGAGGGGATACATTTAAATTTATTACATGTAAGAATTTCTGTTAATCAAAAGACATCACAAAATGAATGCAAAAGAAAGAAACCAGAAAATGAATGTTCAATGCATACACCGGATAGAGATTCACAGCCAGAGTATGCAAAGAACTCTCACAGATTAAAAGAAAATACACAAATCTTTCACAAAAGAATATTTTCAAATCAGAAACAAACAAATAAGAATGACTCAACATCATCAGACATCAGGGATATGCAATTTCCACTTTGAGATATCCCTGTGTACCCACCAATCTGGCTAAAATTCAATGATTTGATTGTCAATGCAAAATCTAGGACTTTCATATTTTGTCATTTTTTTTCACTGTGGATTTTTTTCAATAATTTTTCTTTTTAAAAAATGTTATATTAAAATATTTATCTTGATCACTGTGGAATTTGGAGTCCCAAGGCTTCATTTGCACCTCTCTAGTCCCAGCCCTGATTTAAAGTACAAAAACAGTCAAAACCAATCAAGAGTAACAGAGATGAGAATACTGGTTACCTTTTGGGAAGATGGTATTGATCAGAAAGAAGCCTATGGGTGCTGGAAATGATCTATATCAGTACTGTGTGTGTTTGTTAGGTATAATCATTCATCAAACTGTTCAATCTGAATACTGTATAAAATTTATGATTCAAAATAGGTAAAAGAAGTAATTGCTGAGAAATTTCCATCTAAGAATCTGAATATTTAAAAAAAATGGTTTTTCAATCTCTCTCTTATTTTCAATTATCCATTCTATATCTCCAAATAAGTTAATCAGAATTTTCATGTCTCCTATGAGGGAATACAATTATATTTTAGCTTACTTTTACACTGAGAATGTAGAAATTTCATCATATTTCTGTGGGAGGTGGTTTCTATTAGACTCTAAAACTTGTATGGGCTCTGTAATTTGTTTCATGTTCCAGACTTCTAACAAGGTCACAGAAAACAAAACTCAAAATTTCTTATGGTGAAAATTGCCTTTAGTATTCTTCTTGCTTTATAATGTTATTGACCTCCCTTAGTTCCTGGCATCTAAGAAATTCTTACTTTCCTTATACTTTATCAATGCATTTAAAAATAATTTCTAAAACATACAAATATATGTGGTATAGATTGAATTGTGCCCCCCATTCATATGTTGAAGTCTTAATTCCCAAAATCTCAGAATGTGATTTCATTTGGAGATAGAGCTTTTAAAGAGGTAAGTAAGGATGAATGAGGTCATATGGGTGGGCTCATATCTAATATGACTGGTATACCTCTAAGGAAAGGAAGAGATACCAGGATTGCCTGCACATAGAGAAGACACCATCTGTGGACACAGTGAGAAGAGAAGAACAACCAAGAGAAACCAACCCTGCCAACACCTTGACCTTGGACTTTCAGCCTGCAGAACTGTGAGAAATAAATTTCTGTTGCTCCAATCCAAAAATGGGTGGAAGACCTAAATAGACATTTCTCCAAAGACATATAGATTGCCAACAGACACATGAAAAAATGCTCAACGTCACTAATCATTAGAGAAATGCAAATCAAAACCACAATGAGGTATCACCTAACCGCAGTCAGAATGGCAATCATCAAAAATCTACAAACAATAAATGCTGGAGAGGATGTAGAGAAAAGGGGACCCTCCTGCACTGCAGGTGGGGATGAAAATTGATACAGCTACTATGAAGAACAGTATGGAGGTTCCTTAAAAATCTAGAAATAGAACTACTATACCACCCAGTAATCCCACTACTAGGCATAAACCCTGAGAAAACCATAATTCAGAAAGAGTCATGTACCACAATGTTCATTGCAACACTATTTACAATAGTCAGGACATTGAAGCAACCTAAGTGTCCATCAACAGATGAATGGATAAAGAAGATGTGGCACATATATACAATGGAATATTACTCAGCCATAAAGAGGAAAAAAATTGAGTTATTTGTAGTGAGGTGGATGGACCTAGAGTCTGTCATACAGAGTGAAGTAAGTCACTTCATTCTGAAGTAAGAGAAAAACAAATACCGTATGCTAACGCATATATATGGAGTCTAAAAAAACGGTACTGATGAACTTAGTGGAAGTGCAGGAATAAAGACACAAAAGTAGAGAACAGACTTGAGGACACTGGGGGAAGGGAAAGCTGGGACGAAGTGAGAGAGTAGCACTGACATGTATACACTACCAGGTGTAAAATGGATGGCTAGTGGGAAGCAGCTGCATAGCACAGGGAGATCAGCTTGATGCTTTGTGATGACCTAGAGAGGTGTAATAGGGAGGGTGGAAGGGAGGGTCAAGAGGGATAGGATATGGAGATATATGTGTACGTATAGCTCGTTCACTTTTTTGTGTGGCAGAAAGTAACACAAAATTGTGAAGCAATTATACTCCAATAAAGATGTGGGAAACAAAATAAAAACAAACAAACAAAAAGCAAAAAAAAAATCTGTTGCTTAAGTGACATAGTCTGTGGTATTTTGTTATGTCAGCCCTAGAAAATTGATACAACATTGGTTTTGTTCTTTTGAAAGAAAGACGCGTTTTGACTAATCAAGTGCTTGATTTATGTGAAATTATGGAGTTTCTGTTTTGATAATATAAATTTACTGTCCAAGCCTTACACTGTGATTGTGCAGAGAAAGAAAGCAATGACACTTTCCAAGAGGATGAGGAAGGGAAATCATTATCCACTGACCACAGGATGGAAGTGTCTGAAGCTTTGTGTAAATGTAGTGTAAGACACTGCTCACTCTGTTATATAATTAATCCTTAATATTCCCCATAATAGACAGCAAGATAATAACAGCAGTGTCCATCGATTAGGTATTCTATTTCCCCTTAGGCATATGAGTATATTTATAGCAGACTCATACTACTACACTTAAATTAAAAGGAATAAATTTCACTGTATGTACTCTTAAAAGACCTTCTTATGTTTTTTTGTTTGTTTGTTTTTTGTTTGTTTTTTATGCCTGCCATGCTATAACAACTAACAGAGAGCATTTTTACGACAGTTAAAGACTAGAAAGATAAAAGCTATTTCTCTGATTCCGTTTTCCTCAGGGTGATCCAAATGTAAGATTATTCAAAGTAAACACATTTTAAAAACCATAAACATGTTTCAAGAAAAAAAGGATACAAGAACAAGTGATGAATGCCAATCAAATGGCAAGCAAAGATTGAGAGGCAGGAAATGAAATCAAATTTAAGTGCTTGTCTCAGTTATATTTATATAAGGTGTGAGAAACTGAAAAGTGAATGTTTCAGTTTTTAATCTATTAAATGCCAATGAACCTGCATATCTAACTTTACGTTGTTTATTCTATTCTCAGAAATAATAATGTCTTTTCAAATGTCTTCAACGTTTCATCCATGAGATTAAATGTAAATGTTCTGTTTCATAGAAACATGTAAACCAGAGCCTGCATTCTAAGGTCAATTAATAGTTTTCTGGTTTGTTTGTAGAAGGTAATTCTTCTGTAAACAAGGAAACTGAAATTTTATCCTGTACCTAATTTAGTGGTTATTTAGGTAAACATGTGTCATTCTATATTGTTTCATAACACTTTCAGTTCATACAAAAGTAAAATATATAAAAGATTGTGCCCAATATTTACATATACAGCTATGAATTGGAAAGTATCTTGACAATAACTAAGGTAAAGTAATTTTCAGAACAAAATATGAAGATTATGGATTATTAGATAGATAGATAAGTAGATACATAGATGGAGGCATTCATAGCTCCTTTTGTAAAGTTATAGCCAAAAATATTGTGACAGATAATAATTTTGCCTGAATCTTTTGCATACATAAATTCTGGCTTACAAATATTCAAAATATCACTTTAAAATAACATGTATATCCTTGAATGATTATGATTCTTATAAATAATAGCTAAATATTCCCTAATTTAATAGCATTCTAAACCTCAAGACCCCAATGTAATTTCGATAGCTCATACTATTTATAAGATGGCCACAGATGTGTATACTTCCCTTGTTCCAAAATCACAATGCAATTTAACTCATCTCACCTATCAAGTACCTCCTGATTAAATACAAATAATAAAATCTTTTGCATGTGTGCCACTTTGGAAATACAATACATAATAACAAGATAACTCTCTCTACCTTACACTCATATACGTATATACACAACAATTTTATAGGATTTAAAATACGTTCTGTTGATTTGGATATCTGCTTTATTTGAGGTTAGCCTAAAACTATAAATTGATAGGACTAGTGTAAAATTATACTATAGATTCTTTTCATTATATGAAGGAAAAATTAAACCAACATGTTAAATGTCATCATTATATCTTTTATGTAATGCTAGCTGCTGTAAAAAGACTGCTACATTTAAACAGTTTAGTGTGACAGTTTTAATAATTGTCCTTATTACAGCCACATGAGGTTCTGTGGGTTTTCAGCAAAGAAGAGGTGCATTCTGCCCTGTTCAGAGTTGTAAACTGCCATCTGCATCACTTGACCTACAAGGGAGTTTTATGCAAGAACATTCAGCTGATGGAGTAATGACGTGCTGATGCCTGGGACATAGACTTGACATCATCCTCAGCTTAGACGTGAAACACATCAGTTCTGCATACATTCCATGGCAGCATGGAATGTATGCCGCACTAGTCATTTGACCCTGACTAAAGGCAGGGGTGTGAGGAGGAGAAGGTCGAGGGTGGGAAAAATAGTTCCTGGTTGGTTAGTTGTTTACAGGAAAAAATTGTATTCTATGGAAAAGAAATTACAATTTTTGGTGGACAATTAGTGTCTGCTATAATCTGCCTTCTATTCTACAAATATCCTAATATGCCCATCGTTTTGTGTTTAGAACAATCTCAAACCCTCTCAAAGGAAATACCCCAAATCCTATTCAATCAATACAACATTCATTCATTCCAGAATCTCCAAACATTCGCTGTCAGTTCCAGATGGGTTTTTCTGTGATCTCACAAACTCGAACTGAAATACACACTCCAAAATGAGGTGAAGGGATAAAACAGAAGCACTAAAAATTTTCAATCCAAAAGAGAAACACGGAAGACACAGAAAATTTTGTCCATAAAATGGGTGAAATCCTACATATTTGATCATCAAATCTTCTATCTTGAAGAAGAAAAGATTTCTTAAATAGAACATGATCTGATCTCTGGGAGGGACTCCCTTGTCCATGGTCCCTGGAACCTAGTTGGGAAGCAAATAACTTTCTTGTTAATTATTTCTTATGATCACTATTCTATTTCCTACTTTCTCAGTTTGAGGATCCATAAGTTATTTTGACATTCCCACAGAAAATGGGAATTTTAAGACAGGTATTTCATTGGCAATATGTCATTCCTTATATACTTTTGGGCCTCTTCCTTATTTGCTTCCAGTCAGTTCCACATGACTGGAAACATACTCAAAGTTCTTTTCTTGGCATAATTACTAAGACTAATTTATTTGTCATTTTGCTGCAAAGCCTCAATTCTTAAATTAATGGGAGTTAATTTGAGGACTGAAAAAAGTTTGGATGGAAAGGTAATAGCTTTAGTCTGAGCTTTGGGCAACAGTGAGTTTTTGTATTTGACAGAGAATTCTGAATAGACCTTTATTTTCAAAGGTTTTTTGTTTTTTAAGGAAACTTAGACTGTTTGGGATCCACAAAAGTTTTCCTTTTACAAATTTTTGAGTTTTCAATCTTTGAGAATCTTTCTACTTCCTTTCAATTCTGCTCTTGAATATAACAACTATCTTTTGAGTTTTCTTCTTTCTTGTAAAGGTATTCAGGTTATAATGCAACATACTGTGTTCCTCAAAAACTTTCTATTTTCCAAAATTAAGTGGGAGTTGAAAAAACTTTGGCAGAAAAGACAGGCTAATCAAAATTTTTGTGGCTTTGTAATAAAAACAGTTATACTAATTTTTAAATTTGTTAAAAATATAGCAAAGTCAAAAATGGTATAAGGCACTAATGATAAATTTTTTTGGTAAATACATTAAGTTCATTTAAAAATTTTGGAAAAGGTAAATTGATGGAAATGGATGCAAAGGATTGAGAAAACTTAATGTGACAAATATTCCAAGATCTTACATTCCATGTAACAAGCACTACAAAACACATGGCCAAAATGAGTAAAGAGGAAGAAAGTGGACTGAAGGGGTATGATGAATAACTTTGCATTTCTGCTATATCAGCATAGTTAATACACTCTGTAGTCAGTTACTATCATTAGGAGTTCCAAGATATTAACATGCTAGAAAATAAAAATTATTATCCAAATGCTTTCTACATTATATTGACATCACTCCCCTATTCATCATTTATATATGAGAGAATTTACATAACAGAGACACATGTTTCAGCAGAACATTTTAAATTTTAAAATTTGTATGGAAACACAAAACACCCCAAATAGCCAAAACAATCTTGAGAAAGAAGAATGAAGCTGGTGGAATCACACTCACTGACTTCAGACTATACTACAAGGCTACAGTAATCAAAACAGTATAGTACTGACACAAAAAACTGACATATAGATCCATGGAACAGGATAGAAAGCACAGAAATAAACCCACACAGCTATGGTCAATTAATCTGCAACAAAGGATGTGAGAATATACAATGGAGAAAAGACAGCCTCTTCAATAAATGGTGCTGGGAAAACTGGACACTTACATGTAAAATAATGAAATTAGAACATTCTCTAAACCATATACAAAAATAAATTCAAAATGGATTAAAAACCTAAATGTAAAACCAGATACTATAAAACTTCTAAAGGAAAACATAGGCAGAATGCTCTTTGACATAAATTGCAACAATATTTTTTTGGATCCACCTCCTAGAATAATGAAAATAAAACCAAAAATAAACAAATGAGTCCTAATGAAATATGAAATCTTTTGCATAGCAAAGGAAACCATAAACAAAACAAAAGACAACCTATAGACCGAGAGAAAATATTTGCAAACAATGCTACTGACAAATAGCATTAATTTCCAAAATATAAAAATAGTTTATACAGCTCAATATCAAAAAACAAACAACCTAATCAAAAAAAATGGGCAGAAGAGTTAAATAGACATTTCTCCAAAGAAGACATATAGATGGCCAACAGGTACATGAAAAGACACTCAATATCACTAATTATTAGAGAGATCAAATCAAAACTACAGTGAAGTATCACCTCACACTAGTCAGAATGGCCATCATTAAAACATCTACAAATAATAAATGTTGGAAAGTGTGTGGAGAAAAAGGAACCCTCCTACATTGTTGGTGGGAATGTAATTTGGTGCAGCCACTATGGAGAATAGTATGAAGGTTCCTTAAAAAACAGAGTCAACATATGATCCATCAATCCCACTCATGGGCATATATCCAGAGCAAACTCTAACTAGAAGAGATATATGCAGGGACTACCCTGGCAGTCCGGTGGTTAAGATTCCACGCTTCTACTGCAGGTGGCATGGGTTTGATCCCTGGTCAGGGAGCTAAGATCCCACATGCCACACATGGTGCAGCCAAAAAACAACAAACCAAAAAAAAAAAAAAAAAAAAGAGAGAGAGAGAAGATACACATACCCCAATGTTCATAGCAGCACAGTTTACAATAGCTAATACATGGAAGCAACCTAAATGCCCATTGACAGATGAATGGATTAAAGAAGATGTGGTACATATATACAGTGGAATATTGCTCAGCCATAAAAATGAATGAAATAATGCCATTTGCAGCAACATGGATGAACTTAGTGATTAACATATTAAGTGAAGTAAGCCAGACAGAGAAAGACAAATATCATATGATATCACTTATATGTGAAATCTAAAAAATGATACAAATGAACCTATTTACCAAACAGAAATAGACTCATAGATATAGGAAACAAACTTACAGTTACCAAAAGGGATAGTGGGGAGCAGAGATAAATTAGGAGTTTGGGATTAAGATATACACATGACTACATATAAAATAGGTAGACAAGGACCTACTGTATAGCACAGGGAGCTGTAGTCAATATCTTGTAAACTTTAATGGAAAATAATCTGAAAAAGAACAAATATATGTATATATATATGTAAATATATATGTATATATATTTATATATATACATATATATGTGTATATATATATATAACTGAATCACTTTGCTGTATACTTGAAACTAATACAACATTGTAAATTAACTAGATTTCAATAAAAATTATATTAAAATTCAACTATAAGAAAGTAATACAATTATACAAGTGGACAAAAAAACAGAAAATCCCCCCAAAGAAGATATATGGATAATGAATAAATGCATGAAAATGTTGCTGAACATAATTTGTTATTTGAGAAATGAAAATTAAAAACATAATTAGATACCACTGCTCACCAATCAAAATGGCTAAAATACAGAAAACTGACAATAACAATTTCTGGAACAACAAGAACTCTCATTCATGTGGGTGGAAGTGTAAAATGGGACAGCTACTTTGCAAGACAGCTTGGCTTTTTCTTATAAGCATTTAAATTTACTATATAATCCAGCAATCTCACTCCTAGGTATTTACCAAGTGAGTTAAAAGCTTATGTTTATGCCAAAGCCAACTGGAAGCAAAAAATATATCCTTCAACAGGGGAACAAACAGCAATATATCTGTGTTATGGAATACTATTCATCCACACATAAGAATGAGCTTTTGAGTCACACAACATGGAGAGATCTTAAATGCATTTTACTAAGTGAAAGAAATCAGGCTGTATACTGTGTGATTCCATTCATATGACATTCTGGAAAAGGCAAAGCTGTAGGGAAGTAAGACAGATTAGTGGTTTCCAGAGGTTGTAGATGGGGAGAGTTTGACTACAAAGAGGATTAAAAAAGTAAGTTTAAGGTGGAGGGACCATGTTGTGATGCTGAGATGGTGAATATATGATTGCGTACATTTGTCAAAACGCATAGACCTGGACATCACAAAGAGAACTCTAAAGTGTGCAAACTCAAATTCAAAAGTAAAACTGAAAAACCAACCAAACAAGCCACAAATACATACACAAAAACTCAATCCTGGATAGAATGTAAATTATATCATAAATGTATGACACAATGACACTAAAGGGGATGAGAATAAAAACACAAGATGACCTAAGAAGAAACTATGGAGAACATTGGTTTGACTAGAAAGTTTAAGGCTAAATAAAGACAAAGGGAACTAACTTATCATAAGCACTGTACTCAACCTGCTATTTTTTAATTTTTTCATGGGGATTAGACATTAACAAGTTTAAAACTGCTTTACATGAATACAAGGGTTGAACAAATAAATGGATGGTGGATTGTAGGGGGGCAGGTTTCTCATTTTCAAAAAGGGAACTTTCAAGTAATCAAAAGGGAAAGGCTAGAATGACCCTGTTTTACTGGATTAAAGTTGGAAATGCACTGTGAACTCCTGTATGGCTTAATATTAGTACAATTAGATAGATACAGAAACAGTTATAAGTATGTATGTAGTATTAGTGTCCTGTTGCTGGTGAGGCAAATATCACAAAGTTACCATCTTAAAGCAACACAAAATTATTATCTTAAAGTCCAGGAGATCAGAACTTCTAAATTGGTCTCACTAGGTTAAAAGCAAGGTGCCATCAAGGCTGCATTGCTTCTAAAGACTTTTAGGAAGAATAATACGCTTCTTTTTCCAGCCTCTAGAGGATGTCAACATTCCTTGATACATGAGCCCCTTTCCATCTTTAAAGCCAGACATGATGTTTTTAAATTACCTCAATCCCATTCCTATTCAAATTTATTCACATTAAAATAATGAAGTCTACAAATTGGCAAAATATTTAAATAATACTGTCCATTCGTGGTTGGGAGAGAATATATAAGAATTAAATGTCATTAAGATTTGTTGCCGTTGGTACAAACATTCTTGAAGGAAACTTAGGAATAGTACTAAAAGCCTTTTAAAAGCATACAACATTTAATTCATATATTCAACGGGGGAATTGATATTAAGAAAACTATTTCATTGTGTGTGTATATAGATATCACTTCTTCTTTATCCATTCATCTGTCTCTGAACACTTAGGTTGTTTCCGTATTTTGCCTTCTCTGAATAATGCCACAGTGAACATGGGTGTGCAAGTATCTCTTTTATAGATAGTGATTTTAACTCCTTTGGATATATACCCATAAATGGGATTTATGGATCACATTGTACACCTTAAATATATATATATATATATATAATTTTTATTTGTCAATTATACCTTAACAAATCCAGAATTAAAAAAAAACTATTAGAAAAATTTTAAGTCTGTGTGTAAGAACTATATTGGAAAGGAAAGGTTGTATTTTATGCAGCATTATGAGAGTGGTGATACTCTATGCAGCAACTAAGACAGCAATTGGCATGAATGAATGGTTTGACTCATTAATTTCCTCCCCACGTAGGTATTTTGTTTTGTTGTTTTTTGCCCATCAATTTTTTTCTAGGTGGTTGTTTCTGTTCTTATTGTAAGTTATAGTATTCTCAGTAAGGTCTATTATGGAGCAGCAGTAAATATAGTGCATGCTGATGAAAACATGTAAAAATCTTTTGGTTAAAAATGTCTAAATATGTGTGTCTTAGTTTCTTATGGCTATTGTACACCTCAGAATTCTTCCAGCCTCTACCCATTACCAGTTCTCAAGCCACTTCCATATTTTACATATTTATTATACCAGCATCCCAGTTCCTGTTACCAAAATCTGTATGTTTCCTATGCCTGCTGTAACAAATCCCCACAGATCTGGTAGCTTGAAAAACAACAGAACTTTATTCTCTCACATTTCTGAAGGCAGGATCCTAAACCAAAGTGTTGTAAGGTTTCACGCCTTCTGGAGGCTCTATGGGAGAATCCATTCCTTATCTCTTCCAGGTTCTGGTGGCTGCTGTCATTCCCTGGCTTGAAGCCACATCATTCCAATCACTGCCTCCATCTTCACAAAGCTTTCTCCTCTGTGAGACGAGAAAGGATATATATATATCCTTGCCCTGAATCCATACTCCTACATATTTTCAATGCATTTTAACTTCATCTTATTGGAAGTGAAGTTTAAAAAATAAATTTACAGTTATGCACTATATTTATTTGTTGGATTTTGATTCACTGAAGTTATGCTAACATTAATATTTTAATATCAGCTTGGAGAGAAAATATTTAATTTTTGACTTCATTATGAAACCCAATCATTTTGCTCTGCACTTTTGAAGGGACTGAAAATATTCAGTCATCTTTTGTTGCCACCTCCAGCAGTAATTCCCTACAATTTACTTATTGCTCTTGCCTGAATGAACCGCCTACATATTTTCCATATCTGATACTCTTCTCAATGTAACATCATGTCACTTCTCAGAGGCGCAGAGCAAGCAATTTATTTTCCTTTAAAATTTTCACTCTAAAAGAAGCCAAAAACTTGTCACAAGTTGAAGGCAAAGGGCAGAAGGATGCTTCAAAACTGTGAGGTGAGCCAGGGGGCTATATGACAGAGTGAAAGAGCACAGACTTTGAAGTTAGACAGACCATTAGCTGTGGAACTTTGGGCATACAGAGAACTCTCATGAGCTTTGGCTTCCACAACTGTAAAATTAGTGTGATTATCCAGGCAATGCACATGACTCTTATAAAGGTACTCACATTCCACATGCATGTGTTAATGTTGGTTATTTATCATTACTGAGGTCAGGTATAGAAATAGTCCAGCGCAGGGCCTGGTGTGCGGGTTTTTTGTTTGCTTTTGTTTTTGTATTTTTTATTTTATTTTTCCAGTTATATTGAGATTTATATCTATTTATAATTGCTACAAAGCATTGTGTAAGTTTAAACTGTACAGCATAATGACTTGACATATATATTCTGAAATGATAACCCCAATAAGTTTAGTTAACATCCATCATCTCATATTAAAAAAAAAAAGAGAAAATATTTTTTTCCTTGTAATAAGAGCTTTTAGGATCCACTGTTTTAACATCTTTCAAATATGCTATACAGCAGCGTTAACTATAGCCATCATGTTGTACATTACATTCCCAGTACTTATGTATCATATAACTGGAAGTTTGTACCTTTTGACCATCTTCATCCAGGGGTAGCAGGTGGGGGAATTGGATGAAAGAAGTCTGTTAATTGTAAGCAGTATCTATTATTAACTATGGGGTAGGATATTCTTCCTTATATCATGACAGGCTAAGGACATAGCAATTAGATTATGATTTCTCACTAATCAAATCCCAAATATTTGTACAATAGAAAAATGTTGAAGTGGAAATAACAGGGTGGGGTTTACTAGAATATAATAACAGCAACTTTATGAAATTTTTGAAAGGTACTGATATTTTTCCAACCCCATTTCAAACCGTAGGAGATTTGACCAGGATAATACACACACATAATGAGAAGGTAAAAAGTTATAAGTGTTAAAATGAAATTTACCACAAATAATTTACTGATCTTGTAGGTGTTTATTCAGTGATTCATGAATTGGGCAGCATCCAAGCTAGCAGATAGAAAGGAGCTCCAATAAACTGTAGAAGGTGAGAGATTTTTACAGACCAAACTGAACAGAGATAAGGAAGGTATACTGAGCATTTGATGGTTGATTAAAACAAGGTTACTTTCCTTATATGGAGAAAAAGGAAGTCTTGGAACCAGGTCTGGTAACTTGTGTTGAGCAGGTAAGCACTGATTGGTTGATCTAGGGTTTCCTTTTCCAAAACAGTGGAGCATAGAAATTTAGTTAAGTTGTAGGTTGTTAACATGGCACTTGGCATGAGGAACTCCATTTTGAGGCTAATATTGTTACTTTAACATAAGAGATGCATAAACAGCAATCTGAGAAACTAATACCTGACAGTGAAACCCAAAGAGATGTATTATAAAATATTTATGAAAAAATTATATGTGCCAGACATTGTCCTAGGGAGGCATGGAGATAGTAATGAATAAAGCAGACACAAAACTCTACATCTCACATTCCAGATACATTTGTTAATGTTGGTTCTTTAATATCAAAAGAAAAAAAAAAGAGTCTGCCTTTTTGTGGCATGGAAGAGGCATCCCAAACAAATTTCATGAAATTTTTCTGGTGAGTATGAAGAATATATCTGAAACTCAAGTGCTTTCAAATTTTGTGGTAGTGAAGAACTAATCTGATTCCATATTGGATTCATTTATTTTACTTTAACCTTTGTATTTTATTACTTTTGCTACAAGTTAATGACTAAAGGAATGTTGCTGTAGCTTAAAGTATACATAATGGCCCATTTCTGGGAACCCTGCTTCCCATGCCTGAGTGTTAAGCTAAAATACCTTTGTTTAAGCTCCCAGGAAACATCCTGACTAGGCCCACCTGTGAATGGCTGCAGGAAAGAAGAAATTAACACATCTCTTCCAGAGTCTGGCTGGAACCAGGAAATATTTGCAGCAACTTATTGCCTTTTTACTTTACCTCCTCACCTCCCCCTCTTTCTTCTATGAAACACACACACACACACACACACACACACACACAAACACACACACACACACACATGCAAAACAGCATCCAAACCCAGGCAAGATGGTTCTTTGGGACACTAGTCTACCATCTTTTTTGTCTGCTGGCTTTCTGGATAAATTCACTGTTCCTTGCCCCAACACCTCCTCTCTAGATTTATTGTTCTGTCATGTGGTGAGCAGTAGCAGCTTGGACTCGGTAACAATTTTCCTACAACCACATCTCAGATAGGCTTACTGTGAGTGTATCCAAAGGGATATAGCCTTCCTGATAACATACATAGAGAAAAGATACAGAGTAGGCATATGTGGACTCTGGGACCAGGGTACCTGGGATCAGGTGTCTACACAGCTACTACAAGCTAAGAGACATTTGGCAAGTCACTTTACCAGTCTCTGCTTTGGTTTCCTCAAATAGCAACTGCATCTGATGATGAGAGGGACATCTCCTCCACAGGAATAAAATGGCCTAATATACGTGAAAGTACTGAGAACTGTGCCTGGCATGTAATATTATCAAAACTACCTCTTGGCTATTGGGGATGACAGTAAATATGTAAAACATGATGCTTCTTATCCAGAAATAAGGTAAACAGAAGGCTTTTAACACTGTCTCTTCAAATCAATATAAAGAAATCTTTCCATTGCACTTTGGGGTAATATATTGATAACAGTTTGTTGATAATCCTGGAGAGTTTGTTGCTATGCTGAAAATTTATTTTGAGCATGAAAGCCAGTTCCTAGTTCAGCATAGCTGAATTGATGCTCTGATTTAATTTTTTCACTAGCTGATTTTGTGTTATGTTTTACTTTTTAGTATATCATATGTCTCCTCTAGAATATAAGCCCTATGAGAGGAGGGACTTTATCATGTTTTCTTCTCTGTACCCAGCATCTAGAATAAAGTCTGACACATATATGTTAATCAATATTTTGGATTAATGAATCAATGAGTGAACTAGTCTTTTCACT